>NC_133578.1:17213001-17821533 GCF_964106895.1 Numenius arquata
CCTTCTTTGGAGATTTTCAAGACCCGCCTGGATGCAGTCCTGAGTAACATGCTCTGACATGCTCTGGGCAATCCTGCTTCGGCAGGGGAGTTGGACTAGATGATCTTTATGGTCCCTTCCAACTCTAAAAAATTCAGTGAAATTCAGTGAAATACTCTAGTTCCTATGTATAGAACTATGGAACTATGGAACTCTGATCCATGGCTTCCTTAGTCCAGGCTTGTGCAGTAGATCAGAGCAGAGCTCGGAAACATCTCCTCAGCTGGTGCCTGGGTGAAATATTCAACATGATAAAATGAAATCAAGCCCCGCCCTGTTTATTGGTCATAGTTGCGTGTCTGGAATAGAAAGTGTTGAGTAGTCAATGGAGCTGAGTTGAGAGTGAAGAGGAAACATAGGGTCCCACCTTGCTTCCCTACCCACTATGTTGCTGGTGAATGTTATGATTTATTTGCTGGAATTACTCTCTTTTCTACGGACTGTGGTTCCCTCTGATCTTCTGACAGAACATCGATGACTAATGATGTGCACATTTTCACCAGGGGAACACTATTGGTCACTTCTGCCTCTGGGTAGTCTGGAGGTCTATTGAGGACAGAGCAGCAGGAAGCCATTTTGCACTGAACAGCCTAACCTTAGAGGATGTTCAGCAGTGGTGGCTCTAGTGAACCAATGAGTTCACAACAGGCACCTAATTTAAAGTGTCTTTGTTTCCATTCCATGTGCTTCAGAAAGCTGTATGGCTGTCTGTACTGGTCATGAACACCATATCCATTTAAACAGAATCTCTATATTTATTAAAAATAATGGCCTTTGTCCTGTAAGCCATGCTTTCTTCTCTGGCAGAGCCACTTAACCCACCCTCACTGAAGTGCAGGATTTCCTTTGGCTGACTTACTTTATACTTTTTGGCTATGGAATGAGTGTAGGTTTCTAAGATAAAAATGATTGACCCTTTCTTTGCACATACCCAGCCAGGCTCTGTTGCTAGAATCAGTGACAGTGGAACCATTGACCTCAGTGGAATTTTTCCCATTTACTTCAGCGTGAGTTTGGCTTCCTCTTTCTATGTATATAGAGTTACAAACCCCAAAGTTGCCTGAATTCACCTTGGCTTTCATTGCTCTTAAATTAGCATCCATAAAGTGGATTTAGAGGAGTCAGTGCATTCTTCTGTCCAGAATAAATAATTAGGTCCTTTCAGCAAAAGATCCAAAGACAGGGCAAGAACTTGATGGTGTCTACCTAGTAACAATTCTAACAGATGATGTTAAATGGTAAGGTTGTTTGGAATCACAAATTGAAGTTTCCATCAAGGAGTTTCCTTTTCCAAACAAACCCAATATTCAATAGATAAATACTACAGAATCAAAGTTTTCATTCTTATAATGATTATCCATCATTCCAGACCACATCAATGTTGTTAAATCTCCAGCCTCCTGTCCCAACATGAGGGAAGTTGGATGGGAATATTTATGGCAGCTGCTAAGATAAAGCAAAAGGCGTCCAGCTGCAATTCTGAATGGCTTTTTGCAGCTGCACATAGTGGTGCTGAGACAGCCTTGATATGCTGCTTAGTGTTCCCAAACTAGCTCTCAGCAAAGAGTTTAAGCCTCTAAGCTGAATGATGGTGAGTGTCTCAGTGTGCTAACTTTTGCTTATCCTGGGAATTGAGGTAAACATGTCTGGCTGCTCGGACTGTGAAAAATACGATTTGCCATTGATATGCGTCTGGCCTAATTATCTTGAGGCTGACATTCCTAGCTCCAGAGCGATGTGATCCTCCTAAGGGTGTGATCTCAAACATATCCCCTTCCCCATGAAAGGGGTACTGAGGATCTGAGCCCCATATAAATAACAGTGGAGCGCCCTATGCCTAATGCTGCTGGAAGAGGCTCTTTGGTATCTGAGAGCTTGAATCCCATGAGCAAAAGTTGGCTGTTTGGCTGGTGTCCAAATGCCAATCAAGTTCACACAGGCTGGGAGGAATCTGGCACAGCTCATGACTGACCCTGAAGAGGAAGATTATTGCCTAGAAAAGGGTGCTATGTTGGGCCAATGATGCATGGCCAAGTTTGATGAATTAATAGGATGAGGAGGAGCGTATTTGGGTCTCTCCAGAATATTTAACTCTGCAGACTAAGGTAGTTGCTTTCCATGATGCTCTAAGCCTGTAAATTCCTTCTGGCCTGAACAATATTTTTATTATTATTATTTTTAAGTGTGTAGACTAAACATGATCCATACATCTCAGAACTGCCCAATGAGCTCTTTCCCTTGCATTGGGAAAACAGGGCCCTTTGGATTGTTTATAGCCATCCCTATGCTTTGGATGGCTGACTTTGCAGGACCTCTCTTGTTTTTTGGTGACACAAGGAAGGCAGTAAGAAGGTCACTGCACCCCCAACTTGCTGTGCTTTATTCTTAGTGACTTCAATGAGCACCACACATAAACTCTGCTGGGACAGCTAGTCTCTAAGAGGACAAATTCCAATTTTGCACCGAGTGGCACAAATCCAGAGTCAGTTCACTGAAATCAGCAGAGTTATTTTGGATCAGGACTGAAGAGAATGTAGCCTAAGGTCAGAATTTGAGTCAAACAATCCTCAGAAGCTGCAGAAACTAGATGATATTTAATTGGAAAGCCAAGGCATATCTGAAGATATTCAGACTTGAGCTGTCTGACCTGACACAGCTGAGAACTGTTCTAGTTCTCTAGCTCCTATCTGGCAAGAGACTTATAGATACCCTGGCTCATTAGCAAGGACATTGATCAATTCACCATCTCCCTCCAATGGCTCTTGTAATGACTTTCACAGGGCCACTGGAATCATCTTTTTCTGGTTAGAGTAGTGGGACCAGCAGAGAACATGTTCAGTGATGGATAAATAGAGCCTTAGAATAAACAGAAGTGTGACGGGTAGAATGGAAAGGAATGGAATGGAAAGAATAAGAGGGAAATCAGTCTCTTCCACAATGCCTTCAAAAGTCTCTTTTTTGCATAAACATAATGCCTCTGCCACTTACCCCCAATCCTCAAACAGCAACAAACAGTGAAGGGAAGGATTGTCTATTCTGCGATAAGATTCGTAATACACATGAATAAGAAATAATCAACTGAGTTTTACCTTGACATTATTATTCCTTGCCAGGTTCTTCTCTGTCTTTCAATAAGGGCCCTGTATTTGGTTCGGCACTGTTTGAGTGACTTCTGGGTATCACCTCAGTTCTGTAGCTAGAAAGCTTTACACAGACATATTGGATTCTTCTGCAGAAAACCTACTTTGCCTTCAAGCACTGTTTCTCTTCTTCACAGTGAATGATCCCAGACTGTTTGAAATAAGTGGAGCAGCACGTCATCTGAAATCCATCATATGTATGCATATACATTCAATTCATAAAGTTACACACACCCTCACGCAATACATTCAGTTCCCTTTGATTAGAAGTTAAACTACAGAACACAGATTTGTTCTTGACAACATCAGTTCAAGCACATCTTCTCCCACACCAATGATTCTGCCCTTGAAGTTTAGCCCTAGAATTCCAGAAATCCTACATCAGTCTCCATCTCCACCACAGTTTTACCAAACAACCTCAGAAAAATAGTTTAATCTACAAGGATCTGTTTCCTCATCGTCACTTCCAGCCTCCTTGGAGGTTTACCAGGATGCTGGACGTGCAAGAGTTGTTTAGCTTTTGTGATGGTCCAGGATGCGGAGATCACTGTGACCTGCACCTCTCAGGGCTTTGCATATGAAACTTGGTTACATTCACAACTCATCTGGAAACTTCCAAACAGGGCGAGATAAGGTAAATTCTGAGTTCAGAACTGTGTGGCAAAAAGGTTTCCTTCTTGTGGTCCATTATACATCCTCTAATGCTCACTCCTACGTTTTCCAGAGCTGTTCCCAGACTTTTATGAAAAACTCATGAAGTGGAAAGTGACACAGCAAAATTGGCTGAATGACTTCATTTAAAAGCCCTTTAAAATCTCTATTACATGTTAGAAACAGTGAGCAAGACAAGATTGCAGAAACTTTTTTTAAACCTTTTCCTTTCATCCTCACCGTTACAGGAATCCCTCTTTCTCACATATGAACCCTCTCTGGTCCAGGAAATTCTGAGCTAAAAACTCACAGGAAAGAAACAGGAAAGAAAAGGAAAAAAATAGGTCCTTTGGGTTCAATGGGGACAGACAGACATCCTTTCTCAGCAGGTACCTGCTTGTTTCCAAGTAAAAAAAAACTAAATTCAGGTGCTTCTGAAGTAAAATATTTTGAATGACCAGAAACTACGCTTAAAGTATTTTTCAAACATTATTAATTAAAATTAACTGGTATGGATCTTTTTTTTGAAAACAATCTGACCTTTTTGTTCAAATTTTTAGTGTAAAACTAATCAAAAAGCCTTCATTCAAGTAAAACCCATTATTTTTCCTGTTCTTCTGGTGAAGTTTGGTTCAGAATCTTACAGTACCACTGCAAATCCCTATTTAGTTAAATTATTTATTTTTCATTGTCTAGGAATATTCCTGATAGCTTAATAAAAACAAGTACTGAAAAAATACTTGAATGGAAACAAGCTTCCTTTGCACCTAGATATCAGCTCTTTACATTTTGGCGCAGAGGTTCAAAATAAAATGCTTGCAGCTTGATTTCCAGATTCATATCAAACACAACTGGCACATCTACGAGTAGATGTTGTATCTTTGTATGTCAGTCCAACTTTTGTAGGTGTTCAAATATGGACAGGAATGCCTATTTGAAGCATGTATCTTACTGTACTCAAGCTTAAAAAAAATTCCCTAAAGTTTATGTAAGAGCAAAAAAGTTTTCTCTTCCATACCAGTTAGGAGACAAAAATCAAAGAGCGTCAAAGAAATTAAAGTGGAGGGGTCATTTATGTCAATTTTGGAAGGGCCAACAGGTAAAGAGTGAAGTCCAACCTGGAGATTTAATATTCATTCTATTTCAAAGGTGAAGATAAAGTTCACTCAGCTTTGCTTAAAAATTATTACTTATTTTTAATAAAACCCATTCAGTCACTGGCCTGTTAGCTTGGCAGCCACTGCTTAATGCTGTCAACTGGAACATCTGAGTTTGGGAATAAACTCAAGTTCCCAGGACCTAGGCTGGCAGAGGGTAAGTGCATTTGGAGACGTTGCATTTGAGTCCCTGGAGAAGGGAAAATGCCTGTAAAGCTCTTCAGGGATAGGAGATTCATGGGTTCTGATTACAGTAGGCTCCCTTATGTGTCATTTGTGTGCCTTCCTGGCTGGGGGGAACAGCATGAGTGGATGGGGCCATGAAGGGAAAAGAGGGCAAGGAACTAGGTTTTTTTCTGGGCAGCAGAGATTGGGCTCTAGACGCTGGGCTTTTTATGCCAGACTATGGGAGAGAAAGAAAAGTTCTTAAAAGAAGGAAATGAATTAGGGCTACAAATAACTCTGGGATGACTGGCATGTTAACCCTGTGGGTGCTGTCATCACTGAAAACACCTAGCTGAACTGTGGATCCTCCTCTCTGTGACCACAGGTAGTGGAAAGTTATTCTGTCATAGTGTGACATTAACTTTCATGACCTGGATTTTAAGATATTTAGCATTTTGAATGATACTTTGTGTTGTGTGGTTACCCATCCCTTAGGAACCCAATCAAGATTCACTACCTCGTTATGTTGAGGACTCCCTGGAGTCCTTGGGTGGAAATGCAATTGGCTCACATTGAGCACAGGACTAATGTGAAACATTGCATTCAATTCAGCCAGATTGCATTGAACCACTTTTCAGTAAGCTGTGAAATTCTTGCTGGATTCTTCTCATGAATGGGACTTTGGTTCAACCACAAGAAACTCTCTGAAAAGAGATTCTCTCTGCCTTTTTCTAGGTCATCCAGCTAATGGCATTAATTTTCAACTGTAGCCCTGTTTGTAAAGAGGCAGCAAAGACAGGGATTGTTTTTTGCCAGGAAGATTTCTCAGTCTCTCTTTCCGGAGAGCCACCTGGACTCCAGTTCATATTTTCAGTGCCATTTTCCTGGGCATCTCACCTATCTCACTTCTGGGTTTTTGTGGCAGTGAAAATCTCTGGCATGACTCTCATAATGTTAACATTAAGCCCATCAATTGTACTTCGGGCAACCCACACATCTTCCTTTCTGATGCTAATTTGGTTTCCTCCCTGGCAGTCTGAAGTAACAAAGCCAATCCTTTGCAGCATTTCTTCAGAGCAGACCATTCTAAAAAAGGGCTGGACACCACTTCCTTCCACCTTCTAGTGCTGATGTTCCAAGTCACTTGTTCTCTCTCTTTTTTCCTTTCAGCGGACAAATAGGGTCTTCAAAAGAGAATAAAAGAATCCAAATATCATTTAGTGCCAGCTATAAAAATTAAAGCCCAGTTGAATCCAGATATTTCCCTTCCTGTCACAGTCAAGGCATCCCTTCTGCAAGGATCCAGTCTTGCTCTCTGTTTCACAGCCTCTGACCTCAGGCTGCTTGAGAGAAGTGAAACCAGAAGGGACATCTTGCCTGAAATTTGGTAGCACTGAGGTCAGTGGCTTTGGGCCTTAATGGAATATCTCAAAACCATTTTGGCTATTTAGTGGCAGGAGCTGAGTTTCTGAGGTGGGTGTGAGAAGTAAAACACTTTCCTATGAAAGCCAACCTCTGAGGCAGGAGTCAGGAGATGGGCTGGATGTTTTGCAGCATTGTGCTGTGGGATTTGGTTGGGTTATCCGGAAGGAACTGGCCTCAAAACTGGCCCTATGCTTCTTGCAGAAAGAATTCACCACTAACACTTTGCTGAATTACATCTACCAATTATTGGCTGGTATTTCCTAGCAGAAGTAATTTGTACTCTTTTTTTCCCTTAAAAAAAAAAAGGAAAAAACATTGCCTTTCCAAGGGAACATCAGAGTCCTTAACCAATAAGGCATTTTCTTTCCTTCAGGGAAAAAAAGCATCCTTCTATTTCATATAGATTTTATGTGCATTGCAACACTCTTTTAACTTTTCCAGGCTTAGATTACAGTGCCTGCAGTCCTGGCATTAAAGCTGATTTACACCCCAGAGTAAAGTAAAATACTGTCAGACTAAGAGCTTTGAAGGCCTTGACTTCATTGAGGTTAATGGAGTGCATCCCATTAATGTCAGCTTAAGGATGGCTCAAGGGAAAATGGAATAACTAAGCAAATTACAGGAAAAGTGACACTTAGTAGTGTTGTGAGATATTTATCCTTGGGATAAATATCAAAACCTGCCCTTTGCTGTATATGCTACACGTTCCTTCAATTTGTTCTGAGATGACTAACTGACTGGTCTAGATTTTTCTATGTTCTGCCATGACAAGGAGACTAAGCCTCCATGTAAATCTTCCATTCAAATACCCATAGTAATTGCAGTTCTGAGAGTTCACTGAGAACTTTGGTCAAAAAAGATAGGCCCAAAGGAAGAATCAGTTAATCTGATAAACACAAATTTGGTCATGCTGAGGAACTGACATGTGAGGATTTTTCTTAAACAGCCTTGGAGTGAACACTGCATTATTACCAGTGGATGGCTCCATTATGGTCAATAAGTTGACTTTCTGAGAAAGGTTCTGTCATGGACACTTTAGTTGCTCATCACATTTAGTATCTTCTTCTTGTGTAAACAAGACTGTGTTCCTGTCTCCTGACTTTTGGACCACCTTTTATAGTCCTTTGGCTCAGAATAGAGCCTGAGAGTCTCTCCTGTCCAAAAAGTAAGTATTTATTGGTCCCTTACCTCCTATAATATGTGCATAATACCTTACAACTGAAGAAATGGCATCACTGGAGAGTGACATTTCCAGATTTGGTGAGAATTTCCATTTGACATGTTGTTGGAGAAGAGGGAAGAGGAGAAGACTTAGAGATATTGTGACCACAGGACCTCTTCAAACATGGCCTTTCCATGCAAGTAGTTTGAGCTGTTTCAACTGCAAGTCGATAGACATGTTACAGTCCTTAGACAAGACAAACAAATCGTGCCAAGTGCAGATTCTGAAGTGTAAAAATCAGGACAGCTTTCTCCTTGTTTATGTCATGTCCTATCCCTCACATCTTCCTTACTCTGTCTCTGTAGCTTGGATGTCACTCTCCAATGGTGCCATTTCTTGAGTTGTAAAGTAGCTTGACAGCAGAAAGCTCAGAAATGCCTGTTGGATCAAAACTCCCAAACCTACTGACCAGTGAAGGGGCTAGCAAGACCAGCTACCCTCTTCCTCCTCAGATGCTCTAAAGGTTGTTTTAGGAAATTATTAGGTGATTCAGATAATTTTCATTATTGTGGTGGGCACCTTTGCTGCTTAAATGGGCCTGAAAATAGAGTTTAGGTAGTGTCTACGTCTTTCTCTTCTTCCAGTACATTTCTCTTTTATTACTCATGGACAAGTTTGTAAATGATGAGTTCCTTTCAGTACTGTGAGACAACAGTTTCTAGTGCATCCATGCTGTAGCATCTGCTGTTATCTTTAATGTTCTTGTGGTCTTCAACAGTGTGTGAAAATCTTGTTATCCTAGTGGGACTAAAGTATATCTTATGTTGCTTTGTCCCTATTATTTCTTCAACAAGGACACTGAATGGATGATCTGAGCACTGGGAGGTCTTTAGGCACTCCAAAAACGACTTTCTTTTGATGTACGAAAAGAGTAGCTATATGAGCAGGAAGACTGTAAAATTAAGTAGTGCAAAGAAGGAGAGTTCCAACATTTCTCACAAAGCCTCAGCAGACGGCAGGAGTCAGATTGTTCTAGATGCATCAAGAGAAAGATGATTGTGAGATTATTTTCCAAGAGTCGTCCTAATTTTCACTTTACAGTGAGCAAGTTGGATTTATCTGGGGCCTCTCTTTCTTGCATGAGTCATACACATGGATTTTTGTGCATACACTTTTGGATTAATCAGCAATTTCACTTTGACTCACTCCCTTTCTGTTCACTCCTCATTAAACGTTCCAGCAAATGACTTTGTGTTCAGTCCTGTGCTTATCCAATCCCACAAGTTTTGGCATTGTCTTATATGGTGAAAGGATGAAACCCATTTCAGGCTGAAAAGAAGTGAATTTAGAGAGAACACTTATGAAGAGTGAATTTAAAATGAACCGTGTGGTCAAGCTGCCCAATCAGAATAGATAAATCCCAAAAACAAATTGCCCATGAACAGGCAAGGGAAAAGGACTATTTATTTGAATGACTTCACAGCTGGACTCAGACAATATGTACATTTGAAAGCAAAAAAATGAAATACAAGTCATCCAAGAAACAACCTGCCATGAATCATTGACAAAGAAATGCATTTGCAACAAAGAGTCTCAAATAGCAAAATTCTTGCATGAGGCAGCGTGTTTCAGGTTCAAGTCTCACACGGGACCAAGGCATGGACCCTTAATATAAAACGCAGAAAAAAACCTCCCATACCTTTAGCTGGTTTATATTTGGGGCAAGACATGGGTATTAACTCCTTCCTTCCTCTTATCTGTCTGGTGACTTTTTTGGAATGTTGACAGTTTTGCAAAATCAACGTCCTTTTTTTTTCTCCTGGGGAAGGCCTGGGCAAGGGTGACTGTAGTCCAAGCAGTCCAAGCAGAATGACTAAAATCCTGTACATAGCTCTGAACACATAATCTAGGCTAAGTCACAGAGCTGGCTTGCCAAAAGGACATGAATGAAAACCAACCTCAGTTCCTGCTGGTGGCAAGCTAGGAGGAAAGATGATCTGTTTAAGTCTAGTCTCTTTCCTTGGGCAGTTCCTTGTTCAAAATGAAAACTAAAATAATATCAGAGTGCCAATATGGTTAATGAAAAGCCCTGCATGGTGCAAGCACTGGGTGGTCCAGGTGGCTATCTGCCAGAGAGTCTGCACGGAGAGACACGGCAGGCTTTTCCAACACCACATACTGCCTGCATGCTCCTCTTCGAGAGTCCCTGTACTTCTGCAGTCTATTGTGCTCCAGCAGTAATGGCCCTAAGAACCTGATAACTTCCTGTTTAGATTTCAATCAAATTTATTTCTCCTGAAAAAACAAAACGTGGAGCAATTCAAAACCAGTTTATCCATTTCAGTTCCTTTTTAAGGAAACTATCTCTCTGGCAGAGGCAACATAGTTCAGCTTCAAAGATGGATGGGATTGAGGCTGGGTCTCATTTCAGGTCCATTTCTAAAATCTAATGGTCACTGTGAAGCCCAGTATGCTTTTTTTTTTCTGCACTGGGAGAATGCAATGTTTTTTTCCCAGCAGTTTAGAGGACTTTTCTGGGGATGAGAGGGCATTGGGGTGAAATGTCACAGCTTTAATGGCAAGTTACCCAGGCTTTCTTTGTTAGGGATATGTGATATATTTGCATGTCTACGGAATATTTGCCACACTCTTCCATGAGGCATTAAAGCCAGGCTTTCAAATGCTGAGTAAATCTTTATTCCTTTTTCATGCCCGGTTTAATTTATTCCATCAGCACTGGCTACATAAAGACATAAATCATCCCAAGGAACAGCACAAAACAACCAGCATCAATTTGTAATTTCTAATGATTGAGCTGCAACTGGCAGGTGGCCAGGAATTAGTGCACTTCATCTTTTCCTTAGGTTTCATATGATAAAGTGAATAATTGGGGTAGTCAATTTGGGAAAAAAAAAAAAGCTGCACCTGTTTTGCTCATAGCAGAATTTGGAGAGTAGAACCTGCCAGTTAGAGACTACAACATCCTGGTTGGTAAGAGGCCTTGATTCAGGCAGAAACAAAGAGAGGTCCTGAAGTTCATGGGGAAAACAAACACCTTGAATGTTCAGCCGTATCTCCAGAGCTGCCCAGTCATTTGTCACTGGAGATCTGCAGAAGGACAAGGTCTCTCATTAGGTTTCCAGCTCCACCAACTGGGCAGTGTGACAGAAAAGCATGGGAAGAATCAAGTGTCATTCTTTCTAGCCTTAGCCTTCAAGTTCTGCATAGTGCTATTCAGTTACTCTAAACATTTTCTTCAGCAGAGAGTAAGATTTGAAGAACTTCGAGGGAAGAGACGTTTCTAAAATAAGCATGTGCTTCACAAAAGTGCTCTTGAAGTAGTCTGAATTATCTCCTTCCCTCTCTTCTTTCATGGCTTCCTATGAGAAAATGCACTGGAGGGAACAAGCCTGTACTGGGAGTGGCTTCCTCGTGGTTTTCAGGCAGTGGCTGTGGGGAACCAGTAGCTTAAAAGAGGGGAACCCGTGGATAACATGCTGAGGAACTAATCCAGGATGGATGTGAGAGCACATTCAGAGACTCCTCTTCCATACTGCCTGGCAGACTCATCAAGCTGGACTGAACTCTGCAGTAGTCTTGCGTCTTTAACTACTCTGGGTAAGTGCATGCTAGTGAAGGAAATGGGCGAGGGAGGGCATGAACCTCATGCATCAGTCAGAGCCCACTACCTTTAAATGCACATTGCTATCTGCCGCGTGAACTGAAGGAGCAATTGGCAGAGGTAGTATGTTGTTACTGTACAAGAACAGATGGTTAAAGGGAGATGTGATACGTTTATGCCTCTGCTAGCCAGCAAAAATATATGGATATTCAAAATCCTGGCTCCTCTTCCTGATTCTGGGAGGAAATGTGGCCTAAGCCAGTATACTCAACACAATCAATCACTTAGATTTAGTGTGTAATCTTTCTAAAAGGCAGATTGTCATAAAAGGGATCTTTGCTCTGTATACATCTCTTATAAAATCTTTCCACAAACTTATTTTTAAAATGTATAAATGGTCCCTATCTGTCTCCTCAGGCAGTAATACAGGGATGACTTAAATGGAAAACTGAAAATACGAGTTGAGATTAATAACCATGACCTTCCATGAGATTGGCAACTCACTGCACTTTTCTGTAGCTCAAAGAACAAACATTGTGACCACCTATATTACTGGGTTTTTTGCAGTTATACCCTTCTATTCAGGATTGCAACTCATCTTCCTGCCATGTAAAAAAGTTTATAGTACAAACTGGCACTTTTCAGACACAATGTGCAGAGACTTTGGTGGCTGGACCACATTCAGCTCTTACAAGCTCTAAGGACCACATGCACATTACCATGTTAAGAGGTTTAACCCCAACATCACCTTCTTCTTCCCCAGTTCATTCCCTCTCATGTTTCCCCCTGAAAGCATTAAGATTTCAGACTGTTTCAAGAAAAAGAGTTAGGGAAAAAATGACTGGTTTAGAAGGGTAATTTATTTCCCTCCATGTCTTTTTCAGAAATGGCCAGACTGTTAAAGCATTAATTACCAAAAAAAATCACCCCACCAAAAAACCCCAAAAATCCAGAAAAAAAAGCCAGCCTGAGGCAGAGCATGAACACGGAAAGTTTCAGTCCAAATGATTAAAATTTGACAAAGCTATAAATCCATGACAAGAAGAACTTGCTCTGGAGAGTGTTAAGAAAAGTTTAACACCCATATTGTTATTCTCAATGTTAATTACATAATGCATTAATAAATGGGTAGGGGTTGTTATTCACAGAGGTACATTTGGCCAGTACTGCACTTAGTCCCCTTAGGAATTCACTCTCTCACAGCAGCTGCTGGAAGAAATGCTATCTGCTGGGCAGACACTGCTGTGTTGTTTGGAACTGCAAGAAAGGAGTAAGATCCCATGTAAGGTTATGAACCCCTCTTCACCTTGTGTTATGCATCATCAATCTTTAAACATGATGTTCCTGTTCACATTCAAGCAAATACCATACTGCCATGAAAGTTCCTTAAAAAAAAAAAAAGAAAATAATAAAATCATCAAACCAGTTATAAAGGTAGTGAAGGTAGTGAACAGAGGAGCTGATTCATTGTAATAAGCTCAAATGAGAGATAATGATCTAAATACCTCCACATTTTAGGAAAATGTGCACCTGGAATCTACCCAGGGCTTTCACAATGGGCTGAACCAGCTCCTTCAGACTCTGGGAAAGTTCAGACCCACATTCCCACTCCCTGGCTCGGAACCATCTCAGCTTTGATCTTGTGTATATTTCATCAAGTTGCACACCACTGGTTCCACATTGTGGCTCAGGCTGATTGCATCATTTAAGAAAAGTGCTAGGAAGGTGCGGAGAAAATAACCATTTTTGGTCCACACTCACAACACAAACACAAAGTAAGAAAAAAGAGAAAAGAAAGCAGAGGGAGAGAGAAGGTGAAGGTGGCAGGTAATATCCTGTGAGCCATTTTCACTAAGATGCATTGCTGCAAGGGTGAAATGCTGCTATTATGAGATTTATTCATTCTCAGCCAGAAGTTATGGGCCTGAAGAGGGGATTTCCCAATGAAATTTTGTGGTTTGTGTTATGCAGGAAGTAAGACCTTGTGAGTCTTAATGGTCACTGAGAGCTTTAAAGACATTTCAGCATGCTTGCAAGATACACTCACAGGAGTTTCACTGAGCAGGCAACTACAACTTGCATCCCAGCAGACGGATAATTTCCACTGGCTTCACATTTGCTTGGGCAAAATTCAAGACTTGGGCTCCTGATTTTGTGGTGATGTTTCCAACAACATATTTGTTTGGCTCTCTCCATGAGCTCAGCCTGAATCCTACTGATTTGGAAAAATGAGCCAGAGTAAACGGCCCAGCTTGGGAGTGTTTCATAAGTACCGATATGACACATACAAAGGAGGAACATGGGCACCATAAGGGATCCTTGAGCAAATTTACCCTCTGTCTGTTCAGGGTACTGAGATTATATCCCACAAGGCTCTAGTCACAGCCTTTAAATTGTCTGGTTAACCTGGACTAAATCCCACCAGAAAAAAATTAAAAGAAAAAACCTCCTGGAATCCATTAGGTTCTTTAACTCAAATAGTTTACCAAAGAAGTGGCTTTTAGTCGCAGCTACCCAGCTTACAATGCCAATACAAGAAATATTTTGTTTCAATGTTTTCAACAGACACCAGAAGAGATGGATGCTTCACTGGTGAACACCAAACAAATGAAATGGCTTCATCTGCCCCACACCTCTGTTCCTGCAAATGAGGCCGCAAATGCTTACTAATCTCTAAGGAGCTTGTGGAGCTACACAGGGAAGGGCCACAGAGAGCAGAAGACCTCCTCTTCCTCATTTCATTCATCTTAATCCCATCATAGAGCAATAACTGAGGGCAGTTGTGATTTCAAAGGAAGGTAGCTCTATATCCATAGCACAATCCGGCTCTAATGACTCCTTGTAAAAAAGCAACAGGAGTTTCTTAGTGGTAAACAGTATTAATCACCATTTCCCATCGGTGCAGCCTATTATGAAGCGATTAAAGGCTGTTTACAATGAGGGAGGGAGGGTGTCATGGGAGTGGTATTTGTTTTGACAACCATTCATTTCCCAAAATCCCTGGGAACCATGTTCCTAGTTTAACTACATGGAGATCTCTGAGGTCAAAGGACTAAGACAAAGTATTATTCCTTTCTCACTCCCTTGTGCCACAATCTACTTTCTCAAAAAGTGACACTGTCTGCAAAGACCCTTAACTTTCCCCCAGAAGGTGGTTGCTGTCTACTGCTGGGACCCCATGGCCTGTGAGAAGGTTTTGGAATTTATGTGAGCAATTGGTCTCTCCAAGACCTGTTTACCCAAGTCCCTTTAATTCTTTTGGCGTTGGGCACAGTCTTGTGTTACTGCTGTCACTCCTCTATTCCCCAAAACAAATATTTTGAGGCAGTTTCTTTGTAGAATGAAATGCCTACAAACACTGCAGGTTGGTTGTCTCATGCCTGGCAAACCTCCAACAGCTAACCCATGTCCTGCTCATTTTCCAGGAACCTTCCTTAAATAAAATTAATTCTTGCTTAGGTGGACTTTTATCATCAAGCCAAAAGTACAGGGATCAGAGCCAATTAATGATTAGAAATAAACAGAGCCAGGGTGATTATTAAGTCCCTTTTACTGTTCTTTGGAATTTTCTGGTTGCTGCATTACTGAATCAAAGGGATTTCCCACCCTTCCTAGCCCTGAGTACATTTTCCTTGTTGCAAATATCTTAGCGCTATAGTTTTTTTGAGAAGAAAAAAGATTTAAAAGCACAACATTGCATTTTTCTTTTCCAAATATGGAATATAACAGTTTGGGTGTTGTGGTATTTGGCACTTTTACAGGGTTTTGGTAGTAGTGGTACTTATCAGTGCTTGCAAGCAACTTGGGATAACCAAGACTCTGTGAAGACTATCCCACTGCGGCACTAGGATGTATTCAGAGTAAGAAAACATTCATTGTGCAGGAGAAGTTGTCTTACTAGACGTGCTGGGGAAACAAAAGGGAAAAGAGAAACAAGAATGCTTTTTTAATCTCACAGAAGGGCAAACGACAGGAATGTGATATAAGATGTCTGAAACAGGGCTTAAATATCACAGTTTAGAATTCATGAATTATAGGAAAAGGCATGATCCACACATGCACCTTCCTCTGGGATCTCCTGCCGACAGCAGGAGCTGAGGATAGTCAGCAGATTGCAGGATTTAGCGCAGACTCTCTCTTCCAGCAAAGTAAAGTGGATTGAATTTGAAATTTGCAATACGTGTTCTACCACTGCAGGAAAAGCCCTGAGTAAAGTGCAGTGCTGTGCTAACTCCAGGTCTTGCAGAGAGCACCTTGTCTGCAGAGGAAAATAACCATGATTGTGAGTAGGTGCAATATGCAACATTAGGAACAATTAACTACAGGGGCAAGATTTAATGGCTTTTTAAAGTTTCCGTCACTCAGTCATAGGGAGGGTTTTTTTTAACATAAACCAGTGACAAATTGCTGGTGAGAACAGAGCCAAAGGAATGGTTCTGTTTTAACATCAGGAGTTAATCGACCCAGCATAATCACACACTTTGGTTATATTTATCTAATATAATTCACTGAGAAAAATTCTTGAGTCAAAATAGCAGGTTTCCAGAGTCAGTCAGGGAGCCTGTTAAATAAATACCACGTTTTGAGGGGAAATATATCAAAAGGAAGTTTCACGTTTCTCAAGCGAAAGGTCTGAGCCCTGGCATTTTTCTCTCTGCTGTTCAGTTCCACAAACATCTGAAATAAGGCAGTCTGCTTGCTACTGAAAACTCCCAATGAAACCAGAAACTGAAGGAATATCCCAAAAGGAAAAGACTGGATGCTCTGGCGAGGCACTGCACAAAAGCTGCCCCTTGCGTGGCCACCTTCTGATTTTCTGCTCTAGGGGAAATTTCGATGCCAAATTACTGAGTTTAGCAGTCATCTTCACTCCAGCTAGGCCAAACTAGGGATATAAAAAAACTTCTAAACATAAAATGGCTTAGTCAAGAAAGAGTGTCCTTTAGATATTATGCTCAAATCATAAGTTTATGTCCCCAAATTATCAGCCTCTCATCACGTCTGCATCTGAGGCAAATGAGCTATTTCTGAGGACACCTGGTCAGGTACTGGGAGAATTATTGCAGGGACTATAAGAAATTTGGTATGATAATTTACACTCTTGCTCTCAGGCATCTGAGCTAGCATGAATATCTCATTCCTGCACCAGATGAATATGTCAGCTCCAAGTCTCCCAGGTAGAGATATATGACCCCTTTTCGACTAGGCACTTTTTTAGACAAATTTATCTTCAAGAGCTACTATCAAAAGATGCAAAAAAGAAAAGATTCTCTGGACATTGTTAATTTAGGAGAGCAGTATTTATTCTGAGAGCATTTTTAATGTTTGGTTACTTTCCACAATTTAGTCCACTGAAGTGGGCTCATCAAGATCCCTATTTCATCAGACCCCATGCTGCCAGTGGCTGAAAGGGCACATCCAAACACACAAACACTCCATGTGGCCTTTCTTTACTCCTTTGGTAAACCCCAGCTTACGACCATCTTCAGAGATGGGATTTAGGGGTCATGGATCTTTAACTTGGCCATTCTTATGTTTTTATGAATGGTAAGTTTTTGTTGAGGATGGCAGAGAGGAAAGCAGCTCTGCTGTGATTTCTGATCTACAGCTATATTCAAGGAGTATTTGAAGTTGATGTGTTTTTACATAGGTATTAATTGAAAGATTCCCTGAAACATATCTCTTCCACCTTGAACCCAAAGAAATGCCTAAAATTTTGGACCATTTTTCTCTGCTGGTAAAGGTTCACTTCCAGGGTAAATATGATCACTTGCACAGTGCCTTTTCTAGGAGGAATGCAAGTGTAAGCTGAGAAGATGATTATTTCCAATGGTGGCTTAAATCTTGCACAAAACAGAATAGCACAGCAGAAGGAGTTTTGGAGAGATTAGGAAAGAGGTATCGCGAGAAGCTCCAAATAAAGACAAATGGAGTGGGGAATAGAGCTATCTGGGAGACTGACAAGGATACTAGAGGGATGGAAAACAAGAGAGCTGGCAAAATCAAGTAACAAAGAGAGCGTGTGACTGATGGTCCAAGGACTTTGCTAAAAGGCAGCCAAAGTCACGGAGTTCTGGAACAAAGGGAAGACCCCTCCAAAGTTCTGACGAGGAGAGAGAGACATCAATAAATGGAACCACTGCTGGGAGCATTGTCTTGGACCCTGCAGTAAGGATCCAAATGAAGTTCAGCTTATTTGAAGAGATGGAGGAGAACTGTTCTGAGGGGAGTAGCGAACTGTGATAAAGGTTGCTTGAAAAAACAAAGGAAAGAAGTGGTTTTGTCAGAGGGGCCCCTTGAAAAATTTGCTTTTTAGAAAGATCTGCAAAGAATTTTTTCTCTCTCCTGGGCTCTTACAAAGTGTGTTCTGCCTAGGAAGTTCTCTGCAAACCAGCCATGTCTCCGTATTTTCACGCGTTCTATGGCTCTGTTCCCCAAGACACAGCTGAGGCAGAGATTGGATGATGTAGCGTAGAGACTTTGTAATAGGGGCTTATCCGTCAGCCTCAGGTAGGTATTAATCACTCTGCCTGGCCCAGCTTGGTGCCAATGGCAAATAAACACAATGCATTGATCTGTGCTTGGAAGCACTGTTGGATTTGACGCTAATCCCTTTTCATTTAAAACTCTTTACACTGTGGAGGAGGTGAGTGCACTTTGTCAAAACTAAGACACAGTCTGCAGACTGGAGAAAACATTGGAGCATCTTACAACAGGCAATCTTTATTTTGCTAAAACCTCTAGAGACCTTGAAGCGTTTTCCTGGGCCCTTTCCCAGCATTCTTCTAAATGTTAATCCCATTCCATCTACTTGGATATCTCTGAGCTACTGTCCCTTCCGAATGTCCACGTTTCTGGAAAAAGACTCTCGGGGTTTTTGAACAATTCCTGCTGCATCCAACCTGATGGAATACATCCATACCTCTTTCAAATAAGGCCTGCCCATCATCTTTGTCAATACACATTTCCTTCAGTAGAAAATGGACATTTTCTCCCCCCCTTCTCTCAGTTCTCTCAAGTAGGTTTATTCCTATCAAGGGACTAAAACCCATGACTTTTCAACCTCTACTTAATTTTGCACTTGCTGTGATGCTGTTTGAGAGCTTGTTGCATGAGTAAACATTTGAAAGCCAAGGAGTCTTGACCCAGACTAGGTCCGTCGCCCTTTTTGGTTATGGTGGAGATCTACATGGTGTGCAAAGGGTTACCTAGAGAGAGGTCTTCTGGCTGACACAGCCTCCTCCCTCAGTAAATGCTGAAGAGGGTTAAATACATAATAAACCCAGTGGGGAAGGAGAAGAGAAGAGAGGGCTAGCCAAGCTGTTTCTTGTGCGGCAGTGCCAAACTGGTTATTTATAGCATCCTGGACCAGAGGCTGCCATTTTCCCTTTTCTCACTCCCTGTGAGGTGAGAGGCATTTTTACTCTCCACTGCTCCCCCTCTCATAATTTTGGCAGCTCTTCTCCTTGAACTTGACCAAATGCAGCCAACCTCAACACAGCTGTTTGATAAACAGAAACAGGGGCAGCAGGCTGGGCTTTGAAGAGGCTTTTGCAGAGCAATAACTGAAGGTTTGAATAATGGTGCGCAGTTGGCTGAAGGCTCCTCTCATTTGGAAGGACATCAGGCACAAGTGAGAGTTCGTCAAATAATTAACAGAAATGGAGAGGAGAAAGATGCCAAGACAAACAGGGACTTTTGAAATGGTGCTCACTTCATGGCCTCTCTTCTAAACATTCAGTTACACACATGCACACATACTAAAGGAATCACCTCGTATATGTGTGTTTAAGCAAGCTTGGTACCATGGTGAGACCTTGGAGGAAGCTCTTGACAGATCCAGGCAGAAGAAAAAACATGACACAGGTGAGACAAATTGGCTCCTTATCCAGAAATCTGAGCATTTCACCCACCTTTCTTCTTCCAAATTTTGCCTCCCTGTGTGCAACTTATAGATACAAAATGGAGTAACAGTAATAAAGAAAAAAAAAAAATGTACAAACAAAGTTAGAGGAAAGTGAAAAAAAAGACACAAACTATCTGCTACTACCTGTGCAAACTCCTTGGAAATATGAAAGACTGCGCAGAGGATTTGCTAGCCGTACTGTGCATACACAAGTTCCTGTCCTCTGATGTGACAAGTGTTCAAGAAAAGGAAACTTCTTATAATGTTATGGGCAAAAGGAAGTATTGTTATATTTTTAAAAAATATTCCTTTCCTTACCTGGGATTTGAGGATTGGATCAGGATGTGGAAAGGGTTTAAGAGGAAAGGCCAGTCCTGTTAAGATGGGTTAATACCCACATTCTGGAGTCTCTGGGACATCTAACTCAGAGCTCGGTTCTAATTTGCTAAATTGGCCTTTTCTGTCAGAGCTGGCCTTGGACATCTGGTGGTAAATGAGTTTCAGCCCTGCTTATTTAGACATCATCTCTTAAAGGGAAAAAACATCTGATGAAACCCAAATGTCATGTTAAGACATATCACCCCCAAAGTTTATGTTAAGCCCTATCGCCCCAATGAAAGCTTTTTCCTAAATAACCACTCTTGTACATTGCCCAGTCATGTTTTCAGTATCTTGAGACGTGGGTTTCCATTCTCCCCTTTACAGCATTTCCCAGTGAATCTTTGGCAGACTGTTTTTTCCCCTGTTCACCTGTCATATTTTCACTGGGAGGGGGGGAGGAATGAAGTAATGAAGGACCATCCAGTGACTATATTTTTTCCTCAGCTTCTAGCACAGGCAGGACTTTGAGGTTCCACAAGCAGCTAGAACAATTGCTGTCTGTGAACTCGACAGGGGATTAATTTTGCACAAGGTGTTTCTGAAGGCTTGCAAATAGTTCCTGAATTTCAGTGTCAGTGAGTGCCTCTGGCAATAGGTTAACAAGAGTGTTAAAGAGAGAAGGCTTGTCTTTCTTCAACGGGCTGACAGAGTATGGTCATTAGCAGCCCCTCCTTTCCACCTACACAGCCCTGGCCTGGAGTTCTGTCTCCATTGCCTGATCAGCCCCAGTGCCTTTGAAGGCATTTATTTCTGCACTCACACTGGGACATGCCAGGTCTGTAGGACTCTGTCCATGACACAAACATTTTACTTGGGACCCAGGTTCCCTTCTGCATCGTGTTAAATGCTTCCCTTGCTGAGGAAGCACAGGAGCATGTCAATGCATAGCAGGACCTGGGATCAGACTCTGTGTTGAGGAGAGCTTTGTGGCTAGGCTTCCATTTGCTCCAAACAGTGATATCTAAAGATGTGATCAGACCTTGAAAATGTTTGGGACCCAGCAGGATTCTGGGAGACTTGCTCTAGCACTGTTTGGACTGGCAGGGGAAAGGCAGCATTCTCCACCTGCACATGGTGCCAGGAAAGGGGTTTTTGGGTGGTACTTGAGAGAAAGACAAAATTTTACTCCCTCTCAGGCCTCAGCACTGGGTGTGGGCACAGGCTGTGCTGACAGAAGGCAGCTTTTACTGGCACAACAGGTCGTGCAGACCAGGCCTAACACTGGCAGAAAAGACCCAAATTGGTGCCAGCAACAAAGGTGGTTCTTTGGACACTCATCTCAAAGGAAAGGGACTGGAGACCAGTGATTTGCTGAGCAGCTCTCAGATGCTAACCACTTTCAGCACCTCTAAGTATGAACTGGATTTAGTTTGGCAGTTTCTGAAGTAAAGCACTCCAAAACCCATTACCTTCTCTCTTCACAATCCCACCAAGAAAGGTCAGTCAACTGGAGGTGCAACCCCACATGAGGGACCAAGCTCATGACATGCAAGAAGCAGCTGCCATTTCAGTCAGTCAAACATAACAAGTTTGATAGTGCCATGTTCTTGGATTGTCTCCATGAATTTTACAGGGGACTAGCAAAAAGGATGTCTAGGTGCTTTTCCTCTTTCCAGGATTTATCCTGGGGACAAATTGTCTCATCCACAAGGTTCTTGTCTGTTAAAACAAGTGAAACTAGTGTGTCATTTCTTTTTTTTCTCTCTTCCTAATCCATCAACTCACTGCAATCTGTCAAATGTCTTTTCAGGTATATGAAAAAACATTGGTGCTATTCTTTGGGACTGCTTTTATAAGCAGCGTTCCCTTCCAGAGCAGAATTTTCAATGGATTTCTTCTTCCTCTTGGCACAAGGAAAACTAGACTCCAGGTACCTACAAACGTGTTGATCTGCTTTCTTTGCAGTGTATAATATAACAATATTTTGCAAAATTTCTTTTCAAGGAGTGCAAGACCTACTGCAAGTTCCAGGCCTAGTGTTGAGCCAGAAGGGGTTCCAGTGTGGTTTACAGTAAATAAACAAGGCGGCTGGGAAATTTGGGTGAAGAGCAGGAATTCATGAGCAAAAGCATTGGATGGAACTCTTACAACTTCTGAAATGTGCTGGCTTTTGAGACTCTCAGCAGGGAAACAAAGGTAGACACCTAGAGTATACTTCTCTAGAAAGGTATGTTGGAGAACCTATAGATGACTGCCAGCTGTAGAAGACCAGTATAAAACCCCTTACCTGTCCATAAGTCACGAGGTGAATACGTGGTATTCAGCACTGCCGAGAGAACAGTCCAAGTATAGTTCTCTGTTTATGTACACAAACAAATAGAAATCAGAGTCATAAAGCCATGAAAATGTAATGATGAGGCTCGGTTCTGTCCCCATGTGTGATCTTGTAGCTGCAAGTTAGAGAAAAAAATCTCTAAGCCTTTCATCCTCAAACTGTTGACAAACATAGCCTAAATCACACCTGTATTTGTGTTCCCTGCAATCGCTGAGAGTTGTCCTGGAGGAAGAGGTGCTAACATGAATTCACCTGCTTATGGGCAGGTCAGGAGCCTGCTGAGGAACATAGTAGAGACACACTATCTCTTTCTGTCTCAATGGCACAAGAGGTTAATCTGAAGAGGACTGGCTATAAAGTGCTGCTATGTGCATGGGAAACATCCTACTGGGTAGGTAAGGGACACTAAAAGCTTATGCCCAACACTGTTCCTGGAGTCTTAAGCTCCAAGATAAAATCATTTGGCATTTCTATGCCTCCATGCAGGTTATCTAAAACTGCCAAGTGTTAAAGAAACCATACAGAACTGGAAGCGTTTGCTGAATGCTGACTCATGGCTTCAGTCTCCTGTTGGCAAACACACAACTGATTGCCTCTGTGTGAGATGAAAGGAGCAGAGAGATTTACACTGTGGCTACTTCTTTGACTGAGTCAACTAAATAATCTAGCACAGCTGTGCCTTCTCCTGTGAATATGCCTAAGCCATATTAATAAACCATTTTTTGAGTAACCAAGACCAGCTAGCATCTTCTGTCCCTCATTGACCTCTGTATGAATACTGTTTCCATATATATGCCCAAATCTTTTACAATGAACATGACCAGTCAGTCTCTTGATGTTATTCCTGGTTTATGTAGAGCACAGCACCACAGCAATCCATTTCTAACCAGTCTGCATCTGATCTATATGCTCTACCCTCATTGCTAATGATTCTTTAAAATGACCATGTGTGCATGCAACAAAAAAACAGGAAACAGTGAGATCTTTGTAGTCCACCTCCTGCCCCAAAGGATCTGATAGATGGTTTGGGTTCTTTTTAACCATGACCTCAAAAAAAATTCCCCCAAACCCCAACAAATGAAACCAAAAATATCCCATGTTATAGGCAACTTCTCCAGTCACCTGGAGACATATGCAGCAATCCACTGAAAATCATGGAGGGGATGATGGAACAAAATGACTCACTTTTGGGCTTTGACTAGTCTAGCAGAGATAATGTCATTATTCAAACATGACCAGCACTTCTGTCTAGCAGACAAAGCCTGCGGCATTGGAGTCAGAAGGGTTGGGTTGCTCTCCTAGTTCTGGTGTTGGCTTGCTGCTGGATTCTGGACCAGTCCTTCTCCATTTGGAAAGAAAAAGAAAAAGGAAAATAATAGCATGGGTATGGAAGCTTGGAAATCATATAAAGAGGAGCTGAGTGCAACTGCTACACAGCAGTGTCTATGGAACCACTGTGGTATGTTTGCATGGGCCCAAGGCCATACGCGTGGGCATGGACATAAGTTGACTGCCAGGGAAGGAACTTGTTTGTTGCCTTAAATTGGGCCTGAGCTCTTGTCCACGTGAGTCTGCACAAATGGGGATTGTAGATGATGCCTTAGGCTACGGTCCATCCCATCAAGAGTTATTCCAAGTTTAGCTCGTCCTAAACCCAAGCACGGACATTTTAAGCTTAAGCAGCAGCCAACAGTGTGATGAAGCTATAAGCTATAGGGTGTTTCATTCTGTTCTCAAACCACTCTTCACCCTGTGGTGTAGGCCTAACCTTCTTAGAGACTGTTGTATCCGAACATCTGCAGGAGACTCCCCAGCACTGATGGGATGAAGAAATTGCAAAACACAAGGAGGGGGTGTGTGTGTGTGGTGGGGGATTGGCAATGCAACCCTGGCCCAACTGGCACGTCCTTCAGGTCAGCACGTAGAATATGGCTGCAATGTGTGTTGGAGACCCACCATCTGGGCTGTCAGCGGTCATTCTCAGAAGGATCAGTGCATGGCATTAGTCGCATGGCTCCACCATGGGGCTGCTGGCCGCAGAAACAGCCGCCCTTAGGCAGGGTCATCCAACTGGCTGTTCAGCAGAGCCAGCTCTTGGAAAAGAGGTTTCCTCAGAGAACAGCTCTGGCTGGGGAAGTTTATCTGATTTTGCTCGCTCTGGATAAACATTGAACCCGGGTTTCAGGTTGGAGGACTTGTTTCCCATTGAAGTTGTTCTGTCTTGTGCTTTCCTACAGGAATGACACTGCAAAAGGTACCTCTTTCTCCTTTCTCTTAAACGCCTTTCCAGATTTACACCCTCCCAGCCCTACAGGCAGGCTGCCTACTCATATTTAAAGGCACAGTAGACAGAAACCAGAATTACATCTGTGCAGCCCACGCACTCATGTCTGCAGGACAAACATGTGCATCAGTAGAGTACAGGAGGCAATGAACAACTTTTTTCCTTCCTTTTTTTTCAGGTGCTATATGATGAAATGGAGATATGTAAGAACTACAGGAAGCATTTATTTTAAATACAGGCTAATGCCATGAATGTTATTTGCATTACATGACAGCCCAGTGAACCACAATATGAATAAGGAAAGGAAAAACTAGTGTTTTCCCGACCAGTAAATCTCTCTGTTGCTTTCTCAGGTTTCCTGTCAATGCCAATTTGCATTTCCTTGCAGACCATTTGGGATGTCAATAGGTAACAGACAGCATCAGTGAGGGTTCAGAATTGCAAGAGGGCTTGTGAGTAGATACTGACATATTTCTGGGGGACAGGAGGTGGGTGGATGCAGGAGCTGAGAAAGGAGGTGTTGGTCTGGCTGAGATATATTTCCCTTGATATATAGCTGGTAATTTAAGCCCATCAAAGTGAAATCAGTTTTGATATCCTGAAAACAATGCTCTCTTTGTTCAGCTGCAAAAGAAAGACAAGCAGGCAGGCAAAAGCAAAATATTCTAGCATAAATATCCTGCTGGTTATCAGGCAGATAGAGAGAATCAAGCAGAGGATAACCTCTGTTTCAAATGGTCAGTGTCCTGGCAAATATCAGCACGAGTAACTGGAGTTCATCAGCCTATACTTACAACAGGGTACAAAGCACCCTACCCAGACAGGGAGTGTTACCTTACATTAAACTCTCAACCACCTGAGCACCTCAAGTGAAGTGTGGTTCAGTGTCCTGCTGAGCAGCTGCTCCGTCCAGATGAGAGTAGGCTGCTTTTCAGCAGTGGGTAAAATCACTTCTATATAATGTCATGTTGGTGTCCTGCCAGGAGATAACCATACCTCCTTTTGCTCAGTGAGTCACAAACCCTCTCACAGCATCTACGGCTGGGAGGTTCACTTGGTCTTGTTTCTCATCTGAAAGTTGCTGCCTCCCAGCTGTGGTCCAGGAGTGTCACCAGCTGATTTGGTCATAAAGTTCTACTCTCGCTCCCTAGGATTTCCATGAAGGGTTGCCTGATTGTCTGCTCACACTTTGCTACAGCTTCACTCAGGCAATAGCTTCAGAGGGGATGCGGAGATCCTAAGAGCCTGGTGTCTCTGTAAGGAGCATGTAGAAAGTGAGCCAAGAGTGGCCACCAACTCTGCTAGCTAGCCCACAGCAGGTGGCGGTTTGGAAGGCCCAAAGGTACCTTCATGTTGGCATGTCAAAAGCTGGAAGGTGAGTTGGCTTTGTAAAGGATAGGCACACAAGGAAGTAGAAAGTGACCTCTCAAAAAAATGTAACACAAGCAACAATCACTTGTTCTCTGCCTACAAAGAAAAAGCCACCCACAGAGAAACAAAATCATCATTTTCATTAACCAGAGGGCTAGTTTAGCCTCTACTGTTCAAATTGGATGGCAATTTCTTCTGCATCCTAAATTACAGAGAGGATGTAACTTCTGGAGTAAGTGGATTTTGACATCCCCACCCCATTGCTCACCCCTTTCCTCCAGGCAAGGATGACAGCAACAAGCACCACCCAACTCTTGTATTAGGGGTTATCCGATACAAGCAACGTCCGTGGCTGTGTGAACGTGGTTTCTCTGGTATGAGAGAAGAGGCCATTTAGATTCAAGCCAGAGTCAACATGACTCATTGGCTAATACATCCTTCACTGCAGGGCTCAGGAGGTCACTGTAGGTTCAAGTCTCACACTGGGACTTGGACTGGTGTTTCACGCTGTGGGGAAGGGAGGGGAGATGCTGAGCTCCTGGAGGTGCTTCCTATTGGAGGAGTGAGAGATTTTAATCTGAGATCCCTGCTGGCAACTCTTCCAAAGGGGAATTAATTACACCAGGGCAAATTCATTCCTGGTGGGGGCTCCCTTAGCTTCGATGGGTCGGTCATGTGGCCGATTCTGTTGTTATTTTGGAGGAGGGCTATGTGCTATTTCTTTCTTTTTGTTGTTGTTGGGTTTGGGTTCTTTTTTATTTTTTGGTTTTTTTGGGTGACCTGGTCTTCTGGCTCTTGTCCCCTCTGGCAGTCAAACAGGTTCCAGCAGCCAAAGGTGTGTGTGTTTGTATGAGCCCTTGCAGAGTTGCTGTACAAGCTTCTGGCCTGGTTAAATCACTACTTTGTTGCTTTGTCGACCTCTTTCTTTCACCTTTCTGCTAAGACTGGGGAATGTGGAAAGGGGTATTGAGTAGGGGTATTGAGTCCATCTGTCTCTCTCTCCATTTCCCAGCCATGCAAACCCCTGACAAAGAAGAAGTGATGGGAGAGCCACATCTGTCCCCCCTTCGCTATCTAGCTCTTTGCTGCTTTTCCATCAGCAGCTCTGATTTTAACACTGCTCTCTCTCTGCAGAGAAGTGCATGAAGCTGCAACAGCCTGGGGAATTGCTCACCAACAGCTACAGGCTCAGCAGGGAACAAGGGCTGAGCAGGTAGACTCTTCCTTCCTGTCATTTCAAAGGTCTTGCTGGAGCTTGGTTAAATGGTCTTTTGCAGGGCAATGACAGCTGGGGAATATACAGAAAAGACAGAGTTCTTCCACAGCCAGCTTCTGATGGCTTAAGCTCCTTTTTCTTGATGAAGCGGAGGGATTCATCCCTCTGGACCAGCTCAGTTGACAGTGAAATGCAGCCAGCTCTGGGTGAAACCAAGGATTGTGTACAAGGAAGGAAGGAAAGTCCTCATTTCTAAGCAAAAAGGGTGACAAATTTACAGGAGGGTGGATGTCAGTGTTGTCTGAACACAGCTGGGATACCTCTGCTCTGGGAAAGGGGTCTCCATGGAGTTCTTTAATTCCAAAAGTTTTGCAGCACCTGGTCTTAGGGCATTATCTAAAAATGGGAGAAAAGTGGAAGCTGTCAAAATTTCTCTTTGTAGAAATATGCTGAAGTACGAAACAGTCTTCCTCACAGACACAACATCTGGGTGTAGAGTAACCATTAAAAAGTATCAAGCCCTCAGCTCCTGCTGTTTCTCCCTCACAAGTGGCCCCTTTTACCTATGCCCTCTACATGATCCCAGTGATCTGCTTCCATGATCACTTTGAATTTTCTTCCTTACTCTTTTTCAAGCAAACAGGAATTACCATTCACTCTGTCTGTTTGTCACCCACTAATAACCTTGAATCTGTCTGCTGATCAAAATTGACAGAGAATGAAAAGGAGTATTATGTTCTTACTGTTATTGTGAAAATAGGCAACTAGGGTAGAGGGAAGAGAAATCCTCTGAAGGGAGAAGTTACGGCAGGGAAAACACTATTTTTAAATGCCAGAAAATCCAGCCAAATAACATTATGCCCCAGAGTCCACCCTCAGTCAGTTCTGCTCTTCACAGGACTGATTGTTTCTGAAGCAGTTGTACAGCAGATTTGACTGGTTGCTGCCTGATTGTCTCATTTCTCATTTTCCTCTTCAAAATCACTCTTGCAGGACCATGGGAAGAGAAATAGCTCAAGAGATCAATCCAAGGGACTACCACTTTGGGAGAGACCTTGGGCTAACCTGTCTGCCAGTTCATTTCAAGGGACAATGAAGTGGGTCAGAGTCATCAGCTCTGAGGTCATTTGAATGGGGAGGAGTAAAGATGGGTCAAGTCATTTGTTTGCATTAAGTTTATCAGCATTCACAGATGATGCTGACCGAACATTCTTAAAGCCTCCCTTCTAAATTATCATAACTGAGGCTGGATGTGAAACCTGGTGATGTTACTGCAACAAGACCCACTGGCAGGCTTTGGCCAGACCCTGCTGTTCTGTCTGATTCGCCACAGAGTGGATAAAGGAGGATCTTCAGTGAGGCTTGCTCTGAAAGAGTTAATGCATTTGACAAGGAAAGCTGCCATCCCTCAAGGTCATTTTATCTCTTAGTTACATGAATTCTAGGAAAGCAAAGATTCCTTCCAAGTAAGTTGCTGGTTTATCCAAGTGATGCTGTTACAGAAATTGTTGTATAAGATCCAGGTTTTTCCAGGGTATAGCGAGTGTGTGTGGTGTTTAGATTTAGGCTGTGTACTGCCAAGCTACTGACTCCCTTTTTTCTTCCTTTTTTCCTCCTCCCACCCTCTCTCCCCCAAATCACAAGCCTAAGAATAATTAATAAGAATAATAAACAAACAGATGAAAGTGGAAACATTCCCAAAACCTGTTATCACACAAGCAGTTTCAGTCCAGACCACGCTCGTTTCACATTGAGCCTTGGAATTGTCAATTCTCATTACTTCCCAGTGTTGAGTGCGGGAGGAGAGAATTTCGATCTCTGTTTTCCAGAATCAAACCCTCTGTTTAATGCGGTGGGGAAAGTTGAGATGAAATATAGGTCTCAGGGGACTTTCCCTGTGTGAAAGCTTATTACAGCTGTAACAAAACCTTCTAATCGGAACGGATTCTGTTACATGCATGATATTCGGGTCTTGGGCGAGGGGTGGGGGAGAGGAGGAATGAGAAAAAGATGACAAAAAGCTTTAAAAGCAATTAAATGAGAACTGCATTCATTCCCCGCCGCCTCCTCCTCACTGCTTGCATTTGCTGTTTACGCAGAACGTTTTCTTTTCTGCATTTTGCCAGGGGTCTTGTGAGATCCGTAGGAGTTTTGCTGGGTCAGGTTGTTGAATGACATTGTGCAGCAAAGCAAAATTTACAAACTTGGATTCACCCACAGGAATGGAAAACTGTTTAGTGGTGTTTGAAATATAGAATCCATATTACCATAGCACGAGCGTCTAATGGGCTATCTAAACGCAATATTCAATTACAGTTGAAGACAGGGAACCACTTAAAATGTGCCGTGGTGTCCAAAGTTATAATAAAGTCACAGACAGAATAAACCCAAAGGCACAGTCTTGTGCCCAAATCAGAGTCTCTGTGTCTTTGCTGGTGATATAAATGGCTTCACTAAAGCAACTGAGAAAAAAATTAGTGCCAGCCTCTAATGTGGACACATACAGGTTGTTTTCCTGTGGTTTAGTTTCAATGAATTATATTGGCTATAAAAGACATCCAGAGAAAGTGTGAGGGATGAAAGAGAAAGGTATAAAAAGAGGAAGTACCTTGCTCAAGCTCATGGATTAATTCACTATTCTGTCCTATACCCGCTGCATTGTACTACCTCAGTTTCTTGTTGCTTGTGATAGTCTAACAGGACATGTCCACCGGACTGATTCCTTTGGGCTTCTTGCCATGCTATGGGCACTCTGCAGAAGGGTAGTCCACAGATCAGAAATAACGTCTCTTCAGTTAGGAGACCGTGGAAAGGGACTGCATCATGCAGGGGCTCGTTTTTAGACTTGGAGAAAAGACCTGTGAGACAGGCCCTTGGGTTCTGTGTACCTCCCTGCACATGATTTGCTGGATGAGGCTGGGTGTACATCTGCTTTCTAGTGGTGAAGTAACTACCTAGTGGTCACAACCCAAGGTGCTGGGAGCTTTGAACACCATGGGTGCACTGGGTGAATAGGGCTAGATTATGAATGTGCTTTTCAAATTCTGATTTTACTGTGCCAATGGCTCAATGAGAGATTTCAGCTGGTGACAAAGACCTCTGAGAGAAAGATGTTTCAGTATATGAACCAGTGTTTTATTTCCACAAACCAATCAGTTTGTATCCTTGAGAGGTTTGTCAGGATGGGACAAAGGCTGCATAGAGTTGTCACTGTTAGATGCCCTTTCGAAACGAGCTGGCATTCAATTCTTGTGCCCAAACCTTAGCAAATAAGAAAGAAGCTATCAGGCTTAATACCTCTGGAGTAAGAGTCTTCACTCCTCTGCTACTTGACTTAATGTGATCTTCATCTGAACCTCCTGGATGATTCATCAGAGCTCTTCTGGGGTAACTCCACCTCCATACTCTTGCTTTGTTTAGACATTTACTTGGGAAAAAACACACCACAGTGTGCAACAGTAGTGATGTTAAGCCCTGCTGGACTGTAGATAGATGAAGAGCAATGAAAAGATTATTCCTGCCTCTTATGATCTGGATTCCCATGCGATTCTACTCTTTTGTCTATTGTAAGATCTTCTGGGTGCGGAACATCTCTTGTTTCACATAAATCTGTTGTTTAACATGAATTTGGGGTAAGATTAGGAAACTCCCTCTCCAAGGGCTACTGTGACACTACTAAAATAAAAGCAGCAAGTGACCTGGTGTTCAGAAGAAATCCTGCAATGATGGTGATTGAGGGAAGAGATCAAAAATCATCCGATCCTCCCTGCTATTCATGTGGAACACTGTCTGCATGCTGGGACTTGAAGGAAGCAATCTCATTTTCTTCCCATGGACAGCTCTACCTTTTCTCTCCTCTCCTTTCCTCTCAGAAATACAGGGTAGGGGCAGTAAAATTATAAAGCTGCCTTTTAAAGCTGCTCCATGCTGTGAAATGAAACTCAGATAATGAACGTTTCCAGCCCAGCCAGAGGACTCTCCGAGGTATATTTTTATCTCTACGGTGCCAGAGATTAACTGTACATTTGTCTTAATGGTATCACCCTTTAGTGTTAATGGAAGCTATGTGTGTAAATCCCTGACCATCCAAATGAGAATACAGTTTGAATGATCACAATAAATCAAAGTAAATGGAAGACCCCTGCAGGTCAAATTCATCCCCAGAGCAACTCCTGAGGCTTTTAGGAAGCTTATGCCAAGCAGGCACAGCAAGAACAAACACAGCAGACCATGTCACCTGCTTTTTGATTTCAAAGTAGTCATGATGATGATACTTCCAGTTGTAACAAGGTAATTCGCTCTTTAAAAATGACTTGCAAAGGAAAAACATCACTGGGTTTGGTCATTTTGGGATCTCTATAGTACTTGGAGAAATGGAGTCAGTTGTTTCTTTTTATAACAAGGTTTATTTATTGACGTGTTTGTAATATATAAATGCATGTTCTTTCTGCTCTACTTTCCTGTCAAAAATTAAAAACTGGCAAGAATATGATAATGAAGGTAACGAAAAGTGATGCCTACTAGAGAAGGGAAAATACACTTATTTTCAGCTGCTTAAATGTCTTTGGACTGATGAAATTTTGTGAAAATGTGTCCATTTTAAACAAAAAACCTATTAAATTCTCAGCAACAACTCCAATTCCCTTTTCCAAGAAATACAGGCAAGAGAGACATAAAAGAAAAAAGAGACATAGTGTTCCTGAGTTGTAAAGTAGAAACAAATATCATACAGTATAATATATTACATAAAGTCTTTTGTGATTCATTTAGGCACTATGGAAGTAAAAGACAGACAAATCATTGTCCTTTTCTAATTTGCAGATTATTTTTTCTTAGGTGAGGGACAGTGTAACTTAATGGACACTGATGAAAACACGGATAAGACAAGAAAGGAGTTTGTTCTTCCAAGAGTCTGCAACCATGTATATATAGAAATGACCTAGAATTATGTTTCAGACTTCATCAGCAACTCTGCATTTCTTGAAAAATACAGGAATTCCTATTGCCCACAATACACGAGTAGAACTGTTTGAGCAGAAAAATGAGAACTGGGAAGTTAAACCTTTTTGCTGGTTGCATTGTGAAATAGAGCAAAAAGTAGAAGGGAAGACAGGAATCATTGTTAGCTAAAAAGTGAAAACATCAGTACTTAGGTTGTTTGATGGGAACACAGAAAATGTTCCCTTTTGAAAAAATTACTCTGAAATCCTCCATCAATCTGGCTGGTGCAATGATATCTCTCTCTTCCTATGTCATTTGGCTTTGAGGATTTCTGTCTTCTAGGTGACAAAGTCAATGCTCATCGTCAGCTTTCGCCTGCTGTGCAAGATACATCCAGCTTGGTGGCAGTATCCTTAAATAATTCCTCATGACAGCTTTGCAAGGAAGAAAGAGAAAATGTCTCTTGTCATTGAGGAAAAGCTCTCAGTGTCTCCATCCAAGGTCACTTGGATCTCATAGATCAGATATAATGCAGGCTATTAAAGGATTAGGAAGTCACCTGCAAAGTACCTAGTCATCTCTGATCATTTTAATGAACCCAGTGTTTCTACACTGGATAAGTCTCAGCTGGAAAAATGCAATAGGAAATGAGAAGTATGTGGAAGGCAACAAAGAAAAGTCAGACTATTTTCATTTGGCATAACCTGCTATACAGATTCTCTTTTCCTCTCTAGATACTGATTAGAGATTTGCAGGCTCATGAAAGTTAACCCCACCCTGGCCTGTAACATTCACTTTTCTTGCATGTGTGCTTTCTTTCAAAACCTTTTATATTGATGGATGGGAAGAGGAAATGGATGGAAGTAAATTTTCTAGTTTCAAATCTAGTTTTATGCTCAGCTGTCCTTCAATGTAACTCTAAAATTAATTACTGTGCTACTGACTGCTGTTAAGAAAGATTGTGGCCATTTTCCATCCCTGGAGCTTCGTTGTTCTTGTTTCTTCAAGAGCTTCTATGAGCTTTGTGCCATTAAATCCCTCCTGTTTTGTGTAAAAACCTTTTATGCATTTCCTTATTGACCTAGGCAAACCTGGGCCACCAAGCAGACCACGACTACCTGATTCCAGAAGGAATGTAAAGTTGCTATCAAGAGAAAGAGGAAACCCTTTTGCACTTTCAAACAGTACTCCCTGGATTACATCACTGTAGAAGTGGAACAAGCCATTGAGTTAAGATCTACATCTAAAACACACCAATGTTGCAAACTGTTAAAATGGGACCTAGTACTTCGAGTTAAGGAGAAGTCCCTTCCTCCAATATTTATTCCTGGAACTCAAAGTATTTTTTTAGTTTGTAGCTGTTTCTCTACTCCCCCAGTGCAACCAAGACTGAAAGCCCAAGAGCCAACAGCCAAAAAGGGCAGTTCTTGGCCCAAGGGACAATCAGGAAGCACTGAATTTGTTGTAAGACTAATTAAATTTTCAACCTGTTTTTTTTTTCAGTAGTGAGAGGATCACAGAAGTCAGCTGGGAATTTGATGGGGACCTGCATCTAAACAGAAAGAGGCTGTGCTGGAAATTAGGCAAATGCTGCTGGTGTCCTTCCATTGACTCCAGTGGTACTGAACTTAAAAAAAATGGATTTACACAAAACTCGTTTCTGAAGAACCCAAAACCTTGGGGATAAAGCTGGGGGAGTGAACAAATGGGGCTTTTTTTTCCCCTCCGAGGAGGAGGGCACACAGCTAAAGAGCAGCTCTTCCATCCTTCCCTCCCCCCTCGAGCTGGCAGCCCCACCTGTTATGAGCCAGGAGTAATCAGAGAGATGAAGGGCAGAAGTGGTATTTTTACAGGATGAACCCACCGGGTCAGCTGGAGGCCTGCTGTAACCCAATATCGAGTTGTGACTGCAGGCAGGCACGATGCAAAGATTGGGGGAGGAGGGTGTTGAAGGATGGGTGGAGGGAAAGCAGGGCAGCCTCAAAGGAGAAAAAACCTCACTTAGGAGACTTCTGTTTCCCTTTGGTGCCCTGAACAATGAATAGTGAGGATTGTTGATGAAATGTGTGAGCCAAGCCTTGTTTAAGGGGGAGGATAAGGGAAAGCGGTGGGACAGGGTCAATGGGAACACCACTCGCAGGAACAAGGAGCACACGTGTACGCAGGCACCATATGCCCAGTCCACCAGGAAAGGGAGTCATGCAGAGGTATCTGTTTTGATCACTCATCTGCTTCTCTCTCCTTTTGGGCACACTAAACAGAGAGCCGTATCACTTCAGACTTCCCCCACCCTACACCTTGTGGTACCGCCAGGGCTGGACCAGCTTGTTTCTTCCAGGGAAGCCTGTTGTCTCACCATGACAGAGTTCCCCCTATGCCTCTCATGCAGAGTGAGATTTGCTGCTGAAGGGGCTGCCTGGGGAAGAAACACCTGCAAGGAGCCACAGCTGTGGTGCGAGCTGCTCTCCTAATGCTCTGTTTAGGATTACAGTGCTCCAGAGCATCACATTACCCCAGTGGCTGCACTGAAACCTGGTATTAATTCACATTAGCAAGGATCAGATTTAGCATGTTGGGAGGGGGAGGACTGTTATTATTGTTTCTAAAACTGCTGGAGCAAACTCCTAGGACTGGTCTTTCATTAATCCTGGCAATGGGCAGAGGAGCTTCTTTGTTCCTCCACACCACTGGCTACTCACCCTGTCTCCTCTTGCATGAATGCCTCTAAACACAGGCACCCATTTTCATGATGGGGGTACTTGCCTATTTTTATTTTTGATGTGCCAAAGTTAGTAACTTTCAAAGAAAATTTCTGGATGTTGTGGAGTTGCTTTGGATTGCATTGCAACAGAAAAGGATCTTCCAGTACTGGGAGGACAGCCACAGTGTGGCAGAGGATCACCTCTTGTGATCATGATGGATTATCCCAAGACCAGAAAAAGGGAAAGAGGGTCTAAGCTGTAAGACCAGTGAAACTCTGGGACAGACTTGTGCAAGGAGGATATGGAGTCTTCATTGCTGGGTAATTCTAAGAATATCTGTTGGGTAGATCTGATTTTGTCTTTGGGTAGGGACATTCCACATGGCCTTCACAGTCCATTTCAACCTTTTTTTTGATGCAGCCATTATAAGGGTGAGGTGGAGTTACTTTTCTCACATGAAAATTTCTGGTAGGATACTTTTCTTCCCTTTCCCTACCTGCACCACATCTTCTTTACTAAGCGTTGCTGAGGCTGTGTCTATCTGAGGAGCATAGGCATTCCCCAGGCTTATGGCTTGCACCTAGAGTGGTGTGTTTAGTTGTCTCTGAAGGGTGTCGTGATACCACCCTGGTGTTTTTCCAAGACAAGGGCCATTCCACATATGTATAACTGACCCTTGATTTCAGGTGCCGCTTCTTGAATCCAAAGGAACATCAGTAGCAGCAATCACTGCTCAGCACAGATATTGTTAAATATCACCTGAATGCCCTTGTACAGCCTTGGAACAGATATGAAAAAGGAAGTGAATAAAAGTATTTGAACTGAAGCCTTCAGAGGCTGCAAATCCCAGCCATGTTTGTTAATTTAATTTACAGTTTCAGAATTATCTTGAAATGTTGTAAATATCAGCTGTGCTACAAAATTTGGAAACATACCAACGCTTAGCTTGAGAGAGGTGGACTAGAACAATAGAGACAGAGATGAGACATGAGGTCTCATGCTGTGTGCAGTGCCAGGGGTGAAGAATGAGAACTAGCACATCATCTACTGACTCCTGCATGACATTTCTTTATGTAGAGGAGAGAATACTTCTGCCATTTGTTAGAATGTCAACCTTGTGCATAGAAATCTTCTACAGATCATCCAGACTTGTAAAGACAGAAGAGGACATCTGAATATCATGTTTCAGCTCCTGTACAAACACAGGCCATCAAACTTCAGCATATTACTTCTCTACTGAGCCTGAATATTTTGTTCCAGAAAAGCAGCCAGGAGATGGAAATCAAGTGCTTTGTGTGGTGCTTTATTCCAGGTAAGCTGGTGAACTTTGATTCCCTTCCCCTGCTGCCCTAGTGTGGTCCCACACTGTCCTGATGGGAACTGTATGCACTGCAGAGGATAGTCAATCTTCAGAGTTCTTATTGGCATCTCAAGATCAAAGTACTGTAAGATTGACCATCCATCTTATCTCATACATGCCATGCTGCCACTCAGATGGCAAACATTGCGGGCAGCTTTGTCATCAGTCAGTTTGGGATCATATTTAGCAAGTTACAGTGATGGACTGTCAGAGCCTGGCTCCCTCTGGAATCAGTGCAGAAAAGTAGCTGCTGCCTGGATGTTAGGGCATCTGCTGTGGCCAGTTTAGATACAGCTCTCGATCTTTATTCCTCTGGTAAGTCTCCTGAGCCATAGGTAGGTCTCCTATCTGATGCCGTGTTTTAGCATTATTGCTTTCTCTTCCTCTCTGTGCTCTGACACCCAAATTTATTGATGTTTGCTTTAGTTCTCCTGGAAGAATAAAAAGGAAAAAGAAAATCCTGCCTTCAATATACACATGTGTTTTTCTCAGTGCTCCCAGGATTACACTGTTGTGTGTGCAAGCTGAAGGCAAGGCTCTGCCAAACTGATTTATCTCTTCAGCGTGTTATCACTCTCTGGACAACATGACTTCATACGGGGCAGAATTAATGGGCTCCTGATAGAGTCACAATGCAGCTTCCCAAAGGCCACTCTGTCTGGGAAACTCCAGATATTTCTGAGAAACCCTGGAAGTAATTAGGTGACTCCAGGAAAATCCAAGGAGTTAGAGAACTCTGTTGGGGCTGCCCAGGAATGTTTTTCTATCCTGAGTTTGGATATGTCCAAAAATTCATTCCTTCCTACCTCTTTTCTCTGCAGATCTAGGGGGTTCAGTACAATGAGTGTTTGGAGGGCAAGGAAGGACCAACAGAAGAGGCTTAGTCATTAGTGGGGACTTTTCTCTCAGACAACATGAGACACAACAGGTTGTTAAGCTGTCCTGCCTGTAGAGCTTGATGTGTTTGTGAGAACAGAAAATATTCCCATGACAGGAGGGAAGGTTCAGCAGAGAGCATCGAGGGAGTTTTTCTGACGAGATAAACTCAGCTCCAGTCGCTCCTAATCATTTAAGATCATTTGGCATTTTCTGCAAGAAGAGTAGATGCCCAATATCTGGGTAGGATTCTTGTTAGATCTTTGCTTCTGCTTTAATTTTTTGCTTTCAACGTCAGCTGCAGGCAAATGTCTTTTCTCCTTCCTTTCCTGAGCTTTTGTAAACATTGTGCTGTAAAAACAGCTACTTCCACTCCTCTTTACATTTCATCAGGGTGCAAATATCTCCCTGATATGCCTCTTGGCTGGATTTGCTCAGAATGAAAGGTGTTGATGCATTGTCTCATACCAAGCAATACTAACAAACCAAACAAAAGGGAACTTCTCTAAAGACAGTACAGAAAATAAACTGCTGTAGAAATAGTGAGCATCACCTAAAAATGAAAACCAGTCAAAATAAAGTTAATTTGTTCTTTTCATTGGGACATACACAATCAAGTAAGTTGCCTGACTGACATTACGGCACAGAAAATCCAACATCTGTATAAGTGATGAAATTTCATAACCTTCCCTGTATAACCTTGCTTGATTTTGACACTTGTGACTTATGATAGGTTTAGAGGTCAACCCTGAAGCATGAGTATTGTTTCAATCATGCTGCTCCCTCTCATGAATTACGTTAGCAAGGGCTTGGTCACAGTTATCTGTGCAACAAAGAAATATTGTAGTAGAAGTTGTAGCATGGTAGGATAGTTACTGTGGTGATGTAGTTAAAATGCCTGGGAGAGACATTTTCATTGTTGAAAAGTCTACATAATAAAGTTTAATGTAGTCCATGGGACACATTTTTTTTCTTAGGATTTATGAGTGGAGCTTGGTGAGTGATACATATTTTGGTCTGGTCACCAAAATGGAAAATCAGAAGGAAAAAAAAAGCTCAACCAGCACGATAATCTTCTGAGTTTTTGGATGAAAATAAAAGGTTGATTTTGGATCTGAATGAAATGTTTCATTGGACTGAAATTGAAAGGCTTTTTATTAGTTACTTAGACCATTTAGAAAGTTGGGGTTTTTTCTTTTGTTGCTTTTAAATGCATTGCCTATTTTTAATTATAAAGTACCATTTCAAAACCTCAAAAGTTTTGTTTTGAAAGTGCCTGAGAGATTTTGAAAGATTTCAACACTGATATGTTCCTTGGCCGAAAATATTCACCACACTCTGCTCAGTTTGGTGATCTCTTTTAGTCCTACCCTAACACCAGCTTTTGGCACATTAACTATTATTATCATTAATAATAATAATAACAATAACCGTAATATCATCACCCAGCTGTGCTTAGAACGCCTGGGCATCAGGCCCAGATCTGCTATGACAAATCTTTTCAACTCTCCGGGCTTCTGTTTCACCTCCCACTCTTTGGCTCTCTTATCTAGTCAGATTTAAAGTCATAGGGTCAGGAACTCTCATATACCGAGCCTCTTATTTACCCACTTATGCTTGGATTGCAGCTTCTGCCGCAGTGGCATGAATGGTGGATTTTCTGCTCCATCCTCTCCCATCTACCAGCCCATTACAGAGAATTTGGAAGCGTCTCAGCCTCCTAAGGCAGCTAGCTCCATGATAGCAGGGAAACCCAAGAAGCAAAATCAAATAGGAAATGTTTTTTGTTTGCATTGTATATGCAGAGATTGAGTTGTTAGTTTGGGGAGTGGGTGAAACCAAACTGTGGCTGTAAGCACTACAGCCAATCTTTGCTCAGGTGTGATTAACTTCTGTGTGAAACAATTTAGTATACACCCAAAATACTATTTGCATGGAAGACCAGCAAGGATCTGAGGAGGCTGAATGTAAATGTGAAATAAAACTGAGAGAAGTGGAATGAAAATGAGCCTCCCCCCCCCCCCTTTTTTTTTTTAACTAGGATGCCTGTTTTGAGAGGCCTTATTACATGACAGTCTATTACTGGGTAGAGGAAGGGACCACCTGCACTTTTTCCCCTGAATCTATCACCATGTTCCTGGCTAGGGAACATAGGCTGGGGAGTCAGATATATGGGAGAGGGAACCAGCAGTAAACAAAGCACAGAGAATTAGAGCCAGTTTGAAAGCCAGCACTTGTAGCATGCAGAGGTGCTGGTAGAAAACCAACACACTTTGGAGGTAAAATGCTGAGGAGAAAGTCTCAGAAAGGACTCAAAGAACCTATATCTCATATTGTATAATCTTCTTCCGCATCTGGGCCACGCGGACTTTATATATACCCTTAGTAAACCCATTAGGAAAGCATCAAAGATACCTGACTGCCTCATTTAGTCCTTCCATAGTATTTGACTGCTTGGCAACATGTTTGCTGAAGGGGTTAGGACCTGCTGCATCACATGCTCTGGAGCAGGATGCCTTAACAAGAACCTGCAAGAAGGTCATGCAGAGCGGGACAGTCTGGCTTTGGTAGCAGGCAGCAGGGCTGAGCTGCCCTGTGTTTCAGGTCTTTTTTTCCTGACTGTGCTTCCCAGAAATCAGGATTAAAAAGACCTTTTTTGATGCCAAACCACACGGAGGGTCCATTTCGATGGATTCTGTGACTTATCCCAGCTGCCTAGAGTGACAGCTTCTGAATCCTGCTTCCCATATTGCCTCTGAAGCCCTGGACTCTTAAAATGAACAGAGCTCGTTTGCAGATCTTCAGCGCTTTGCAGGGGAAGAGGGAGGGGGGGCTGCCTCTCCAGAAAGGTTGCTGTCCAAGAGGCTGGGAACGGAAGCAGGTTCACCGTGGTGTGAACAAAGGCCTCCAGGCACACCAGAGAGCATCTGCTCACCAGCTGATGGTAGTGCACCTGCTGAACAAGTGCAGCCGCGCCACTCCCCTCCCTACCCTGCTCTCTGCAGCCCCGAGAGGTGGTTATCCACGCTTCCCCGACTGGCATTGCTGAGTGCCAGTCCCAGCACACCAAATAGACACCTCCCAGGAGGAAGAGCAGCTGCTGGGGGCTCCGTTGGCAGCGATGTGGAAACCGAGTCAGAAGCTGGTTCTAGCACAGGGCTACATTGTCAGCTTCCAAATGCTGGCCCTGATGGAGAGGTTTTAACTGAGCCTTGGTTAAAGCTTCCGCATCCGTACTGAAGCCCAGACCTAAATCCTACTGTGTCAGAGGGTGACTGTTTCTTAATTGTTGCAATATTTCTTCTGGGACTGGTCAGCAGGCCTGGCATCAAAGGGTGATTTTGAATTGTAGAAAACTCTTTTGCGGGTTTCGTGCTAAGAGGACTGAAACTTGCTACCGGTTCATTTCAACTACATCCACCGAACCGTAACTCACTACTGCATACGAGTTCAGCAGGAACATTCCCAAAACCCCCGTAGAAGAAATTTACGGTTGCTCAACGCTCTGTTACTGGCGGCCACAACTGTGTGCGCTCCACATGTCTTTGTAATCACTTAATGACTCATTTCCTTAATCTCTCATTTCCTATAGCCTTATTACAAGCGATTCATAAACCCAGATCCATAGCTGTTCTCTGGCTGTAGTCAGGAAGCACTGAACTGACTCTGCATCTGGTTGGTTGGCTGAAGTACCCCTCTCTATTCCCCTCTGAAACTTTCCACTGGACCCTGTCTTTTGCTGCAGTGACACCTACTGATGAGGTAAGAGTGTATTAACTACACGTTCTCTCGTTGCCAAACCCAGGCAGCAACCACTTCCTGGCTCTAACCAGATGTTTCTGCTCTTCTGGAGCAAATTTCACACTACACCGGGAGAAGTTTTGCACGGTCTTGACTGTAGTGCGTCGGTGGCCAGCGGACCTCAACAAAGATCACTGCAGCAGGAGGAAATGGCTCTTCACGTCCAGGCTTCTCATTCAGCCATCAACCCACTGATGGCTGAATGGCCTTGGGAAGCAAACTTTGCAAGGCAGTGTTCCCTGGGGTGCTGCGTGGCATTGACTTGGGAAGCAGCTGAACAGCCAGCGTGCCCTTGCTTTCCTCTGCAGGTTCTTTATTTTCTGAAGAAATAACTTCTTCAAAAGCATTGTCCCTTCAAATCCCAGTCTTTTCCCTAAACAATTATTTGGAAAATTTCAGCTTCAGTTAAAAAGCTACCAAAAATGACCTTCAGCACCTCTAGAGGAGATGGGATGGGATCAGTACTCCAGCAGGGCAAGAAGCGAGTCAAGGAAAGGAGAAAGGAAACAAGGAACACTTTCTCACTGCAGACCTTGGCTTTAACCCACTTCACCATGAAGGTTATCTGCTCTCCAATGTATCTAAACATTGATTCACAAGGGAGAGAGCATGATAAAGGAATGAAGAGAGGAAAGGAGAGGAGAGGAGAGAAGAGGAGAGGAGAGTATAAGAATTGTCAATACATTCTCCAATCTCCCCCCTGCTTTGAGATCCTATCTGACTTTCACTGCAGGTTAACATCTTAAAACTAGGGCCAGTGAGCCAGGGCCAATGGATAAGCATTGTAAATCAGTGCTGTAAATTCATGATCTCTGAACCTGTCTGTGAAGGAAAGTGCTACAATAATTTTATGGAGGCCTTGGGATATAACAGGTCTGCATAAGAGGAGAGGCGCTGGAGAAGGTCTATCTCACACTAGAAAACCTAGCTACTTTTTAGACATTGCTTTGTGGGATATGAGTGCCTGAATCCATTGCCACTTTGATGCAGAAGCAATGGATCTTCACTATCCATCTTCACATCCACCATCACCACAGCACAAATGGGGCAAACACACTAAAGCTAAATGAGTTACCCAATGTATCAAAGAGAAGCTTGCTGTAAAGTAAAGCAGAATCTGCCTACAGCCCACAGTAAGGCTTTCGCCAACAGCTCCTCTTTTTAGAAAGGACCTCAGTTACTTATTATAAGCTACAGGCCGCAGTTTGTCAGGTACTGTGTGTAGCACCACCTCCTTCTGGATGGATTCTGCACACCTCTGCTGCTCACTTTTCATGTAAATTCAGAGTCTTCTGGGCATGAATCTTAATTTTCATTGTTTTGTTACTATGACTTCTCCTGTAGGACCCTCCAGAAAAGAGGACCTACCTTGAAGATATGAGCCCTTCCAAGGATGGGAGGTGCTACTAAGAGAGGGAAATTGTGGATGCAAATCCTTTCATGTTGGATGAAACTCCACATTGAGAGGCTTGAGGTCAGCAGTTTGAAAAGCTTTTCAGCTTTTTAAGAAATTCTGTCTTGGTTGATGGAGACATGGATGAGGGGCACTGAACCACAGGGTTTCCACAGAGCCCACAAACATAAACAGCCAGATCCTTCATAGATACCAGGTTTGTCCCAAGTAAATCAGAGCTGCCAGAGTTCAGGAGAAGAGAGTGATGTCCTCGGGGTGGTGCATAGACAGACAAACAGCAGAGCAGCTTTCTAGTGTCTAATTTGTTAGAATAATGCAACAAGACAGATCACATAACATGAAAACCTTATCTAACTCCCCCCGTACACAACCTGACCTGGTGCTACAAAGAGCTCCAGTGTTGCCAGCTGAGAAACCACAGTGTTTGCACTGAGATCTTGCAGTCCCCAGTGCAACAAGCCATGGCATCGCAACAGATTATCTGTGATTCCCAGTTTTTGCAGGCACAAGAGGTCAGTGCCACAGCGCCTGCAGGGAATGTGACTTTTCAGCTGTCTCGCTCTCCCCAGTACACTTTGACCTTTGTGCAATCTAATATCAAAGAACCAATTATTCTCAACACTCATATATTTTCCTCCATAGACTCAATGCCACATGGTTGCCGGGGGCAAGACATCATGCTAATCAAGGCAATAATTCAAGGGAAGGCAGCGGGGGGCTGTCATGATTGGGAGCCCTGGCTTCTACTTCTGCCTCTCAGCCATGAATATGGACTCAGTCACCCCTGCTCCTTCCTTCCCTCTCCCTGCAGTCTTTGCCGTGGACCTCTCCTGATGTAAGTTATATACAAAAATCAAAGGAGATACCAGTGTACACCAGTATCTCTTGCCATGCTCAAGTTTCCCTATCACCTATGGGTCTCTTCTTAATAGGGGCACCATTGTCCAGTGCTTATTTTTCTTTCCATTCCTAAGTACCCAGAATCAGCTCCCCTTTATCCTTGTGGCTGCAGCAACTGGAGCCATTTGAAAAGTGACACTGGGGAAGGATCACTGCCTTGGTGGGATGGGAAGAAAAGAGGAGGTTGCAGTCCCACAAGACAGACCCATCCAAGTATCCCACTCCTCACTCAGTGTCCACAGCCTCTTTTGACCTCATCTGCCACCACCGCATACTATGAACTCTTAGCATCAGAATTAATGAAAGATCAAAGACTCATCCAGGAAAGATTCTTGCATCTGAGAGCAGGCTTAAGGAGCTGCCTATAATTTTTCCACCCAAAAAAGGTGCTTAAGAACTGCATTAAATGTCACAAAGTACTGACAACTTGTTCAACTGGGACTACCAAAATTCTGATGCTAAGGAGCAAACACATTTCCCAGTTGTCCTGAGTATTGGCCCCACCCCAGGTTGTCAAAAAAATATATATATTCTAGAGAGTACCTGAGCCCAAATGGGTTAGAAATTCAGTTTCAAGTGCATGGAGCCACTCACTCTCCCAGGCTAATATGGTACTGCAACATGGCCTCAAATAGAGTAAGATGAGGAGAACCCACCTTGTCAGCTCCTAGGATGAAGATGTTTTACAGATATTTTATATGTTTTAATAGCATTGTTGACTGTTCTGTCACTATGTCTCGAGGGCTTTTTCAGTGGAAAGTGTGGAGTGCTGAGTGAGTGTGCTGGAAATTCATTCATCCCCTGCAGACAGGTGGGGTTAATTCTGACTAGCACAGAACTAATGGGGGGATGAGGAAAGAGGATAAACACATGGAAGAAATAGAAGTTTAAAGACTTACTGCACAGTTAAACCGGACAGGTAGGATTGTGCTTCAGCATCGTTTGTTTTCCTATAATTGTTCCAGATTTCTTTGTTGCAAACTAAAAACACCTACAAAGGGCCTGCAAGCTTCAAATCCCACTTATACTACATGCAGGCGGTGGCTGCACATTAAAAGAGTTCAGGATTATTCTGTGGCACATCCTGGGGTGCAAATCAGCTGAAATTTAACCTTAATCACTATGGGTAATCAGTGGAAAGGGCTCAGTTCAGGCTACAAGAGTAAACACAGATGAGGCTGAAAACACTCAAAGCTTCTTAAGGAGGAAAAACATGAGGCAGGGATGGTTTTGGCTAAGACAAAAACATAGTATTTCAGAAAAAAAAGACCAAATGCTCAGATTATAGAGCATTCAGACATGCATATGTGAGCAGTGTTCCTCTTTCATAGCAGGATGCAAATGCTTCCTGTCTTTCTTTTTGCAAACAGAAGAGACAATTTCAACCTGAATGAGTTTGATTTTAAATGAACAAAAAGTCAATACTCCCCCTCCCAAAAGAACTTGCAAAATATGAGAGCAGGAAAGCAAAACACTACAACTGATATGCCTGCTTGCCTCCTTCAGCATTAGGGTCCTTGGAGAGTTACGAGCTGCTCTGCACCAAAAGTAAAAGGATTACATACCAGTGTTCTAAGAAAAAAAAAGAAGGTGGAGAAAGCTAGAGGCTGAGGTGTCTTTTTTTTGCAACTGGAGCCCTGAGAAGATAGAAAGCATATGCTTTGCCTTCCTGATATGTATGTGCTTTTTTAAAGGAATGAAGCTACTGGAGAAATTGAAAAGGATGACTCCTGCTACCCAAGTGGAAGATGGAAGCTAAACTGTCTAATCAAGACTCTATGAAATGGGTGTGTGTGGGAAGAGAAGAGGAGGGTGAACCTTTTCTTACCAGGAGACACATATCCGAGCAGTTCCTGTGCGGGAGCTAAAATTCCCATCATGGGGTTGTGCTGGTGCAGGTCCTATTGGGTAATCAGATCCTCCAGCCAATAAAGGAAATGAGCTGCTAGTCCTGTCCCACAACACCTTAGCTCTCTGAGTCCATGGCTTTGCTCCTCCAAGGACTAATGGATCCCTGTGGAGCTCTGGTCATGTCTCACCAATCTCACCATCACTGGCACTCCCCAGTCCCCAATTTTTTGATCTAAGTTGTGCGTGCCTTGGGGCTCCTGCATATGTGAGTGTTTTAGTAGGTGGCTTGGAAGGTCAGGAAAGTTGGTCCCACATGATTTGTATCTAAAGCCTTCAGAGGTCCCCCTTTTCTACCACCTTTTCTTCCACCCTATGTCCTATATTTCTTTGTCTTTTATTAATCACACTTTATTAATTGCTTTACTTTTCACTGGAGGCCTAGGGGAGAAAGAAGCAAGTGAATTGCTTCTCATGGAAGCAACAAGTGTCTCAAAGTTGCCCCATGAGATAGATCATGTATCTTATTCCCAGATTTAGGAAGAGACAGTGGGCACATCCTGGCAAGTGCTGAGGGTGTTGCAGGGGCCGAGTGCCCCCCAGTCAGCTCGCCTCCCAAGAACATATCTCTTGGCTGGATCAGACCTTCAGACCACGCAGCGGGAAACTGTTGAAAGGAGGAGGTGGGTGAGGGGGATGTATTTCTTACTTTGTTTCAGGGGCAGCTCCATAAATCTCCACACATTAAGGCCTTCCATATGCTGTTTTTCAATATCAGCTTGTCACTTCAAGCTGTCTAACATGAACTGTTGGATGTCTGCTCTCTTCTCCAGAACTCATTCACATCCCACCCAGATGCCAGTAAAGGTTGAAAAGAACAGTGGAAAATGCAAAAGATGACGGTTTGGAGCATAGATGTTTTCCAGAGTTGCAACCCATTGACCGGTTTTCATCAGGCTCAGTGGCATAGCCTGTATATCACAATCAGAGAACATCACCAGAAGAAGGAAAGGGAGAGTCTGAAACCAAATAAAAATTGAACCATTCTCCTGGTGTATTTAAAGCAGTCAAGTAATACCTTCCTCAGCTCCCCCAGATCCTCCTGGAGATCTAGAATCCACCTAAGACTTGAGGATCCAACTAAGACACTAGAGATTTCTGACTAATTTTACAAAAAGATGCTTTGGAGTTCAGCAAGGGGCTAACATCTATTATCAGAGCTTTTTTTTTTTTTTTTTAAGGCGGAAAATATGAATGTATATGGGACTATAAACCGTTCTGCTCTTACTATTATATCCCTTGTTATCTGTACATGCTTAAGTGCAAGAGTTACAGAAGCAGGCAAGAACTCAGGAAAAGAGCCAGCAATGGGAGAAAAGCAGCATTGCAAACCTGAAGTGGGCTGTGAGTTCCACTTAAATCCCAGTCTCCGAAAGTTTGCAAGTTCACATCTGAAGCTCAGCTTTGCAGCTGCTTCTGCTCTTTATGGGATGCAAAGAATTGCTAAATCCTGGATCCTAAAATTGAGCATTAGCTCTCCTTCTGGGTCCCAGTCCACAGCATGGGTTCATTTAAGCTCATAGGGGTTGGGGGACGAGGTAGACCACTGGACATGCAAATATCTGATTGCTTATAAGCCAGGGAATCACCAAAGCAACTTTTAAAAAACCCTGTTTTTTCCTATCTTCTCGGTTTCTGGAAACAGTCGTTTAAAATTAATGCTGTGTGACTCATTGCCACAGGTTACTCTGGGAATAAAAGGCAGAAGTGGATGATAAAAGATAAGTTTTGGGAGAACAAGTCCATTGGTAATTAATACAACAGTCTAAATCCAGCCTTCAGCTTGAAAGGTTCCTAAACAAGAAAGTGCTGAGAGGGTCACATGGGGAAATACTACCCTATACATGACAGGATTTTATGCTCTCCCTTTTCACGTACACTAAGGGTTATATTGCTGAGAGTGTCCTGGGAGACATGGCTCATCTTATCTGAAACACGGAGAAAAGTGGGGAGGAAAAGTGAAATATGCCTTCTTTTTTAGCCTTTAAAATGTTCTCCCTGAAGAAGCTTAAATCAAATTGGGAGCTAGTCAAGTTCAAACTGGAAAGCTAGGGAAAACTCTTAACTTCCTCCAAATAGCTGTATGTAGGGTTAGGGAAAAAAACCCAAACAAGCATGGCCTTCCACAGGGTTTTGTTGTCTTGGTACTCTCATGGGAGCATTGCTGTGATATTTGAGAACCTATAGCCTCTGCAACTAAGATCCAGCTGTGAAAGTGATGATAAGCAGTAGTGACTAGGAATAGCAGGGAACCAGGCTTCAGTGACCCAACTGCCTCTATTTCTGTTCAGTACCCATGGGTTGTATCGGGAGTGGCATGGGGCTTGTAGCTGGGGGTAGATGTATATTTCAAATTGATTTTTCTGGGGTGATACAGGTTCTTTTGCACTCTTCTCAGCCCTTGGTTTCTGCCAACTACTGTCAGTTGGGAAGACAAAAAAAAAAAAACAACCAGAAAAGCATTTTACTTTGCTCCAGTTGGCCTTAGCCCACCAGCCCATTCCACACAGTGTCAAGTCCAGCTGTCAAGCAATAATGGATTTTTTTTTTCCCTTTTCCTAATCATTCCTGGGCTGAAGCTGAACTGATAACCTCAGAGACTGTCTTTTCAGGCTTGGCTGCAGACCAAGAATGTCATTTCACAAAGAAGTGCTGAGGTTTCAGAAACAAGGTTTTGCTGCAATGTGGAATGAAGCTGGGACCTTTTAAACACTGTCAAGAGACAGAGAGTGCCCATGCTGCCTCCTGCCCCTCACTGAATTCCCCACTGTCCTCCTGGAGAGCAGAGCACTGATCCGTGTTGTGGAAAACACCAGTTCAGACAAATTTTGAGGGGATTTCTACTAATTTTTAAAGTTTACATGCCCAGAAATTCATTGGACTGTGGGGCGGAATGAGTAAAATGTCCTATTTCTTGCACGCCAGGACAGATTAGTGGAGTGACCACCCAGAACAGCCTCCCTTTGGCAACAGGGGTGAGACTCCCTGGGGCAGGGGCACCAGTGCATTGTCTCCAAGGAAGTAACCAGCAGCTTTAGCTCTCTCTTGCCCCTAAACCCCATCTTATCCCTGTGCCACAGACTTCTGCTGAGCTGAGTCTGCTCTTTACATGGCCTTCTTCAGCTGAGGGGGCAGAGCCACCCAGCAGAAGCCCTTAGTGAACAGGGACCACTTTTAAGAGCACTGAGGTGAAATGACCCTGATTTGCACCCAGAAAACCAGCAAAACACAGCCAGAACCTGAGGATGAACCTCCCCACTTCAAATGAGCACCTACTCCCTCCTTTTTTGACCACATCTGCCATTGCAGGTAAGAGTCACTTTTCTCTGAAATCAATGTATTTCCACAAAAAACTTTCTGTTTTAATAACAATCAACAATGAGATTTTCACAAGATCCCAAGCAAAATCCACTATCAAGCATGGCAAGATGGATCAATCACTTCCATGGAATTTGTTTTAATGCTGCCAGAAAACACCACCCTGATGATTAGTTAGTAGCAAGCCAGTTGGGCCTTATTGCGAAGAACTGCACCGAGGTGCAACTCAGCCTAACAAGGCAAGAGCCGTTTATAATGCTAATATCCTTCCCAGAAGCATGCTGAAAACTCCTAGGTGAATTGTTCTGAGGCTTGGATGTTCCTCTCAGCCCCACTGCACCTCCTGTTTCCTTTTGCAATCCTTGAGATGGTCCTCAAAATTTGCGCCTTTTTTTTTTTGGCAGGGGACAAAGTTGCAGCAGAACATAGTGCAACCTGTTTCTGTGTTAACTTATTCTCCATGCCTCCTCATCTTCCCTCCCTGATGTCAAGAGGCCCAAGGGAGAAACCAAACATTGCAGATTACCAGCCTAATCAAAGAGGCATGCTCCCGCCTCTGCTGAGGGCTTCTCTACCCTCCCAAGTATGGTGCAGCTGGAGAATACTGGGGCTGCTGGAAACCCGGGCGCTAAAGGGCTTCCATATTTATCCGGATGCATAGCTGAGTGGCTTGCATATGTTCCCTGCTGCTGATCTGCACTCTATTAGTCTGCTTAGTGGATCTGTACAACAACAGGCAGCCTTGCGTGGTATTGCCACATTTCCAGACAAGTAAAAATGCAACTAAAACTTTGAAGGTTTGTTTATAGCTTGAATTTTCCCTCAGTGCATTTGTTCCTTTGCTTGTGTGCATGACAATGCGTGTCAAGGGGGAAGGGAATGGATCCTAAAAGAAATAAAGAAGTTTGTGGAATGATGTCTGCCGTCTTATCTGACGGTAGTTCACCAGCCCAGGAGAAATCCAGGTCTAGACATCATGGTATATGTGTGGGGGGTGTGAAGGAGAGGCAGAAAAGAGAAAAAAATGCAATATTGTTATTTAAGTGGCTTATTTCCTTCCTCACAGATACCAAACCAAATTTTAACGATGAAACCTGCTAACAGCTGGGGCTAATTTGGAGGTTATTTTTATGGCAAGAGCAACAAGACAATAAAAGGCCAGCCCCAAATGTGGCTCAGTTCAAGTGCTTGTCCCAGCAGACCCTCTAAAATAGTCGTGATATGCCCTCCTCCATGCCCATTGCGTCACCTCTGCCTGGTAGCTGTGTGTCACAGGGATGCGGTCACACACCACCTCTCCTCCGAAGGATGGGGAGGCCTCTGTAGCTCCTTAGAAAATTGCAAGGCAGGGGCAGGGCCTGCGGAGTTCATTTGGGGGCTCCCCGGAAATGATGTCAGTGCTTACATTTATATGTCACCAGGTTTTAAAAATTTTTCCACTTTGCTGCTGGCTGGCCCTTCTCTACCCAGGGTATTCCCCATCTCCTGTGGAGGAAGACTTCATGTCCTAAGGTTGCTCGGGCTCACGGGAGTTTCAGAGCCATTTGTTACTATAGGATGCATGGCTCTGGCTGTGGAATGGCACGGATTGCAACTCGCTCCTGGGACTTTGAGAAGGGCTGGGCTGGACTGGGCTCAGCAGCCCATTTTGTAGGATTATCTCCCCAAGGACCTGAGCTTGGATGGTTGATAGGGTTGAGTTGTTTGGGAAAGCCGATTTTCTAGCCCTTACACTAGTTGTTCCCAGGTCCTCCAGGAGTGCCCATGGTGTGGCATGGAGTAGAGCAGGAGCCCCCCAAGCCATCAAGAGAGTCCCTCACCCAGGGACCCACCTTTGGCAGGGAGGAGAAGGAATGTGACAGACACAAGCTTAGCCTTCTGGTGCTGCTTGGAGCTTAAATAACCAAGTAGCAGTTAAACTAAAGCCATTGGCTCTGGGGATAGAGGAGAGCACCAGCTGAAGGGCTAAGAAAGCCTCCTTTCACAAGTGGGAACCAGCGCCTCTTGCGACGCTGCCATATAAAATCACACAGCACCTGTTAGATCTTTTCTCACTCCGCTCTCAAGATGCAGGAACAGCTTGGCTCTATAAAAGCCCTGATGTGTTTGTTTTCATTCTGAAGAGCTAATCCAAACCCCTCTCTTCCCAAAGGACAGGGAAGGAGGGGCTGGAGGGGGTATTTTTATTTTTTTCCTTCTGCTTGGGAAACAGGTTGGAGCTGTTAAAATAATTGGCAGCAGTAGATTCCTGCAGATTTCTTTGGCTGCATTTTAAAATAGAGAGGTTTTCTTCTTCTCCCTCTTTCCCCTTGTTTTTTTGTCTTCTGATTTAGCCATAAAATTGCCACTTATGACATTAGCAGTTGCAGAAAGCAGGAGTTTTCCTCATTAGAACAGCTTTGCTCATGGGCTCTGGTAATATCATTTAGTGGGAAGGATCTTGCCAAAAGGCTATAAAACCAGCTGAGGACTCACACGGCAGTGTCAGGAGGTTGCTTTCTTGGTTACTTTGGTAACACGCAAGCAAAGCTTCCCTCTCTTTTCAGGACAGGGAGGTAGTTTCAGATCTACCTCCACCTCCTCTGTCTTGCGAAGGAGTTTGCAAGCAAGCAGCAACAGGGGACACAAGAGGACAGAAAAAGGCCCACAGCATGTGTCAAGCCCATCCCTGAAGACTGTGGCTTTTGGCGTAGCCCAGCTGTGTGCATCCCTGCCTGCCTCCTCCTCCAGCGGCACACAAGCCTGCACCTTCACCAGTCCTCAGAGCACACGTGTCACATACTGCAGACCCAGATGCTGCCCACCTAAGGCAGCTAGCAAGTGTCACCTCTTGGCTGAGACTAGACCCCTTCAGCGGTGGGCAGTCGGCAGGATGGGTTGCCTTCACAGCCCTTGAGCAGCATTGCTGGCGGCAGCAGGGAACACTCCCTGCCTCTCTGCAGGCAGCCCAAAAAAAGAAAACTCCCTTCAGCTCACCAAATTGTAACTGCAGCCCTTTTACCCAGATTAGAGTCTCAGCAGGGACCTGCTCTTCATGGGGTTTCCCCAGCAGTTTTATTGCACTTTTTCTTTAATATAAAAGATTTGAAAGTGTGCTTCGGTCCTCAACAGGTTGGAAACTGTGTTACCAAAGCAGATGAGATCTTGTTCTGAGTTAAATTGAGTCCTACCTATAACATTCCCACCCAACCCTACAAAATAATTCAGGAAAAAAAAAAAAGGGGCAAGAGAAAGTCCTGCCCAAGTGCATTACCAGCCTGCTAAAACTCCTCTTGGTGAGATACATGTACCTTGCAAAGTCAGGAAAAAACCACGTCTGTAAGCTGTTGTAACATTGCAACTCCTGCAAAGATATGTCCTTATCACAGCTGTCTGGTCGGGGCAGATTTAGACTCTTGGGTCCACAGGACATCTCTGGCAAAGCCAGAATTACTGGCATTTCTGCCTTGTTTTTTACCTGCATAGAGTTCAACCTGGCCAGCCAGACATATGCTGCATCGCAACTGAACAACCCTTCCTGTGAAGTGGAATTGCATTTGACTCTAGGAGCTGAACACATATGCTCTGCTGCCAGACGTGGGTGAAACGCCATGTTCCTTAGTGGGGCTCCCTCCCCCGTGCGGCAACATGAGGCGAAGCCCAGGAGCTGCAGGTGGCCAGAGCTGCAGAGCCCAGAAATGCCTCTGCTTTGTTCCTTGCTGTGAAATTCTAGGAAATCCCTCGTTGGGAAGGAACAGGCCTGAGAGTCCTGATTCAAAGAGCAGCTAGATATTTGCTTGTCATTAGAGATGGCACAGCATCTTCAGTGGCTGTGTTTGGAGCTGGAGCACAACGAGCAGGTGAAGGAGAGACATTTGACTGTACACCCACAAAAGTCAACGCCCTCTCTCCCAAACTGGGCAAACTCATATCAGACAGTGCAAAACTGAAGCTTTCATTGTGATGCTGCAGCCAGCACGGCCATTGTAAACCTCTGTTTATTACAGCCTGAGGAGGAGCAATCATCAAACCACCTCCATAAGGTCAACCATCCAGTCAATCTTCTAAAAATCAGGCTCAGCACAAAGACTCAGTGAAGGGGTCAGGAGGACCGGAGAGTCCTCTGCCCTTTCCTCCATCTGCTCCTCCTACCCTCCCCTGAACTTTACTCTTCTTTGGCGAGAAATTTCAAAAGTCAGTTCCATGACTTTATGGATAAATCTATATAAAACAGTGACTCAGTCTGCACTCACTTACTGGCAGAGATGTATCAGCTGCAAGCCACTTAAAAATGGTGAAACAGAAAAATAACAATTAAACAGAAAAAGAAAACATTTACGGCCAACACTTTTGGGTGTAAATTCTTCCATATGTGTCAGCAGTTTCTGCTATTTAATTTCAGAGATGGACCCAAAGAGTTTCTTTATGGGTCCCTTCTCCCTCAAAGCCCTAAGATTGACTCCAGGAAGGATTTCTGTCTATTTGTCCAGAACTCATTTCTACCTACTTTAACAGTAAGGCTTATGTTAAAATAAAAAGGGGGTGGTGGGTGGTGGTGTGGTGAAGGTATAATATACTCATTAGATATTTCTTAGCACCAAATTCACAGCTGCAAGCAGCAATTTTAGTTCAGGATGGTCCAGAAAAGTTCCTGTTCTGAATGCCTGGAGGATATTGTTCTGCTCATTGTCAAAAAATGCAATAATTTTTGGTCACTTTAAGTTACAAGTCTCAGGAAAAAAAGAAAACTGGTAGTGATTTCAGATGCTTTTTTCTCCTCTCAGAAATTAAAACCAGTGCCTGGACTGGTGCCTTTGAATTTATTTATCTTTTTAAAATTAAAACAACCACTTTAAAAAAAAAAAAAGCAGCAGCTACTGGCTTTTACTTTAGCTAAAAGTTTCTGGCAAGTGTAATGCCAGGATTATTTTTTTCTGTATGTGTGTATGGGAACTTAGGGGCAAGTTGGTGTGAGAAACTTTCCCAAAGAATCTGTGTAAACCACACCAAAACCCAACAAACTCAACCAGTCTGGAAAGGTCCGGGAGCGTGAGGAAGGCACATCTGCAGACAGGCTGGGGACATCAGCAGTTTTCAGCTGGCTGCCGGCAGCAGCAACGGCTTCTGCATCCCCTCAGGCGAAAGGGGGTTGGATTTGGGGGTGCTGGAGCCAGCAGGACACCTGGTCCGGGCAGCTTTTGGCTTACTCTCGGAAGATTTGAAGGAGCCTGAGGAACTGAGGCACTCCTCCCTCACGGGCAGTCTGGGCACCTGACTCCTGCGGGCTGCTGGGGAAATCCCAGCCGGCACCTCTCAGTACTGCAGGCAGGTGTCCAAACCTTTGGGCCAGAGGGCAAGTGAATCCTTGAAACTTTGCTGCGGACACAGGAGAAATCCCCATGGAAGACAGGACTAGAATTTCTCTGCAGCCATGGGTAAACAGGTCTCCAGAGGGAAGAAGACAAACCAGGACAGATCAGTACAAGCATCTTCAGTGATGTGAATTAGGAAGGAATGGGAACGGAGCTGGAAAGCACAACCTCCACATTAAAATGTGGTTTTCTGGCAGGGGGGATTCAGAAAAATGGGAAATTCTCATTGCAGGTCTACTTGCTGCATGTCTATTGACAATGCACTGCCCATACTGTATCCTCATCACAGGAACAGGGGCATCTCGTGCCAGTATTTGGTGACCTATGGAAAAGCCTTCCTTCAAGCGTAGGCAGGGTGCTGAGTGCTTCCACCTGCCCCCACAGATAGTTCTGAAACCTAAATACCGCCAACATTAGGCTCATAGGCACCACTACATGTCTTTTCTCCCCTGCTTCAGGCTGGAGAGTGGAGCGTGGTCCTACCTGTTCACACCAACGCAAGCCCCAGTTCACCAGCTTTCTCTTGGAGGTTGTGGTACCTCAACCCAAAGCCAAACCTCTTTGCTGGCTGCCATTTCTATCTTCCCCCACTGTTCCTGGTTCAACTTGTTTCCTGCTCTCAGACATTTGCAGCAAATGTGTGTCTCTTGCTTTGTCCTGTAAACTCCGTGTGACCATGGGAACGGTTCCTGACCCAGCTGGCAGCCCGTGTGCTCTTCTCATTAAACTTTGGCTCTCGCCTCAACTGGATCTTTAGGCAACATCCAGGTGAGCGCAGCTGGGAAAGCACTTTTATCCATCTCGAGGATGCATACGTCATCACTTCCCAGCCTGCCTTTCACCGGGGGGAAGCTTCACCCCATGTCTCTGCTAAAACACTGTCCCTCTCCCTGCTCCACTGCACTTCCTCAGATCAGTCCCTTTTACACAACTGCCTCCCCAAATCCTTTTTTCAGGGCACACAGCCAGAGGAAAACCAGAGGAGGTCTGCAAAGTGGTTGGCGCAGGGAAAGGCTGTACCAAATTAGAGAAGGCCAGAATTTACAGGCAATGGTATTTTGTGGAGACTGAGCTTCTTATTGGATGTGTCAGAGCATCTGAAATATTTTTGCCAGTCAGAATCAGTGGTGCATGGGGTCCTGGCTCCTGAATTTGTGCAGAAATCTTCAAAGCACTGTTATGTGGCTCAAAGGGCCACATGGACCCCACCTGTTCCTTAGCCCAACCAGGTAATTTAGTGCTCCTCAGACATCTCCATCTCACTAGCTGGAAGCTCACAGCGTGAGCAGGCAAATGGCGCTGGCTGTGGTCAGCACCCACCTCCTGTGTTCATACCTTCTTGGGGAACTGAGGAAGGGCTATGGTAACTGGTATGGTGCAATCCGCACCTGTGTCCCCCCAAGCCTGCTCCAACGACACAGCCTCTGTGCTGTTCCATCAGGACAGGGATGTGGAGGGAGGCAGGATGGCTTGCAAGCCAGCCCCATGCCATGCTTATATCCAGTGTTTGACAGAGGTGCAGCCTTCAGCCCTTCCTGAGAGTGGGAAGCAAGCCAGGGAGCCCCCAAAAGATCCGGCACCAGGTCAACTTGTGACCCAGCTCCACACTCCTGAGGAACCATGGTCATCCGTGAATTTTCCCAAACCCCTGTCACCCAGACCCCTGGAGTACCTGGTGGAGGTGGCCCATCATCTCAAGATGACAGACCACTTGGGAACCGTTGTTTTCTGGCAAAAGCTTGCAAATCTTACCTTAAACATCTGTGAGAGGACGTGGGTTACCTGCTTGGCCCTCCCAGCACACTTAGTGTGTTCAACCCAGAGCTGCAGTGAGTAAACAGGGTGGAAGACGACACAGAGGGAATGGTTTTGACCAAGGAAATGCTTATCTCTTGCTGCTTTTGAAGGGTGCTGGTGTTAGCCCAGAAGGAGGATCTGAAGCTTCAGAAGGGCTGTGAGAGACATTTTTAAACCACCCTATGAGAGTAACTGACAGCTGTAGCCGGGGAGGACTGAGCAGCAAGCTGCTGTGTGCGGGTACACGTGCGGGCATGAACAGAGCACACTGCAAAGTTTCGACTGCGTTTTGAAGAACATGGTTTAAGGCCATTCCGGGGATTTCCCGGCTCTGACAAAGAATTTAATTTCCCTCCACAAGGTGGGAAAACTCAGCAGGGGATTGCTCAGGACACTGAACGGAGCAGCTATGAAGTGGAAGCGGGGTCTCCTGCCATCAGCAGCTGCATTGGGTCCTGCCACAGCAAGGTATTTAGGCACATGGAGAGCACCTAGGCTCCCGACTTCTGTAGGTTTCACCTCTGTGGATCTGGTCCTAACAGCGCTAGAGCCAGGCCTGTCTGCTCTATGTGCAGTAACAGCCCCCAAATCTCATGGTAAAGGAAGGAGAGGGTGGCAGAAGGTCATCTCCATGGGTTAAGTTAGAAGTGCAAGCACAAGAGCTTTCACTGACAGGGCAGATGGCAAGGCCAAGCTTGCCAGACCTCTACCCATTCCTAACAGAAGAGAAAATATGCTTTTCAAATCAGAAATCTTCCAGATTTACAGTGAAAAAAAGCAGAAACAGAAAATATGCGGGGAAGGGGGGAGAGAGGGAAAGCGTGTCCTAACTCTGTGAAAGATAATTTCCCAGAAAAAAAAAAAAAAAAAAAGAAAGAATATCTCAAAACATGAAAAATCCTTGGCACCAGTTCTTACAGTCCAGTTCATTGGGTGAGCTCTGAAAAGAACTTCACTTGGTTTGCAGAGTGAGGAGATAATTGGAGCGGCTTTGAAGAGAAGGGTGAGTCCGGGTTCGTGCACTTTCCTGCAGTACCCTAGGACTGGGAGATCTCCGTGCAGCTCTCTGTCACCAGTGCCCTGTGTGACCTCTAGGTAAGGAATTTATATCACCTATGCCACAAGCTTCATTGATATAATAGGTGATAATGTGATGAAAAAATGTTTTGATTTATAAGCCAGGCTTAAAAATCTACATTAAAAATTAGTAGACTGGGATTCATCTGAAATGTTTCCAGTAAAGCATCAACAACAAAAAGCAGTTTGTTTTATTGGGAGGTCAAGTATAAATAATCCATCCAGTCCAAAAAAAGCCTTTTTTTTTTAATTTTCATGGGTTGGAAAAAGGTGGGGAGAAAAATATTATTGCTATTTAAGAGAAGTTAAATATAGATTTATCCATGTAATATTTCTAAAAGAAAGCAGGAATAATTTTTGAGATATCAGACCAACTTACTTTTTTCTTACCTCAGAAATTCATGAGTGATGAGGGAAATATGAGTGATGTTAGTTGAAATTAATAAGCATTTTTGGAGGAAATCAAGAAAAAAAGTATATATATTGGGAAGAATTCATCGGTGCAAAAAACCAACACCACCTCCCAACCTTGCAGGAGTTTGGGGAAGGTGAAGTCAGACACATGAAATCCTCAGAAACTATGTGACGAGATGCCAGATAAGTGTCTCAGAAAGACAGGATTTGATTGTCAGAGGCCTGTTCTCACGGAAAATAAAAGGCTCCAGTTTCTGTACAATTATGTACAGACAAGACATGTGTTTTCACTGCATGGCACCAAGCCTGGAGTATATTTTTTGCTCCTGATTTACAAGGAAAACTTGGCATGAGGATGACCCACACAGCGAGAAGTGGGCAGATTTAATACAGATGCATGGCATAACCTCTCAAATTCAAAAACCTTTAGTGTCAGGCATAGTTGGTTTTGCTTCGACCTATCTATACTATACTCTCCATAGGGGCCTCCTCAGATTGGCCGGGGGTTTTTAGGTGTTACCACCATGGATTTATAAAGGAAAAACAACCTATCTTTGCTCCCTTCCACTTATGCCTAGGATTTTGCAGTAGCAGGGCTTTTGGACTACAGTAGTCTGCATGAGAAGGTGAGTTTAGTCTGGGAAAGTAGAGGATTCTCTGCCTCAGATTACAGCAGCTCTCGAGGTTTCTGCTTTGGGTACTTTTTCACAGGCATTGTCTCCACTTCTTTCCTTCCAAGGCTGCAGGAGCAGGAGACTGGAGATGCTTTTTCATCCTGGTCCTGTTTGGGAGAGTGGGAATTGAGAGAGGTGTAGAATAATTCCGCTTCTCAGCAGCACCCACATGTCTGTGCAGCCCCTGCAGCCATTCAGAGTGGTCACTGGGCTTGGAGGGTATCAGAAATGGAGGTTTTGAACTTCTCTCTGCTGGTCCTCCCTCTCCTGCCTTTGATGCTGAGTCCCTCAGGACCGTTTTCCAGCTAAGTTAGCCAGATCACAGTTGACCCATGACCAGCAGCACCTCAAGGCCCTAATGGCTCTTCTCCCTCACAGACAGGCTTCTTCAAGATGTGCTGCAGTGTTTGCACCACCAGCCTTCATGTCTGTGGACCTCTGTTGGCAAGCAGCCCATTCACCATCTTTCATGAGCAGTAACATAACCAACACAGAGAATTAATGTTGCTCATTTAAAGAGGAGGTTGGCAGTTAGTACCAGGAACAGCTGTGCCCCTTTCAAGATTTAATCAAGGTCCACAAACAAGCCAGAGGAAGAGACAACAGGCTTTGAGTAACAAGCTGACTAGTCTGACTCCGATATTTTCCTTCTGTATTCCCAGACTCTCCCCTCAGGGAAAGCAGACAGCACAGTTATGCAGTGCTAGAGGTATCATTTGAAACCATAAAATGGAAAAGTCTCCCTTTACAAGCAGGTCTCCAGGTGATCTTTCCTTGTGAATGGCACACAAAGCCACACCACAGTGAGATGTCTCCTTTGAGAGTTAAAAACATCAAATCTGTCTCACTCAGGACAAAAGTTCTAATTTAATTTGTGTTCCAAAACATTGATAATAGTAGCATGTCTCGCTCCTGGCATATGAAGTTTTCAAGGACAGCATGAAAAATTTGCTTGTGTGCATTCAAGGTGACCATGGGTGTGAAGTATTACACACATAAGCACATATCTATGTATGTATATATATACACACGTACATACATACAAATATATATACTGCAACTGTGATGGGCTGAAAAATCAGGCTCTCAATATTTATAACTTTGGCTCGTATCCCAAGCAAAGTAGCCCTATTGCAGAAGCTCTATTTGTGGCAATGGGATCTACACACTCCATTTTAGTTCTAATCCTTGGCAAGCTGGCAGACATCAGGTTTTATGGGAAGCAGAACAACTAATCCATGCTGAAGTGCAATGCAGAAAGTTTCCTAAGTATAGCGTCCCCTCAGAAATATGAGGGCTCAAATTAACCCCCTAAATCCTCTTTATCAAAGTCAGCCAAGCTTGGGGATGGTAAATTGATTACGTGGCCAACCCCAGCAGCCCAGGCTCTTAGAGCAGATGGAGTACTTCTGGGAGAGGGCTCTGAGGGAAGTGTAGAAAAAGGACTGAATTAGCAAAACTACTGACATGAAAATCTCTTCAGAGCTCAAAGTCTGAGCACAGTTCAGCGGAATCTACAACATTCACACCAGAATTTGGGAAGACTTGGGTCTTGTTTGAAGACCCTGATTGAGCTGTGAAGAAAAGAAAGGTAAGTCCCTGGCTGAAGCAGACCCTTGGGTTTTCCCTGAATGTGAATAATTATGACCCCAAAATGTTGTTCACTGTCCCCTGTCATTATTGCCCAGTGTATTACCCCTGATATTCCCATCCAAAACCATGGCTGTGTCCAGCTCTGCTCTAGTTCCTTGGCTGCATTAAACAATCAAAGAGGGGTTTCATTCTGCTGTGTGAGTACTGGCTTAGGGCCAACTGTAGAGTGGAGGTCTGGTTACAAACTTTCTTACAACACAGATGTGTGGCCAGGTCCAGGCTTTATGTTTGGACACATCTCTCCAAGTCAAGAAGAAATTTCCAGTTGTTTGGATGCTGAGTCAGCAGAAACGTTGGGAATTAGCAAAGGATTTTTTGTTTTCTTTCCCCTTTGAACCTTGAAACCGGCTCAAATTATTTTTTTTCCAGCTTTGGCCAGTGGTTCACATGGCCTCCCAGCTGAGATGTCTAACAGCAGATTGCCAACTGTATTGGGAGTTTTCTGTGACCCTGACAATTGGCCCAGAAAGGAGGGAGCTCAGACCTATCATGCTCGTTTCGTGTGAGATCCTGGAGGGACTTGCAACCAAAGGTCCTTCTTACCAAAGTGCAACTCACAGAGTCAAAGTAGCAAAGAGGGGAGAGGAATGCAATGAAAACATCTAATGTCGAGAATCTCTTAGATAATGTTTCTCTGCTGAACAATCAGTAGTTTGTGGGATTTTTTTATTTTCTTTTTTAATGAGTAATTTTGAGAGAATGAATGTTATCTAGAGGAAAATTTTCTGCTAATGAAAAACACGGATTTTGGCACACAAATTCAACCTCATGAACCCTAAAGTACGAACAGGTTCACCAGCTTCTCCTTTCTTAATGCCCATGGACAAAAGAAGAAAGACTATAGAGCCGGCACTTGAAAATTCAGTCTTTTTCAGTCCTGATGGCTGCCACAGGAACTTCTGCTTCTATAGCACAGATTAAAAACTGAAGGCCTGACCCAGGGAATAGCTATATACTGACAAATATGCCCACTTATCCCGTGACTCTTCTGACTCGAAGTCTCAGTGAAGACTCAGAGTAGTCCCAAACTCACCTAAGTAAAACTGGTGTCATTTGAAAGCTAGGGAAAAGATACTTCAGGCAAATTAAGGGTCTGACTTGGGGGCTACAAATAAAATAAACCCTAGAACTAACAAAGTTTAGTATGTAGAAAAGTCTTCTTGCACCAGACAAAATCGCTCATCTCCCTGACCCTAAGAGCTGAATACCTAAAAGTCTGAAAAAGACTGCTTGTAATTTCCTCTAAACTCAGATAACCAGATGAAAAAAGGGATAAAACCATGGGTCCCTATTACATTCTTTTAGCCCTGTTTTTTCCTTCCCTTTCTTTTTTCACATGTGGGACTTTTCAAGAGAAGGTGGTATCTCAAACATCCTGGGAATGGAGGAGTAGTTGGGGCAAAAAACATGGTGAAGATTTTCCCAGGTCTCTGGTGGGGTGAAAGTTCTGTGAACTGCAGCCCAAACAGTTTCATGCACCCTCAGAAACCTATAAACATTTTCAAAGAATATTTACTAGCAACCTTTTCACTAACATTTACCAAACTCATTTGAAAAGGGGAGAAAATTTTCTGTGAGATGAGCAATTCCTAGCAAGGGAGCCACAAGCCCCTTTGAGCTGCCTTAAAAAAAAAGAAAAAAGAAAAGGAGGAGGAGGGGGAAAAGCATCTGCAAACCATAGTCTGCAATTTTGGCTTTGGAGCTCAAGATAATAAGACCACTGACTGACAAATTCCAAGAGTATTTTCCTATTTATATTAGCTTATATTTATTTGTTCAATATGTGAGGATGTGATTCCTTGCATTAATCATTAGCTTGGTAGAGCTTTTCCTGCTTCCTTGCCAAGATTAAAAAAAAAAAAATAAGGACATGCACTAAAAAAAAAAAAAAGAAATAAAAAAGAAAGAAGTTTCCATGTAGATATAAGTAGTATTACATGGAATAAGCCCCCCCGTATGAAAGGGCAGGAGAAGTTGTCAGGACAGCCCTGTAGTCTAGGGTTTTATTTATATCATTGTTGCTGGGAGATTTGCAAAAAGGAGTGCAGATGCTCTCCTCGTGGAAACAAACAGGCCAAGTTTGAGCCGGATTTTCAGAGAAGGTCTGGATAAACCTCTCTGAGCCATGTCACCCTTGAACTCAGTCCTCCATGTGGAATAACCCAAATTACCACTTTGGATTCTCTTCAAGGGTAGTGTGTTTGAGATCCCAGCCTTCCAAACTGCACTACAGCAATGGCCATCATCATGACATACACCCTGGCCCACCTGTCTTCCATACCTGTAGCAGCTTCTCTGGAGATGTCCACTAGCTTAATAAGGTGCTTAAGTATCATACCAGGGGCCTAAGCTCTGGAGTATATTGTGGAATGTTTCAATGTACATGGACATCGATCCGATTCAGACCTCAAAGTGTTATTCTGGTATGGAAGTATAACGGAGATGTGTAATAGGAATCTGTCCCCATTTCCTGAAGAATTTGCCTTCTCCGTGTTTAGTGCTGGAATTAATAAGTATGTCCACCCAGTGCAGGCACAAGCAATTGTTTCCATCAGTTGCCAGCACAAGTAGGAGGAAGCAAGCAGTTGGAGAGATGCCTTCCAAAAAGCTGTTAATGAAGAGAGAGGGGGAAAGTGAAGGTCCTATATTGGGATCAGTTTTCACACTGGCTGAATTATAGTTGATCCTTCAAAGAAAAGGAGACCCTGCTTTACACCTAGAAAAAGTCACAGGCCAGGAGTAGAATCAGGCTCGGATTAAATAGTCAAGAGCAGCTATGTGAGCTAGTAACTTCAGAATCAATTAAAAGACAGGGTTCACCTGGGTTGGGTAAGCAGAGAAGATTCCTCTCATGAACAATACATAAGGGAAAGAGAGAAAGGGAGTATTATAGGTATGACTTGGTCTGCTGGATGGAGGGGCTTTTGAAAATGGTTATGGGGTTCTTGCAATGCTGTATAGGACTGCTAAAAGTTGCACCTTCAGTCTTCTCAGGCGCTGAACCATCTTCCTCTCCTCCATTCCTATGTATTTTATGACTTCAAACAGTCTCTTCTGCACCATAAACATTCATCAGCTGCCAGGGTCAGAAGGAGGGAAGGTAATGTTTTCTGTGTTTCTTTCATGCTGGTGGGTAGAGGCAGCTTAACAACTGATATTTTCTGGTATGCTTGAGCAGCAGGTGAAACTTTAGCACTATCTAAGCAATCAAGTCTTCCCTTCTTAGCAGAGAGACACGTGTCCTGGCAAGCATAGCTTAGGCAGTTAACCCACCAACTTAAAATTCATCCTGCACTTTGACGTGAGTCATCCAAGTGGGGAATTGAAATGTCCAAGGTACACAGGCTTCTCCCTGCCCATGTGGGATAGCTCACCACAACTGTTCTTCAGCAACACGGCCAGTCCAGGGCTGTGTGACTCAAACAATCAGGTTTCCATCTCCTGCCTTGGGAGACCAGTCCACTCGTAGGAAAGTTTTCCTCAAGCTAATTTTTCCTTTGCTCAGTCTCAACCCACTGCTCTTAATTCTCTACATCTTGCGTTAGCCCCCCTCCACCCTGGACCTCCCTGAATGACTGATCTTTCTTCTTGGATGATCTTCAGATATTTGCACATCATTATTTTTCTCTCCTGCTAAGTGGTCTTGTAGCCCATAGCAATGCTTTTGTGTCATGATGTTTTGGGTCTTATGTTTATCTGGAGTCATTTTCCTGAGTTCTTTTTAAGAAAAAAATGACAAAAAACGTAAATGGAAAGCAAAATCAACCAGATTCACTCACGAGTTGGGATGCCATCTGCCAGAGTGTCTTCCAGAGTGCTTTTATTTATGGATGACTTTCAAAACTTTGCAAATGAAGCAGCATAATGGAAATGTTGGCACCACCTTATCTTTTTTCTACACTAATGTAGAGACATATGAACACACCAGGGATTCATGGGTGTGATACTTTGACCCTGTGGAAGCCCAGTTGGGAATAAACAAACATCCCTTCATCTTCACTTTCTTTCTTAGAACTTCCTTGGATTCATTGGTAATTATCCCCACCATTATCTTATATATCTAGAATGTCAGGCATCCCGAAGGATACTTATGTCCTGGACACAGTATCCATCTGTTTTTATACTAGGAGCAGCAAATGCTATAGCAGAGGAGCCCCATATCCCATTTAACAAATATCAGCTCCTTGAACAGGAAGATGCATTAACATGAAGGTGTAAAAAATCATGACAGGGCCAATGAAGGAATCTCCACGGAACTATTTTGGAACTGGTTAACCACGTATGTTTAGACAGGGGAATCACCTTCTGATAGTGACTTCACTCCTTGCAAACATGCGTGAATAACTAGTTTAGCCTGCAGTATCTCCCTTGTAGACATCTAAAATTAGGGTAGGAAGAAACACTGAAGTGTGAGACTTATACTTTAACGGTCCTGTGTAAAATGGGAAATTAATAGCAATGCCTACTAAAAGGAGAAGTATCTTACAAACTTTCTGAAATTCTCATATACCTCAGTCACAGGCCATGCAAGTACAAGCCCGTGATTTCCAGCCCTGGTTCTGTGGATTACTCCTAAGAGGGGCATGAATGATGACTGCAATAAAATACTTCATCTCATCATACAACCTTCTCATGTGATGTTTCTAACAGTCAGTGCCTTCGTTGGAAAATCCACATGATAATCCACAAACTGAAACGGACATCACTGCTGTAGGAGGGGTGGTGAGGTGGCAGTGACATGGAAATTGGCCAAGATCTGAGAGTTAATGATTCTGACGACATAGAATTCCATTTTGCAGGAAGAAAGTTTATCTGCCTTTCTCCCCATTGGCTACAGTGGCCATACCTGTAGCATAAGGCTCCAGGCCCCAACCGCTTAGACGTTATCGCTTGCTTTTTTTCCTGCAACATACTACATTCTTTCTAAACATCTGTTTGCACAGAGAGATGTGTTGAAAAGACTGTGGTTATTCATTTACTCACATTTTGACATGGCATTGCTGAGTGATTATATTAGCAAGGCTGATGAGTTTTCTTTACAAAGGGAAGCCCCATGGAACAGCATGAAACAGGCATTGTTGCAATTTTGCTGGAAAGAAAGAGGGGAAAAATTCAAACCCAAAAAAAGCCCTAGCTCACGGCACATCTCCACCCAGCAACAGAAAGGCAAACCAGAGATCTCTGAACAAGTCCTAATTAAGGCAATAAGTTCACAAAGCAACAGGCAGTACCAGGCGGACAGGCTGCCTGGTCTAAGAGTACCATGGCTGAATTCACCTGCCTGATGGTGTAAAAACCCATTACTCCTTTGGAAGAGAAGTGGCTTGGGCACAGCACTGCACCATCACAGCTGGACATCTGCACTTATATCAGATGGAGGGAGAGGCTGTGAATCATACCGTGACCTGGACTTAAAGAAACCTGTGTTCTGCTCCAGGTCTGGTAAGTGATTTGTTATATGCAAAAAACCCCAGCTATCTACAGTTCCAGTATGCGGAGTACTTCAGTCTCCTCTCCTGTATAGATGCAAGGAGGGTGATTTGAGGCTACCCCCTGAAGATCTTGTACTGTGAGGATCTTCCAGCCACAAGCAATGCGAATGACTGCTATGAAGAGCTTGTTTGATTGTATAATTGGCTATTGTTTGGCTTCTGCACTCTTTCTGTGGCCTTCAAGCTCTGCATCTCTAGGAGGTATGCTTTCAGAACATTTTCCTACTGTTACAATGAAGGTCTAAAAGAAACCCTTTTTTGGTTTGGGTTTTTTTTTTTTTAGGTTGAAAAGCAAAACAGATTTGGAAGAGCTTTATTTCTGCTGCTTTCACTGTGAATTATTGCTCATGAAAGGGCCTAGGCTGATAGCTCCAACAGCTTCGTTTCAATTTCAGAAGAGCAACTGCAGAGGCGGGCATTGGCTGATCCCCTGAGGCTGGGCTCCAGCACTCGTGCAGAGAGTCAGCAGGTGCCCATCCTCACCACAAACTCAGCTCTCCTTCTAAGCTGGCAAGCTGGGCTGGGACAGTCACGTCAATGCTACGTGCCATGGCACAAACAGGATCATCTCTCCTGCAGTCACCACCAGGAGGGTTGGATGCGTGGGGGGGCTGCTTCATGTGTGCTGAAATCTACTTTAAATCCAGTTCCTGGAGGGCAGATGGCCTTCCAGGGCCAAAATCTGAGACTCTGTGAAGCCAAGACTATCTTGAAAGCTTGTCCCCAGTTCAACCATAAGTCCCCAAATTCTTTCCTGTTTTCTCCTTCAAAAGGAGAGGTAAATATGCTCTCTGAGAGCATTTCAGGCTAAAAACTATGACTTATATAGTGCCGGAAACCACACTAGATAATCTGCTGGCTTTCAGAGGAATGAACTGCTTCCTCCCCATAGCACCCCACTGACAATCTCAGTAGAGATTAATGGTGCAGACAGATGTGCCCTCTGCCAATAGCTGTGCTGATGGGAGAAATCACTTCCCCTTGTACTTATCACACCTCTCCTGCCAACAGCTTCTCCTGTTGCATGTTCCCTTACCCATTCCAGCCACAATGAGCTGGACTAATTAACTACCTAAATAATGAGGTCTTTGCAAACATGGGCCAATCAAATTGGAAACAAGTTGGGGAACTTTTACACAAGCAACTTTACTGTTGGGTGGCTCAAAATAGAGAGCATGTGTCCACAAACTGGACATCTTTTCTCCTCTAAGGGGCTCATGCTCAAATAGTACAAAGGATACAGGTCCCTGGAAATGCATCAGGGGAAAGTTGCTCTGCTGCTAATTGCTTTGTTTCTTCCTGTGGCTAAAATCAGAAGACTTCACTGGATTGGAAATCCCAGCACTCCTCCTTTTTGGAGACTGACTGAATAGATGAATAGAAAGGTTCACCATGGAAAAACTTGTAACACTAATTTGACGACCTTTAAGTGATGGCTTCATAACAATCTTGGAATCTATTTTTATTTTTTTTTTTAAATTTTCAGCAACAGTAGAGTCTTCAGGAGCAAGAATATTAGATTTGAAGCAGAACCTGTGTGTTGAGTTGCTTGCTTTCTTGTGGAGTACCTCATTTATTGAAGGCACAGTGAGCAGGACAGATTCTGTGCACACACAAGGGTGCCCTGTGCAGCCCCATACTTTATACAGCTGTGACAGCAGGGAAACATGTGTAAGCCAGCGGACAGTGCTCATGGCAAAAAAACCCGCCAGTCTGTATTTGATGCAATGGTCTGTTCTGTTCCTTTAGTCTGTGGCTCAGGCAGACCTGTGATTGGGACACTGGTTACATAGAGTCCCAGACTGAGAGAGAAGCTGTATAACTGAGGGTGTGCTAGCCAGTGGGACCCTGGCTCATGGGATCTATTAAAAGCATCTATTAAAATCCTTTCTTAGCACCCCAATTCTTCCTCTGCGACATGCCTTGACAAAATGCTGTTTCATGTGTCAAAGTGGAGCAATTATTCTACACATATATTCATCTTCAAGGACAGCTTGAGTTACTCGAGGTTTCCTCAAGGCTCTGGGGTAGCAGCTAATATCTCACAGAAGAGCTCCAGCTTGCAAACATAGCGCTGGGCAAGTCAATATACTCACGCCTCTTGGATGCATGTCAGGAGCTCACTGCTTTGTGAGGCTTGGCTAAGGCTCCCAAGTTCTCTCCCAGGGAATTCATCAGTACAGATAGGATCTCTCTCCTTTGTGTGTGCAAGTTAATATTTTCCTTTGGCCCCAGCATCCATACTGATATCATATTTGATTTTTCACAAATCAACCCCCCGTAGGTGAATGGATGAATCAGAAGGAAGCTAATCACATCATTTACCTCTCTTTTCTCCTCAGCTGTCAATCATCTCTCTGCTTTTGTGACCCAGAGTTCAGTTGTCTGAAGGTTTATTTTCATTTTAATTTTTGTGCTAATTAAATTTGGATTCCAGGCTTAACAAAAGCAAAAATGGTATTGCTGAGGCTGGGAATCAGGAGTTATGTTGCTGTTATCTGAGTCCAGCCAGGGGGCAAGTGATACCAACTTTGCTAGAGGCTCAACAGGCCAAAAAACAAAATGAGAGAGAAAACACAAGATCCTTCCCAACTTGCAGTTTGCCTAACTTGTCTTTTCAATTTTTATTTTTTTTTTTTGGTGGGGGGGAAGTTCTCTGTGTGCTCTGGCACTTTGCAAGTTTTATTTAAATCAGCGTATGTTTCCCCACATCTGTGTGTATCTTACCGTATACGTGCCAGCATAGCAGGAGAAAAGCCATATGTTCACATCATTGGTCTACTGTTGCTTTACGTGCCTATGAATGTAATAGTGGATGTGTGAGGCATGGAAAATAAATGGGGGAATATGACCAAACTATTCTTTTCTGGTACGCTATGGAAGCATTTAAAGGTGCTGAATAAGGCTTGGACCAACTGCGATATGTGTTCTGCACACACAGGTTAACTCCAAATGACCTCCCTGAAAACATGTCTGCTTGTCTTTTTTTTTAGCTTGTCATTATAGATTTACAGGTGGTCTGCCATTGTGTCAGGTACTGCACAAGTCATAATAAAAGCACAATTCCTGCACAAGAATTACTATCCAGACTAAAAAGTGGAAGGGAAGAGGGAAGGTTATAGGAGCCCTGTAATCATCAGAAAGTTGGTGGCCAAACAAAAGCTCCTGACTACATATTCTAGCTTCTTACCACGCAACCTTCTTTCCGAGCAAGGAAAACATGCACATGACTTTCCATGTGCACATGTCAGAGCAAGGCACGATGCCCTCCTCCAGACCTCACCGTGCTACCTGGAAGGTGTCTGGCCTCTGGTCACTACCAACCCAAAGGATCGTGTGAGCGCTCCCTAATCTGCTCCAGCGCGGAGTCAGCCAGCACCGCTCAAGCAGCTGATCCAGGTGGTATGAGCTAATCCAGCTGACTTTTGCTTGAAGCAGAGCTGGCTGCCAGCAGAGCTGCGGGAGAGGTAATCTTTGGCTGTGGGGCTGTGCCAAGCATCTGCAAAGCTGTAATGGCTTCAACCGACTCAGCCACTTGCCGGCTGAACATCTGCTCGCAGCTATTTATAAAGGATAATTGGTACCTCAGCATGGTCATGTGTCTGGCTGTGCGTGACACAGGACTTCACTTGCGACACTGCTCCCCGAAACTGGGGTTGCCTTTTGTTTCCTCTCCCCAGCCCTCACAGTCAGCTTTGGGGTGGGAAAACCACCAGTTGGGCTCATGGTGGAGTGAGGCAGAGTGGAGAAGGGAACAAGGGGAGAGAATTGCACTGGGACATTTCTCACCCTGTTCTCTCTTTCTCTCTGTGGTTCACATGTATGCATATGGTCCTATGTGCTACCAGTTTGGGGTGAGGCCATGGGCAGGGAGCACCTCTGATGGAACTGATCATTGGAGCACAGTTCTGCGGGAAGCTTTGTGTTCAGGTGCAGGCTGCTCCTCTTAGGTAATAGCTCAAGACCCAGCCAAGTCCCTATCTGCAGGGAGCTGCACTTCCAGTCCATAACACCTTGGCATTATTCTGCTTTCATGAGTCAAACTGTTGAGCAAGTCAAAAGCACAAAAACATGGAATGAATTATCTTTATAGATCAGGTTGTTCAATACCTCCAGCTTCCCTGACTTTTCCTTGTGGGATGTTTCCCTTTCAAAATGATGAAGATTATTAGGCCTGTGGGCAAGCCATAATAGCTCTCTTTAGAGAGAGCTGGGAGTGATGTATGACTTTTCTATGTCTTCCCGCTCCTCCAAATTAATAATGGTATGCCATTATTTCCCTCCCCCAGATCTTTTTTCCAGTCTTTACTTGATCTCAAAGAGACATCTTTGCACGAGGAAAACAGGTAAACTCTTTCTGAGAAGAAGGCATCTAAAGAATATAAAAAAATAAAACATTATCTACATTATTTGTTACTGACTAGTCCATCTAGACTGACCCAATAATGACCATTGTTGGAGTCCAAACCCTTCAGGAAAGGGTTAATCAGCATGGTGTCTTGGGTTCTTGGAATATTGTGGAAGAAAATGACTGTTCCTGCAAGGAGACCGGATGGGAGCTGGTTGCTGGATGGTAACAGCACATGGCTCACATAGCGTTAAGCTTGCATCACTCTTTCCGTTATAAATCCTGAGCCCGTTTGGGCTCCAAACTATCAGCTCAAGGATGAGCAATATTTATTTTCAAATATTGTGCAAAATACTTTGAGTCTTTTTGGAAACCCTGGGTGATGGGGGGGAGGGAGGCAAGGCATTGCTGGATCCTTTCCTCTTTTGCAAAGCATCCAAACTGTTTTGTTGCTGAAGTTCCAGACCAAAATGGGCTTAATTTTAAGCAAATATTTATTCTTTCTTCAGTCAGGAGGGCTGAGGCAGAAATAAAAGCATCAGTACTTGACCTCTAGCAAGCAAGTTCAGGCTGCGCAAAAAATGCATGTGGCCGATGAACCAGACTCCAGAGAGAAGCAGCGAGAGAAAGACAGGGGAGTACTCCATGGTGGCCTGGAGCTTAAACTAACAACATTATTTTGTAGGAACTCTTAGAGGGCACCCTCCAGTTGTGCTTGGTCTTTATATGGGTGCAGGAAATGACAGCTCCTCTCCCAACCCAGCATCTAATTCTGATGTTCTCTAACTGGACGTAGTTCAGACGAGCCTCAGTTTCTTCAGCAGGACAAGGAGCCAATGGAAGTGGGAAGTTGACAGTCTGAGGAAGAGGATGAAGGAAAGGAATTCCTTTCTCCTTCTGTTCTCTTTTACAAGAGCAACCATTAAGAGCAAATCATTACCCAACAGCACCCTGGTAAGGTGGCTCCTTGCAAAGCATTTGATAAAACGATTAACCACTTGTAATAGAAATATTAAAGCTGATACTACTTCTAAAGATTCAGGCTTCTTTAGACTATCTGCGAGGACAACCGCCTTCTGGGCAAGTGGTTCCTGATGCTAACTCAGACGTGGCACTGTTTTACTCATGTTACTAACCTGTCTCTTAATATTCCTCACTGCTTTCTGATTTGAACATGCCATTTTATGCCACTACTTCCTGTAGAAGACCAGGAGAAAAGATGGTCCTACACACCACCAGATAATATAATTTCTCTTGAAGCTGTTATGATTTCCAGAAGATTTGCCATAGTACATTGCGTTCACTTGTATACGGATCAAACCTCAAGCTTATTTGAAAACTACAGGGTGATTCCTGTGTTCCTCTGAGTATCTGTTTCTTCTGATGACTATTTTAAGTAGAAGCAACAGGGAATATTTACCCTGCCTCTTACGCAGGGGTATCCTACTACGTGGTACCCTGCAGCTGTCGATTACTACTACAGCTAGGTCCCCAACCTCTGGAGTCCATCATGGACCCAAGCACCCCAAGCCTTCTTACTAACACTTGGTACGCTGCAGGAAACCTGATTTTTATCCAGACAACAGCTGAACACCTACAGTCTGCACAACTGTAACAGAAAGTTGGTCAGTGCCCCTATTGCTCCAACCAGAGAGATCACCACTGGAATAATGCACAATTTCTTTCCAGTTCAGAAATCTTATCTTTGGAGTTGGGGTGGGATTGTGGCCATTTTCCAAAGAGCCACAAAGAACTGAAGACATTGCCCAGCTCTGTATCTATTTCCTAGGGGAAATAGGACATTGGGGTCTGTTTCAAGGTCACAAGGCTTACTCTGGGAGCCTGCACTCGCTCTTCTTCCAAGCAGAGGCCACATGAAGGTTTTTCACTCGAGCAAAATTCTTCACTCTCATCATGCCCTGGACCTACACAAACAATTCTGCTGTCTAACGCCATTCACCTTTGGGAACTTTCTACGGACTTGAAGAGACTTGGATCACACCTACAAAGCCTTCCACTGGAGCTTGATTCAAGTCCATCATTTCAGATTTCAGTCTCAGATGAGATATCATACCTCAGGCAGTGACCCACACATGGACAGCAACAGATCTCACAGTCAGCAGCTGGCCTGTGCTAATCATCAGTATCTACTGACACAGACCTCAGTGTAACTCCCTTTGCTGATCTGATCTGCTTATAATGCAGTGGTGGTAAAAACAAACGTATGGTCTTTTGGGGAACTACTCAATAGTTCCTGCTCTTGATTGCATGATTCATGTGATCACAGAAAGAAATGTAAATTAAGTATACCAAAAGATAGATGTTATAAATAATAATAATATATTTTAAAGACTATTTATAGACAAAGCACCCATTACATTAAAAGAGGAAAAAGCCCTCTTTCACTCCTGCCTTTTTTTCCACAAAAGTAAACTGCTTAACTTTGTTGTCCTGGTTTGCTTTCATTTACAAGAAGGATTGCTGACCTCCCAAGCCCCTTACCTATCATCTCCTCCATTTTTCCTTACAAACACTACTCTTTTCTACATTTAAAATCATTGTGCAACACTAAGGGCACAGAGTAGAGGTAGGAAATTTTTTTCCAAGCTTTCTGTGATACCGCATGTCCTTATTGCTCTGTTTGTACTAGAGGAGCACTGAACAGTAGATCCACATATTTTTTTTGTGGGAAGTGTGAGCTGGAGACAGTTACAGGAGGCAGCTGACACAGGACAGATCTGCAGAAAGGATGGAGCCACTGGAGTACTACTCCACATTGCAGCCTGGGTTTAACCTCTGTTCTCCCTATAGGCTTTTGTTCAGTTGCTATCTACAGTTAGCATATTTCTTTTTGGGTTTTCAACTTGGGTTAAGCAGTCCAAGTTTAATAAAACAGCTTTTTCCTTGGTGATTAGAGAAGCATAATATACACAACAACTCAAAGTTTCATGCTTTAGGAGATACTGTAGGACCAGAGAGTTAAAAAAAGGCTCTGAATCTGGGATATTTATCCTGGCAAAGGGAAGACAAATTTTTCTGGTTTATAGCTTAGGAACTGCTGCCTGTCTTTGTGAGGCACAGATCTGGTGGCACACCAGTTTTTCACAGTACCACCTTCTCCTCACACAGGGCATTAGAAGGCATTTTTTGGATGGGGGGTGGTTTGGTTTTTAAGGGAAAGAATATTTTGGAAGAATGTAGGCTTGATTCTTTCCCTTTGAGATACCAATAGCAGAATTCCCGTCCCTTTCTGAATGGTTTCTCAAAATCTCACAGGGAAAGAACAACTCAGTGGGAAGTTCTCCCCTTACAATTCCTTCTCCTTCCCTAGACCATCTTCTCTTCCAAACTGAGACGCCAGCAGCAAAATGTTGGGGGACATAGAGTTCACACTCGTGATTCTGGCTTCTTGTTTCTCTCCCTGCAGGGGCTGGGAGAACAGGCTGCAACATCCAGCAACTAAAGAAAAATAAATGTGGGATCGGTCTTAAGATGATCGCATTCTCTTTGTTACACATGCTACTGCCAGGATCTGCAAATATTTGTGTGATCAGGCTCCACAGGGTTTAGAGCAATACGGACTGAGTTGCTCTCCCACAACCCCCCTTTTCTCTCCTTCTCTGTTACTCCTCCACCCCTGCTGTTTCCCAGTCCTCCCAGGTTTCAGGATAAGACACACAACTTCTTATTATTCAGTCAAAACACTTGGGTGACCTTGGAGGTAGAAGCGTCTGGCCAAATGACATCCTAGCGTTTGCTCAAGCACACCCTTCCCTATTCCACAGCTCCTGCAGATCCTGTGGGTTGCAGTTATGTTTTTAATATTATTATTTTCTTTTCTCTCCCCCCTCCACCCTAGAGCAATTAAGTTAATTTTTTTTCCCTTTCAAGGTTTGTGTCAATGAACATTCAAAGAGTGAGATGTGAACTTGCGTAGGGGAACCTCTGGCAAAACCTTTGAATGCTGTGCATCTGTGTGAGAAGAGAAATGTCAGGAGTAGTTAGCAAAAAATGAATAGCCCTGATCCAACCCTGTGATTCTTCTCCTGCCAAGTTCTCCAGTACTCACTGGATGATCCAGCAGAGCTTTGGCAAAGCTCTCTGTTAAATCTTTCTTCCTCCTGTTTACCTGCTGTCCGGCTTAATTGGGAAACTTTGAGTTCAATAGGAAATAGTCATTAAGGCTTCAGGTCACGCTAGCAACAACAGGCTAGAGTCAAAACAAATCTAGGTCCACCACCACAACAAGGTGGTGTGGCCCCGATCCAGGAAGGACTGGGGGGGCAGGCGGGAAGTCACTGCTCTGAGCTTCTTCTGAGCTACTCTTGTCCCTGTCTGTTGGATGTAGACCTGTACCTCCATACAGCAAGGAGAGGACCTGGCACTCAGGAACGGTGAAAGCAGGCTCCTTTCCAGCTGTGCAATGATCGCTTTCTCATCTCCCTGCCTGGAGTTGACTATCATGTCCATGGACAGTTTGACCACTGTTCAGTCCCATTGCAGGAAACCAAGCAGCTTTGCAAATGCATGTCTTGCCTCATCTGTAATATCCCTCAGTCATTTGTTCATCTTCTCCTGTGACCTGAGTTATGCCAGTCATTCCCAGCTAACTGGACTTAATGCTAGTTACTTACAGCTCAGCCTGCATACAGCTCCCATTTCCTTGAATTTTCTTCCACATCTAACAGCCAAGCTGTTGATTTACTGATGTCACATAAAAGATGTGTTGCTTGGGAAGGAAGTATATGTACGTGCACATTTGAGGTGAACTGACTTGTCCCAGGTCTCTCTCAGATGCTTGACAGTACATGCTTCTTCCCCTCTCCCCCCCAGGAAGGTCATGCTGGCCTACCAAGAAGGTTCTGCTTACCACTTTCCAAAAAAGGGACACATTGGTGATGTTTAGCTGGAAGGGAGCAATGGCAGCCAAGTCAAAGTGCAACAAGGTTTTCACACATGGAAAGAAAAGGTGCCGCTCAGTCTATGGTAGGTAAACCTTGTGGTACAGGAGAAACAGACAAAGGCCACAAAATTTCCTCCTGTCCTCCACCTCTATTTGAATCCTCGCTCTTCCTTCCTTCATCACATCTAACCAGAGCTGCAGAGGGAGGCAGCAATGGCCAGCAAGCAGTATTTTATCAACTCCTTAGTCAAAGTGCTGCTCCTACATTACAAAGTGTTTAGGCACTCCAGGCTTACCTTGAAACTTGACTCAGCCTTCCAAGTTACCTCAGCTCCAGGGAGTAAATTCAGCTGGTGGGAACTATCCCAGCTTCTAAATTAGGTAGACAGATTGAGTCTTTAATGTGTAGCGGAGGCCCACGGCTGAGCTTAACTCCTCACTCACTGGAGATAAGGAAAAGTGCTCGTGAGGTTTGGGCTCAGATTTTGATTCTGAGATGTCGTCTTCCCCATCCTAAGCAAGGCAGAGCCAAGTTAAGTGAAGTCAAGACCCACAGTAAAGTGAAAGACTTATTATGCATTGCTCTTTTTTATCCATTTCCTTTGCTCATTTTCTCTCCCTTCTCTCTCCAGGTTGCAAAAACATTAGGCAAGGCACAGCCTTGCCTTGTATCTTTGGAACATGCCTAATGACCTCCAGATCCTACAGTAACCTTAGAAAACACACAGTGGGAGAATATGTTTAGTGGGGGAGAGTTTTCTGAGCTAGTCAGCAAAGGCAGGAGATCCAGCGGTTGCAAGGTGAAGTCTGAAGGTAAACTAGAAAATGAGCTGCAAGTCTCTGACTTTCAGTGTGAGGATAATTAACCACTGCAAGAGATTCACTAAACACTTGGTGAAATCAAGGCAGGGAGTTGTCTTAAGATTTGCATGCTGGTTCAACCACAAAATTACAAATATAAAAGTGGGAATTACTGAGTGAGGCTTTCTAGCCCATGAGAGGGAACAGAACAATTAGAAGATCACTTTTTTTTTTTTCCTGGCTGTAGAATGCATAAATATTCTTAGGAAATGGGAACAAAATAATTTTAAAATGTAATTTAAAAAAAAACAACAACCAGTTTAAATCAGCAATTCTAGAATATCTCTGGTTTTCTGAAAGAGTAGGAGAGAGGTTACTGAAGGGCATTTTAGAAAACTCCCAGGTCAAAAAATATGAAGATAGGGGCTAAGTGGATGGGAAACTTTTCTTTCTTTTTCAACTTGTGCATAAATTGTTCACCCAGATTCATTTTTTCACTAACACTCATTTAAAAAATAAGGTGGGCTTCTTTTCTAGTCTTTTTCTCATCTCCTGTTTCAATGGCAGGCACAATGCACAGGGAAGGGAAGGGAAGGGAAGGGAAGGGAAGGGAAGGGAAGGGAAGGGAAGGGAAGGGAAGGGAAGGGAAGGGAAGGGAAGGGAAGGGAAGGGAAGGGAAGGGAAGGGAAGGGAAGGGAAGGGAAGGGAAGGGAAGGGAAAGGAAAAGAGAAGAGAGAAGAGAAGAGAAGAGAAGAGAAGAGAAGAGAAGAGAAGAGAAGAGAAGAGAAGAGAAGAGAAGAGAAGAGAAGAGAAGAGAAGAGAAGATACATAATCAACAGTCTTGCAAACTTTTTCATGGTTAAAATTTTCTTTTGTTTCACACGGACACACAGCAAAGGATTTCCAAAGAGTGGAAATTAAATAATAATTTCATTCTCTTAAGCACTCAGATTATGTTCCTTACGCCGTTCCCCAGGAGCCATCCTTTCTGGAGTTTGCTTTGGAGTTCTTTCTGAAGAGACCAAACTTAAGATCCATTCAGCTATTCCAGCTCCTGCACGCCTGCTCTAATTTTGTGGTTTTGTACTTGTGGATGCTAATGCAGCTTTCCAGGGCTCCCGGCCTGTCAGGGTGCATGAGAGTCAGCACGGTCTGACCTAGGGAGGGGAATGACTTTGTGTTCATCAGATCTAGGGTAGGGATTAGATGAGCTGCACAGTGAGAATTCAGTTCCCCCTAGGTTCTAGGGTAGCAATGACTGATTGTCTTCAGGAGTGTCTAGTTTCTTGCCAGATAATTTGGCTGTACCTCCAGATTTCTGTAGGGGATAAATTGAGGGTGTTCACGCTGCTATACTGGGAGTATCAGCTAGATTGCACCACGATTAGCTCGAAGGCCTTCCCGCAGACAAGTAATGTGGACAGACTGCATATTTGACCTTAGGATTTCTCCTACACTTTAGTATAAACACAATCACTGTGCCCTTGAAGATGTCCTTCAAGAGGGCTTTTACACAGGCTCCTCAGATCTGAGGGATCTGGTTCACCTCAAGTTATGGTGAATGTCCTGCATTCACACCATTGCAAGCACACCATCCTCTAGGGTACGTTGTGTTTCATAGCAAAACTCTGCACAAGTGCTTTAACTTCTGAGCTGAAGGCTTGAACCAGTCATATCTACACTCCAGAGCCTTCAGGCCTTCTTGTAGAGCGTCCACCAAACCCAGAGAGGGGTGCAACACAAGAACACACCACTTGGACTTGCCAAGAGTCCACTGGGGAATTATTTCAGGGCAGAGACAGGAGGATGCAGACAGCCCATAGGGAACTAGGGGAGACTCCTGCCCATAGCTGTGCCAGCCCTGTGTCTTGGGACTGCCATGAAACAAGACAATTTGTGGAGAGATTCAGTCCATTTAACTCCATGTCAGCATGTCCTGCAGGTTGTAGTTATCACAGGCAATAATTTGTAGAGATATTTTCAAGCTCAGGACAGTTGTAGGGAGTACTGAGCTGCTCAGAATCACAGATAATGTTTTTTTCTGAGTTACAAAATCAAGGCATGAGACTGAAAATCAGTGTGAGATTGAAATTAATTCCCTTCAGATGAGTAGTGGAAGCTATCACTTTCCCCAGCAAATAGCCACGCAAAAAAAAACAAACTGAAAAAAAAAAAAGAAAGAAAGAAAATGGAGATGGTATGAGAGTAAAACAAACCCAAGAGACTGGATTTCTAAAAAGGGGTGTATGTGTCTAAAGGTGTGTCTGAAGCGCAGGATTAGCCAAAAATGTGTTTCCCAAAGCAAAAGAATAGCTAGGAAAAATGGACATCTTTGCTATCAGAATGGGGTGGTCCTGAGCAAAACCAGGGCAAAGGTGAGGTGTGATAGATATCAAAAGGAGGCAAATATGCACGAGCCCTGGAGGGTGCTGACTGTACCAGAACAGGAGCTGCAGACCCAGGCTGGGGGTGACTGAAAGGAGGAACACAACTGTGTGCGTGCTGTAGGTGCTGAAGTTTCTCTTTACGGCTCTGTGTCAGAGCTGCGCAACTGAGGCCCTTTTGTGGAGGAAATGGTTACATCTGAATCCACCAAGATACAGAAAAGCTAGTGGGAAATACAGAGTGAATAAAGCCATTCTAGTCTATGAAGGAGTTTGTGTGTCACCACACTCCTAGGAGTGTTTGGCTTCCTACTTTTTACTGGAAGCTATCCTCACAATGCCCTGATGAAGTAGGGAAGCATTTGCTGTGTTTTTCCAGACAAACAAAGCACTGAGTAGATTCAGTAATTACCCTGGGGAATTTCCTTTGTCGCTACCCACACGTGTTTTCAACGTGATGTTGGTTTCTGGCTGGCCCTGGTTTTACTTTGATCCACCAGACCATCTCCTTCAGCTTGCACTAACCAAGAGCTGGGATCATTCTTCAGTGGGTAAGTCTGCAAGTTACGGGTGCAGCAAAGGTTTTATTACTGGATGTTAGCGGTTCTTTCTGCGAAATTCTGAGTAAGGAGAAGGAAATTCCAAACCAATTATGCAGCAGAGAAAAGGAGCAAAATTCATCAAAGAAACAAAGCCTTGTAAATTAATCACTCAACTGATGGTCTTTTTTATTTTTTCTCCACTCACGTGGACAGGACCCTACATGGCTAGAGGAAAAAAATCCCAATAAAAAACTTTGGTTTTGCCTACACAGCATAGACTGATTAAAGGCCTTTTGCTGGGTTGTTATCCTTTTATTAGCATGAATCTAATAATAATAATATCACCACAAGTATATTTACTTTGCTGATGCCAGAGGGCCTCCAGGCAACTTAATAAAATGCAGCTCAAAGAGTGCTTGATCATTAATAGGACAATGTGCTGAAATAAAACTGAGAGCAAGGGTGAACTAAAAGCCAAGGATCCATCTCCAGTGCATGTAGGCTGACAATGAGCCAGCTAAAATGTCTGTCCTCTTTTAGCAGCAGCTTCAGAGCACTGTGTATGTTGAACACGATGGATGTGTTAGCTATTGGCATCTGCAAAATAAACAGATCCATATATCCCGGTCTTAGGCTTCTGAAAACAAGATGCTAATCTGTCTCTGCTCAGAGCTCTCTGGCTCTGGGATTTATCATGAGGCCAAACCCACAAAAGGGCAGAAAGAAGACCAAATCCAAACCTGTGGAAGGCATCAGAAAGGCTTCCAAGTTTTCAGGTGGGTTTTGGGCAAACTAGTTTTCTCTCGCCTTTCCTTCTTGCTCGAGGACAAAGACAAACCTTTGGCATAGGATGCTTTTGAAGGCTATTCGAATTCCTAAATGACATTGAGAGGCTTCAGATGAGAGCCCTGGAAACTGAATGTGACCTTCTGTTGCTACCACATGACACAGAGCTCCGTGTCCCCCCTTTTTCGGCCCTCACTCACTGATCTTGGCATTTCATAACCCTTGAAATATTCCTGCTCAGACAAGGAGGAGGAGCTGCATGGACTGAATTCTCCAGCTGCATCTAGTTGGCATCTGCCACTGGGAAAATGAAAGAAAAGTCTCTATCCTAGTGCTCTGAACAGGATGTGTCATTTTTCACCTATGCACCTTTTCTGCTGCATCCATTGGGATGTGCTCCCAGTGATCCATGTTGGTAATACAACCTGCTGTAGAAGTCTGCATCCAGGAAGAGCTCATTCTGAGGTAAAGGAGGTGGAGGAGTCAGTCTACACTTTCAGAAATAATAGAGAAGTGGATGGGAGAGACATGCTGAAGAGGCAGATACTCATAGAGTTGAGTAGAGAGAAGGGAAAAGGACATTGCTCCTGTGGAGATTTGGTTCTGTCTTAACCTCCACCTGCTGTGGACTTTCCCAGCTTGTCCTCCATTTCCCCTTGCCTTTTGGATCCCATCCCTATCCTCTGTGGGAAAGCACTGGCAGCAGACAGCTGCTAGGGATCAGATCCAAGAAGTGGCTCCATGCTCAAAGCCAGATGTGTGGCAACAGAACGTGGATGAGGAGGCGGAGAGGAAAGGAGCTGGGAAGGATAACCTTGAACAGCTGGAAGAGAGGAACAGAGCTGCTTGTCCCATGCCCATGACACAAGCGGCGGAAGGACAAGAACTCTCTGAAACTGAGCTCTGATATCAGGAAGAGCCTCCATGCACTGCTGGGTTAGATGCAATGGCTGTCCAAGAGCTGAATGGACACTTCACTCAAACCTCTCACATTAAATGTTTGAAAGGATGGGGAAGTGGGAGGTGGCATTTCTAGACTGGCATTTTTCCAAAGCAGAAGAACAACGCAAATTCACAAACATTCTCATGTGCTGCCACAAACAGAGTTGCTGACTGGATTGTGTCCCTGAGCCTTTAACAGTGCAGTATGTAGAGCAGGGCAGAGGGACTGCATTGCATGGTATAGTCTTGACCATACCACAGAAGTGCTATGTAGTGAACCCACAGACTTGTTCTGGACAGGCTATTGGGGAATATTGCTCAAACCCAAACACACTTTCCTCCACATTGATTTTCAGAGGCCATTTTTGCAACATGTCAAGACAAAAATCACTGCCAAAACATCCTCTCTGTCCATCCAGTCAGATATTTAGGATGATGGAGGTTCACTTGGCACCAGGATAATTATCTGAGGTTGTTGCCACACACAGAGAGATCCCACCATCAGGTCCAAAAAAACAATAGGAGAGGAACTTTTTTCCTTAAGCGAATTGATTCCTAATTAAATCAGGTATAATTACAAAATGGCTGGTGAGTTTTCTGTGATGAAATTCTCCTTGGCTGCAAGAGTCTATAGCTGCTAGCTCAAAAACCACAAACTGTGCATGGAAACACAGTACATGTAATTAGATTATAGATTAAAAGAGATTTTATCAAAACATTTGTGAGAACCAAATAAAAAGTTGAAATTTGGAAAAAGTAAAAATAAATACAATAAAAAAATTTAAACCTCAACAGTAATTGTGAAATGCTGACCATTTGGACAGTACACAAATGCACGGTCGGGAGCCACTATATGAACTCTAGATGTAACAAGCGTGGGGCACACCATGCTGAGTTATATGTACTCTGTTTTCTGACAAAGATGAAGCCAGGCTCTACAGATGATGTATTTTAAGGTATAGACATGTGGTGAAAAAGGGCAGAGTTAAGGCTGAACTTTTCCGCCACCCTTCTACATTACCTTAAGATTAGTGCTATGTAGACAATGTCTTTTTTGCACAGGATGTTTTATTTTAGCATTAATCTCAACTCTCTCCCTCCCCTTCACCTCTCTGGATCTCTGGGAATGAGAGCGGTTCTCACAGGAGTGCTTTCCTGTGACCCAATTATCTAAACAAATAAAAAAACATAAAAAGGCCCCCACCTAAGTTTTGTCATGCAAACTCAAACTATTTTTTATCTTCCCTGAAAGGAGAAGCTAAAAATATACATTGTTTGTGACCAATGATAAATGGACCATGCCTCCTGCTCTCAGGGGATAAAAAGCCACATCACAAATGAATTTAATATCACTGCATATATCTGTGTTTTCAGCACTCTCGGCAGAAAATCTGTTTTTTTTTAATTAATAAGAGGTGTGTTTCTCTTCCCCCAAACTCTACATGTCCTTACCTATGTACAGCTAAGGCCTCTGTGTTGCAGACAAAAGGTGTCTGAGAGGAGGTCGGTTGTAGGGAAAAGTGACCTAGGTGCTTATGGGGGATCTAGGTCATGGTAAGGGACACTGGTATCAGTGCGTTGTACTTCATATCATGCAGTAAATGTACGGAAGGAAGGAAAGGTGGTTGTTTTTTTTCTGCTCAGTGAGTTATCTCCCTGCCTTTGATACATACAAGGAGTAGCTGAACTCCATTTACCCCTATTTACTCTCTACCACACCCATTCGCTCTGGCTGCGATTTGCAGTCGGTATCTCAAAATTTAGAGAGCAGAAGTAAAGCCACAAAGCCCTCAGGGCAGGGACTTCAGCAGCTCCCAAGCCTGCGACACACAAAAGGTGCAGTAAAATGGAGTGTTACTGGATCAGGGCTGAAAATCTTGAGCCATGATTTGATTCAGTGTGAGCTTTTATATATTGTTATTTGCCTCAGGAACAGTCTTCTATTTATGAGACAAATTTCACAGTCAATTCACAAGGTAAGGGCATGAGTGTCAGGTATTCAGGTCTCTCTTCATGTCTTCTAATACAGGGTTTATTTGGAAAGTGTGATATATCGCATTTGTTATTCCATATCAGCTGTTCTCTAGTGTTGAAAACTGTGGCCAACCAGGCCAGGAAGGGGTTGCAACATCCTATAACTCCGGGTCTGCATTGGCAACCTAGCCAACCCACTTCCAGACACTCTCAGACATCGCCAGGTGATTATTCATCAAAATCATGGGTTGAAAGGAACACACAGACAAGAGCAATCTAGTTCCTTCCCCCAAACCCCGAGTCCCCTTTTTCCTCCCAAGCCCTGACACTGTCTTTGGACAGATCTTCTGAGGTTAAAGAAGAGGATTTATGGAACTGCTCTGCAGTGATCTAGAAATAAAAACAATTTTCTCATAACATCATTAATTTCCCCCATTTTAAAAAAATTGCTCCCCTCACTGTAGAACAATTAGTTCTGTAGTTTCCCCTGGAAGCAAGCAACATCCAAACCAAGCCCTTTGTGTAACTACCGACCACTCTGAACTCCATCAGCTCCCTCAGCCCACCTGCCTTTTTCATCTTCCCTGTGGGAAGACTTTCCCATTAGCCAAAAGGAAGATTTTTTTCTTTCTTTTCATATGTCAGCATAAGGAATTAAGTGCAGCAGGGAGACTCTGCCATGTTAAAGGTCAGTTGCATAAGTTCTCTTAAATGGCAATTAAATGATTCTATGACAAACAGGATGCACTCGGAGTGCAGACATCAGCTCCGACCTTGGGACCTGGGAGAGTCTGGGAAAGAAAAAAACGCTTTGGGAAAATAAACATAACACCCAAAACTGTAAAAGCAGATGAATCAGCAGAGAAACTATCATTTTCTCTATGTCACTAGGGAAATGCAAAATGTAGTAACACTTTAATTTCTTGCTCAAAGAAACAGGCTGTCCTAAGATCAGCTGTTCATCCTACACTGTTAAAAACAACCTGTCGAATTACCCAGTGCCAGCCCTGTGAGCGATCAGGCATTTCAGCAATTTGAGGGTAGAAAAGGCATATTAAGGCCACATCTGGTAAAAGATACACAGCTCTGTGGTATGAGTCTGGGAAAGGGGTGATGCACGATTACAGAGTTTTACGTGAATGAGAGAAGAAAGAGTAACACTTCCTGGGAGGGAGAGGACAGGAGAAGCTGCCCCAGACCTGTTGCTCCTGGCCAGTAGCTGGACGGAAGCCTCAGAGAGGAGTGTTCAGGCACACGTCAGTCCCGTGAAGAGAACCAGACTGAGCCACAGCCTCTTGCAGGATACACCCATTACCCACCCTCCCCATCCAATTGTCCTGTATGTATCTCAGCGGGAGACTAACTAGCCTGGAGGGTTCACCTAATGATTAACCTTTTTCCTATATAGGTTTTTGCTGGAGCCTGAGACCCTCCGGGTCTTCTGGACACCATTGGAGAAGGGTAAGGTCTGCATGTAGAAAGGGCTGCAAGGTGGATGCATAAGGACCAGATATCCTGGATGTCTCACATTTTCTGCCTGTGTAAAACAATGCACAAGGCAAATCAAACAGTAGTTGAAGGATCCCAAAGAGGGCTTCACTCAGACTAGGCATAACCTGATCAACAGCACAAATCTGGAAAGTGTCAGTAAGCCAAGTGTTTTTCTGACAAACAATGAGATGTTGACCTGCCTTAAAAAGCTCACTGGGCACAATATGATGAGGAAAGGAAGGAAGCAATAAAAAGCGCTGTGAATGAGGGTGGAAAAAAAACATGCTTGCCAGCTAGTTCCAGATCTACAAGATCTGGAGTGGATTTCAGTGAGGAGAAACGTGAGTCAACAGATATTCTCTTGAGAGCCATTTTCCTGAGAAAGTTCGTGAGATATATAGGCTTCCTTAGACAAAGTGACTGGCAGCAGAAAGCAGGGAAATACAATACAGTTTGGTCTAAGATGTGTCTCCTTGGAAGACAGTTCTGAGTTTGGGATGAGAACAGGACAGAAAGGCAGAAAGGGCAAGGTAGGTTTGATTGAGCAGAAAAAGGGAAAAGAAAAAATAAGACAAAGTGGAAGAGTTCCTTGGTCTCTCAGTGCCAGAAAAAAAAAAATAAAGAAAAAAAAAGAATATTAATTTCTTTATGGAGAGCAGGAAAATCCCAAAAACTTGAGGACAACTTAACACACTGGACTGGGAAGTGCCAATAGCTTGGGATGTAGCACATCATAGCGTGCTGACAAAATGATCTCAGGGATGAGAGAGGGAGTCTGAAATTACATAGGGAGAGTCACTCCAGGCCTGGACTCTCTCCTCTGTCTCTCCTTTCCAAGTCTTTCCTTGCCAGTGAGAGGTGACTTTGGAAAATATGAAGAATGGGATGGGGAAGAAAAACTCACTTGGCAACATACAATTTCAGGGGCTAGAAAGGAGAACTGAAGAGGATCCAGAGGCTGAGTTCCTGACCTCAGGGAGAATCCTGAGGGATATTTCAGCCACATTAATTCCAGCAGGCAGCGGGACATCCTGGCAGGAGATGCTGCAGGGAGGGAAAGACTGAAGTGAAGGGAAATACTCTTGTCTAAACTAGGAGGGCTGATTAATACCTTAGAAACCAAGGGTCTGCTCTCTGGTTTTGCAGTGCACAGTTATTCGCCAGTCTGTCCATGGCAACAGGTGAAAAATAGGCAGTAGACAACAGCCTGTAGGATCCTTCAAGGGAAACCCAGACCTGGCATGAATCACCAATTCCAAAGTTTCAAGGAATAACTGTTGTAAAAACTCTTCTGTATTTCCTTCCCTCTGGTCTTACTTTTTAGGTCCCATCTTGAGAACAGAAACAGAAGTGCTAGAGAAGAGCTTGTTCTGGTTGTGTTTTTCACAAAGACATCACATTCCTAGTTTGCTAGTAGAGCTGGGAGGCTCTGTATGCAGACCTCGGGACTGAGCAGAACCAAGCCAGCAGATGATAATGATAACGTACCGCATCAGACGACACTTTGATCTTGACACCTGGCTCTACGCTTGAGCCCTTTGGCCGACTAGAGCATCCTGGCAGCAGCAAGTGTACAACTGAGGCCCCATTCCCTGGGGATCTCAGTCCCCAGTCAAGATCCTGTAGCACAGGAGTTCAGATTTCACCTGGGTTGAAAGATGTGAGGCCCCAGCAGGAACAAACACTACATTCACCTTTCTGTGGCACCGTTCATCAAAACCACCCTAGAATAAATGTAAGATACACTTTATTTTGGCTAGGGAGAAACAATGTTTATCTGCACTAGACAGAAGCTCAAGAGGTGAAGAAGAGCACAGCACCCTATTGAAACAGAAGAGAGAGTTTGAGTCGGAAGAGTGTAAATCAGCAGAGTTGGAATACAGCCAGTACACTGGCATTTGCACCAGAGCGGCAACCAAATGTACTAGACAATTTCTAAAGACCAGAGCTGGTCAGGAGCTCAGATTTATATCTATCAACCCACAGCAACCTTGAATACCAGGCAAGGGTGTTGGCTGACAGTTGATTCAAGGAATAAAAATGCCACCTTTGGTTACACTGCCTATAGCAACCAGGCAATGCTCTGTAGATCTCCCACCCAAGCAGCCATCCAGTTTTCTTTATGGGCTCTGACAGGATTAGAAGACTTGAGGCTAAGGGTAAAGGTGTCTTCTGAATCACGTTGGTGAAGTGATGGAATTCTTGGTCCTAAACTGTGGGGAGAGGTAGTACTTTCTAACTGGAATGACCAAGCTGTCTGGAAAAGAAAATTAAACAAGTTTCAGGGGTAAGGCTTTCGTCAGATCTGAAAGATATTCCGCAGCCTCCAGACTACAGGAGGTAGGTCCAGAGGGTCCAGAATAGGAAATGGAAATACCTGTTCTGGTTATTTTCTCTTGCATTGTTTTAATTAGGGGGTGTTTTGGAATGGCAAGTTTATCTTCCAAGCTTTAAAAATTGTTATCATAGCCTAAGTTTCGCCATTATGGGATAGGGAGGATTTAGAGGGAGAGAATATTCATTCTTAGACAGCCACAACATTACCACTAACAATTTTGTGCATACCTAAATGATCTCCTTTGGTGCATTAACTTATCATCTCTCTTGCTTTAATGTATTTCTAACTGCCCAGCACCAGCGTCAGACAGAAAAACTCACTATACAAATGGGAAACTGAAGTTTTTCCTCAGGTATTTTCCACAGCTGCCTGCAAAAAAGAAAATACTTGTACGCATTTTGGAGATCAGCTCCTCCTCATCTCAGTAGAGTTAATGCTCTCCTGTAAGATCTCACCCTGTGAGCTGTTGCAGTTCTCCTGAGTCTGTAAAACGGTGACAACAGCAGAACAAGAATCATCTCTCTGTAACAGGGAGGGAGGGTACTGTATTTACTGTATTTGCTGATACACATCAAGAGAAGAGAAGTACAGGGTGGGAAGAAAGAGAAAGAGGCAGCTTTGTTCTTGCAGCAGTTTGCTCAACAAAGCCCAGACTGTTTCAGTGATAGTGGATGCTGCATGTTTATTCTGAAAATTTATGGTTTAATTAATTTTGGGGTGAGATAGCGAGCATGGTTCAGTGCCAGATCAGGTGAAATATGATCCTAGCATTTCAAGAATTCAAGTAGCTGAGGGGAGTTGACTGAATGGCACCTGAAATCCAATAAAAGCCAGCACAATGGGAAGCCCTGGTATCTTAAAGGAAGATCTTTGAAGATTTTAAATATGTCGAGCAGGGTGGCAGGGGGTGGAGGGAGAAGAGGGGAGTGGGCTAGATTCATCCAGGAGTTCAGAATACCACAGTGCCTGATGAAAACATACTGGTTTTCCTTGTCTGCAGTTCTGCAACTGAGCTTGTGCTTTAGAGAAAAGCTTTGGAAAAACACAAACCCCATAGAGCACAAAAGCCATCAAAACACTGAATCGCAAGGGAAGGGCTTAAGGAAAAAGAAAAATTTGAAGCTCCTTTTTATTTGCTTTCCAGTTTGAGGAGCAGTCATATTCAGTCATTGTTCATAACTTTCTCTCTTCTGCCAGGAAGGCTGGGAACAAGGCTTTTCTTTTTAAAATACTAATACATATTTTTAAAGACCAGATCTTCAGTCAGGGAATACCGGAACCCTGAGATTTAAGAAACACCTCAGGTATTGAAAGACATCCCTTTGCAAGTAACACTGTGTGCATATATTTTATGGATGAATACGGCAATATTTCACAGCCACAGTAATCCATGGTTTCCACAGCATCACATTGTATTTGCTCGACATCCTCTGTTTATGAATGAGAAACCGTGTCACAGGACACAGAGGATTTGAACAGCAAAATTAAAGACTGAAGCCCATATCTTCTGCAGTGTAAGTTACTGCTCTAAACACTGCACAGCTTTTTCCCTGGGCAGAGAGGGAGGAACCTGCAGTGATGGTGCTGAAACAGGACTGACATCCTTGAGCTGGGCCCTCGGCTTTTGCAGTGAGATGTAGATGAGGCAAGAGCAGGAATTTAAATTGCTCTCCAGAAATGCCCAGCTCTCCAGAGGAAAGTGGGAAGAAATAAAAAGTATGGGATTACCTATAGCACTTCTCTTTATGCTGGAAGGGAGTATGTGGATCACTCAGGCCAGCCCCCAGTGTCTCATCTCCCTTGCGCCCTGCTGCTTTCATTTTTATGATAAGGAACCACTCCAGCTTGTCTCTCACAGAAGCAGGCACTGCAGCCAGGCATCCCAGGACTGTCCTGTAGGGAATGCTGATTTCTGGAGTTGCCATGGCCCTCTGAGATGCTTCAGCTTTAATTGGCAGCCTCAGAGCAGGGATGTAAGAACTCGATCTCTGGAGTGTCTGTTCCGTTATCCACAGAGCTTGTCCCAGCTAGTGACCCACAGTATTTGAGAGGGGGAAGGGGGGGAAGTAAATAAAAAAATATTTCCTTTCCCATCTCCTTGTGGATTTTCCCATAAGCTGGGTAAGTTATAGCTTCTGCTGCATCACACATGTACCTTTTCATTTTAGTGTCTGGTCCTGACCTTTGCTCATGGCATTCAGTCTCCCATGCACACCCTGCTTACTCTCCTTTTGTAATTTATTGCACACACTGTACACCCATTTCCTTCTGCCCTTAACTCTTCTGTGTGTGTTGTTATCTCAGCTGCTCGATAGATTTGCCATATTCTAGCTAGTTTCCAAGCCTGTTCTCATAACGGCCTCTCTCGGACAATATTCCACTATTTATGAGGGATTCAGCCCAATCTATGAATTCACACAGCCTGCTGTGACTTCTCAGCCTGGCCTATAGCATTCTCTATTGAGTGAGGGGGAGTGAGATCCGTGCAGTACTCAGGTCTTGCTTGGCTTTTAGGGTTTATAGGACTCATCCACGTTTTGAGGCTGTCAGTCAGATTTCAGTATTGACCCTTTCCAAACTGAAAAATCAGCACTGAACATGACTCTTCCTCAAAGGTCTGCTCCTCCACTAGAAGCAGGAGATATTTGGCTTTCTTTGGTCAATGTTTCTCCTATTATATTGGGCTATAAATGGGAACAGTGCAGAAAATGCAGGCTCTAGTCAGCCTGTGAATCTTTAGCAAGAATTTATTCCTCCTCCATCCTGGCTTTGTAGAAAATCATCACAATGCTCCAATTATTTCTGCTGAATTTCAGTTTCCCACTCTTCCAGCAGACTCTTCCTTTGCCTCCTCGAGCCAACAAATGCCTCAGACTGCTTCCTTCCTCATGGGAGACACAGGACATGAAGGAGAGATCTGGAAATCTCTTATCTCCTGCTGGAGGGCTGGAGAGCATGCTAAGAGTCAGCCAGGAGAGATGTGGGGACACAGGGCTGCTGCATGAGGCCAGGTAATGCAGGGTGGTCGGCCAATGACTCCAGCAGGTTAAAAGAAGCTCTTAGTTGAACAGCAACAGGGTTGAGCTGTAAGAAGAAGGTAGGTCCTACAGCGATACCTAGCCTTGACTTGTTTAGCAGTGGAGAAGCTGGAGAAAGCAGGAGTCCACAGGTGGACTTCTGAGAATCCCACTTCCCATTTTCTCTTGATCTTATGTCTCTGGGTCACATAACTGTGTTTGTCCGAGACCTCCACTGACCAAATTCCAGCTACAAGTCTTGTGCATGATGCAAAGGATCTGATGAAGGAAGCACAGCACTCACTGTCTTTGCTGCTATCCTCAGAAATCCCAGTCGGTGCTTTCTTCCCCTACGGTCTCTTATTCTCCTCTCTCTGCCCACAAAGGTTTGTGTTACACATCTGCCTTTCTACAACTGGCCAGGAAGGGATGAGGATCTGCACAATGGTTGTGTAACTCTGCCCTTGTTTATCCAGATGGCTTTTCTGTGGCAGAAGTTATCTGAATGATGAATGCATTTTCTTCTTAGGACAGAATCCATTTCCTGGGATGCATCACCTGGCTCTTTCTTCTCAGGTCATTTCTCTAAGCATCTGAGCAGCTGTCTCACATTTCTGGTGTCTTTTGGTATTTAGCTGAGGTTGACTGTAGGCTCTGAGGTGCGGGGGAGGAGTGAGAGAGGAAGAGGAGGGAACTCCCAAAAGCAAATCAAGACGTAAATATGTCTCCACTTCAACCATAGTTGTAACTGGAACCTACAGAATGGTACCCAAGGTAGCTTTGATCTTACTGCCTTATGTCCCCACATGAACAAACCTGGAGTGATGCTGGTATCAAATGATAGAGGACTGAGCATCCAAGGTAGGCTGAGGCGGAGAACAGTGAAGACCAAGCTGTTAGAGCCTTGCTGCAATGCATATATCCTCCCAGCTTCCTTCAAGCTTCTGACCACTTTCCTTCTAATGCAGCTCAGCAGGCAATTTGCCTTATTTGCACTAACAGTGCTCTGCTGGCATATCTGCAGGCTGGCATCCATGATAACCCCTAACTCCTTCTGGGGAAGACTGCTGCTCAGCCAATTGCTTCCCAGATAGTAACAATGCATGAGGTTATTCTGCTTTATGGGTACTTCTCCTTCCTGAGTGTTACTGTCAGTCCAGCCCTCAAATTTCTCCATCTCTTACCCAAAAGTTCTGTGATTTGAAACATCAACCATTCCCCCTAACTCAGTATCACCTGAAAATATGATGGGAATTCATTCTTTGTCATCACCCAGATCACTGATGGAAATATTGACCACAGTACAGATCCCAGGGGTGCTTCTTTAGTTACCATCCACCATTGGTGGACACCAATCTATTAAATGTTACTCTTTGAACTCAGCACTCCAGACAATTTTTTTAGCTGACAGCTTGATCATCTAGCCCATATTTCTTCAGTTTCATAACAAGAATGCTGTGGCAGACTGTCTCCAAAGCCTTAATAAATCAAGGTATATTACATCCACTGCTCTCCCCTTGTCCACATACTCATTTCATCAGAAAGAGCAATCAGGTTTGTTGAGCCTGATTTGGGTGTGGTAAATCCATGCTGATTGTTCCAATTTCTTCAAACAGAATTTATTAGATCTGATACCAGCTTTAGGCTCTCCATTAACATAGTTCTTAGAAGCAGTAAATTTAATGATTGACATATCTCAAGGAGAACTTCTGAAAACCTTGTCACTCCTTTCCAAAAACAGTTGGAGCTTCCAGATTTTATTTGTGTTTCTCCCTGTCCCATGTGGTTATCAATGGAACATATTAAGATTTTTTTACCTTTCTGGGGCCTGTTCAGTGTCTGTGCAGCACTCATTAGATAGCACTGAATGAAACCTTTCAAACATCTTAAAAGGTTATAGATGAAGGTGCTTACTTCAATATTGTTAAAATAAGTCATTGTAACCCCTTCAGGAATATAATTCCCTGACTTCCGAAAAACATTTAAAAGGTCATAGCATGTGGGAGAATGGGGATTTAATGAATCTCACTGACAGCAGCCTTTTTCCGATCCATTTCCTGGAGGCATGTGATTGTCATGATTTCATTTCAGAGCCTGACAGCATCATCTGGTGACTCACATGAAAGAGGCAAACTCTCTTTCCCCACCTCTCTCCAGCAGCAGTGATTCAGGCCCCCATGCACTGACTGCTGGAGCTCTTGTTCTCCATCCAGTGAAGTCAAACCAACATCCTGGCAACCGCTGCAGTGACCTTAAGCACTGTGCAATTGCTGGAGAAGCTATAAATTTATTGTAAAGGCTTGACACAAATAGAAAGATATTTGAAATTCACCGATACAGGAAGAGTTAAGTCAGGCCTATTCTTTGGAGGCAATTCGAAGTAGAGAGGATACTATATATCAGTACTCAAGAAGAACATCACTTCCCTTCCCAGTTAGAATCAGCTAGAAAGGTATCTGTCAGCTGGGACTATTGTTGTGAGTCTTGCCTTTATTTTAATCATTATGCTTCTAAGAAATAAATATAATCACATAGAAGCTGATAAACATCCCACCACTGTTGGGATTACTGCTTGCCTTCTGTTACTGATGGCTCAGGGCACTGGTTTCTGTGGACTTTCAAGCTATGAAGTAATTTGGAAAAGTCTGTTTTGGTTAGCATACTAATTGTGGAATGGAATGTACTGGTGCCTTCATATCAGCTGACTTGGAGGAGATTTCTTACCTTTATGCAAATGTATATTTGCCTGTATTTTCATTTGTTATGGTTAGTTTTAGTCGGGGCAGGAAAATCCAAGAAAACTGACAGCAATTCCAAGTTGAAAAGCTTAGAGGAAACCACATTGCAAAGAAAGTTGTGTAATAAAAAAAACCCTTTCTGCAGAAGTCATGGGCTAGAGCACCATACCTTCTACTGCAAGGGTGGCCACTGCTCCCACTAAAGCCATATGGTGATAAAAAGGCCATCCCAAAAATAAGATGTTAGGTCCTCATCATAAACTCATCTTTTCTGTGGTTGGTTCTTGCACAGGGAGGGGAAGAAATGGATCCAGTATCTTCTGCTCGTATTGCTAGGCAACACACAGTACTGTTGGGGAGCCAGGTGGCTGCATCCAGGGGCTTGAGTCCAGATTAAAACCAGATATATATCAAAAATAACAGAGCCTGTACCTATGCGGCCTCTGGGAGATGTGCTCATGTTCCGGATCTGGTTTGCAGAGCCAAGTCCCTGGAACCAGTTTCATCCACACGGTCTGTAGACGCAGAGCACAGATGGGAACCAGCCATTCCTGCCCTGTACCCAAGTTTTCTTGCCCAAACAGACAGCTGACTTGCTCCAGACCGGAGCCAAAGGAGCAGCCATCATGTGGGCAGTGCAGACAGTCAGCAAGTTAAGCTCTCATTTGAATTTCTAGCCTCATCCGCTCAAGAGATTACAGGCAAAGCCAAAATCGCTGTGATATTCTTGCCAAGGGTGAAGGAAATCAATAGGCTGCAGTATAGGCTTACGCATGGAGACATACCAAGTGTGCTTGGATGCATGGTTCCCAAATTAAACAGGGGAAACAAACAGGTCTCTGTTGCAAGCCTGAGAGCTGTTTGCAACATGCTTCTCACTGTGCTTGTCAAATTGCCCTGGCTGACTGGAACAGCAGTCCCTCAGCCTCATCCTTGCCACCTTCTTCCTCTTCTCGGGGAAGGTAGAACTGATAAATGTGTCCTACTTCAGGCTGCTGGTCCCCATGCTGCAGTACGGATGGCTTTTGCAGCCTGTGCCTACCTTCCTCAGCAGGCTAGGAACGAAGCTGTCCTCTGGGTTCAAGCAAAACTGCAGAGGTTTCATGGTGGTGGTGAAGGAAACTAGAGAATCCTTCTTTCTATGGAGCCATAGCAAATGCAGGTGTTTTCTACCACAGGAGAAATCCAGCCCATGGCATGCAGGTTAGGAGTGCAAACCCAATTCATTTCATTATTTACAGCAGTCCTGGAACAGAGGCAGTCAGTAAACTCCTCCCAAAACATTAAGAATTGGGGTGTGAGGAGGAAAAGTGCAACGAGAATCGATTCCTGTTGGACAGTTATTGCAAAACAAAAAGCAAACCAAACACACAAACTCCAAATTAACCCCCCCCCCAACAAACAGAGAGGAAGAAGAGGAAAAAGCTGCTACTTTTTGCAGCTTCCCACTCAGAAGAGGAGCTGGCATCTTAAAACTGGCAACATTTCTGTGTCCCCTTAAAAGGCTACATTGTCCTTCCAGGCTAGGAAAAATGTGAAAGGCTATGTGTAATAGCACCCTCTGGTGAATCCTGTCATAAGAGTATCCCTGGCCCTATAGAGGGAAAGAGGGATACAGCTGCAAACCATCCTAGAAGAGGGCGATATGTGTAGGTGATGCTTTGGAGATTGGGGGGAACAGAGAAAAGAAGAGACACCTCTGTCTAGAAGGAAAGAGCACAGATCCATTTGATCCTGCCAGGAATCCCCAGCTGTGCTGGCCTCCTGTGATACAGCTGTTGAGGCATCTCTGATTCAAACCACTGAGTCTCCTGCCTTAGAGAGAGAGGATATGCTAATATTTCCAAAGAAGTGGAAATATTAGCTCCCCCTTTCCTTCTTGGTCCTTGGCTCCCCAGCCCACGAACTCAGAGACTACCCAGGTAGAGAGGGAGCATGCAGCACAACGCATTCAGCTGGAGAATCCGTTCCACAGACCGAGGCATTGCTGGAATTACCCAGAGCTAATTTAGGCTCTGGTGAATGCAAAGTGTGTGCCAGCAGGGGAAGAGCACACGGAGTTTGCCACCCAAGGTGGATTAAACCAGCTTGGAAAGTTTCATGAGAGAAAGCATTTCTTTGAGACAGGCTGAGCGGCTGGCTGGTAATCCAACCATGAGAAGATCTGGCCTGTATGCAAGTCTGCAAATAATACATACGCTTACTCGTGCATTTCCATCTCAGAGGAGAGAAGAAAGTGGAGAATGAGGGCAGCTCAGTGCAGAACAACAACATTTCCAGCAGTAGAAAAATGCTCTGACTGCATACCCATATCCTGCACTTTCTAAAGGTATTTTAAGGCCACCAAAAATGTGTAGTATGGGGAAGGGAAACCAGCCCAATCCCTTTACAGAGCCTCTCCCAATTTCTTCGGCTGAGAAGAAATTCTTTTACTGTCTCCAGAAGCAGCAGGAGATTCAGCCCCCACATGCAGGCCTGTTCCGCTCAGTATTGCTGGGTTATCGTCAGGGTGCTTGTCCCTGACTCCCCCATGCCCCTCACAGGCTGTGCCAGGGGCTTTGCCCATCTCCTGCCATGCAGAGCTGCAGCGCGCTTCGCTTTGCTTGGACTACTCGTGATAGGAGCACGTGGGCCCACATTAGGACAGCAAGCCTGAGTTTGAGCTTTCTTCTCAAGACCACTTTATATCTTGGCCTGTGCCTTCTTGTGTGCAAACAGTGTGCATGGTCAGCAAGTCCGGGCCCAGACGCACCCTTAATCCCTGTTGCAGACACAGTTTTAGAGCCCAGGATTTGGCACCACCACTCTTGAAACCCTTTCTTGTTTTTTCTGCCCACTGCTGCTTCTGGAATTTCTCCTCAGCACAGCCAAATTCTCTCTGCATGAAGACAACCCCTTAGGCTAGCAGGACAGAAAGAGATAGCACCCTAGTAGATGACAATCTGGTGTCTCATAGGGGTCCACAGGAACCTGGATGGCTTAGTGGCTAACACATTGAGCTTTGAGTCTGACAATAGACATAAAGTGTGCAGGGACAAGGAGATGGATCCATGGGTGGTGGCACCAGGAGGCTCAAGGGATGAATGCTGCCGATGACCTACTGCCCACCTCCTCCTCTGCCAGCCTCCAGCTGGAGCACATCATGCAGCACACACCATTCCCCGGGTACTCTCCTGGAGCAAAGGGGTGGTCTTTCAGGGACCCCTTCTCAAATCTCTTCTGCTCCTGAAACCATATGGTTTTCCCAGATCTGCCACCTTTTTTATGGAGGAAGAGCTTTTACTTTCTGTGAGGATAGGCTAACTCCTGTCTGCATTGAGGGAGACAACAGGGACAGTGGCCAGAAGAGATGCTTCAGAGGAAAACAACAGCTTGTCCAGGAGAGAAATTGATTTCTAGCACCAAGGAAAAGGGCAAATATGAAGACTGTCTTTTACTTTTTTGGAGGTTTAGAGACTACAGTGAAAAATCATAAGGCTAGTTGTTGTGGGTGCTGTACACACAGAGGAGGTCCTTCCGCTGTGAGTTTCAACCAAGTAGGAAACAAGTCCAGAAGGGAAAAGTCTTATACAGAGTCCTCCAGAAGGTCAAGGAAAGAACCAGAAAAAGAAACTAGCTTCCTTGATTCTCAGTCTGATGTATCTCAGGGGTCAACTCTTCCATAATATCTCATTTTTCCCTGATGCATATTTCTAACTCTAAATGTTTCTGTTACTTCCCAAAAGATTCATGCTTTCTCAAAAGCTTGTTGTGCTTGGCAAAAAATATCTAATAGCAGAAAACTCATCACTTACTCCTGATTGCTGTAAAAGCTGCTTGTGTGTGTGTGTACATCTGTCCACAGACTCAGGGAACAAACAGCACATTCAATTTCCCACTTTTTTCAGTTTCTCCTCACAAGTGGATCCTCTAGATCAGGTTATATTGCCATCTTTTTCCAGTCTCTGTCTTTCAAAATATGAGGAGGCATATAGTGACATATTGCTCAGATTCAGTGGCTTACCCTTGATTCACCACACAGAACAGCAAGTAGAGACACAAGAGATCACTTACCCATTTCTAGCATTTTCTTCCCTTATACCTGCAGAAAGAGTAGGTGTGTTTGACTGAGATACCTACAACGATGCTAAAGTGGTTTGCAAAATCCTGTGGTTGACTTGATAACTGTTCCCTATTCAACTAAGTACACCAATGAGTCATGCAGAAATGCCGAAGGGTAGATAATATGGAGACTAACTTTGTTCTTTGAAGAGCCTGACTCCATCTGCAAAGAGAGGACTAGCAAAAGCCAAACCCCTCCCATACCCAACAAAGAAAGTTCCCCACTGAGCTGTATCTAAAAGTAGGTGGTATATACCACTAACAAAGCCTCTCTCATCTCCTGCTAACTCCAGCCAGCTGCCAGATGAGCCCTACTGAAAAGAAAGCTTGCTGTGTAACTCTGCCTGCTTTTATAGATGCCCCAGTTGCCCAGCCTCACCCCCCTCACCTCCCTGTTCCCCTCTGTTTGTAATCAGCCTGGCATTAAACTCACCTAGGATGCAATTAACAAGGAAACTCCACTAAAGAGTTCATTAGAGAGAAAGTCCCTATCTCCAGTTTTGAGCTTACCCAATCGCAACCCTGAACCTCCCACCAAAATGTCCTTCCAGCTACAGAACTCTCCCAGAAAACTATGAGCCTCAGATTTCTTTCCCAGGTGGGAGAAATGCTCTGTCCTACATGAAATGAGACATGATCAATGACTACATGTTTCAGCTCTCAGCGGAATAATTTACAGGCAGAGATCCAACTCAATCTGAGAACCAAAACAAAAAGTTCCATTAAAAATCAATAGAAAGTTAACTAGCCCTCTGCATTTTACACAGCACAATTTCTAACTGAGCACTTGAGTATTTACTATTCCAAACCAGCTACATCCTTTTAAGCTCAGAATTCCCCATGGAGGTGCAAAGCTTGTAAGCCTTTCTACCCATTTTTTATTCATGAAAGGGGAAGCTGAGACACAAAGTGGTGAGAAACAGACCTGGGAACATATCCCTGCCCTGCCAATGTGTTACGCAGCATCCGAGTTATCAGAGAATGTTGCCTCCTCTATTTGTTTTTCTTTAGGTAAAATAAAATATTTTTTGCAAGTAATCAATGAAAGAAAAAAAACAAACCTCAGACCTCAGAAGACACCGCCTCAAACTCAATTGTGCTACAATAGCTAGGATGGATCCTTCCAATTAGGGAAGAGTCATGTTAAAGCTGGCATAACTTTGCTGATGCTGTGCAGGAGGAGTCCTTTTCTGGGCCCTTTGCCTTCATTTGGTAAGAGTGAATTGCATCAGCGTCAGTCACCCGTATCCATTTCCATACTCCACACGGCAGAGCTACATGCCATTTTCTTCCTTATGATTATGCTTTATTATTTCTATTACATCAGTGCCTGGAGGCCTTGGGATAGACCAGGTCTCTATTGTATTCATTGCTGAATTTACACAATGACGTACAATAATGGCAGCAAAAAAGTTCCTGAAATACAGTATGCTGTGAGTTGGAAAAGCATTTGGACTAATAAAAAAGGGAAGTTAATGATAACGTGTTCTCAACCAAGGCACAGTGAAATCATTTTAAATTCCATTATGGGTAGGTGATTTAGCTTCGATGGTGCATCACTGCAGGGAACAACCTTGATGTAAGTGTCATAAAGCTTGGCACAGCATCAAACCCACACGCAATAAAGCTACAGGGCCAAAGCATTTCGGCAGATCCTCTCAGGGCTCTTCCTTCCCCTTTCCAAGCTTTTTCCTCAATAACTCCCTATTGTGTAAACTGTGCTTGAACATCATAGCTGTGCTAGAGGTGGGACACCACAGGGTTAGGACAAAGTTTGTTCTTAATTTTTCTTCTTCTTTTATCTTTTTTTTTTTTTTTTTTTAGTCTTCTGTGTTTCCTGGCTCTTGTGGCTTGAAGTCACACCCTTGGTGTAACTTCATTGTGGTTCACTTTTCTTGCGGTCTAATTAAATCCGGCTCCAGACAGAGTTGTGTGTTAGCAACAACGGGAGGAGGAGGCAGGAATCCGGAGATCTAGGAATCGTCAGGAATGTCATGGCCTGAAAACTGAAAAATCAAAGTGGAGGTAAAGTAGCCCAGGGAAAATGAAGGATGAAAATAAGGAGTGGAGAAATTCCCTAACCAGTCTAAAGGCAATTCAGTTGCTTATCAGAGTATTGATAATCCAGGGTAGATTTGGGTGTGGTGGAGGAATGTGTGTTCCTCCAGCCTGGAACACAACAGCTGTACACAAGGTCCCATATGAGTCCTTTCCATAAAGCCTTTGACGTTAACAGAATTACATCAAAGACGTAAATCCTGTGGAGGGGAGGAGAAATCCAATTCAGTGCTGTGTGCTTATGAGGTGAAGACTTTCTTAGCAATGGAGATGGGGGAAGGGTCCAAAAGGGAGAATCTGAGGGATGTCTCAAGGGCTGAGTCTTTCTAAAGTAGTATGGTGGTAGTTCAGGCATCTGCTGGGGAGAAAGGAATGGAGATCATTCCAAGATGAAGCCTCCATTTGATTTTAGACCCTTGTTAACAATCCCCTTGCTTCCTGCTGTGCAAGTTCCACTCTCCACCTGGAGAATAGTCTTGTTAAAACCTCATTTACCAGAATAAGCAGAATTTTAATGCAGAAAATAGGTATTCTGTGTCATGAATCTTTCTATTTCATTAAACCTTTTTGATACTGCTCAGAGCTTTTCTCCTGTGTCAGCAACTGCTTGGCTCTGCAAAAAAATGGACTCCTAAGAGAACATAGTGTTCAGCTGGAGTAAAGAGGGTAAGAGGGAGGAATGCAACATATTATGTGGCATGTATGGCTGAATCTCTTTGAATCAAGAGCTAGTTATTCATAAGATGCAAATGTGCATATCAACTCCTGCTGGACGTGTCTGCACTGTGCGGATTTATCTCAGCTGTACTGACTGGCATCCCAGCCCTTGCACAGTGAAATTCAGGGTGCAATCCATATTGACCTGAGAGGTGAAGGTGTGGTGGCTAAGAGTGTAGAAGGCAGAAAGTCTCTGTTTCCCTCCTTGTGGTGAAGATAAGATGATGAAGTGATTTAAATGCTGGAGTTTAAGACACTTGTTTCTATGCAAGTCTCTGTCCTCAGTATCCAATAATGGTAAGGACTTGAATGGAACAGCTTCCATGTTGGTGAATATTTCTGCTTCTCCACGCCTATCGTTATTAAAACTTATTTGTATCCCATTAGCTACTAGGTGAGCTATCATGAGAAGAAACAAAAAGGTAACTATCACAGAGTCAGACCTACAATCCATGATCCTGTGTCCATCCTGTCTCAGAGAGTGGAAGGGAAAGAGAGTAAGAAACAGAGACTGTCTGAGCGATCTGTCCCTTGGGATCTCCTCCCAGCTGCCACAGTTGGTAGTTCAGGGATTTTTTGAGCTGCATATTGCAGCTGGACTTGAGACATTGTTAATTACACCTCTTGTTTTCCACAGATGTCTGTTCTGTCAGCCAGCAAAGTAGCAAAGCACAGTCTTAAAAATATGGTGCATTCTTGGTCCGTGTTGTTACCTATGGTCCTGTGATGGCTAGTAAAGCTGTTGCAGATACTGGATACTTGCAGAGGAAAGTAGTAGACATTGCCTCAGCCTGAATGTCTAAATTTTAGTTTTCTAAGGCTGAGCTAGTCACCCTAGACTGCCTTTACAAGGGAAAGGGAGGAGGTGAAGGGTGGGGAGAGAAATGGGTGCCTTCAGCCTTTCACCTGTGCCTGAGATGTAGCCCAAAATGAGATTAATTGCTCCCTGAGGGTGCATATCTATCTCCATAGACGATAAATGGAGTCTAGAATCCTAAACACAGCCTTCAAAGTCAATGACAGTGAAACCAGCACTAATGAAAATAGATATTTCTTCACCAGCAGCATAGCTAAGCCACCTTCACTGCCACAGGTTGTTTAGCTGAGTTCAAAACATGACAGGGGAGATTTTAGGAAGAAAATACTTTTTCTGAAACACCATCTCTGACTCAGCAAGAACCGCAGAGGACTGGAGAGTGCTCTGAGGAAGGTTCACAACATGTTTGCAGGGTCCTTAATGTCCCTTGATACCTACTGGTCATGGATGCCAGCACAACCGAACTTGTGTTCTGATCCCAACATTGCTGTTCTTGTGTTCATGTCTGAAAGCTTAAGGAGGGACATAAGGACCCTATCCCACAGCCCTGAGCAAGAACGACTTCCTGAGCAATTCCAACATTTTAGAAAAATGTTTTTCTTTTCTAATTTTGTAGGAAAAGGGCAGACATAATTTCCAACGCACTAGAGGCTACTGTTTGATTTTCATTATTTATTTTTAGAGGAGAGTGGGATAGGAAAATTTAAAAGACCTTTGTCTGACAGTTTTCTGAAGTGAAAAATGAGGCCAAAGGAAAAGGAAAAAAATCAGCCAGCTTCCCTGAACTCTGGGAATTCCAGTGCTACCGTCTTGGATCCCAGGAAAACGTGGGGAATCCCTGCCATTCAGGGAAATCCCCTACTTCAGAGCAGTTTCCTGGTGCCACTGAGGATGTCTGGAGCACATAGAGTTGCCAAGAGCTCAGCTGCTTCCCGTCAAGATGCTGATGAGGCTACAGAGGCAGGAGTGTTTTCAGCAGCAAGCCTTCTGGCTGCTCAGAGGACTTCTGTTGAAGTAAGCCACTCCCAGGATGTTCTCAACCAAGGAACATTGTCTCCTTCCCTGCTCCAGAGGTAACAGTTACAGTAGAGAAGACAGACGAAAAGTAGGAGGAAAGATGAGTCCCAGGAGTGGGGAGGAACTTGCCTGGGGTTACACAATATGTCAGGGTTAAAGTTAGGAATAGGACCTTTGTCAGCTGAGTCCGAATACAGTACCTTGTCCACCATTCCTCTCTGCTTCATCAAGACAGCCTTTTGACTGACTTAAGGCAAAAAGGGAGAAAAATTTCCCTTTGAAAACCTTTCTGGTAAGTCATGTTACATTTCAGCTGATAACCCCTTTGTGTCCTCTGGTTTTATTTTTAAAATACGTTTTATTATCAATAGTCTTCCACCACCGTTTCCCTCTTTCTTCCATGCTACCTTGCATGACTCCATTCACTGAGGCAGTCTCCAAACCTCTCCTCCAACATCAGCACATAAAATCATTTCCCTTGTGAGGAAGCTGGGAACGTTCAGTCATTCTAGTTGAAGAAAAAGCAGTGGGAACTGCATAGATTTTTTTTTTCTTTTTCTTCCTTTTGTTGTTTTCTTTCCCCGTGGGCTGGTTAGTTCTGTTGACGTAAGATTGTCCAGTGTTTACTTTCTTAATGGAAAATGGGTTGGTTGCTCTTCACCAGCCTCCAACATCAGCTTGGAATCCAGCTGTCTAGATGCCATGGATCCTCAGTCATCACAGCAACAGGTTTGTTTTGATGATGCCTGCAGCTTGCAGATTAGTCTGACACTGGAGCTGTGCAAGGCTCATTAGGAAATGCAAATTGTTATGATGGGTGTTAAGCAAGGCTGTGCCAAGTTGAAGCAATGGATGTTAGAAGATGTCCAGAAGAGCAAACAGCAAAATCCTTCAGAGTTAATTTGACACCTCTTAGGAAAAGAGGAGGGTAAAACCTAATCCCGACTTCTAATTGTTGCCATACAAATGATACGTGCAAATCCTTAAAAACAATTTTGTATCTTTGCAGGTCATTTGCATTCCAGAAGGGAAGGGGGGGAAGTAAAATTTGCTATTAGACAAAGGATTGACAAGACACGTTCTCTTCACACTTAAGGCACTGGCTTGGCTGTGTTTCTTAGAGAATTTCTCTTGGGCTAATGGGAAGGGACTGTTTGGGCTCTGTAGCACATGCTATTTTTGGCTTCCATATTGAAATGGCAAACTAACTTGGGTCCTAACTCAATGTCTTCAGAGCTGGTGTCCTTCCAGTGTTCTCCTACATTTTCTGAATATGTCTTTACTGTTGATTAATGATGGCCTCAGGATTGTGCTTGCCTCTTGCTCACAAGCTAAGCCTTTGGCCATGGCATCTTGTATAGCTGGAGAGCATTCTTCCAGGCAGGTAGAACTCAACCCGGTCAAATCTGCCAGCTGGATAGAACAGGACTCAGCATGCCCGCTGAGGCAGTCTGCAGGCAGGCTGGAGGTATCTGTGAGGCAGCCCAGGGTTCAGGGAGTGGATAGGACCCAGAGCAGAATAGGGACTATTTCAGGGGTTTCTCTTTTCAGGGGTTGAGAGGCCTGAGAAGGTGATGGTATTATCCAAGTGAGAGTGGCATTAATGCAAAGTAATGAACACTTATAGATGGCCTTGTAGATGACAGCGAGTTTTCTTGTCATGCCATTCCTGAGAAATGCAATGGCATTTATGAAATGGTGGTCCAGCCCCCAGACAATTAGATTGCTATAGTCAAGGGACTGTCTTTAAAATGTCAGCTTCCCCATGAACTCAGAGAACCTTTCATCAGGTTCCTCTGTTTCTGAAAGTCCCATTCACCTTCAGTTTTTTCCTTGAGTGCAAGTGGGCTCGTGCTCTTTTAGCCAGAAAAATCTCCTCATCTCTTTCTTTATAAAAACACCTAAAACCAGAATGACGTATCAGACCAAGCCACTGGTATCTGTTGGGGGCAGAGCACAGTACTGTGGAGATGGAGGAATGTTGGCCTTTTTCTATGCCTAGCTGAGATCAATCATCTATTCCTTCAAGAAATCAGTGTCTAGTTGCAAAAATTTTCTGCATTACAGGAGAAAAAAATCTTTTTGGGAAAAAAAAATGTTTTTCCTAATGTGAATGTACAACATTGAACTCAGTTCATCCCATATCTCAGAGATATTGTGAAATAAATAATAAGGGTATAATTCTAGTAGCCTTGACATGATTTTTAGCACTCATACTCTGTCTGTCATCTTCATTGCACTGTGAAATACACCCTCCACAAATTACTCAAAGAACTGCATGTTCCCTGTGCACTCAAAATGGTCTCTGAGACTTCACTGTTCAAGAGTTTAAAAAAAATCCATCTGGCATGTTGAAAATACCTCAGTTGGTCTTCCAGGACTGCCTTGTACCTGTCTCACTATTTTTGATTGTACATGTTAGAAATTCCTTGATTAGGTTGTCGATCTTGTCAGATCTGTTAACCCAGTAACACAATAAATTTAAAACAGGAGGTGAGAGCTACTGCTTCTTGTTCAGCAAAAAGTGAACATCTCTCCAGGGCCCTGGGCCATGAACCTGCTGATACAAAAAGTTCTGTTAAATACAGAGGTTAAACAACTTTATTTATATGAAGAGACTGTTTAATATAGGGAGGTTCAAGTGGGTGCCTCTTAGCCAGTTCCAAATTGTAGATGATGACTCTGTGCAGTGTCCCACCTTTGCATGGCGTGGAATGGGCAGTGGCTGTCAGGAAGCATGCAAAGTCCAACAGTCACTTCACTCATGCTCAGAGCCAACAGCCCTTGTGGCCAAAAGGGGTGAAGATAATTCATGAAGGATAGGTCCACTGGTGGCTTCCAAGTGCGATGGCCTGGTCAGAGGCTAATGGCTGGATGTCCAGGGGAAAGAGGGAAGAATTTCTTTGTACATGCTACATTTCCCCTAGTCCTAAACTTAATATTTACCTTAGGCCTCTTGTAGGTAGGGTTCTTGGTTGACTGAAGAAGGATGCTCTTATGTTCATCAACCCTGTGCTTTTTTGCACCGAAACACAGCCTGGCCTTTGGAGCTGGGCCATACTACCACCTCTGGGTGCTCATGTGTGAGAAAGGTTCCAAAACAGGTATTGATGTTCTGACGCTGAAACACTTTGATTATCCAGAAAACAATGTCCAGCTCTTGTGTATTACTTTATTGTTTTAGTTTGGAGTCTGTTTGGCCATATAAAGGCTGGCTTTTTAAGAAATCTGTGAAGGCAGTAAAACCATAAATCCTATTGTCATTGTGCCCACTCCCCATAAAGCAGTATCCACATATAATCCTCTTGTAGCTCATTCCCACCAATGTATTGTTCAACACTTGCAGAACCAAATCCCTCTAAGGATGTTTGTACAGAGTGAATTGTGACAGTAATCCAGATTTATGCTGCTTAATTACTTACAGCCAATACGGCATGTGACCGCATTTGCCATACTTGCTGAGATGTCTCCAAAGCTTGCATTGGGCCAAGCTGTCCAAAGTTGATTTGGGTTTTTTTTATCCTCCATGAGACCTCACTCAGGCAACACTCCCAATGACTTCAAGACAAGAGCTTCCAATTTTTCCTGATATTCATTAATCAAGCTAAAATCAGATACAGGCCAAAGGGAGTTTGCCTGCTGATAGAAGAAGGGAAAAGTAAGTCAAGAAACAAGAACTTCTATCTTGTATGGTGCTGTCACTGTCTTCCAGTTTAGTTGCAGCAACTACCTGTTAATTTCAATCCTGAAATAATCTAAAACATCACAGGGACTGGAACACATAGGTCTCTAGGTTCTTTTGAACACATGATCCTCTTACAAAATCCCTCCCACCCTCTGAACATCCACCCATACTTCAAAGAAAAATGTAAATGCTGGGGCCAAGGCATTACACCAAAAATTGGGCAAAATTCAGAATTTTCATCCTGCAGCAAATCCTGACATTTCAGTGTTTGTTTTTATCCCACATTGGAACAAAGAACTGAAATGTCAAGACTTTTTCTCTGGGTGGAAATTTTGGGGAAAAAAAAAAAAAAAACAAACTGTTTTCTGGCAAAGTCAAAACATTTTGCCTGACATTTTCAAACAAAACAAAACATTTCAACATTCCTGAAATCAAAATGTTTTCTTGTGGTGTGTTAAAATGATCCCAAAATGTTCTGTCTCAAGTCACTTCACTGTTCGAACTGTGCTTTCCCCTTGTGTTACAGCCTTCTGGGATATGTAGTTTGGAAGTTTGCTCTTTGCAGTCTTCATGCCTGGATTGTGTGAGATGTTTCATGCTTAAAGACTCTGAAAGCCCATATAGATAATCATCCTTGCACAAAGCAAAAAAGGAAACATCTGCATTTCATTACAGGATAACAAAGAGTGTCCCATCTACTGAGAAAATGTCCTGAACTGTGACCCTGCACTGTTACTGGAAAGTAATTCATTACTGAACTCCTCTGACTCAAAATGTTTTGGACCAGTTCAGAAATAAAATATTCTTTCTTGGGTCAGTGATTTTTTCTTTTTTTCTAGTGTATATGGATTTTCCTCCAATTCCATTTACCATTTTAATAGAATACCAATATTTCTGTAGAAACTGGTTTCCTTTTGAGTTTTGAGTTAAAAATGGCACATCTGCTTATGAAGAAAGGGAAAGAAGGGCAAGTTGGGAATCCTGGTATTTTCTTGATGCTCAGAGCAGGAGGCAGGATTTAAGGTCACTTCTGGTTTTGGCATTTCCAGTAAGAAACTTAAGGCAGTTCATTGGGAATCTAGTTTTTTATTCTGCTCGAGCCCGCCTGCTTCCAAGAGGAGCCTGGGGTGGCACAAGTCCCACTTGATGGCTGATACACCTAAAAATATGTGGATGTACTTCTAATAAGCCTGCCCACCATCACCTGTGAAGGTTGTAATACCACAAGAACTCCAATCTGGGCTTGAAATTTCTAGGCTTAGCATTTTTGTGTAGTTCTTTGTGACATCTTGTCTTTGTGTCACTGGTCAGACACTCACCACTTTTCCTGCTCAACTCCACCTTCCTTGTTTTCATGGTCTTCAATGAGAAGGCAATGCTTGATTACCTTAAAGTGAAAGTATGAAAAGCAAAGTAATCTGTGTAGTCTCTCTCCTAAAATTTCATAAATTACTGCCTTGAGATTTAGAGCACTCACAGTGCTTGTGGCCTGACCATTGCCGAATGATAGCTCTCACTCTCTGCAAGGTCTTCACCTGATGGGCTGATACAATCCCTCCAGAGAGTCCAGCAGAGCAGTGCAAACTAGTAAGGATTAAGCACCCGGGTTAAGATGCTCTCACTGCAATGTAAGGCTCTTAAATGGGCTGCTGCTGGGTTACAGATCTTAAAATTCAAGTAATCCTCCTGAGCACGAGTTCTCCATTCTGCTTTGAACTTCTGCTTTAATATGTAGACTCATCCCATTAATTTTAAGCATTCAAAACCCTGTAGTCTATGAATAGAATCATAGAATCATTCAGGTTGGAAAAGACCTTTAAGATCGAGTCCAACCGTAAACCTGTAAACCTAACACTGTCAAGTCCACCACTAAGCCATGTGCCACATCTACGTTTGCAACATGTCTTTTAAATACCTCCAGGGATGGAGATTCCACCACTTCCCTGGGAAGCCTGTTCCAATGCTTACCAACCCTTTCGGTGAAGAAATTTGTCCTAATATCTAATCTAAACCTCCCTTGGTGCAACCTGAGGCCGTTTCCTCTTGTCCTATCACTTGTTATGTGGTAGAAGAGACTGATACCCCCTCACTACAACCTCCTTTCAGGTAGTTGTAGAGACCGATAAGGTCTCCCCTCAGCCTTCTTTTCTCCAGGCTAAACAACTCTAGTTCCTTCAGCCGCTCCTTATAAGACTTGTTCTCTAGACCCTTTATCAGCTTCATTGCTCTTCTTTGGACATGCTCCAGCACCTCAATGTCTTTATTGTAGTGAGGGGCCCAAAACTGAACAGAGTATTTAAGGTGGGATCTCACCAGTGCCAAGTACAGGGGGACAATCACTTTCCTAGGCCTGCTGGCCACACTAGGAAGGCAAGGTCTCTCAGAGACAGCTCCAGATCTTAGCTTTTCTCAGCTGACTATGGAGGGAGACTCAAAAGACTCTCTGCCTAATTCTGCACCTTTATTAGGAGCCTAAAGATAGGTGGGAGGAACTGAAGCATGTCAGGAGTCTGCTTTGTGTATATAGGTCTCAGCTGGCTGAGAAGCAGTGAAGAATAGCTGATGTGTATTTACTCAGTAGTATAATAAAACCCCCAAACCCATGGTAAAAAGTCAATAATGTATTACATTTATCTTTAAACACTGAATCTGCATCAAACTCATTCACATTGTATTTGTCAAATTATGGCCACCTGAGTTTGTTGACAACAGGGTACGATTGCATTTTCCCCCATGGAGAGCACGACAGTAACGTCGTAGCTTTCTGGCAGTATAAATATTAGCAGTAATCTCATACTTCCAGTACCTGGTGTTCCCATGGGTGCTGGGCAGCTAACTTGTTCTTGTCTGGCACCGTAATACTGCAGGATCTGAATAATACTGAAGGATGGCTTCAAGTTGCAACAGGGTAGGTTTAGACTAGACATTAGGAAGAAATTCTTCACAGTAAGAGTGATCAGACACTGGAACAGGCTGCCCAGGGAGGTGGTTGAGTCACCATCCTTGGATGAGTTTAAGAGTTTAGATGTGGTGTTGGGGGATATGGTGTAGGGAAAAACTTTGTAGAGTAGGGTAGATAGTTGGACTCGATGATCCCGAGGGTCTTTTCCAACCTAGATGATTCTATGATTCTATGATCTGTGTGAAGCTGATATTGACTCTATGTTGGAAGATGCTGTTTGCATGTCTGTACTTTCATTTGTAGCTGATCTTTCATTTTATGAGTTAAACACTAGTAAAAAAGAGATTAAGGTACAACTGGTGGTGTGAGTAGTTTCAAGCAGATTCCTTCTTTGACACAGCGATGATTTTGCTGGAGGTGAGTTGTAGGGGACAAAGCAGGTAACACAGCCAGACTGATGACATGTTCGTAATATCTAATGACCACAAAAAAGAGATTTCCATGAGATCATAGTTAGTCTCACACATATTCATTACAAGGAAAAATTTGGGCAGGAGATCACTTTTTTTTTTCTTTTCTTTCTCCTCTGGCGCCAATCCTGAACCAAGGCAGGGAGAATACAAAACATTGTGTGTGTCCACTGTGAACTTGGCACTGCCTTCAAGAGAGTCAAAAATATCATATCCTGCCACTGCAAAGGGATTCATGCATGTCTATGCAGCAGGAGACACCTTTCACTTCTGGACATTCTTTTTTTTGTCAAATATGCAATAATTTTGATAGAATCTCAGATCAGTTCCCAGTGAAATAAATAAATGATGATTACCCGTAAAGTGGAACTGCTCCTAAGTACAACATGGTCAAGAACTTACAATGCCCAGACCATTTGGAGTGAATGAATCGTCATGAATCTTGTGGCTTTGTCAGATCCGTACCCCACATGGAACAAATATTAACAAATACTTGAAAACAAAAAAACGTAAAAATAACAAATATTTAAAAATACTGAATGTTTTCTGACAAAAAAAGTCCCTGTCCTACAGATGCTATTGTAAGAACACATTCATCTGCCTTACTGGTTGTCACTGTTCGTTACATGTAGGACAGAATCACAGAATTGTAGGGGTTGGAAGGGAGCTCTGGAGATCAATTAGTCCAACCCCTCTGCCAAAGCAAGTTCACCTAGAACAAGTTGCACAGGAACGCATTCAGGTGGGTTTTGAATATCTCCAGAGAAGGAGACTCCACAACCTCTCTGGGCAGCTTGTTCCAGTGCTCTGTCACCCTCAAAGTAAAGAATTTTTTCCTCTTGTTGAGATGGAATTTCCACTGTTCCAATTTGTGCCCATTGCCTCTTGTCCTGTTGCTGTGCACCACTGAAAAGAGTCTGGCCCCATCCTCTTGACAGCTGGCCTTTAGATATTTATAAGCATTGATGAGATCCCCTCTCAGTCTTTTCTTCTCCAGGCTAAACAGACCCAGGTCTCTCAGCCTTTCCTCATAAGAGAGGTGCTTCATTCCCTTGATCATCTTCATAGCCCTCTGCTGGACTCTCTCCAGAAGTTCCCTGTCTTTCTTGACCTGGGGAGCCCAGAACTGAACACAGTACTCCAGATGTGGGCTCCCAAGGGTAGAGAGGGAGGATGACCTGCTGGCCATGCTCTTTTTAACACACCCTGGGAGACCATTGGCCTTCTTGGCCACAATGGCACATGGCTGGCTCATGGCCAATTTGTTGTCCACCAGGACTCCCAGGTCCTTTTCTGCAGAGCTGCTTTCCAGCAGGTCAACCCCTAACCTGTACTGGTGCACGGGATTATTCTGCCCTAGGTGCAGGACCCTACACTTGCCTTTGTTGAACTTCATTAGGTTCCTCTCCACCCAGCTCTCTAGCCTGTCCTGGTCTCGCTGTATGGTGTCACAGCCTTCTGGTGTGTCAGCCACTCCTCACAATTTTGTGTCATCAACAAACTTGCTGAGGGTACACTCTGTCCCCTCATCCAGGTCATTGATGAATATGTTGAACAAGACTGGACCCAGTACTGACCCCTGGGGAGCACGCCTGACTACAGGCCTCCAACTGGACTCTGTGCTGCCGAGATTAATTTTGTTTCTGACAGGCAGGAACCAAATTCATCACTGTAAAATAAAGTCAAATCCAAGGAAATCATAATTGTGCTCCTCCAAGCGGATCTATTACTCTGCTTAGCAGGTTATCCTGTTCTAAAACTCCAGAAAATAGGAATGTTTTCAAACAACTGTCAGGATTTCTATTCACAGTATCATGGCTGAAGTTTCTTTCCCTAGAAGACAAGATCTGCCCTCATGAGGAAATCAGGTCTAGGCTTTTACCTAATGGGGAAGAGGAATGTTGTTCTTAACTCCCGTAAGTGATAAAGTTATATCCTAACACGGGAGAAAGTGAAGTTCATAACAAGTTTCAGATTGGAGGGAAAGTATTAGGATGTGTTCATAGATCCTCATGGATTTTCTCCAGAGAAGAGAAGAGAAGAGAAGAGAAGAGAAGAGAAGAGAAGAGAAGAGAAGAGAAGAGAAGAGAAGAGAAGAGAAGAGAAGAGAAGAGAAATAAACTGACTACAGGAAATATTATACAATGGACCCCTGTGTTTCTTTAGCCACGAGTGAAGCCGTAAGACTTTGATGCAGAGTTGCTGAAAATAATTTTTTTATGGAGTCAGAGACTGCTTTTCTAACTAAACTCAGATTATGACCCTCTTACAAGACAACTTCTTTTTTAGGTCCATTTGCCATTTCATAAAGGACCTGACCTTCCTTAATGAACTTTGGAGTTACTGCATAACTAGTAGTTCTAATGATGCAGACCATAAGAGTTTAATTAAAAAATCCGGTTGCTTTACTTGCCCCAAAAAGCTTTCTTCAATCCAGAGGATGCAAATTCTCCATCCCATTGTTTTCCCCTCCCTAACATCCATTAGCCAAGAGAAACACAGTGGGGCTGTCCCTGGAGTGGCACCATGTTACATGGGGTGGAGTTGGCTAAAGTCTCTTTACTTCTTAATAATCTTGCGGAAAATTGACAGAGAAAATGCTCTAAGATTAATTCTTCCAGGGTTCCAAGATTAAGTTTGGTTGTCTTAACCTACTCATCTTCCTTAATTAGCTCTCTCACAAATTTGACCTAGAAGACACTTTTTTAAGAGAAGTTAGTGAAGAAAGAGAGGAGTGGGGAGCAGAAGTGTTTTCATTTAATTTTTTGGTATCTATTTATCTGGTTGCTAACTTTGGTTCTTTTTTACAACCAATAGGTTCAAACTGAGCTCCTCCAAAGGGCAACTGGGAACAGGGTCATTACTGAGGTGACCGTTTCTCTGCATTAAACTCAGCGGTACTTGATTATATTGGGTAGCCAAAGTCAGGTGGGTTGCCTACCATCACAGTGCCATTCCTTTGTCCAAGATGCACCCGCATTAGGACAAGGGTATCTTTCTACAAGGGCATACAGCTTAATTAATTAGTGAGGAGACACATCTTAATGAGGGCAGAAATGTAAATGATATCCAGCTCTGGGCCTTTCTCGTACGGTATTTTGTGAAAACTAACATGTTCCCTGCTGACTTTTGTTCTGTGGTTAGGAACAAGTGTGTGAGCTGCTCTAAAGACGATTCTGGGGAAGTAGCCATCACTACGGGATTCAGATGATTGGAAGCTGACTGATGTTGTGGTCACTTTGGTATCACTTGAGGAATTGTTTTATGCAGAGATGAGTCATGTTATTGGTGGAGTAGAACCTGACCCTAGGGCCTGCAAGCAGTGGGAAGAACAACCGTTGCACCACCCTGTAATAACACACAGACTCCGGCAAGAGCACTGGCCAGCCAAAATAAATTAATTGCATCATCTAGTGGATATTGTGTTATATCAAAGCCTCCTTCACCCTTTAATAAGGGTAGTAAAAATGTCTCCATTAATTGCTTTCACTTCAACTAGCCTGCTTGCACCTTCCAAGCCTGCTGAGGACAAGGGCTGGTGTGGGGAGATACCTTATTGCAGAAGAACTAGCAGAATTAATTCCTTGCTTTTGAATTCACAGGAATTTTGTTTTTAGCAGAGGTGTCTAAAGTGTGCCTAAGATTTTCTAAGCTTGCAGTGATTTGTTCTCTTTACCTCTGTCATTCTACCTGCCACTGTTCAGTAGCAGAAGAACCATGAAGCTATGATGGAGAATTAGACATGGCAGAAATCCCTCTCCACTTTCACCACCAGTATGTTCTAGAACTGGGAGTCCACAGCATCATTTGATCTCTCAAGGAGAGAAAAGAAACATAAAAAAGGAGCCCTTGGAATTTCAGGTGCTTGGCCCTCAGGCAGACAGATATGAGCAAAAGAATGATGAATAAGAGGGAGAGAGCCTGACTAGGGTGAACTGAGAAGCCTGTGCTAAGCCACCCTGGCATTGATAGGAGCATGCAGCAAGGCAAGAGATTAGAAGGCTAGAAGCACAAGTAGGCAAAACGCAACAAGAAAAGGCGAAGATGGAGGTTCTGGTGCAGGGACAAATGTAGAGCTCTCAAGAAGTGCAGAGGTAAAGGAGCAGGGAAGACAAACTTCTCTTGGGAAATCTATCTCTTCCTCCACCCCAAAACCTTCATAATATGGCTGAATCCCATCACTACTCATGGTATTCACTCTCCAAATTTCTTTTATGCCTCTCATAAATCCTTGTTTGGACTTTGATCCACCCAGCAACTTTTTCCATTTTGACTTCATCACCCCTTTCCCAGCTGCCCTCCACCCCACCCAGTCTACTGGCTGGTCTTGCAGCTTCCACACTCCCCTGTACTTTCCTCTCAAGGCTCTGTGTCTGCCTTGAACTAAGATCCCTGATCCTCCCTTTCCAGTCCTGAGACCCAGCTTATTCTACTGACATTTCTGGTGGCTTCTTTCTTACATGTTTGAAGTCAGAAGTTCCCAAAGTTTTGCTCTTAACAGAGATGAGGCATTAGGGTGTGAGGCGAACAAAGCTGAATTCGTACTTAAGACAATATTTTAATGCTCAGCAGAGATAACAGGCTATTTCTGAATATCTATAATGGTATCACAGCAGAATTAGACAGCACATCTGAAATTCATACTGGACTGGGACTGTCACAGCTGGAGAAGATCTGTATTATCTATGACTTGATGATCAGCTAATTATGTCAGTGTTGGTTACAATTAAAAAAGTCCCTTGCTTAGGGAAACCAAGGGCCAAGGGACTGAGATACACATTTTCTGTTGAATCACTGTGATGTGTATAGCTAAACTGTCCCAATGTCTCAGCATATTGGTATCCTTCTGACAGACTAATTTCTCGTTCTCTGTAGGTCTTGAAATAATGCTGTCCCTTTTATTGTGCCGAATAAGATCCTGCTGCAACTTCTTTCTGCAAGACCTTTCAGCAGTTAGTTATTTTAGATCCCTGTGCAATCTCAGACGGGATGCCTGTTGAATACAATAGGATGGACCAGGTGCATATGTTCGGTTTCCATTAACATAATGCCAGTAGCAAGTCTCTTCTTGCATGGTTCTAATGGGAAACAAATGTAAGATGAACTGCAGAAGAATCCTACAGTGATGGAATCAGCTAGGCCAAACACCCAGGACAACACCATCTGCCTCACTCAGAGACTGATGGTTGTGGGCATCAGCATGTGAATCCCTGGGAGCACAAAAGAGCAGATGCTTCAAACCTTTGAGGTTGACCCATTGCTGAGCAACGTTTCTAGTGTTTGGCTCTGCCTCAAGACAAGCCTTGAGTTTCATGCATGTATAAGGGCAGAAGTCAGCTCCGATAGAATCAAAATGGGTCACCTGAAATGAAAGCTCAGCATTGGGTGTGTAGCAAAAAACATGCCAGATGTCCAACTGGGCAAAACATGAAAGAGGTGTGAGTGGGTAGGAGGCACGAAACAAGCCTTTCCCCGTTGCTTGCTACACAGCTGGTTGAAATGTGTCAATACAGGTATTTCAGGGATTTTGCAACTCTCCTCTTACCCGTGGAGGGGCCCTGAGTTTTGGACACACCTGATTCCCATTCAGACATATACGTGTTAACCCACATTGGAGCTGGAACTATATGGTGTGTGACAGAAGTTAGATTATCTCAAATCTTGGAAGAATACTTCTTGCTGCAGAAGCAAAGGGAGGGGACACCTAATCATGGCTGTGCATAGACACAGACGTCACAGCAGACCCAAAATTTCCCATTCACCTCTGTGACCAGGATAAGGGTGAGCAGGCTTTTTGCAAGTAGAAGATGAATGATACAGCACACTAGCAGATACAGGCAAGTAAATGAGGGTTTATATAACTGATTCCCCTGTCTCATGAAATGATAGTGTCATACTAAAGGGGTGAGAGTCTTCCAAATGAAAGGTACAGTCAGAGAAGCTGGTGAAACCAGAGACCAAACCTGATTTACAGACCTGGGCAGGGTATATTCAACAGGACATATTTGCCTTGTTTGTCTCCTCAGAGCAGTCAGATGGGGTTCAGCAGGACAGAGATGTTAAAATTGGACTGGAAGAACAGGCCCAACAATCCTCCTTCCCCCAACCCCCAAAAAAGAAGCCTTTCTCTCCATGGTGGACAGAGACTCCACGACGCCAGAATAAATGAATTGCATCATTTGATGGATTTTATCTTCAATCAAAGTGTACCTCTCCTTTTAACAGAAAAGTTGTAAAAATGTCTTGATTAAACATGGAAGCTCCAAGGTGATTCTTCTGACCTAGTAGTGAAATGGCTGGAAAGTGACCTCCGGGTTAACTCTTTTTAGGTTCCTGGCCCTGAAGCTGATAAAAGAATCCCCCATAAGAGCAGAGTATTGTCTTTTGAAACTCAGTAAAAAAGAAGATAAACACAGATGCTTTCAGTTGTCAGAAGGGAGGTGACAGGTCAGATGGAGAGTGCATGCATGATTTTTTTGGGAGGAGGGGTTCATCCTAGGCTCTTGGAGTGCCATTTTCTTATCAGCACACCAAGGACATAAGAAATACAACCCAAGAGGGTTTCCCCCTAGGTGTTTTAGCAGTCAAACCACTGCCTTGGTTTACTCACTACAGCTGTGTTGTTGACACAGCAGGCCTTGTAACATGTACTGAGCTGACTTTGCCCGGCAGTCTGGGTCAAACCCAAGCACATGAATGAGCCCAGGAGAATAAACTCTTCCTGATACTCTTTGTAAGAACGTCCAGGTGCTCCTTGTGCCTTGGAGAGGTCCCAGACCTCTGGCATGCTTTAATGGGTCAGAGAGAGGAATCACAGTCACATCGCAACCTCGTGAGCTTGTTCTGAGAGTAAGCAGAGAGGCTTGTTCCCTAGGGCTGTGAGGTGAACAGTTTTAAAATTCATAAGAATACACTATATTTAGCAGAAGAACACTACAGAAGTTCTTTGCTGAGCTGGACTGGGCCCTGTTGGCACTGATGGCATAATCAAGCCAGCGAAATCTTCTTCCCGGGGTGGTGTCTCTCAGGTACATCAAATGGGCCAGCTATGGTTAGCAGAACACATGGCGGCACGAGATGCCCTGCCGTACTGCCCCAGCTTGTCCTTCCTTTCCGCATAGCCTTTGCTGGTACCTGAACTGCCTTGTCATCACCAGCAGAAGTGTGGCCAACCAAGGGAGTTACCCAAGCTGGAAAAGTTAGCACTCATCCTCTGCATCCAGCTGACCATGCAAATGCTCCTCGTTCACCCCACTTGTAAAACAGTCGCTTCAGTCACCTTCCAGTGAGAGAGGTGGGAAGCAGGCAGCCTCCAGACCAGCCAGTGGCCTGCTGAAATAGCTGGGTAAACCTTTGTGTTTGTCTTTTCTCCTCCTACCCTTTTGTCTGGCTTGTATCTGTAAACCATAACTCCTCAATGTGGGAAGCTTCTCCTACTAAACACAGATCCCAATAAAACAGAGCAGAGTGCAGCCCACAGGTATGACTTGAACAGTAACGCTAGTGGTGAAAGCCTGAGGACCGCTTTTGAAAAAGTCCAAATATTACGTATTTAATCCTAACTGAATCCTAGACATATAGTTATTACTTCAAATTTCTCTGTAATTTCAGCTGATGGCATTCTGCCCTTTTGGCCTTCAACTGTGAGAATTATGTTGTCAGTTGGTATTTACAGGAGGACCCCCTCCTGCAGATGGACAGACAAACGACCAAGAGCAGACCCATGTGGATGAAAGGTTAGGTCCACCGACAGCTCTCCAGGCCTGCAGTCTTTACACTGCAGGGAGATCACCTTCTCTGGAGACCAGCTAAGCTGGAGGTATAGGTACAGATACTAAAAGCTGCCACCTGCCACATGCAGAGGAGGCTCTAACCTTGAGAGCCATGTCTCTTTTGGGTTTTCAACCATAGCTCTCCCTCATCAGGCTATTGCTCATCACAGCTGGTAGAGCAGAGTTTAAACATGAAGCTTAATCCTGATGAAAAAAATCAACAACTCCCCCACCTTAAAGAGAAAAAAAAAACCACCACATGGCAAGTGTCTGCCCACATGTATTCACAGTTTCCATAGAGCACACAATGACTTTCCCATTTTCAGCTGTTGATGGGATGTGGCATTCTCTCTGGCAGCCCTAACTGTCAGTATCCAGACAAACAGACCTAGCCCCTTGCTTCACTCACCCTCTTCCTTGATGAAGAGGCAGCAACACTACACATAAAATCCTGGAAAGGCAAATGAAGGAAATAGATGAATTCTGCCTCTCCCAGGCGTTGGTTGAGGGGCAAGACAGGTAAAATGCATCAGGCCATAACATCTGTGCGATAAATTCTAGCTCTCGTCTGTCTTGGAAGGGCTGACCCTGACAATTTCTCTCTTTGCTGGGCTGTTTGTGTGTATATTTTATTTGACCATGCTTTGTTTTATTTTATTTTATTTTACTCGCTCTCCCTCTCTTGTTTGCAAATGTTCATGGAGAATTTAAGGCGGCTCTCCAGCTCAGATTTACAGCTGCACGGAAAGCAAGATTGTTACTATTTATAGTCATCTCAAGTTTGTTTCATCTGCCTACACAATCAATTAACTTCAGCTCCAGCTAATTTTGCAATCAGCCCAAGAAAAATGTCTCTGGCATAATAGCTTGTTTTCTCCTTCTTCTCCCTGGAGCTATAAAAAACTCTGTTCCCCTTCCTTATCCAAGTTCTGTACCTGCGTACAGCACTAACCGGACTCATCCTTCATGTCTTTTGCCTCTTAGCAGCCTCCACCTGGCTGACTTGACAGAAAAGCATTTACTTTGCATGATGCAGACCTTTTTTTTCCCTTCTCCAATGGAGGTTTGGAAAGAATACTCCACCGTTTATTTTTCCATCAGCTAACTGCAAATATTGAAAGCGTCTAGACAGGGGGAAAATAGCTTTATAAATCATCAGCAAAAGGAATTTCAATGTTATCTTACATCCCACACAAATACTTTTTAAAGATGTTCAGTAAATATATATTTGTATATAGAAAAATTATGCTAACCTGGAACTCAGGCTGAGTGCACATTAGGAATTTAAATACACAGGGGAGGGAGTCACAGAACAAGGATGTTGTAAGTCTCCCACAAACAAGCAATAAAACACAGTAGATTAAAACTGAAGGTGTAGTGAAAAGCAATGCTGAAGATGGTAATTTGGGGCAACTCTTCAGTTTCTCATTACTGAAGTCTTGGACTTCAGCAAAGCCTTGTTGAGCTAGGCCAGGGACCTAAGACAAAAAGGGCAGTTAGGTCCCACTGCATCTATGAACTTACCATCAATCATACAGTAAAGAAAAGAAAGGCAAGGGAAAGGAAGGCCAGAGAAGCCTCTACACCCTTCCTACTGGCCAGTGTTATGAATTGGTAGCTCACAAGTGGTTCAAGTGGTATAACTTGAGGACAATCATTTTGAGTCTTTGAACAGCAACTGAAATCTGTGTTGATCCTGGCATCAGAGCTTCTGTCAGAGTCACAATGTGGAGAAATGTCTCCTTAAGCCCCAGTGGTGACAAGACACTGTGAGGGCAAGCTTGCAATTCTGCCTAATACTTAATGCCAATATAACCAGTAGGGCTCACAAGGTGTCCTCTAGTCCATCTTATGGGGGGATCAGAAATGCTTAAATCAGTCCTGACAGGTGCTGCATAAATTTGTACTTTAAAACCTCCAGCTATGAATGTATTGCTCCCTCTTCTCCCCAACACTAAAACATGTCCTGTGGTTACAGATCGAAGTTGAGTTGTCAGCTCAAGACTTCGCACACTTACTTCTGTAAGTTAACTTTCAGAGGGTCATGGACTGAAAGCATTGCCTTTTGGGAGTCCAGTCTCAAAGGATCTCTCAGCTCAGACATGAGATTCCTGTGGTTTTTCAATAATTCTACATGCCCAAGACAACTCATTTAGAGAAACAAAAATATTGTTTGTCCTTGTGGGATAAACTATTTACTCAGTTCCTTTAAAACTGTCACATCTCTTTCAAAATGCTAGAGGTTTGTTTTGGTTTGGTTATGGTTTTTTTAGTTTCTTGCCTAGCAGAAGAGAGAGTGTCTTGAGGAGAAAGGCAGGCATGTGTTATGTACTCACTGAGGATGGAGAGAGAGGGTTTTTCCCTTAGGGGGGCAACAGCCTCAGGATAGCCTCTTTTCAAGTTTGGGCACAGTTGAGGGCAAAATATGTGGATAAGGATGGAGGAGAGGCTGTAAGAGTATGGAGTACAGGGAACATAAGAAGGATGTGTGTTAATAGCATACAGGAAAAGGTTTAAAAGAATGAAACCTTTCACTGATGGTGTAAAGCAGTCCCCAATAACCCATCTGTGTTGCATCCCTCCTTGTTTCGGCATCTTGTCTCTCCTTTGAGTTTCTGTCATCCTTGAACTGTGATCCACATGTGGCTGAAGACACACAAGGCCATTGTGAACCATATCTTTCCTTTATGGTAAGGTACATCACAGCCTGCAAATGTTTTAGGAACTGTCTGGTTTGTTTGTCTAAAAAACTTTTTACATTTCCTTTCCCTGGGACCAATGCTCTGATTCTTTATAGCACTGGGGATTTGTTCGGCTTCGCTGGAATCACAATCACATCTTTGCCATACCCTGCAAAGCTCTGTCTTTACTATGTACTAGTGCTTAATAATGCTGTAGGAACTATGACTTCTTCTTCTTCTTCTTCTTCTTCTTCTTCTTCTTCTTCTTCTTCTTCTTCTTCTTCTTCTTCTTCTTGGTAATGGTAAGCAGGAGAAAACACATGTTATTCCTCAGCTCTGCAGGCTCCCAGGAGCTGCCATCACTCATCAGACATCCGCAACAGCTGTCCTTCCTGCTGGGCTCTATTCCAAGAAGTGACAACAAAGCCCCAGCCCTTAAAACCTTTGAATTTCAGGGGAAGTTGATATTAACCTCCATACCTATAACGAGCCAGATGGGAGTTTCTGACCCTTGAGAAAAGACAGATTATAATGCAGATATATCTGAAGACATGAAGACATGGCTGTAGCCCAGTTTTTACTCTTGGGATGTTTTCTGTCTACATGAAGAGAAAGAGATGTTCTGAGATCTGAGGATCACTGCTATCACCAACTTGTGCTGCTGCTGGATTTGGAAGTTAAGACAACACATGAATGGAAGAAACCATGTAAACTGAAGGAAGCAACAGGAGTCAGTGGGGACTTTGTGGCATTCTTGGAGGAGGACAAGAGGTGTTGGCTGCTGCTTCCCTGACAGTGAGCTGGTAATTTGGCTGCTGGCCTCACTTCTGTGACATTGTGTTTACAGAGGTTGCTATAGGAGTACAGCAAGCTCCTTTGGGCTACAATTGCTTCAGATCTGCCACTAACACATTAGAAAGGCTGTGGTAGATAGACTCCCTGGCTGATATCTGTGGAGAACGGAAGAAGTCAGAAGCAGCATTTTCTGCTTTGCGTCTCAAAGTTGTTTCCAAGCACTATTCCACTAAAGCTGGGAGTCTTCCACCCCATCTCTTCCAGCTGTTCACTCCCCTTGTCCTTCTCCATGATAGGAAAGAAATATGCCCTAAACAGCAACACAAAGTGCTCAGAGCATGGACCTCAATAGCAGTGGTGATATGACATGGAGGGAGCAATGTGCTGTGCTTCAGAGGCTGGAATGAGCAGCCAAGAATGCATCGTGCTACAGCTGGTGTATCCAGTACTGTCTGTCTTACCAAACTGCAAGCTTAGCTGCTTATAGCCTCTGAACCCCGTTTTTCCTCTACCTCACACTTTATCTTGCCCTTTGCAGTTGGATAAAGAGTATTAAACAAGCTATAAAAGCTGAAGGGAGATCTAGAACTTCTATTTCATTGTCTTAGAATAACTTTCTCACTCAGAACAAGCAGAGCTTTTCTTATCCACTTATATGGTCATGGGCGTTATCAGACACAACACATTTGGCATTGCTCTGTTGGCTTTAACCAAAAGACCAGTCTGGTTAAACATCTTCATAACCCACAAGGCCAAATGAAGTTCTTCCTGACCTAAAAGTTGAAGAAAGGGCTCTCCATGACTCTTTGATGTTGATTTTCCTTGATCTTTCCCCAGTTCCAGTCCACTTCAGAGAAATTTGCCATCTCTGGAACCCACCTTCTGAGGCAACCCCAAATACTGCGTTTGGTAAGTTAGAAAAACTACACAGCAGATTTGTGAGGCTGTATTATTTCGAAGTCTGTTGTTTGGCTTTCTACTGTCTAAACCAGTCAGTCACTTTCTTTCAATAGGAGGAGGGAAAGAAGGTCAGGTGAAGTCATGTTAACAAGTCACCTGAGACAAAGACTTCTTTGGCTGATGAGCCTTAACTGACTTCAGTTTGCATATGTCTAACAACCTTGTAGATTAAGCCAGAATGAGCCTACTTAACTCCTGAATGAAAGACTTCTTAGAATGACTATGCTGAAGTTTCTAAACTATCTTGGTGTTTGTGTAGCACACTGTAAAATATATTAGGAAACTAAAGCACACTTTTCACAAGGGCTGAAGATGTACTTCAAAGCCCTGGCTAGTTTGCTAATGTGGTAACTTCTGTCTCCTTCAATTTCCCACATAGTTTGATCTTGATACAACATTCTGCTTCGCTTCCTGCTCTGCAGTACGATAAGCATTTATCTCTGCTGTACAAGAGCTGCTGCTTCCCACACTGAAGATAGCTGCATGATCCTTACAGATAATATGTTTCAGGATGAAATGCAGCTACCTCTACAGGACCGCATATCTGCCTATCTTCATCTATGTCCGGGACATCCAAGACATGGAACAATGTGATTTGAAAGAGAATAAGAGTGCTTTGGTAGAAAAGTTCCAAAGGCTCATGGCTAATTCCTATTCCACTCCTGTAGGCTGCTCATTTTGGTTGTGTGAATATCTTGTAAAAACTCTGCTCTTAGATGAGATACTGGCTCCTTCTAGCAGGGATTTGTTTCTGGCATTTCCATATTTCCTCCTATTCCAAATGCCACTATAATCTCCTTGAGACTCCCACCTCATGAGGGAAATTTCCACTGGAAGGCGATCCAGAAGGGAAGATAGCAGTCAGTCAGACCTCTCCCATGGCGCACACCAAGGCAGGTGGATTCGCTCATTCATGTGCCTGAAGAAGACCATGTGACAGCATTTAAATAATAATAATAAAAATTTAAAAATCCACTGGCTACTACAGCCTGTGACCAGGGGAGAGAAACTTCACACAAAGACCTCAAGGCCTTCAGGGATTTAGTCAGCTCTACTACAACAGGCTGAGCAGGAAGGAGGGATAAAGAGCTCAGTTTTCCCAGGAGGGATTTGTTACATACCTCTATCGTTTCTTTCAAAGATTTCTTTGCTCTACCTGGTGCAGGCACTGGACACGGGCCAGGTGCCCTTTTTGCCCCTGGATGCGAATCAGCCAGGAGCTGGGGGAAGCCGAAACTGCAATACAAGCAGAGCTGCCAATGCACTAAGCTGAGCCGCCAGTGTCAGCCCTGAGGATGAAGGTTATTCTAGTGTTTGATGCCAACTGGCACAGCCTCCCTCTTCTTCCTTCACACAAGTGTTGCCTGCTTTCCCCTCCCCCTCCACAGTATTTTGCCTTTGAAGTTACTTCATCAAGAAATTCTTCCTCTGTCAGGATTAATCTTCCACCTGCCAGGCCATGAATAGCCACCTTTTTGTGTGTCTGCATCACATTGCCAAAGAAAGGGAACAGAAAGGAGTGGGTAAGTCTGGCAGAGGTAAATGGTACAAAGGATCACCAAGAAATCCTACCCATACCTTTAACCCTAAAGCAACACATGGTTCTTGGCCTGCTGAAGTCCAGTCCCACATGGGGTTTTCTCTAACTTGGTTAGATTTCAAAAAGGTCTCCCAGCCATAATCCTATGTGGCCAGATGCCTATGGAGGAATTTCCCCCTGACTAAATCCATGCTGAGAGCAAATACCCAGGTTCCTGACACTTAAAGGAACCTGAATACATATTTCCTACAAATGGAAGCATGTCTGAACCAAGATTTTGGCTGTTCTAGAGGGTGCCTTTCTCAGTTCTTCACGTAGAAGCTGATCTACGGTTCCTAAACATCTCTGATATTCATTGGGGTTCAGACTAGTGGTTATTGGCTTGGCAAATCTGTTCCCATGATGCTGAATTCTTTCTTATAAAGCTGAACCATCTGAATATGAACTTTGAGGAATATCTGGATTAGCTGGATATCTGCTTGCCCTACAAACACGTAGGAGATACCTAAGAAACACCTTGGAGTCATAGGGCAGCCCAGCCCTTAGCTGGAGACCTTGTCAAACTCAAAGCAGACTGAGTTAAAATCTAATGATATGGAACTTCTCCCAAGACATGTGGATCCAAGATGCTTCATAAAAAGTAGGAGTTGAACTAATACTTTTAATTCTTTCAGCGAATATCCTAGAGAAAAGACTATTGATTTTTGTGCAGATAAGCTACCATGGCTCCTAGCACAATGAGTCTTTCATGGCTGCATATCCCAAGTAAGACCAGACGTTTTCTTGGTACCTGATCTGATGCCAAATTTCCTCCAACAGGTCAGATCAAATGGCCATATAAAACATTTCAAAGGTGAACTTGTCTAGAGGAAAGCAGGAACAGGATGCTTGGCAATCCTGGATCAGGCTTACTAAGGTGGATACATAAGAAATTGCAGGACCAAGGTGATTTTGCCCTGGATGCACTGGTGTCTTGACTCTTGCTCTCTTAGTTGTAGATAGCAAGCAGTGAGGTGTCTTTTAAAAGTCCAAAGGTGATTTCTAATCACAAAGCAACACTCTCTGGTGGTTGGAACACTGGGATGGGATGCAGGCAAACTAAATCCTAATCCTATTCAAACTAGTAGTTTTGACTCTGAAAATCTGATATTGTTTTTATTTCCCATTTTCACCTTTTACCCTCCTCATCCCTTGAGACAGATGGAAGAAGGACCTCGTCTTCACATACATGTGACCACTGGACTAGGAGATCTGAATAATTTTGGGGTGTTTGGTTTTTGTTTTCTTTTCAGAAGCTTCCCAAGATTCTTTTAATATTAGTCCTGTCCCTCAGTAACCCTTACCTTTGAGGAGCAAAGGAAGCTCAAAGCATCCCCAAGTAGGGGAGATAATAGAACATTAGACACGAAAATGTCAGACTGATTCTCTTTCCCCCTCTCTCTCCCACAACTCCTACGTGAAGCCAGACAGCTTCACAGGAAACACTACCCTGGAAATCTGCCTCCTGTTCCATTTTACATTCCTGCAGCTCTAAATACAGCCAAACCAATCTCATTGTATTGTTAAAAAGGATCTAATTCTAACACTGTTCCTCTGTGGTATAAACATAAAGACTTGTGCGTCCTCTTTTTCAGTTTCTTTGAGACACAAATAAGGAATCTTTCTAATAGTGTTCTGGTGGTGCAAAATCGGGGTCGAGTAAAGGTTTGAATCACATCTGTGTGTACTCCCCAAGCTTCAGACTGGAGAGAGGGCAGCAGCTGAGGACTCATATGGCAAGTTGAACCAAGAAGCAGGCTTTTATGGCTGAGTAATAAACTCATGAAAATTGGGGGTTTATTAATGAAAATGTTGACAGACCTTTAACTTTAGTGGTGCTACTGGACACCGCTATATGTAAAAAAGAAACCTTTCTGCACTTAAAAAATTTATTAGCTGTAATTTTATTTTATTTTTTTGCTTTCCACGTATAGAATATGTGCTAGGGAAACAAGAACACTTTGTGCCCTGTGAAACCAGAGCTTTTTTTTTTCCTAGAGGATTTAAGGGTATTCTTTTTTAATACATGCTTTGTTTCTCAAGCTCTGGCATGTCTGAAAGTCCAACCCACTCCTGTAAAGTTCAGTGGGATTGTTGGCTAATTTCAGTGCAGCCCTACAGCCAGCCTGGAAAGTCACTTGCTGACGAAAGGCACACGCCGGAATGAGTGGCTCAGATGGAAGGGAAAAGCCTTGTTTCCTTCTCTTTGAAACATAGCTTACTCCATCCCTCCCATCAGCTTGTGTGTTTTCCCAAATTAGATCAAATCCTGCCAGCAAAAATAACGGAGGAGATCGACTGACTTTTGCCCAATTACAAACTGAGAAGTTTGCCTCGGGATCTGAGAAACAAACTTCTCCCCAGGACTGACTCCCTAATCCTTCCTGTTGTTTCTGCAAAGCCTGGTCTGCCTCCATTGCTCTCCCAGTGGCCCATGACATTTGCTGGTGGTTTGGAGCAGAGACCCAACCACTTGCTCATGCCCCAGGAGGTAACACCACTCTCTCCAACAGCTTCCTGCTACAAACATATCTCTCCTTTGCTAATTACTCTGGAGTAGGAAGTTCCCTGGGCGAACTACCTTCACCTTTTGGAAAGGGGCACCATCATCTCCTTGCTGCCCCCTCAACCCTCAGAAGCTAACAGCACTTGTCAGCCAATGATGCCAGCACTTCCCTTGGCAATGGTGTTCTCTTTGCACAGAAGGAAGAAAGCATGAGGAGGTATTTCTGCACGTGAGCTGCTCACAAGCAGATTCTTGGCCACTGTTGGTTGTGGCCAGCAAATGATAATGCCTGGGAAAACCAACACCGCCCCTCTGAGTCCTCTCCTCCTGCACAAACCAGGCTGAACTTTTCTCTCCTTCCCTGGCTGTGACCATGGAAGGGCTAAGGGAGGCAGGACAGCCTGCTCAGGGTGAGGAAAGCCAACTTTGTCTTTGACCAGTGGTAACAAGCACCACAGGAGAGGAAAATAGCTCCCCACACTATGAACAGGACCCCGTGCATTGTATATTTTACCCCTGCTCACCAGGAAACCTTTTGGGTTGTGGGCAGAAGCACACAACAGAGCCAGGAGGTCATCATCAGCCTGATCAGAGCAACTTCTTGCTTCAAACTCCAAGAGCCTGAAACAAAGTAAGCCACATGCCTTGAGTCTCACAGGCTTGCTCAGGTCACTGTATGGAACAAATCAGCCTGAAGTAACACAGACCACATTGAAGATCTGCAAGTCATTACCCATAATGATTATTCAGAAAGGGAGCTGGCATCAAACCCCTCTTCCTTCTCCTCCAGTCCAAATCTCTCCCCCTCCCTTTTTCTTTCACTTCCTGATGCTTTCAAGCAACAAAGAGTATCTGAGGATTGTTTCCCTCCTGTTGTGAGTCATCAGAAATCAGCTCAGGAGCAGGGCACAGTGGAGACACAAGGAAAGGCTAGCAGGAGGCAGGGAGCAGAGAGACCTGGTCTCATTCAACTGTGCCCATCCTCCTTGTGGAAGTGTGTACCTGGTCAGGACTGGAAAGCATGGAGCGTAACACATGGGGAGACTGACTGTGAAGGCATCTCTGTTCTGCCTTGCTGACACAACCAAGAGGGAGGGGGAGCACTCCCAAGAGTAAAAACATTTGCCTTCACTCAGGAAGGCAATAGATGGTGTAATGTCCAAGGTCTAGCAATTACTTTCTGGCTTGAAAACATCTTAGATCCCTCCCTCTCCTTTATCCAAATGGGAAATATTCACTTGCTGGTGCCCCCTCTCTCAATCTTTCCTTGCATTTGCAATAGCAAATATATTCTTTTTCTTTACCATTAAAGCAGGAACATGGATGAATGCATTAGGAAACCGTTACTTCTCCTATTGTAGTGTCATATACACAAAGCTATGCAAGAATATAAGCAGCACAGAGCTTGGGGGAGTGGAAACTTTGTCTGGGGGTGATGCAGAATGCAGAAAAGCCTGCAGGAATGTTTGACTGTACCTTTGACTGAGAGAATTAAGAACTCTTCTCTGGGACTTGTTAGAACTGTAACTGTCTAATTTAGAAGAACAGGATAGGATGAATATTTTATGAGGGTTTTTCCACAGGGCTGTTAACATTTAGCAAACAAAAGACATCCGTGATTCATTTTCCTTCTCACAGGGGGCAAATGAGTTAACAGATGTAACAAGGGAATTAAAAAGGGATGCTCCCAGCACTGAGAACAGCTGTTGCCTTTAACAGGTACTTGGAAAACTGGGAGTGCTGAGGTTCATGCAGCGCCTATAGGGTGAGGTGGGTCTAGGGTAGAGCTAGCAAACTGATTCAAACCTGGTTTCTGCTCTAGGGTCCTTGGGTAAATATTGTTGGTCCCAGTCCTAAGACTTAGCTATCTAAATGACTTTGACAATCTATGGCTGTGTTCCCTTTCTCTAGAAAGGTGAAGGAAATCTGCCATCTGTCTCCTGATCTAGTTAGATGGTAACTCCTGGGCTGTGGTCAGCACAGCCCAGCTAGTCATGACCTGAATCCAGGTACTTCCCCAGGTGCTCATCCTGCAGAGGAGGCATGAGGCTGTGTTTCAGGGAGGGCCCTGACCACACCAAGAGAGGGAGCAGACAGTCCTGTCCACAACAGCTGCCAATCTCTCTGCAGTGTTGTGGGGCAGGGGTTTAGCAGCACTGGGGATGGAAAGAGGTGCTGCCTCTCCCATCTCCTGCTGCGATGAATCTGCCTCTCTGCAGCACCTCTCATCCTCCCTGTGGTAGGTCAGTTGGGCAAAGAAACGTTTCCTTTCCACAGGGCGGTGTGCTGCTCTAGAGCAGGCAGCCTTGGGCACCTTGCCCCATCCTGCCGCCTCCACCAGCCTACGCAGGTGTCCTGAAATTAGCCCAAATCTTTGAATAAGTCGGTCCACCCTGGGCCTGTGCCTGCTGCATTGTTAATGAGTGACTGGGCATGGCATGCTCTGTCTCGCTCCTGGCTGCTCAGCTGCCTTGCACAGAGCCTGCAGACAGCCTGTTTGGGCTTCTTGTAGAATGTATGTCCAGAGGATGCTCTCCACCAACCTCTGTCACAGATGATTGTCCAGCTTAGGTGCACAATGTACAGATTACAAAAAAAACAGCTAGGCATACCCCTAGAGATTGTTTCTTTTACATATATGTAAGCAGCCCTCCACATGCACTTCTTATATAGACACAGAGATGTGCACATAATACCACACAGTGCCATAAAAATAATACTAACACTCCAGGCGGGGCACATCGCCAGCTCTGCCACTGGAGTTGGCACCAGTGACAAGCATTTCAAACCTCACCTTTGCAAATCCACGTCATGCAAGGTCTGTCTCCAGAAGAATGTGCCCATTGCTGTAGTACCCAGACATTTACAAAACTAAATAGGAGCCAGATGCACTAAAGAGCTCTAAGAGACTGAATGTTGTTTTTTCCCTAGTCCTTCCTCCACATTTTGCCTCCTTGTTCAGAAGTTCATGTCTAGCAAGAGCTGCAAAACCTGTTCTTGCAGTCTTCTCTAGAGAACCACATCAAAGGAGAACAGTGAGATGATGACCAGATATACTGGTGCAACCTAATCCTTCCCAATCTCTAGGCTTCCCCTCCCTCCCACTAAACCTGACCACAGCTCTCTGCTGTGGGGCCAATACTGTTTAGCCCTATTTTAATCCTATTTTGGAAATCTATTACTTCTGGTTCTAAAACATACATTAGGGGACTGGGGACTAAACACAGATTGCAAGCAGGATGGAGCATTTTGAATCAGTAGCAGGAGAGAGACATGATGCAGAGTCCAGGACTAAAGCAAGGCAAGACCCTCTTTTGATTGCACTCTTTGTCCCTGGAGTGCACTTCATATTTCAGCAGGGCTCACACACCTGTCTGTGCTGGCCTCTGCTTTGTTTTTCTCCTGGAGAAAGTGGAATATTCAGGCTTGATCCTTGTTCTGACATGATTCTCTGCAGTGATTTTCTGCAGGCAGCTCTCTTTGGATGCTGGAGGTCCAAGGCTGTGCTCTTTCCATGCCTGAAGGCCTAAAATCATGGCAGAAGTGTCATCACATCATGTCATAACACCAGTGTCTGCCAAGTGCCACCCGCTTTGACCAGACTCTGGTGCCTTTAGCTGAAAGGCATGATAAGGCCAGCTTGCCAGTTAACTATCCCAAATTTGCTTGGAGCTCTGTTACTTCTTCAGAGAACAAAATTATCCTGGAATTCCCCTCAGCTACAGCCACCTCCTTGTGGCACTTTCTGTGTCCAACCTGAAAGGAAAACTCAGCCCAGAAACAGATTTTAGTTGAGTTCTGGAGTATGATGGTGAGAGAGTCTGGGCCCACGTCATCCCTTATGCTGGTCCCAACTACGCTTTATCTATGCATGACCTCCTCTACCTCCTTGCAACTTTAGGAAACCAAAAACATGCAGAAAAGTTTTCTTGGCTCCTTCCTAAGGGAATCTGATATCACTTGGAGCAGGGCAGAAGAGGACATGCAGGCAAAGAACTACCAGAAGTCATGCTGATGGTGATCTGCTCGCACAAAGTGCAGATGAAGAGCGCGCCACAGCTCAGCCAGCTGCCTGGCACACATTCCTTCGGAAAATACAGATGTAGCCTCCAAGTCCCTGTGCTTGGATTGCACTGGTGGAAGGCACGCAGCCTGCTTCTACATCCTGTGAAAGCAAAACATGGGAAAACACCATAAGTCTCAGGTTCAGACTCTCTCAAAATTTTTTTTAGGCTTGTGATTGAAGGGCAAAGGAGAACAGAACCCAATATGCACCGTAGAAACATTCAAAGGAAGTCTCTGGGCAGTTTATTAATTTTGTGGCTTTGAACAAAATACAAATTTCTTTGTTTCTCAAGTGACCCATTTGTGAAGGGGGAACGAAAATTCTGAGTTAAGACTGATGATTTTATTAGTGGAAAAAGCAACTACGTGTGCCATGGAGAGGCAGTATTTGTACTAATATTTGCACTGGTAGTAGCATGTATTATTAGGTACTAATTGTCAGGAAGCTGAATGGCATGTGTTGTAACAAATTAGGAGGCTTAGAAAAGAATGTTTCAACAAGACCTAACACAAAATGCTAAATGACATACAATAACAATGTACTGGAGACAAAGGTGAGTGGCTCTGTTTGGGTTGGAATGCATTCAGCCTTCCGGAGATATACAAGAATGAAATCGCTACCATATTTCAGCTTCTGTTCCGGTACTTTTCATAGGGTGACATATTTTTATTACTTGGCCTTGGGATGTCGTCATTATTGAAAACATTATTGAGTGACGCACGTGAAAATGAGAGAGCATGAAGATTTGTTAAGGACAGTCCTAAAGAAGCCCTGAGCAGTTCTTCCTAAAGACAGTTCTGCTGAAGCAACTCACTTCTGACTCACAAAATGTATCACACACCAGTGGTAACTCACCCTCAGCTCCAGGTTTCCCTGTCATGATTTACCGCTCTCCCTAGGATTCCGTGGTTGAGTTTTCAAGGCCACTGATGCATAAACAGCTTCTTCAGCCCTGAACTTCCCTGGAGTAGTCTGCTGTTTACTTAGATATACAAAGAGATATGGATATAGGTGTGTTTATATGCATGTATATGTGTATGTATAAATATGTATATATGCAGCATGTACTTTTCCAGAGCTCTCACACATTAGTTAATTAACTGTATGGCACAATTAATTAATTCATTGTTTGGAAATTCCAGTAGCATTAGATGAATGTTTCCATCAGGAACTTAGCCAGACAGAGGATTTCAGAAACTTCTCTCCACGGCTTTGTCATTCTGGGAAACAGGTTTTTTTTACAAAAAACTTTTGCAGAACAGATGGCTCGTGCGAAATACTTGAAATTCCACCAAATCAGAGCTGATAAAAACAGATAGCTTCACTGAACCTGGTGGGTGCTAGGTAACTCACAGGGGAAATAAACTGTATGTGAGGCTGACATTGTCAGTGGTTATTGCTTTGGATTTTTGTTACTTCCCTTGTTTGTATGATTATTTTTTTGAATTAAGATTAGGCATTTGCACTATACTGCACTGTGCTGGATACAAGATAGCTCACGTGAGTCCTTCTCCTTCATCACACTAACACAAGCCTCACTAACCGTCACAAGCTTCCTTACCTGTTCTGTGATCAAACAGTACAAGATGATACTCAGTGCAAGCAGTTTTGTAAAAGAAGATGGCCGAACAGTTCCTGTAATTGAAAAAGGGAGAAAAGCATGACATTTTGCTCTGAGACTGGGACTGTGCAGGATTTAGGGGAGAAGAAGGAAGGAATTTTCTTTAAGGAGCTTCTTTCTGTGAAATAAAAAAGAGGCAGGTCTGGGTCAAGACTGACTTTTCATTGACTTTCTTTCTCTTAACCAGCATTTTTCTGTGCAATTTTAACAGTCTAGTTCAGACATTTTCAGTCTGAAATGAACTTTTCGAGCTTCTGAAGGCCAAAATGGAGGGGAAAAGTTTCAATTTCTTTCAAAACAACAATTTCAAACTGTCTGAAAATCTACAATATATGAAGAGGAAAAAAAAAAAGAGAGAAAAAGAAAACCAGAACTTTTGTTTCTGTGTGAAACTGGTACGAAGCTGTGGGATTTTCTTTTTGGTTTGAATTCCAAATTTGAAAGGAATTTACAAGTCATGTTCCTGTAACACTCTCCTTTTTATTTCCAGTTCATTCACACATCCTGAACTGGTATCAACAACAAGAACAGATCTGTTATAGGTGGAGAATCAATGTGATTAGCTTTTACTTTGGTAGAGCTCAAGAAGTAGTTTGGTTTATAGGGAACATTTATCATTTAGAAACATCCCACAAAGACACCAAGCACCCAACAAGCAGCAAACTGTCCTAGACGAGGAAATCAGTGTCAAAGCAATGTTACTTTTTGCTTGGATTAAACATGTTGACTTCTGATCTTTAATCTAGTAAATGTAAATCTCCTCAGTAGGGGTACCTTAAATACCATTGGGTATGAACACTTGTAGGCACTTACATATAAACATTAAATATCAATGTCCAAACATGCAAACTGGTCTCTCTGAAAGAGAAAATTTAGAATGACAACCAAGGGTTTGTTGATGGCTCTTTCTCTAGACAATCTTTAATGCTACCAATTATAACATATATTACATGTGTGCACTTCCTCTCCCTTAGTATCTGCATTAATTTCCATGGACCTCCTTTCAGACTTCCTCCACAAAGTCCTGTTTACTTCTACGCTGTAGATGGAGTCCTGAAGGGCAGAGAAAATATCCTCACAAAGGAGGAAGCGGAGCCTGTCACCTAGCTACCACCAAGTAACTTCTGAGTAACCTGGAGGTGAGTTCTCTTGGGTAAAGGATACCCACTTAGATAAATCCCTTCTAGAGGGATTTGGTATGGAAATGTCCTGATTTTCCCTGCTGCTAAGGGAATTAATGAGGAAATGGGCAGAAGCAGATTCTGCAACTGTGCCATCCTGCAGGAACATAACATTTCCTTCTGCTCTGAAAAATAATATAAAAGGGATGGCCAGGGAGTTTTCCTAGCCAGGATTTTACTCAACAAAATATTTCCAAATGGAAAACAAGCACATCCACTGGGTAGCAGTAGGTATCATGGAGGTTTCCACTGCCAGTTCCTTGCCAAAACCACATGAAATGTCCTTTTCCTTAGTAGATGGTGGCTTGCAGACAACTCTTCAGAGACTCTGAATTGCACGAAATATGCTGGAATTCCCTCTCCCCATGGCACAGTAGGAAGGAAGGCACTAGATGGGTAAAAGTCTTCACAAATGCTTCTCAAAGGTCTGAAGACATCTTCAGGACAGCAGAGCTTTTTTTTCTTGCCAGTTTACCAGGGATGAGAATTAGGAATAACTAGGTCGGGAGATTTTGCTGTTGCCAAAGAGCCTGGCCAGAGGAGCTGGGAAATGCACCAATTTAATGATGGAACTAGGGGCTGCCAGAGGGTAAGTACAGAAAATATTAATACTGTTCAAGGCCTCTTCTTTACAGGAGACTTGAGCTAGCAAAAACAGCTGCCAAGGTCCTGACTGAGCATATGATTCTGCTGCTGGGCACATATGTTGAGTGAAGGCTGCTGGGATACGCTACACAAAATTCCATGATTTGTGTTTTCTTACTGGGATATCCAGCCAAACCACTAAAGGTGAGAATTGTCCGTATATTATTAAGACGTCTGCCAATTCAAGAAGATCTGTAAAAAATTGTAGTTCTCCTCCTTGACTACTCATGGGCTATGCCTACAGAGTACTTCTTCAGTGGTTCTGCAGGACACCTTACTTCTTCTGCATTATATCTACATGATAGGGTCCATTTTCCTTGTACTCCTTTCATTGGGAGTGACCCTCAATGAATTCCAGATGAATAAATTATTTTGTTTTGTTTTGATTTGGTTCGTTTTATTTTACCCAAGTGGTCTCTGCTGGGGGTTGAAAGCCAAGCTGGTAAATTTTTCTTGTATTATCAACCTTTGGAATGTCTCTCTCTCATTGTTTCAGCTCTCCTCCTTCATATTCAGCAGTGAAGTGTGTAAATTGCACATTTTTTAAAAACTGTTTTAACCCTTTCACACCATGCAAGACCTCAGAGAAAAAGAAAAGAATGCCCCACTGTCTCCTGCTTTAATTAATTATAATTTTTAGTATTAATTACTACTGTATTAGGCTACATGCAGATATAGCAGGAGGCAGCCTTTGCCTTTTATAGCCATTTCCAGGTGAAGAGTAGGAAACAGGAACTTAGAGCGGGTACAGATTGAAGAATAGAGACCTCAAGTCCTTGGACATCACTTTTGTGACCGCAGTGCTAAGAAACAGTAGGTTCCATCCATATCTAAATTGAAGTGCAATGTAGAAAATCAAACCTCTGAACTCTTCTGTGCCAATACCTGTTTCACAGAGGAAGCCTTCAGCTATTACACACCTGATTCAGACATTTCCATTTGATATTTGATGTTTAATGGCCTGAACCCTGGCCTATGGGTCTGAGAGTTGCATGCTTTAAGCATCTGCAGTTTCTGTTGACTTCACTTGGGTGTATGTAGATGACTCTCACTTCTCAAAACCAAATTCTTAATGGTTTCTTCCAGTGAGTTTCTGTAAGGAAAAGGAATTTAATTCAGAGCTCATTAGTCCAGCCTGGAGACATTTGGTCATAGGTCTGGGTCTTGGTCACAGGCTTGGGACTTTCTCCTCTGAACACAAGCCTCTGGTCTATGCTCTCACTAGAAGGAATAACTGTGCTTCCCAGAAGCAGACTTGCCTCTGCTAGTTCCAACCAAAGAGAGGAATGAAAGACCTGGCTTTTTAAAATGTAATTAATACTAATGGAAAATAAATAGATGCATATGTTCCCTGTGGCCCGTGATGCCCTTTTCTAAGAATGCTTGTTCATACTTAACTGCGACAAGCAGTGGGTGGTTTTCCAATGAGCAATCACTTCAGGCTGGAAGTTGGGAAGGAAAGGAGAGGAGCCAGATATCCTGTGCAGAGCGATGAGCACCAACATGACCAGAGCCCATCCTTGGTAAAGCCTAGAACACAAGGGACCTCTCAACGTAGTCCCATACATCCCAGGCCCTGTCCAACCATCTGCATCTTAATTCAAAAGTTTGCACAGAGCCGGCTCTACCCCTGCCACCCATCTGAGCTGAACTGGAACTGGGCCACCAGCAGGGTCTGGTTTTGATTAACCTTCTTATTCATGCAGCGTCAACCAGCTTAATTTTTTTATTATTGCTGTGAGAGAGAAAAATTAAAGGAGGACTTGCCTGGCATGGTGCAACCTGCAGCTGTTTCATCTGAATTTCAGAGAGCGAGAGCGGAAGTATGGAGAGACTTGGCTAAAATGGAAAATGTTAAGGGGGGATTGGGTACATAAAACACAGCTGCTACTGGGCAAGGGTCTGACTCCTGGGCCAGAAATTTGGATTGCAATACCCTCTCGGAAGCTTGGAAATAACATCTGTATTGATTGATGTTTGTCCTTTTTCTTTTAGCCAAACCCCGTTTCCAGCTGCTTGGATGTTTTGACAGAGCCTGAAATTCAGCTTTTCTTTCTATTTTTCTCTTTCCCCCCATTTTCAGTCCACTTTCTTTTTGGCACAAGCAAAATCCACCAACAACCCAACAAGATCACAACCTCTTGCCCTTGATCCTCTTGTACTAAAGCCTTACACATGGGAGCAAAAAAACCTCTGTTCTGCACAGTATTTCTCCCTGCACTGGAAAGGACCGACTCTCATTTAGATCACATTGGGCTTGACGTTGCCTTACCATAGGGAGTTGAATGTCTAAAGTCACTGCAAAATGAGGGTCATTTTTGTGTCTTCTGGTTTATGCTGATATCCATCTAGCTTGTAGAAATTAGTTGTGCCCACTACACAAAGCACTTTTGCAAGAAAGGCTGATGCAGCTCCTCAGAAGACTCTTCGTAATGTTGATTGAGCTGGCCCCAGAGCCCAGTCTTGGTGAGTGATGTAATCTTTCACCTCCAAGTTCAACCTGGAAAATTGCTTTCAGGCTATTACTTTGGCATCTCTTATGTGCTTGAAATTCCAGAATGATGAAAATAAGGAAAAGAAATAAACAGGTATATATGTTAAAAGAAAAAAAAAAAATTAAAAAGAGACAGAAAGAGAGAAAAAATGGACAAAAAGCAACATTATGATTCTTGCATTGAGTCTTGTTTCCTAAGTAATTGCAAGGAATGAAAAAGAGCCAGTTTCCCAGGTGAACGCTGCAGAAGTGTACATGGACTTTATTAGTTTCCCAGAGGTTTAAACAGAGCTTGACATTTCACATTTCACTGAACATTACACTCGTACAATGGGTTGGGTAGTATATTTTTGAGCCAAAAGTTCTCAAACAAGGGCGTCTAACTCTCTGAAGCCAAATCCCTGTTTGGGCACCTAAAATTTCTGAACACCCACAGCTTTTTCTGATTTTGATTAGATTTGTTTGTGCTCAGCACTTCTGAAAAATCCCTCCAATTTTATTTAGGTGCCCGTTGGCAGGGTTGTCTACACTTCAAAGCAAAAAAATGGAGAGAGGAAGAAAATGGAAAATAAGCAGTATCCTTAACTTGAGATGACTTATAACAGAGGTTCAAATTCAACTTTAGGATCCTTTATTCACCTAATCCAAACCATTCTGAATTGTTTTGGCTCCACTAGTGCTCTAAACAATGTTGACTAGCTTAGGCTAGCTATGCCAAATTAAGAACATTTCTAAAATGTATTTTTAGCATTGATTTACTCTGTTGATTTCTGTACGTTACCTTAAGGATCACAGCAGGGACGTTTTGCCCCAGCACCTTGGTTATTGTGCTCCAAGCAGAAATATGACCAAGAATTGGGAACATTGTTTTCTCAGATTATTTCTCCTGCCAGTACCCAAGACCAATTCCTGGCACAATCTGCACACAGGACAGCAGGTAGCAGGGAGAACCAGAAACCCGTTATAAAGGGGCTTATGCCCTGTCTTTTGCAACCTACATGAAGAACAACAGGCAACATTTTGTTGATTTAGTGTGGGTCCAAGGATTATATCCAAAAGCAGCCCTGTAGAAGAGAGGCCAGATAAAGATAAGAAAAACAGATGGAATTTATGAAGTGCCCAGCAAGGGATGTCCCAAGGAGCAAAGTTGGTGGGACAGGTCATCACGGGTCACGAATGAGGTAAGAGATCCTTTCTCTTTCCAGTTTCTATGTCTCAGTTCCTCATATCTCCTGCCATTTTCACTCAATCCCCAGTCTTAGTTTGGGCAAATTTCCATTGGTTTTGCCAGAGGAAATACTGAGTAACAGCTGAGTCAGGTTCTGAAGACCTGAATGTGCGATCCTATACACGACACACTGCAGAAATATGCTTCACTGAGTGATGAGTTTGGGAGCAAGAGAAAGGAAAGCCCCAGCTGCAGGTGCACCCCCTTCCCCCCAAAACTTAAGGACTGAAGAACTTTTTAATCTCTCATAATATTTAGTTTAATCTTTTTCAAAAGGGAGGGGGAAATCTGAGCATCAGTTTATGTAACTTTAAAAAATATGTTTCTACTTAAAAGCTAATCAACATCTCCCACATCAGACAGTAAACGTGGTGCTGTTGAGCAGGATTATTCCTGATCTCTGCTTTGTCTCAACTGTGGATTAAAAAGTGTAATGTTATCCTGTTTAATATTTTAACCGTATGGGCAACAATTTCATGGGCAATTATATGACAAGCGAAGTGCTCAGCAAGCCAGTCACAACCCAAAAGATCATTATTTCCCTAAAAACTACACTAAAATCTTTGCCAACAGTAACAGGGTTCTGTCTCATCACCTCACTCTTCCACAAACCTCTTTTTTCTTTTTTTTTTTTTTGTTTCTTTTTTTTGGTCTTTTTCCTTTTTTCTTTTGTCTTTTTCCTTTTTTCTGTTATTTCTTTACACCCTTACTAAGCCACATGAAGATGGGGGCTAAGTGGATGGGAAACTTTTCTTTCTTTTTCAACACGTGCATAAATTGTTCACCTTGTTTCATCTTTTCACTAGCACTCATTTAAAAAAAAGGGTGGACTTCTTTTCTGCTCCTTTTCTCATCTCCCAGTTCAATGGTTGGAATGATGGGGAAGGGAAGGGAAGGGAAGGGAAGGGAAGGGAAGGGAAGGGAAGGGAAGGGAAGGGAAGGGAAGGGAAGGGAAGGGAAGGGAAGGGAAGGGAAGGGAAGGGAAGGGAAGGGAAGGGAAGGGAAGGGAAGGGAAGGGAAGGGAAGGGAAGGGAAGGGAAGGGAAGGGAAGGGAAGGGAAGGGAAGGGAAGGGAAGGGAAGGGAAGACTATTTCAGTTGGAAGGGACCTACATTGATCATCTAGTCCAACTGCCTGACCTATTGAGTGTAGTTCCCAGTCCAATCCTAAAGGACACTGCCAAGCTGAAGTCTGTACTGTAATGAACTTATTTCCAGCTTCAAATTGAACCTTCTATTTCATAGAATCATAGAACTGTTTGTGTTGGAAGGGACCTTAAAAATCATCTTGTTCCAACCCCCCTGCCATGGGTAGGGACACCATCCAGTGGATCAGGCAATGGTCTAGGTAGTGGCCTCTCTGTCAGTGACCTGCTGTGAGTAACTGTGGTAGGTATATTTTGCAAAGTTGGTCTCCTTTAGTGTTGGTGTCAAGATGAAATGTTACTAAACCCTGCATTTAGATTTTTTTCCAGCATGGTAAGTTGATTCTTTTTACCCAAACTTTCACTGAAGGTGTAATGTTATTTGTTCCCTGTCATATCTCACAGAAAAACGTTGCTATGCAGTCTTTCAAATGACTTGTAGCTCATCCCACTCATGGCATTTCACCTGTGGTGGTATAGCTAATAGCTAGATATAACTAGTTTTAAAAATATTTTGCAATGAAATACACAAAAACTGAAGTTGTACAAGGGCTAAAATCTGATGTCTTCACTCAAACAAAGCTCACATGCAAGTCAGTAGGAATTCAGCTTAAGAAAGGAGTTCAGACTCTGACTCAACAGTAAGTGATTTCAATAACACTAATACTACATTAATACAGCTCATGCAGAATACGCATAGAATTACCATTATTTTAGAAAAAGTCAGAAGATTTGTATAAGCAAATAGATTAAAAGTCTTCATCCTAAATGGGAAATACATTGGGCTACAGAGAACTCCTGGTTTTTATATATATAATATATATTTGTGAAATTGAGGGTAAGAAGCATTTGAACTTTGTTCTGGCACCTGCAAACCCATAAAGCAATGCAGATAAAGTAGCATGCAAGCTGGCTCAATGTTTGAGTTCCTGGTGATTCACTGTGATCAAGGCCAGGAAGACTGAGTTGTACTGAAAAAAGGGGAAAGATACAATGGTAGCGAATGAAAAAAATAATCAATTTCACATGTACCAAAGCAAACAGCTAATCAAGTCCTGGACTTGGTTGTCCAAGCTGGCTGTTTCCTAATGTCCTGCTGTTTTAGAGATTTGATTGGATCCCCCTGTATTTTTTAATGTTACCAAATAAATGTAAATACAATTGCATAAAGTATAATCCATGGTGTGCTGTATTTGAGCTCATGAGTTCCACATGGCTATAGGAATCTATTTTATTCACTACAGAACACTAACAATCTATAGATCATCTTTCTTACATTATTGTTTTTCTGGGTGCAATGTATATAATTTCACATTTGGAAGGATTTTAAAACAAAGCTGAATATAAAGACAACTTGTACGTAGTTTATGTGACTTCCCCTCCTAATCGATGTGTTCTTAAGCAAATGTACTTAATCCTCACCTGTAATTTGGAAACAGGTTATGCACCTGTGAAACTAAAAATGTCATCATGCACTTTTATCAGTTTAGTAAGAGAAAATGCTTTTCTCTACATGAACCACTCAGAGGAAATGTGAGAGTTTCTAAAGACACAGGGAAAATGATAGCATTGTAATTAGGTTATAACTAAAAATAAAACTGTGCAGAGATTTTAGTGACTAGACTGTAGGACTGATCTGCTCTTAAGATCCACAAAGGGGAAGCTCTGCTTCTCTGTGTGCAGAGACAGAATTTGATGAGTGCCCATGAGAAATGGCCCTGCTTCTAGAGAGGATGCACAACAGGATATTGCTCAAGTTTCTGCACAGCATGTGTTCCCACTGAGTGAGGTGTGGGGACTTTCACACCGCATTCACCACATCTCACTGGCACAATTTTGGAGGTGCCTGATCTGTTCTCTGGTACATGGCGTGTAAGTAGCCCAATGGTTACTGCCCAGAGCTGGTCTCAAATCCTCTTCTCACCAGAAGTACCTAAGTGTTAGAAAAGAAAGACTGGCCAGCAAAAACAGAAGCCATCTGCACAAAGGAGACTTGTCATGTACAGCTGGGTGGTTATTTTTCTGATGGTCACAGAAAACTGAAATCAAGGAAGGGGAAAACATGCCTCCTCCCATTAGGTTAGAATTAGGACTTTCTATCCATGTCGCAGGCTATTGGAGTACATTTCATGCACTTTTAGGGACTTTTTAACTGCACAGATGCTTTTGTAAACAAGGATTTCCAGGAAAAGGAAGGTTAAATCAAACCAATCAACTCTATCCAGTGTTACTAGGAAGGGGAGATGATATCACAAGTCAGAAACCCTGTTAATGTCATTTGTACTAGAACACAGGCTTGTGGGCATGTGGCTGTAGGGCAGCGCTGAAGTCTTTTTCTGGAATAGCTAAGTACCCTGTGAGCTGGAAATTGTATCAGCATCCAATCTTCACATCTTCAAATTCTTGGCAACATGGGATCCATGACAATTAACTGATAATTATGAGGAACTCACCACAAAAGGCTGTCTTGCAAGAGCAGGCAGAATATGCTGATTTTTTATTTTGCATAGATTTGCCTAGTGCATCCACATCGGTAGGTCTCACTCTGAACTGACAGCAATGCAGCTTGTATGCCTTTCTATAACAGGCAGAACTTACAGGTAAAATTCAGGAATCACTGCATACTACAAGCCAGTTTAAAAAAGAAAAAAATAAATAACTGTGAAGAGACATGATAAGTTATCTTTCAGTATGTCGCAAGTTGTTATAAAGAGTTTGATGGTCACTCTTTTACTATAGCAACTGATGAAAAGAAAAGTGGAAAAAATCCCAATTTACAGAAAGAAAAATTTGGGTTTGAAATTAAGAGAACATAACTGTAATGGGAACAAGACATGTAGGAGGACATATGCTCTCTTTTTGCTGAAGCTTTTTGAGGCTTGACTGCTGTCTATACAATATGTTCCACACATACATCTGCCTAATTGGAGGGCAGTAAAATAGCATTTCTCTTGAGACCCCTTCCTGTCACACATTACTGCAATCTCTGGTATTTTACAGAAAATAAATAATTATCTGTGACTATGTGGGTATCTAAACTGAGGTCTTGATTTTGCCCAAAAAATACCAGACAGAAAGCAGTAATTGTGAAGATTAAGTCCAGAACAAAACCTCCCAGGAGTTTAGATTAATTCAGATATGGGACTTTGACTCCGCAGGTATTTTGGCTGGCTAGGAAATTAGGTCATTAACTATCATTATAATTTTAAAAGTTGTTTATGGAAGCTCCCTAGGTGCTTTCCAGGGATTCAGCAACTCCTGCACACTACTTAGAAGAGCTGACACGCTGGGATGCAGTCTTCCCAAAGTCTGGGGAGGTCTAGCTCTGTGGATTTGGCTACAACCACGTCCTGAGTAACAACAGTTCAGAAAAAGGGAAATTAAGAATTATTACAACTTCCCCATCCTAGTAACAGACTGGGAAAAGGAGCCAGGACTTGACTCTTCATTCTCCATAAGCCCATGACATTCCAGCTTTTTGGAGGGTTGACTGGGAAGGAGGCAAAGCCATGCTAAGGCTCACCTCACCAGTAGATGCATTTCAGCAAACATTAAAATCCAAAGGGAAGGGAAAGAACTCACATTGGGTATGAAAATTGCAGATGTGAGAGCAAACCTTGGTGTCAGGTAGAATTTGCCTTACCTTTTACACACTTCCCATAATTGCTCTTACCACATCAGATAATTACCTGGTCCTTCTGTGTTTCAGCTAGTTGTGGGCAGGCCTGCCAAAAACTTGGAGGTTATCTTTGTTTAAGCGTTCAAGTATTAAAATGCTTAGCCAAAGCTTATCTCAGATTCTGGAGGCTTCTACGCTGGCCTCTCCATCACCTTCCTTTGCAGGATCCAAAACCTTTTCTCTCCTCAGTCAAAGGTGGCCACTGATTTTGAGGAAATCCAGATATATCCTATCCTTATATTATCTAATTATTTTCAAAACACTGTTGATTACAGTATCTACTACTGCTAGAGATGGGCTTTACTTCTTCATCTGAGGCCTGGGTTGAGCCTTCCCCAAGATGTAGATCCTGATTTTGGTTTGATTTAAAGGGATTACATAGTAGTGCCTCAGCGGTGTTCACACCTATATCTGAACTCTGCAAGAGTTCAAAGCTGTTCATTTCTGGCTCACTTCTGAACACTTGTGTTCCTGCACCAGCTGCCGAATCACACGGTCTTTATTTTTTACTGTCCATATCTTCTCAGTTAACTGATAAAATAGTCAAAATGGAACTTTACCAAACTTCCTGGCTTAAAATCATCTTTCAGGTGAGAACGCACCAGGCGCTTATCTTCGGCAACGAACAGTTTTGGAATTGTTTAAAAAGAAAAATGCAGCTGCCCGAGGATAGTGGGAGGTGAGCCAAAGTGAGTTGAGTTTAGGTGGGAAAGAGAAATTATCAGCAGGGTACCAGAACGGAGAGGCACGTCCAAATTTGTCCTGCCATCCTTCCTGCTTGAAATTTGATATTGTAAAGTCAAAAAAAAAGATTTACAGAGCTGAAATTCCTCCTATTGCTGCAAATATCTCCTGTTTTCAAACTATTGCAGGTTCCAATTCTCAGTAATATATTCCTCCTGTAGCAGCATGAATCCATAGAAATACACAGAAACCAGGCTGGATTCCTTAAAGCATTCAAATAATATTAGTCAGAAAGCACTAGAGAAGCAGTTAAAATACTTGTGAGGGTGGGTTTGTTTGTTGGGTTTCTTTTTTTCTCCTTTTGTATTTTTTTCCCTCCCTGGACTTCTTCTGTTTCCCTTTCAATGTTATCTTAAGCTTTCAGGTTCCCTTTCCCAACCGTCTTCTTGGAAAATGGGCCCGTCGTTTCTAAGCCATCTCCCAAACGATCAGTGGTTTAGAAATGTTTGTTTTTCAAATACCTTAATTGTATGGTCTACCCAGAAGTGATCAGCAGCGAAAATTATATTTCAGAGCTAAACACAACCAGATGGAGAGAGAACAGCCAGCCATTTGAAAAAGCCTAAAAAACCTTTCTGAGCTCCCCATGTGGTTTGGTTGATCACTGGTTAATTTCATAATGATTTCTCTTGCAGATGGGTGAAAATAATCTGAGTTTATATTTATCTATCAGAAGAAAGAGACAGGCTTTCAAAGACAACTCAGACATATCGATATCAGACAGGCTGTGGAGCTGGTACAAATGCAGCTACTCCTGGCTTCAGGGAAACCTAAAACCCTTTTCAGAGGCAAAGTTTTTCTTTGTAACAGACTCACACTGGACTCTTGGTTTTCATTAGCACTTGCTCATCCTGTTTGAAGGCAGGGATTCCTTGCACCTTGCTTTTGCTCTCAGGTAGCTTGAATTACTTCCTTTTTTAATTCAGAGAGAAATGGAACAGCAGAGAGTGTCACAGGAGATATAAATTATGTTGGAGAGAGACATTCCGTGCCATCAACTATATTCACGTAGACTTTATAATGAAACTTATACACTCTGTCCAGTGCCAGATTCATCCTCAGGAATCCTTTTGCTGGCCTGGGTGAGTTTGTTCTTTCCTTTTGAAGCCATTCTGAAGGACAATTTATGCCCCCCTATACTCAAGTATAGTTTTACTTCATTGTCACAGCTTACCTTTAAGGTCCTTGGCTAATTCATCAAGGTGATGGAGGTCAGGAGGACGAATTGAACCTTCCATCATCCAAAATCACCTGTATTCTCTTGTGGTGGCACATCTTCCAGACGACAGTGCTGATGGGAGGAAATAACCTTGCTCATCTGATACCAGTTCCTTCTGCTTTGGACTGTCAAAGGTATTTGTTCATTCTTGTGTCTTAACATGGTTGCAATCTGGGAGAGGTGTAAGCTTCAGTGCTCGACATATTCATCAGGAGTCCAAACAAAACTCACAGCGTGGATACACTCAGATGCAGCAAGAGGTAGTAAAGTCAGGAGAGGGAATAGAGGGCAACACAAGAGTCATTTGGATTATAAATCCTTGCAGACACTTGGAGACACTTCATCTGCAGCTGAGACCCTGCTGGCCACCAGAACAGGTTATTTCCATGATTTGAACTTGCAGGCATCACTCAGGAAATATAGCTCATGAAAACTCCCAGGGCTGGACCTAAAGTGGGCTTGCTGTTAGAAGCCTTCAAAACTGTATTCTTTCCATAACATGCTGGGACAAGCTAAATTGAATTGGGGTCTTTGAATTAACAGGCCACAGAATTAAATGACAACCGCAGAGTCGTTCAAAGACAAGTAATTGGATTAATTGTCCTTGCTTGTGGAAGACAAGCCACATCCAATAAGCATGGGAGGAGGAACATAGGCTTTAAAGATTTGCTTGAGAAGGGGGTACAGAAAATTTTTTTAAATGCTTCTTTTTCTATTCAGTCTTGCAAGATATCTAAAAAGGCACAGGGCATGGTTCTGAGCATGTTTGTGGTGGTTTGATACCCCTAGAGCTTCACAGCTGGTGTCAGTGAGTTTTGGTGAAAGCAAGACCCAACTCAGACATTTGATTTTACATGTGTTGCCTGAGAGAAGACAGGCACCTTGTACTTCAAAAAACCAAAAATAAATAAATCAACTACAAAGAAGTTGCCTCAAGCGGGAGCCCTCTTCAAGGCTCACATTTAAAGGCGCAAGTGAGCAACTGGAGAAATAAAATAGGCCCCCAAATACAGAGGCAACATCCTACAGGATTTCTTACCTGAAAGTGCCTTTCAGGAGTCTCTGCAGCTGTTGGACAGATTCTGATACCCTCACTTCAAAAGCAGGTTCTTGCCTGAAGAACAGCAGCCTAGTTACTGAGGGAGGAAAAGTCTGATATCTTGATAGCTTGACTGAGAGGTGGGTCTGGGGGAGATGAAAACAGGTGAGCAGAGGGCTAGGTGAGGGCTCAAAAAGCCCCCACAAGCCCTGTAATACACACTGATTTAAGTGTAATGAGCAGCAGTAGGCTGTGGAGCGTGTGGATAGTGTTGGTTAGAGAAGGAAGCGGAAGGGAGCTTCCTGAGGCTGCTTACTACAATCCTGCTTGCAGGCAGAGCAAGCAATTTTGCTCTTCATGGAAGAGTGGCAAATCAAGTACATTTGACAGGAGATAAAATCCACAGATGTTTATGATGGAAAAGAGGGAAAGAAGGGAAATAATATGTTGACAGATCATAGATCCATCCAGCTTGAGATCTAAGGAAAATAATACCATCCTTTTCTACATATCAGAGACCACTACGCTTCATCTGCCATCTCTTTTATTGGGCTGTCAAGGCCCTTGTCTTCACCCTTTCCAATTTTTTGTTGCTTTTTATACCTCTCTGGGTGATATTAAGATGCAGAGGAATATACTAGCTACCTCCCTGGCTGCTGCAAATTAATAGACCAGAGAGAAAGAGTCTGCAGCCCAAAGGAGAGAGAATAGTCTTAACCAAGACTGCCCTGACAGAAGTAGTTGAAATGGGCTGGTGCACAGCTGCTATGAATCAAGGCTCTCCCAGGTCTCACAAGGCTTGACAAATAGAACTAGGGAATAACAAGCTTTTTCTGTTCCGTCACCAAACAAAATATTGCGGAAAAAACATTTTATTTTGGACTGAGCTTATTTTTTTCACATTCCTTTTTTTTTTTTTTGAGAACAAAATACTTAAATTAATTTTCAACCAATGAAAAACATTGGGCTTTGAAGTCATTCAACACCTTTTAAATTTTCTATTAAAATTCTGTCTTTAAAAAGATCTACGTTAAAATAAAATATTATTTCAAAGCAAAAAATAAAATGTCTTGATTTGATGATGTCAAAAAAAATTTTTCACTTATTTTAAAAATATTCCCACTTCCTTTGACTGAAACTATTACCTAAACTGGAATCAGGTTCACAGACAGCTTACATTTCCCCTGCAAACCTTAAGATTCAATGAAATCTGTTTTCTCTCTCATAATTTACATCATTCTGCTGAAGAAAGCAAGAGTAGTGGCACTATTTGTGTACAAAGATCATCCCTGTATTAAGAGTTATGACTCTATTTCTAATTAGTACTCCTTTCTGTACTATTATAACATCTACTGCATTGTTTCTTTCATTAAAATGTTCATAAATTACAGGGATTTTAAGATCCCTTTCCATCCCATCTCCCTGCCCAAATTCAAGATCGATTCCAGCTGTTTTATCCCTACAGATGTTTCTCTAATTTGTTCTTAAAGCCCTCTGGTAATCCTCCCAGGGGAACAACACCCCAGGCAATGCACTTGAGTGATTCACTACCTCCTTATTAGATAGCTTTTTTTCCTCATTCCTATCTGGGATCCTCTCCTGTTAAGCCATGACTTTGGTCTGTCAAAGCATGGAGAAACAGAGCACCCATTTCCTTTCTGCAGCATCCTTTTACACACCTACAGTCTAGGAAAAATAACGTCTCTTTCTCCAGGTCATGTTTTCTAGTCCTCCAACCTTATCACTCGCCGCTCAACTTCCTTCAGTCAATCTGCATCTTGTTTGGCATCACAGGTCCAAAAATAACCCATAGGACTTTGTAAAAGACCCCAGCTAAGGCTTTTTCAATGTTGAGCTGTGGGAAAGGATTACTGTACGTATTTTGCAGGCAACACTTGTGTTTATACATCCCGTACGCTGTTTGTCTTTTTTGCAATATTATGACACTGTTGACTCATGTTCAGATTATGCTCCACTGCAACTCCAGATTCCCACTACCCAAAGAGCATTACCCACCCTATATGGAAAATGGTAATTGCTGCCTAAGGAATGAACCTTTGTACTCATTCCTACTGAAGAGCAACCTTTTTTTTTTTCCGGATCATTTCTCCAATTTTTCGTAATCATACTGAACTGTTGTCTTGCCTTCCAGCATTTATAGTTACTCCCAGCTTGGTGTCATCTGCAAAACTTAGTAAAAAATCTCTGTATTCCATCATTCAGTCATTAATGAAAATATTGAATAGCACAGGAAGCAGGAACAAATCCCTGTAGAACTTTACTCCTATATCCTTCCATTTTGTCAGTGAACCATTGATAACTACTCTCTGAGTACAATTTTTCCACATGTTCAGTAACTTGCCCACTATGACCCTTTCAGAGTCACCACTTTTCAGAAAACAGTCCTCTTTATCAAAGGTATCTCAAAAATTTTTTGTTTGTTCCCATTTATGCACTTCACTTGAATAGGCTGTTTTATCAAGCATCTTTATCACTACATCTCTGCCTTTTTAATCAGTCTCACTTCAGTTTCAAGAGAAAAAAATATCCTCAGAACATCCCATGAGGGGCTGAAATACTGTTTTTGTTCTCAACCAAGTTAAAATTAGGCTAAGATTCAGATTTTTACCTATTTTTCATCTTTTTCATTGCTTCCTTGCATGGCAGGAATGTTTGTGTGTGGGAGGATTGTTCTGTGCTTTTTAAAAAATAAAAACAAAAAATCAGTGAACACTCCTGCTAGTTCTTTGCAGTTTTATCTGACCAAGCTTTTGGATAACACTGGGAAAAGACTTGATTCCCATGTCTCCTCTTTCAACTTCTCCAGAAAATTGTCATTTGTAAAAGTGCCCTGATTCATAAGGTTTTGTTGTACAGCTGCTTAATCAGCTCCCATTTAGTGTGGAATTTGTTGGAATTAGATACAGCAACTTGTTTTTTGAAATGAGTGTGTTGGGCAAGATAAAGTCCTTACAAAGGTCCATTATCTTTCCACAGTGACATTTGCTAACCAAACTTGTGATCTCATCAGAGAATGAAATTGTGTTGGTTCTACGTGGCCCATTTCTATTAAAACATGTTGATTGACATTAAGTAGATTTGTTCTCTAATTTTTAATTATTTGACTCCTGGTTTTGTTTGTTAGGTTTTTTTTATTATTTTGCTTAAGGCTGGTGTCAAGCTAACTGACTTACTATTATTTGGGTCATCTTACTTGGCCTTTTTGAATATTGGCACAAAATTAGCTGCTCTGATCTACTGGAATTTAGTGGGTAGGCCAAGATTTATTCAAAAATAAAATGAGCTGGCTAGAGATCTCTTCAGACAACCTTTTTAGGGCTCTTGGGTGCAAGTTATCCAGGCCTGCTGATTTCAAAATGTTTATCCCCCACTGAAGCTGTTTAAAACCATGCTTAGTTACTAATGGACTGGAATCTGAGTTCACTATTCTCCTGTCACAGGAGTCCAACATCCCACTTCTCTCTAAATGTAGAAACATTTATTAAAAAATGTTTTAATGTGCTACACTGTTGCTAGCAAAAATTTTACTACTCTGATCTAGCCATGGCCCTCTATCACTGTGTTGAATCAAATGTGATGTTGTGAAAACCCTGCAGATCTCAATGGAGGAGAGGAGAGGAGAGGAGAGGAGAGGAGAGGAGAGGAGAGGAGAGGAGAGGAGAGGAGAGGAGAGGAGAGGAGAGGAGAGGAGAGGAGAGGAGGGGAGGGGAGGGGAGGGGAGGGGAGGGGAGGGGAGGGGAGGGGAGGGAAGGGAAGGGAAGGGAAGGGAAGGGAAGGGAAGGGAAGGGAAGGGAAGGGAAGGGAAGGGAAGGGAAGGGAAGGGAAGGGAAGGGAAGGGAAGGGAAGGGAAGGGAAGGGAAGGGAAGGGAAGGGAAGGGAAGGGAAGGGAAGGGAAGGGAAGGGAAGGGAAGGGAAGGGAAGGGAAGGGAAGGGAAGGGAAGGGAAGGGAAGGGAAGGGAAGGGAAGGGAAGGGAAGGGAAGGGAAGGGAAGGGAAGGGAAGGGAAGGGAAGGGAAGGGATCAACAGACTAGATTGTTGTTTTGTTCAATAAATATAATTTATGTCTAATGGATCCTATTTTCTTATCTTTCGTCCACTGCCACTTGTCCTTTCATTGTCCATCTAAGTGAAGAGGTGTGCTGGATCCACACAGTGTAAACACACCACCTGCCTAAAAGTGACTTTTCCAACTTAGAGCCAAGATGCAATAACAGGGAGCAGGACTGTGCTATTGTTGACTGCAGGTGCCTTTCATAAATAGATACACATGATCAGTAATATAGAAGATTCAGATAATTTGTGGATATAGCAGTCACTGTAGAGACCAAATTTCTCCTCTCTTCCACCAGCCTGACCTCCTAAAGACACGCAACTCCCTTGTGTCTTTCAACCAACTGAGCTGTTGGGACAAATGTTTTTGTAGACAGATGTCTCTTTCCATGCTGCAAGATACAGATCAAGGAAGATCTTTGCAGGGAGACTGTTCTGTATTGATTTGTGTTTTCTTACCATGACCATTATAATCCAAACTTAAAGCCTTAAGCAAAAAGGACAATATGCTGAGGAGAACCAGAAAGCAGAGACACTAAATTGGCCTCCACATATTAAGGACCTTGCAAGAACCTGATGGGTGTCACAATTCAGTGCTGGAGACTAAGTTAAAAAAAAGACATGAAACGAGGCTAAAAAAGATCTGCTGATGAATTTTCACAATCAGACTAGCTCGTGTAAAATCAGTAACATCTGTCCATGGTCTATGCATGGCCATGGCAAACATGAAAGAGATGTGTGCAGCCCTTTGATTAGTCCAGAAAGGAAAAAGTGCATGTCTGGATGGCATTCACTGGTTTTACACATTCCTTAGTCTTAGGAGATGCTTTCCCCCCAGTTAGTGTTACCCAGAATGAAAGCCATTCCTTAACCTTTCCAAAGCTACACTAGCTCATGAGACTTTCTAGGGGCATGACGTTACTGAAAGCAAAAAAAGAATAATGTGCCTTGTATTCCTTCTGTGCCTTGCATATCCCTATTACTTTTTTATGCTCTGGATATTCCTCTATCTCAGGAGCAACTCCAGGTGCTTTCTTAGGACAAACTGCCAGGTGTTTTGTGCTGTCTGGGCACTATAGACAGGGATGAAGATTTGGTCCAAGAGCTGTTATTTTCCATGGTGAAAGGAGGAGATCTCCTGGGTTTGGACTTCACATTAAAGCCAATGCTAAAGGCTCACCTGGCTTTGTTCAGCCAGCCACGCTGTTTTCGCAGGTGCAAAGTCCTGAGCCCTGAAGGGTGGAAGGATAAACAGTCATGGCTTTGAGCAGGAAGCCACTGCCTCGTAGAGATGGAAGGGTTAAACCAAGCAAATTCCCACGGGGAGGAGGGAAAGAAAAAGGAAGCTGTATGCAGCAAGTTTCTCTTGGTGTTTTATACATGAATAATGGGCCCCCCTGGGGTTAGCTCCAGGGTTCAGAGAAGGATATTATCTCGTCTAGACATACAATCTGAACATCCCCAAAGAGCTGGCGCCTGAATCTCACAGGAGACAACGTTTCCCCCACTGACTCCCATGGGATGCATCCAAAAGATTTCTATTTCAGAAGTATCTGCAGGTATATGAGAGGAGAAAGGGGAGGTGGGAACAAGAATTCAGACTATCTTCTATGGATGTCATTGCTTTTTAACAAAAGTAATATCTGAACTCCCGGATCTATGCATGCAGGGACTGTGAAGTTTTAGTAGCCTCATAGATGCCTAATATGAGAAAACATGATCAGGATGGCCTCTAGGGAGCCTGGTGCCAGCTTCATATGAGATCAGTTTTAAGTGAGTTTGGGACAAAGTTTCAGCCAGTTTAGGATGTTAGGAAAACAGAATGCAACCCTCTATGGATCAAGTATTTCCTAGTGTTACTCAGGGTTGCCTTTACTCAGCAGATAGCAAACCCAGGGACTAGGAACCCCTGGGTGTACTTCCAGACCTACACTGTTACCTAGGGAAGATCATTACATGCAGCACTCTGTGCTTCTAATTACTAATTTTTAAATATAAAAAGAACCTGTAAATCAATTTATTTGAGCACTAGTCATAACTGGAATTATTTTACTCTCTTTCTGCTCAGACCACATCAAAAAATTGCACAGGAACAATTTTTCTTTCAACTTCACAGATGCATTTGAGAGGATGACTTTTAAGCAACATACCAGCATGAATGGAAAAGGCAATGCAATATTCCCCTAACTTTCTTACAGTAGTTTTCCTCCACCAGCTTGGCTCAACAGAAAGGCTACTTGGTGCTATGAGGCTCATAGGGTTCAAGGACTTTCCTTGTTCAGCCAGCCTTTAACACTGGCCTTGATCTTGTTCCACCACTAGCATCCTCTATCTGTTCAACTACACTCAGAAGAGAATTACTCTGATTTTGGTGGGTGCTGTTTCCTTCTTTGTCATGCCACCACCAAAACTTGTTCACAGATACTTGGTTGCTCCAAATGCAAAAGGCTGATTCGATATTTGAAGGAGACTTCTGATAAAATCAGCTAGTAGCATCTAGATATGCATGCAGAAGGTTTGTACTAAGACAAAGGTTTTATATTTTAGAAAAGCAAACTTCAGCTCACTCAGGGCGCAGTTGGGAAGGATTCTGTGGGAAGCTTCCATGAAGGATAAAGAAACTAGGAAGTGCTGGGAATTTGTAAAAAACGCTCTCCTGGAAGCACAAAACCAGTTCATCTTCTTTGAAGGTAAGGGAAGTAGGTGGAGCAAGAGATCCCCTCCTTGGCTTAACTGTGACCTTCTGAATCTGGAATTGAAATTGGCCAGAGATGGCAAAAACTTGAAGAAACATAAACAACAACCAGAAGGAAAATATTGGCCTGCTGTTAAACAGGAGAGGTGAATTAGTTACAAGACCTCTGAAAAGGCAGAGGTTCTTGACACTTTCTTCACATCTGTCTTTACCAGCACTGTTGGGCTCCAGGCTTTGGGAACAAAAATCCAGGTTGATGCAAACACAGACCCACCACAAGTGAAGGAAGAGTTGGTATGCGATAAATGATCTGGATGATGGGATCTAGTGTACCCTGATGAAGTTTACTGATGATACCAAACTGAGTGGGGAAGAGGACACTTTGGAAGGGACAGCCACCCTGCAGGAAGACATGGATAGGCTGGAAGAGTGGGCTAACAAGAACCTTATGAAGCTCAACAAGGACAAGTGTAAGGTCTTGCACCTGGGAAAACATAGTCCAGGAGTGCAGTACAGGCTGGGACCTACCTGGCTGGGGAGCAGTTCTGTGGAAAGAGACCTGGGGGTCCTGGTGAACAACAAGCTCACTGTGAGTGAACAGTGTGCTGCAGCGGCAAAGCCAGTCAACAGGATGCTGCATTGCATCAACAAGGGCATCACCTGCAGAGATAAAGAAGTCATTATCCCACTTTACTCACTGCTTGTCAGGCCACACCTGGAAAACTGTGTTCAGTTTTGGTCCCCGCTATACAGAAAAGATGTGGACAGGCTGGAGAGGGTCTAGAGAAGGGCCACCAAGATGATCAAAGGACTGTGAGCCTGCCATATGAGGAAAGGCTGAGAGAACTGGGTTTGTTCAGCCTTGAGAAGAAAAGACTTTGGGGAAACCTTAACACCACCTTCCAGTATTTAAATGGTGGCTACGAAGAAGATGGAGACTCCCTTTTTACAAGGAGTTACATGGAAAAGAAGAGGGGAAATGGCTACAAGTTTATCCTGGGGAGATTCCGATTGGACACAAGAGGAAAATTTTTCACAATAAGAAGAATCAGCCATTGGAATAATCTCTCCAGGGAAGTGGATTCCCCATCACTGCACACTTTTAAGATTCAACTGGACAGGGTGCTAGGCCATCTTGTCTAGACTGTCCTTTTGCCAAGAAAGTTTAGACCAGATGATCCTTGAGGTTCTTTCCAACCTGGTATTCTGTGACTCTATGTTTCTATGATCTCCTGGTACCATGTTTTACCTCAAAAGTTGCACAGAGGTGAAATTATTTAATGCTATGTGAAAAAATCAGCAGAAGACAAAAGGGTAAAACAAGGTGTGGAGTCTTCAACCACCACATCAAATGTTGCCTTAACACAGGCTAGTACCAGAAACATGTCAGTCATGATTTGCTGAATAGAAGGAAAACTCAGTAGCTAGGCTGAGGTTATCCTGTGACCTTACAGGTTGGAGCTTGGTGTCCTGTTGTCTTTGCGTGACTCATGTAGACAGTTGCTCTCTCGTTCTTTCCCTCTCCCTGCCTCAGTTTCCTAAAATGGGTATAATAACATCTCCTTGCCTGTTTCCTGCTCTGTTTTCAGAGACACAGACCCTCAAAAAAGGCCAACAGAAGGACTGGTAGCCTTTAAAAGAGAAATAAGTCAGGCAGTTTCTCTGTATTCAGGTCATGGAACCATACCAGAAATGTCGGAAAAAGGACCTTTTGATTACTGGGCAGAGAAAAAAGTTCCAGTGGACATGACAGGATGATACCACAGTGACATAAAAAAGCAATAAACTCAAGTGAAAGACATGGTACAACAGAGAGTTAGAATATAATGAGTAAGTCTAAGGAGTAAGGATCCAGGAAGGATACCACAGAGATGTTAGCTGAGTAAGTGCATGAAGAATGAGATATGATGGAAAAACAACAAAGTGCTCAGAGATTTCAGGGTGTCTCACTCCCTTTGAAATTAATAGAACTTGGCCAGCTGAATACCTCCAAAAATCATCATGTGTATGATTCTGCATCCCCTTCCTGACTGAATCAGGCAGTTTATCAACAATATGTTCCTGCCGTGACAACTGCTTTTAGCAAAAAAAAAGTAATAATTGTATCTGAACATCATCCCCAAAGTCTCTTCTCAGCAATGAACCCAGTGTCTGCATGTACATGGCCTGGGTTTTGTTACATAGAGCTACCCACCAGTGATGCTGTGAAATGAATTAGTGAGCTCAGCACAGTTCCCACTGAGCAGGTGCGCACATCAGAAGATGCACCACTAGGACAGAATGACCTTAAGGGCAGCTAGCAAGTGACCTGACAGAGGAATTTTCTCCTTTTACTTTTTTCTTTTTTTCTTTTTTCTTTTTTTTTTTTTTTCTTTTTGCTTCCTTTTTGGTAGTGAAAACAGGCTTAACTTTTTCACCTCATAAGCTTACAGCAAGATCAAGTCTGGCCTTCCTTGATTTTTCCCAGATTTTAGGTAACTTTAAGTTGTTCAATCTTCATCAGAAATGCATAAACATTTGTTCTTTAGCAGTGTTTTCTCCATTCAGTTGAAAACAACTGTATTTAAACATTCCTGTCAAGTTCTCTCTCAGTCTTCTTCTCAGTGATCCAAGCAACTCTTTGGGGAGCAGGGTATTCACAGAGTTGATTGCTGGGAAGCATTCTGCATGGCCTCCTGAAACAGTTAGTTTTTGCTTTACAGTAAAGCTTTTTCTTCTATCTATAGTATGTATAATTCTCTACATAACCCTGTATATACATTTGTGGCTCTTTGCCATGTGTTCCCAGTTTTCTTGACTTTTCTTTTTTTCTCTTTTTTTTTTTTTTTTTTCCTTACAGTTGTAGGCTTCCCTTACAGATATCATTTTCAATACTGAGTACAACAATTTTCCTCAGTCATACATCTTTCACCTTCATAAGCCAGTATTCATGAAGATCACATCTTTATGCGTTTGAAAGATATGGACATAAAAACAAGGAATGTGTCTGCAACTTGTGCATGAAAGATCATTCCGGCCCTATATGCCATTTACCTGACTATCATCACCAATCCCAGGGGAGATTTGTAGCTACAAGTTCATTCTTCTTTCTTCTACCTCCTCTAGGTTTCTAACCAACCACTGAAGTGTCTTTGTATCCAGTATATTTGTATTTTCTAACAACGTGGCTGGGGGGCAATCTCTGACAGCAAAGAAGAATATGTAAACAATCCATGACTCCCAGACCCATAGAAACACTTAGGAGGGCTCTTTGGAGAAAAAGCCCCAACAAACCCTAACCAAACATTCCCATTTATTTGTTTTGCAGGACATGTGTCTCTATTTTGCTCTTTCCTTTCTCTCCTCCCTTCTTTGCTTGATCCAGCAAAACATCACATTGCAAGAAGATTCTTTCCTACCATGACTCTTGGAGATTTTACAGCATAAATGCAGATAGGATTTAAGTAAGGGAAAAATTCACAGTGATGAGGCTATTTTGCAGGAGTGGGTTTTCTTAATCTGTTTATGGTTTACAAACGCAATCCCTGGAGAAGCCGTTCACTAAACCCATGGCCCCAGACTAACTTTGGACTCTGCAAAGATATTGAATTTCCTGTCTTTGTTCCAAGAGGGATTATTACTGAATGGCTATTTTACTTCTGCATTGCAGGATTAGTGTCTAAATTTGCCAATCAGTGCTTGCCAATTAGTGCTGTCATGTAGTCCACAAAACCTGAAAGCTTAGTCGCTCAGTCGGAAAATGAATGTCTTCGTATTTTGCAAAGACATCTTCCCACATCTTCCATCCTTCCTAAGTTCTCTGGGTGGTTGTTTACAGTTTAACTCTGTAAAAGGTCAAAATCTGAGCTGGATTGATTTATTTACTGAAAAAATAAAAACAGCAACAGCAAATGATCCTTTCTGGTGAGAGTAGAAACTAATGCCCTGGAGGTCAAGTTTGAAATAGATTTACTAGAAGACAGTGTAAGTAGCCATCTTGTCATGCCAGCCCACCCCACCCCATGCATTAACTGCACGCGTCAACCCCTGTGTGGAGTTGTCTCCGATCCAAGCCCATACAACTCTGTGAACGCATCTCACCACAGCTTAGAAACACCATAGGGAAAATTTTCCCTTGGAGTTTATGAAAGGAGTTCACCTCCCCAGTTGACCCCATTCCCAGGGAAGATGTTTTTTTTTCCTGTGTGCAGCTCATGCTGGGAAGTAGAGGCTGGGTAGGTATCAAATTAAACTAGTGGGAGGCAAGTTCAAAACAAAAAAAGATGGCTTCTCTCATAACAGGTAACTCAGTTGTGGAACTCCTTGCCTCAGGACACCAAATTCAAAAAGTGATTGGATCAGTTCATGAGGGAAAAATCCATGGAAAGCCATTATATACAATGTCATCCATGTGACTGGAAACTGTGAGAACAGTCAGAGGAAAGACTGCTACAGGATTGCCTCCTGCCCATGCTCTTCTCCAGGCACCCACTGGTGCCTAGTGTCAGGGGAGAGCTTCTGTGGTTGGAGATAGTTGTTTGGCCTGGGGAGCAATAGCTGTTCTTATGTTCACAGTGAAACAAATCCCTTGAGCAATAGATCAAAACATCAACAACAGCAATTCCAGTCCTCCAAGGCACAAATCATCCAATCAGTTTATACCCAGTAGGTAAAGACCAAGGTGGAAATGCTTGTAGCAATAACATCCTTGTCGCAGTCCAGCTGCTTTTTAATGGCCCAGGAGGAAAGCTCTTTGTCTGGCATAGACTTTTGTCCTCAGGAGGGTGGACTTTTGTTCAGAAGGATGATGAAGTGCATCAAAGTATTACAAGTGCTCAAGTCTCACAAGTTGTCTTCAGTGCACCCTATCTACCACCAACTTTCTTTTCTTCAGATGGCTTTTCCTGAAACAATCACTGTAAAGGCATAGAATAAGGAGTATCCTACATTAGAAGCATTAAAAAAAAATAAAATAAGTCTTCAACAAATTAGGCAAGGCAGAGCAGTTCTTTTTTTTCATGTTTTGCCAGAGCTGCACTAGTGTTCAAGCCTTTCCCCCTGACTACCCAATTTTTTACATCCTCTTCCCTAAATACTGCAAGGGACACCGTCATAAAGCACAGAACTACCCACAACTTTAACCAACCACCACCTTCACTACTGGTTTATTCAAGCAGGGTATGGAGTTATTACTAGAAAAGAATTCAAACCCGCAGAGCTTGAAACAAGATTTTACTCCAAAGCTGAAATATCCCCAGTGGGCCCGGAAGTTTCAGTTTAGTGATCTGGTTCAGCCCCCTTATTAAAACAAGCCTGAACCTGGGAAATTCTAATCTTGATTGAAATCTAAAGGTGACCTTTATTTTCACTTTTTTTTTTCCAACAGAGGCTGAATTTGTGTGCCCTGGCTCTGAGTCATCCTGCAGCTTCCTTTGCCTTGACGGGTAGTTTGTCCTTTCCAAGGCGGGCTGGATGTTTGTTCTCCAAGGGAGGGATCCAGAGAGCTGGGTCACCGTGTTTATCACATGGCAGAGCCATGTTGCTCATTGTGCTGAGGATGGATGGAACGTCTCAGTGAGAACGAAATCAAGGCGCCAGCTCCGATATAAAAGTGGGGAGGGGCTTTCTCACTGGGGAAAAAAAAAAAAAAGAAAACAAAGGAAAAAAAATAAAAGAAAAAGGAGACATCATTAATATTTAAAAAATGTACTTGGCAGGTATTTCTCTGCATCCCCTCCACTATGGTTGCTAATCTTTGTGTGTGAATAAGTTGCTTTTTCTCCCTTGGGCCTGGTGTGTCTTTTTGCTGAATTCTGCACTGAAGTTTGAATTTGAGATGGGCCCAAGCCCAACCCCACCACCCCCAAGCTCTGGATACAGATTCTGCTCTTGTGGCTCAGGCCCCATCTCTCACTATAATCCTGGGCTAATGATTTCACCATCTACTGTCATCACGCCCGTGCCTGGAGCTCCCTCCCTCGCTCAGCGTGCCAGACACACATGCTCCTTCTCCTTTTCACAGCCCTCCGGCCATAAAGCCCACACAGGCAAAGGAGTGACAGTAAAATCATTGTCACCTACACCCTGTGCTCAGGCTGGAAGCGGTGGGGGGGCTGCGTTGCACTGGACCAACAAATTGAACCAGCATCTCTGGAGGTTGGAAGATCATGCTGCCTCTCCGTGGTACAGGGTTGCCCCTTGCCGACCTTCCCGCCTGCCTGCAGTTACAATAACGAGCAGGATTAGGACACGGGAGGGTGCGATCAGGGTTTTGATGTGCCCCAGGATCTCAGATTACTTTAGCGTCGCCTGGTGGATGTTGGTAGCCAGTATAATTTAAAGTTAAAGTTAGGCAGGAAAAAAGAGACCACTGATAGGACTAAAGGTTACAGTTCTGTCTCCTGGAACAGATAACGTGTTTCCCAAGTATAGCTGAAGACCAGATTTAAATGCAATATCTGTGCTTTCCTTCTGTTCCAGAATCATGCTTTTTATGATATGTCCCTTTATGATATATCCCCTTTTTATGATATGACCATCTAAGCAAGGTAAGAAAACATATGCCACATCACGACCACTCTTTAGAGCTTAGAAAATAGACCCCAGGTGAAAATGAGAACTTTTATAATAATAGAGGCAGTCACATCACAGAAAATTGTCATGACAGTATTGTTTTATTACACTAGGTCTCTAGCCCACTACTGGTGGAAGAACTGAAAGGTCTTGATTGCTGTTTTATAGATGAGGAAATCGAGGCAAAGGACTGACTCTCCACCTCCTCACAGCTTGTACAGGCATATGCAGAAGCTGAACAGCAGGTGATGAGAGCCATTCAAGGTATTTCTCTTCACTCCAAACCAGCCAGAGGATGATGGGCTCATTTTGATATTGGCAAGGCATCACAGGGCTGGGGAAGTCCATGGAGACAATGGCTGGCTGACCGCCCTATGAAGAATATATCAGCTTGCCATCAGGGGCAGAGGTGGAAGAGCCTTACACAGGTGAGTCCCACATATGTCTCTTCCCAGAGGATGGACTTGAGCTGTGAAGGAGAAGGGGCTTTCAACCTTCTAGCCTTTGTCACTTTATTCCTTGCTCTGCTCATTACTATCATCCCTAAGGAAAGGTCTGTTTCCTGCTCAGCCTTGAATCTGGTGTCCTGCGGTGTCTTTTTGGCAAGGACCTCCACAAGATGTCCAAAGAGAATGAAAAGGGCTCTGCTGTTTTATATCACTGCCTGATCTGGCTTTTTTCTGCATTTTGTGCAACCTGTCTCCGCAGGAGTCCCTGGTCCCATCAGGACCAGATCTCCAACACTCAGTGCGCCAAATCCTGGCACAGGGGTGTTTCCTGCCAGCAAAAGATGAGCTGCGTAACGCTCTGGGGAACAGGGCCTCAGTGAGTTGTATTTACAGAAGTGGGCATGGAGTTTGACTGCAAGGTCACAGTGCCTTATTGTATTACAGTAGACTAGTGATGTGCTGACAACAGTCAAGCAAGAGGGGCCCGCAGAAATGTCCCCTCTCTGCTTGGGATAAATGCCATCCAACAGGGCTGTATATAAAGCATCAGACATTGCAGAGTTTACGGGACCTATCGTCTCAACCACTTCCCCTTCAGTATGAGAAGTCAGAAGGGTCTCCAGAGGCGCCCCTCTACAACATTGCATTTACAATCCTTCATGTGGAGACAGCTCTCCTCCTTGGATCCTCTGAAAAGCATTGTTCACTGCTAGGCCACCAGTTCAGCTCCTCTCTGGGCCAGAGTGAGTCAAATTTCTCATAACCAAAACACAGATGAACAGGAATCATAGCCTGGTTCCGAGAGTACAAATATTCATCATCTCAGCTGGCCCCCAGGCTGTCAGGCCAAGGAAGATGATTCCCCTAGCTTTCATCCTGACAGATGGAGAAAGTTCACATTGTTTTGCTCTGCAGACGAAATCGGCCAAATCTGCAGGATTTGGGGCTAAGATCCACCAGAGACCAGATCTGCTGTGCCTGACAACAAAATGCTCAAAGCTCTGGACTGCCACTTTGGGCATGTGTGAAGGAGATGTTCTGCCTCTCCGGGCAATCGCTCCACAGACATCCCCCAGGTAAAAAGTGAGCTGCTTCCAGATGCTACAACAACTATGGGGTTAGGCACGGCTGTTGTGAATTTCTTGCTAACATTTTGAAACCTGAGAACATGAAAACCCTCCAGGGATCTCACCCATCTCATGAGTCCTGTACCAGGCTTAACTAAGTCCTACAATATCCTCGTCTAAGTCTGCATTGAGATCCTATGAAAATGCAGGGAGAGGAGGTGTTGAGAACCAGAGAACTGTTCTAAAAAAACTGTGTAAATAGCACTAAGCATATTAATCAGGAAATAAATTTTGTAAACGTATGTGCAGAGACTGCTTATCCTAATTCCAGCTTTGCAATTCTGCTCCAAGGAACATATATATACAATTTTATACATATATATTCACTTGTGCGCCATGTGCACTTATTTGCTTATTTATATAGCTAGATGGACAGTTATCCTGCTGTGCCTGTTGGTAGCAATTCAACAGGCTACTAGCATCAAATGTCTTTCTAAATCTGCTCTTCCAATTGAAGAGGTTTCAGAGAATGCCTTGCCCAATGCATGCATGTTTGCATCTGTTTCTCATGCCTTTCCAAAATGGAATTCCATTCATTTCTGTCTTTGTTAAGGCGGGGGTACAAAGAGAGAAAAAGGAATAAAATAAAAATAAGTGTAGAAACCCATGCAAAAATAGCAGTTCAGCCTTTGACTTGACCTTAGAGCTGTACGTGTATTTTAGAAGGGGAAAGAAACAATTGCTGAGGCTTTGGAAAAGGTCAATAGTAAAAAATAAATCCTGCAGATCCCATCAGCTGCCAGTTTCTGCCTCCTCCATGAAAAGAAAAAGGGGAAGGAGGAGGGATTGCAAATCAGCTCTCAAACTTTGGGAGGAATAACAACAATAATCATAATATTGTCCAGCTCTTATACAGTGTGTTGTGTCAGCAGATCTCACAACGGACTTGCAAAGGAGATTCCAAAATAACTATATTTATTTTCCAGAGGAGGAAACATCTTGGCATACTATCACCAGGCTGGTGGCAGAGATAGGAATAAAATTACAATCTTTGAAGGCTGAAAGCACATCTGAGCCAGGGGGGCACAGTGTCATATTTGCCATTTCTCACCCTGGTTGATTATAGGAAAATTACTGAAAAGGGGACAAGATTAGTGGAAAAAAGGATCCTTTGTTGTTACAAGCATTTTAAAAGTTTGTGGGGAAAGGCTGAAGTTGATAAGAAACATAACGGCAGGAGCACTACTATAACAGAAAAGCAATGTGACTGCTCCTTCTTTCTTTTATCACTTCTCCAAAAATACACTATGCCAGCTCCTACTGAGACAGCTGTAACATTATCCTGAAAAAAAAAATAAAATTTAAAATCCAGTACTTGTCGGGCTAGACTCTGTGCAAACCAACAACAAATGGGGAAGTCCCTGATCCAGAGTCTCAGTGTCTGCAGAAAGTATGTCAGTATGAAGAGGCAACACAATGAAGGGTAACCAGAACAATTTGTACTTAATTTAATACCTGGCCATGCAGAAGAATGTTTTGCAGCTATGCGGTGATCTAGATTTTCAGAAGAAAGTTTAGAGGATCTGGTGATTTCATGAATGTGGTTTTGTGTTTAAAACAGGCATCAGAAAAGGGAAGAGGCTAAAGAGAAAAGGAGGCAGAAAAGAACTGAAGCCACCATGAAATGGCAGAATGAAGTCTTCCATCCATGTACTGACAAGTGCAAAGACCTGCTAAACTTTCCAAATCTTGAGGTGTCCAGGGAATGCACCACTGCTAGGAAGAAGACTGGAAGATAGATTCTCCTGGCAATTTCAATCCTTTGCCTTTTTTAGACTGCCCGGGTTGCCAGGGCAGTGCTGATCCCATCTGGATGTGAAGTTGGCTTTGGTTCAATTATAAACCATCTACATTATGCTACAACATGCCAGGCAAATAAGTGCCTGATTCAAATTAAAGCAGAGGTGAAAAATGACCTTAGCCATACATGTAAAATGCAGTTGTAGATTGCTATATCAATGAATTATTAACCACTAATCTGTTCAGGTGACAACAATCCTGGCTGTGGTTAAAATGGCTCTCCATTACGAGATAAGCTGCTTCTCTGCTGTTAAGTTACTAATGAAACTGAGTGATCAGGGATTTCAATTCCATAAATACAGTTTTGATGAATGCAAAGTAGTGTACATCAGGGTAGGGGGAGAATCACTGTCCAGATGTGCTATAATTTAGCTATTTCTAATCACAAAGAGATCTTGGAGTCATGATGGTCAGCTCAGTGTGCGCTGGCAATCACAGAAGCCCACAGAACATCAGGAACACAGCTGAGACCAAAACAGAGAATATAGTTTCAACATGGTATAGACTGAGGGTGTGTAAGTGGAGTTCTGGTCCCACCCCACTGAAAAAAAAAGATACTATAAAGCACAGTACCACAGTTTTGCCAGGAGCCATTAGACGGGCTGGAAAGCTTCTACTCAGAAAAGAGATGGCTGAGGGGAGTACGATAGAATCCTATAGAATTATGAATGATGTAGAGCAAGTGAATAGGGAAAAGTTAGTAATTACTCCTTTATTATAATAAAGTTTGCAGAACACCAGTGAAGTTAACAGGCAGCGGATTGCCACTGAACTCTTAGTAGTGCCTTTTTACACAATATGTACTCAAATCAAACAACACTTTCCCACAGGGTATTTTAGAACTTAACTTACACAAGGGCTCAAAATGTGATTAGTCCATAAGTGATATGTCTTGGTGTCGGCTAATCCCAGCAACTTGAGAAATAACCTTTAGTCCAGGATGACTTTAAATCATATAGAGGCCATGGGAGGGCTGCTAAGAGGAGTATTATGCTATATCTGTCTTGTGTCCTATACTTCTTCCACAGATATCCCCTATGTCCTTTTACCAGAGGTAAGGCACTGGGCTGGATGGGGTCTTGTGATTTAATTTTATATGACTGTTGCTCTGTGTAGTGTTAAATGTATGCTGTCGGTTCCAGGTGGCACCTTGGCAAGAACCCAAGGCCTGTGCCAAAGTTATGTCAGTGCAAAAATATTAATGCACATGACCCACGTTATTTGCTGTCTCTCCAGGAAGAGAAGCCGGTGGGGTTTTTCTGAGTTCATCAGCAAAGGGTGCTTACAATTAGTTAACTTTATCTTTTTGTCAGAAAGCACAATTGTTGATGGCATTTCAGAGACCTCTTGGCAGGAGTTATACTTGGTATCCAAGTGGAAGATTGCTTTAGAAAAAGGGATCATATAATTAACATGGCAGCCACTCAGCAGTGCCCATGGTATGGAAATGCTTTCAATTACAACTCCCTTTTGCTTACAGCTTATTGTAACATCAACTTCTGGCTTGATGTTTTCTATCCATCATCTATTCTGGAAGGTAGCAACTAGTGGAAAGTGTGTGGATAGACTATTTTGTCAGGTTCAAATCTGACAATGAAATGAAAGTAAAATTATCCTAATTTTAAATTCTTAACTTATTGTTCTAGTTCTAACCTGTGCAATTGTAAGTGTTCTCTAATCATTTAGGGTGGCAGTGTCTTTGTTATTTGTACTTAAAGTTAGGTGTGAAATTACCGTTCAAAACCAGGTTCCGTTTCTTTCTCTGATCATTTTTTAAAACTATCTTTGAACCGATGTGGCTGTGACTACTTAAAGAATGAATAGTGAACTGGTGCAGTAGAATGTGGTTTTGCAGTCACATTATAAAGAGGCTTTGGGGACATGTGTGTCTAATATTGTACTTTCTGGAGAGGCAAAAGCTTTGAGGGTCTTTTGAGTCCCTGCTTTTGCAGGCAAAGGTGATCAGCACTGTACTATTGTAACCATAAAGAAGCACTTGTTTATGATCTAACCCATAGCATCTGGAAATCCATGCAAAGATTGTCCTTGCCTGCATAAGGTTTTGAATTAAGTCCTTCTGCTTGCTTGTCTTAGTTCAAGGAACACAGTCTCTAGAGATACCACCTAGACAGAGGTGAAGAAAGGAACTTGTTAGCCTCAGGTAAATGGAGCAAGATGAATAGTTGTTCCAAGGCAAAGATCCAGCAAGGAATCTTTGTCTCTTCTTATCTGCTTAAACACCTACAAAATGAAAAACAAATTATTAGAATTCCAGCAATCAAGAATGTGACCTCCTTTATTACTGGAGGTGCTTCCCTGCTGTTGATGTGATTATCGAGGTCAATGTGAGCTTTTGGCTTTGGAAGTCTCACATACATATAATGGTGACAACTAAGAGGACAGCTGTGCCATGAGCTTTCCTTGACCGAACATGCTTCACCTTTCTCATGTGTTTTTCTTTAACCTTCTGCTTTTTGTTGCAAATGCAAACAGCAAAGCAAATCGGAGACACAACGCACGATGATTCACAATATCAGAGGAAGCTTTGGTCTGGGAGTTGGACTTTGGAGCCAATGACCTCGTAAAGCTGACATTGCATTAAATACGGTTCAGACTTATATTGAGAGCAAAAAAGAGAAATGCATATCTCAGACTTTCCAGTCTCAAGTTTTGGAACCTCTCCTCTTCTTCTCCATTCCTGGACATTCCCCTAATGGAGCAGCTGAACTAGTAATCTGAGAATGACAAGACCAATTCTACTAAATCTGAATGTGAACCAGGAAGCTTCTGTCCAGCAAGAAAAGATCAGCCAAGAATAATCAATCTTCTGCTCTCTCTGGCCAAAGGAAGCCTCTGTGATAGATGATGAGGAAATAGCACATGCTGTTTATGACCATACTGGTTATAGGGCAGAAGCCATCTGGGCAAATTCTCTTAAACCCACAGGATCTTTACACCCAGTGGCTCCGTGCCATTAACTTAATGCCAGGCAGTCATGTCTGGGTTCCAGGCTGTCCTCTGAGCAATGTGTCTCATGGCTCTGTATGAGTCTTTGGTGGTAGTTGCTGGTAGTTTAGCAGCTGTTACTCTCTTATCAGTTATGCTTGGACACTACACATCAGCTAGTATATTGTTTCCAAACTCAATCGTCCCTTCTCCATGCTGTTTCTCCCACACCTTTTAGAATAGTTCACCTCATGAAAGCAAGAGTTGCATGTCTTGGTGTGTGGATTATGCAGTGGGATGCATTCCCTCCTAGATGAATCATTCAAATCCAGCCTAGCTTATTAATAAATGCAATCAGATAAGACTTTTGTGGTGGCTTCCCAAGTGGGGCCTCCTTTGCTGGCACTATCAGTGAGATCAAAGGATGAACAATGCCATTAGAATGAACTGACTGGTAGACCCTCCAGACTGGGGAAGATGTACATTTGTAAGTGACTCTGCATGTGTTTCACTAGGTGCTGGTGCTGTTGGAGCTATGAGGACAAACAGAAGCCTCTAGGCCCTGTATCAGCATGAATGCAGATATTAAGACAGATAAAAAGCTATCAATCTTTCCATTTCCCTACAGGGAAGACTTCTTGATGAAGGTTCTGCCAGAAATTACTACCTATAACCTATCTAATTTAGCATTGGGAAAGGATTGTTAAAGGAAAGTGGCTTACAAGACCAAGTTCATTTGAAGTGTAACTATTGACAGCACACGAGGGAAGGAGTTTGCTTTTGCAGCTTCAGCCGATAAGAAGGGAGGACTCATGCTGGGAGTACTGTGGGTACGATCTCCAAAGTCCTCCTGGAGGAAAAATAAGCTGACTAATTAAGAGAAACCAGAGAGGAAAACAATGGGAAAGAAACATTTGGGCAGAGTTTGAACCACATCTCCAGAACAACCCTTGCCATTGCAGGAAATCCCTCCAGCACCAGTTTCTGTTAACATTTTTGTCTCTCATGGAGTCAAAGTTTACACAGAACTGGCATTCTGTCTTTCCCAGCAGAAGCTGTCCTTTCTAAAAAGGAGTTTGGGTTGGTTGGTTCTTGCTGAAAAACCTTTACTCTAGAAGAACGTTCCTGTCCCCCAAGGTAAATGTTATTCTGTTTATGCATTATTGGCGAACGGCACTTCCAGATACACAGAAAACAGGCAATAGTAAAACCCCTGAAGCCAGACTGTAAAGAAGCTCCCCTAATTTTCTTCATGATATTTCACCAGCAACAAGTCTCATCACTAACAGATTAACTTCAGCACCCTTAAAGGTCCTTTGCAAACCTCTTTGGTTGGTCTTTCAGAGCTTTGGAGTATGGCATGCCACCTGCTTAATTTTGCACTTCTCCTGATGCAGTGATGGAGACCCCCAACTGACTCCCTCTCGGGCAAACCATCTCCTGGCTCCCTTCCACTAAAGGCAGGATTTTCCCCAGTAACAGCTGTTGCAGTAATGTCTGGGCAAGACAAACCCTAGTTTAGTGCAAGAAGCCCTTTACAACAGCCCTTATCTATAGCACAGTGGTCTGTGATTCCTAGTATACACATATACACATATACAAAATATTATTTAATCCAACCATTATTCCAAACTGTCACTGACCCCATGAAGACTTTTGGTCCCCATGAAGAGTTCCTTATGCCCTGGGAGTGGTTGCCGCAAAGGAAATTAAATCTGTTTGACAAAGCCAATGTGATGCAGCAGATCTTACTTGATGATCTAGATACAGCTTCTCAGGGTTCACAAGCTGTACTCCAGCCTTTTTCCCTCAGACAGTCCTGTACTTTTGGGTAGTGGCTTATTTGAGCCTATTCTCATGGCACCTCTCCCAGCTATGCCCTCCAGGTCAGACAACCACCCTGACGCCAACCAAATGGCCTGAAATCCCTCCAGTCTGGATTCCTGTCTGGAGCTACACTCTTCTACTACATCAATCTTTAAGGACATTCACCATGCCCAGCCCAGCTGCCTCCGCATTTCCCAGATGCTCTTTTGGCAACCAATGTTGGACAAATAAGCCCACCCCAGAATCCACTTTAGAAGAGGCTTGAGATCATGTGCCCCAGAGGCAGATGGGATTTGCGGGCTGTGTGAGCTCAGACTACTCTTCTACAGTTGTAGGCTATCTATCAGCGAGAGCATGGATATCTAGACATGGATCAGAGGAGAGCACCAGTACTCAACCCACTCCTTGGCCTAGTCTCCCTGAAGAAAGTGTTGATGCAACTTCACTTGTTCCAGTGGCACCTTGTGATCCTCCCCCATTTCACATCTGCTCTTTGCCAGCTGGGAAGGTACCATGCTGAACACTCAAATGATCCACTATGACTCTGCCAGCATGGCACAAGGAAGGCTGGGTAAAACCGACTTTCCTGTTCCAGTCTGGACAGTGGTGTGACAGGAGGTATATATGCCAAAATTGAAGAAAAAAAAAGCATATGTTTCTCTGTAAGGTTTACATTTGCACAGCTGAACTTTCAATGGAATATGAGCTTCACATCCCCTCTTTTCCCCCTCTCTCTCCAAACATTATTTCTTCTAGTTTTCCTCCTATATTTCTTCGGATTTTTTCATCTATGTCTTCTTTAACATCCTGAAGCAAGTGGGTTTGGATTTAACGTAAGGGTGTGGACATAGCTGGTCCCTTTGATCCCTTACCCACCCTTTCCTTTCCCCTCCCGAGAAATCAAAGCAGGAGAGTATCAAATGAAAAATTGCACAGCACAGGCCCTGATCTGTCAGTGTTTGGGTTCGTATCAAACTTGTCTAAAGCCATAGATGCAGCTGGAGATTGCTGGTGGTTTCAGCCACTTTTTCTCTTCCCCTCTAGGATCACTAGGTTGAAGCTGTCTAGAGGATACAGTCCAGCTCTGAGACATCCCTGCCTAGCAGTCATTTTAAAAATTATTAGTCCAAGTAATTTAAAAAAAATGGAGCAAAAATGACAGAGGGAAGGGTAAAAAATCTTGCTGAACTGTACTTTACTCCCTGTCTATTTTACTTCTGCTAAGATAGGTATTTTGTGCCCAGTTCACCACAAGGGTAGACCATAAGACTGCTGTTTCAACTGAGTTAACATTTGTTAGTACAATGAAAGGCAATGTGAAACCGGGAATCTTTGGAGAACAACTTTCATGTCAGTAGAAGATAAAACTTAAAGGGCATCCATGTCAATGCTTAAACAGACGAGAGAAAAGAGACAGGAGGAAGGCTTTATTCATGCCAGACTCTATCCCTCAAGAAAACTAGGTCAGTCCCTTGGTCATCACAAATTTCCTATAACTGCCTGTGTTATTAAAGGCCTTGAAGTTAGAGGACCAGTTCTGAAGCCTTCTGGCATCTCCCTGTCCAAGGCTTCACAGACAGAATTCCCAAAGGGTGCCTGTTTCTTGCACGCCCATGCAAATGTACAGCTGCACACACAAGCTCCTCATCTACAGAACACTAAATGGAGATCTTTTTCTTGGCTTAAGGTGAGGGGAAGTAATCCCTCAAGGGGATCTCAGACCCTTGAGGCCAGCCCTCTATCCTGGGCTCCCAGGTGGAGCTGAGTTTGGAAAACACCCCTGCACTGGAGCAAGTGAGCCAGTCTCCACACTGGAGCTCCGCTCCAAGAGGGTGTTCAGAGCCCTGCACCAGTTTAGCAGCCTCGCTCCTCTCACTCCTGCTCTATTTCAATTCATTATTTCAGGTGTGCAAATTAAACCACAAGAGGAGGGAGAGAGGTCCCTGCCAGTAGGGAAATTAATTAGAATTTTGGAGATAATGCTTCAAATCACAGCTTTCTTTGGTGATCTTCCTCGCAACCTCAGGCAAAGCACTTTGGACTCCATCCAGTCTCTACACCACAGTGATTACGGCAGGCTTAGGTAGCTGCAAATGGTGTATGCATTGAACAGAGCAGTGGACAGGGGAGCCCAGGACTGCCAGACAAGGTCATTGGACACATCCAGGTCTGGAGCTTCATGTAAACACCTATATGAGGTGGCCGAGACCCAGACCTCTCCTATCCATTAATGCTTCCCGAACAGTCACTGACCAAGACACACCACACTTAGAAGATATCACTTGCATCCCAGATGCAGGTGTGAATCTGAAATGTGGCAAGTCTCAGTTGCTTTGCCTGCCCCAGGCCACGCAGTTGGCACTTAATAAACAAACAAAAACTTGTGGGGGTGTGATTAAAGGAACAGCTGGCATGAATTTGGGAAGTGCGACTGCATGGCAACAAATACAGGGGAGGCTTGAAGATCATATGAAAGGAGTTCTGGATAAAGTTTATTCTTCCCCTATCACTCTCTTGTGCCTCGTACTAGCCCCACTTGCTGCAAGAGTAAAGATAAATGTGCACACAATATACATGCCCATGGATATCTATAAGCAAGTCTTTCTGGGAGAGTATGCTTCAGAAATAGGTATTCTGAATTTCTGCCACCGTGGCCGTTACAATGACATTCTTATTTGCTGAAATGAAATGTTGAATTGTTGGAAAGGAAATTAATGAGAAACTGTTTTTTTCTGTCCTGGATCTTATGCATTTTCAACACCATTGTTTCTGAGCCCCTGCCAGTAGGGCAGAAAGTAACATAGCTGCCATCTGCCTGGTGTTGTTTGTGCTTTATCATTTTCCCTAGGGGAGATGCGCATAGAGTGGAAAGCTTTGTCTGGGTGGGTTTGGTTTGCTCTAGGTTTATTTTGCAGGGGAGGAATACATTGGTTGCTTGGATAGTGAATGTCACAAGTAACCACCATGATGGATAGGCAGAGCTCAGATAATTTACTCAAAAAGGACTGCTAATGCAATCTGTCCCTTGGTGGGGCTACACTGTCCCATGTGATGTCCTGGCTGTAAGTGGTACCCTGAGCTATACATAAACCAGTGATGCCTACTTGTGTTGCAGAAGACTGAAGCAGGGGAAGGAAAAACAGCCCTAGGTTGGTGTGGCCTTTGACACTCCGCATTAACAGCACTTGCTAGTAGTGCAACATCACTGAGAAATGACTCTGAGCGGATGATACATTTTTGGCTTTTCAGAAATTATTTCCTGAGATCCTACTCCAAAAATTATTGCGGCTGGCTTAGCTATAAACATTGTTTCATGGAGACAGATGTGTCTACTTGGATTTTGCAAGAGTCTCATTTAACATCTTCGTTAATCTCTGAAAATGGAAATAATCAGGCGCTTGATGAAATTTACAAACAGCAATAATTTGGGAGGAGTCACAAAAACAACCATGGCAGAAAAGTAGAAGAAAGGCAGTTTGGGGAGTATAATTTGGGAGTAAATGGCATAAAGGAAAGATGCAGTCTAATTCTATTCAATGGTGCCCATAAGAAAAGAAAACACCACAAAGAACTAATGGGAAAGTAAGATTTAGAAGGCAGATAAAGAAAAAAGAGCTGAGGGTTTATGGCAAATGTTGGTTTATGGAGTGAACCAGCAACAAGACAGGTCAGTGCAAAGGGATCAAGTCGCTGAGCCACAAAATGTAGAAAGATTAAAACCCAGAACAATGAATTTGTTTCTTGAAAGGAAGACAATGACAAGATCATGAAATACAAAGAAAACATCTTTAAATAACAAAAGACCTGGACCGTATGATATATGTGGAAAGGGTAAAGATCTCAAGATGCAAAAAGCCATGGAAAAAACCAGAAAAACAGGCACTGAGTAAGCGGGGAGGGGAGATAAAACATCCATACTGCAGAAAATAGGAAGAGATTTGCTATGAATAATGTACAAAAACATAAACAAATGAGAAATTTGGAGCCATTTTTTTCCTGACAGTGAGATCAGTGGCACTATCATGAAGTCTCCTAGGAGGGCATTGGAAAACCCAGGATTTAGGGCTGTCAGATCCCATCCTGAGACAAAGCATGGATAATATGTGTGCCAAGCAGTCCTCTGAAGGCAGGGAAACTGCTATACACCCAGTACTGGTTTTCTAACTTCTGTGTCTTTGTATTTGCATGGAAAATAGACATGAATCTGTGTCTTTGAACAACTTGCAGGAAGTATTTCCTCCTCAAAGTATTCTAGAGTAAAGGAAGATCATATCTTGGTGGGGCAACCTGGTATTCTTAAACAGTAACCTAAGTAGCCACTGATGGATCTAGTCCTATTGGCCTTACCTAAAAATGGGTCGTCACACTTCTAATCTATTTGGCCACACCTTTTCCATAGCTCACTACACCTTCTAGTATGACTAACCATATATCAAACTTTCATTTAAGTTTCAATTCACACATTTGTATGATTTATGGCTAAAGGAGACCATGATAATTATCTGCCTGCTGCACTGCACAACACTGCCCAATTCATTTCTCCCATTAACTCAAGTCTGTATTCCCAGTTTGAGCCAACTCATATTTGTATGTATTAAATAACAACATGGTAGCTGCAATTTTGCTAAGTGCCTGAAAAGGATATTAGGTAGATAGTGTTCAGAATTGCCAGAATCAAGGCATTAATATTTTCCTGAACCCTTCTATATAAACACTGGGCTTTGTGCTGTCTTTCTGTCAAGGACATACAATAAACTCAGATTTGGCTTGAGAGCCATCAGATAAATAGCAAGTCATTTCCTCCTGAATGTCTCTATTTCTTGATTATGTGTATGTCATTGTGAGTATGTGAGCATGCATTTTATTTTGTTGGGGCTTTTTATGCTTTAAACTTCCAGAGCTTTTCCCCCCTCCCCTTTTTTCCTTTTGGATGGAGGCTCAACATTTCAGTCACTTGTTTTATAAGGCAATGCATCATCTCTTCTCATTGCCATTAATTAGCCAGTGTAATATTTTCCACGTGAAGTCACAGGACTTGAAATGAACATATTTCGGCATCAATTAGGTCTCTGCTCATGTGAGGGCCCAGCTGCACTTTAAATACTATTTATATAATGGTAATGAGCCAGTCATCACCACTGCTGGCTTCCAGCAGGTTTTGTACGGTGCCTACTTGAATTTGATTAGAAGTGTGTGGATCCTCCCTCCCCCCTTTTTTTTTTCCTTCCCAGAAACTATGCTGAATAAAACTGACTGGTTTTTAAAGTCATAAAATGGGCTGGCAGCAGAAAATCGGATGTTATTCTTGGTGTCTGTTATATTTTCTTCTATTTTCCTTGGAAAATACACCCATCAAAGGCAGGAGTTTCTCCTTTTAATATTCCTCAGTCTTCCCCTCGACACACCTCACCTTTTTTTGGGGTAGGGGTGGTTTTTATTTGGCATCTTTCCTTTCATACACACATTATTTTAGGGAAAAAAAAAACCTCCTTAAGACATCTAAACAACCACGACTGGTAGATGATGTTATCAGAGGGATCCAAAGGAAAAAAAATGAGGTTAGAGAAGCTCTGGCAGTACTCAATGAGGATTAGGTAAAATCCACAGGGATAAAACAAGACCTGACCCAGATCCTGAGCTCTATACTCAGCCACAGTCAGACCGGGACTTCAGAAAAGTTTCTTTTGAAAGAAAACTCTGTGTTGTGGTATACACAGAAACCCTGCCTGGTGCAGTTGGAGGTAAGTGTGATCATTGCTAGGTAATGCAATCAGACCGAACTATGTGGCCTCTGTGTGTGTGTCCTGCAGTCCTATCGCTTCTCTCCCTTGCTCTCTAACAACTAGATTCTCCCTCAGTATGATATTCTTATCTCCAAAGCATTCCCAAGGTGGAGATGGGTTAACAGCCACTCTATCTGCCCTTTCATGGTGCAGAAGAAATATCTGGTCTGCTTGCCTGTGTCATCGTGCGTATGAGGAACTGATTAGGGAAAAGGCAAGTCATGAATGTACTTTTCTTTCTTGGCACAGCGATGTTCCCAGTTTCAGTTGTCTAACAAGGAGCTCCAGAACCTCAGTTCAGTTTCCAGGAAAGCTTTGCCTCCAGGGACCCTTTCCTGTGAAGTGACAATGTCATGATCCTGGTGAACCACAGCATGGAGGTGGGATGAACAGTCAGTCTCAAGTGCCCTGGGCAACTTTAAATACTGGGCAAGACAGAAGTGGGCTCATTGTTTCAGCCTTTCCTTCTGCTGGCTGGGTCCTAGGAGTCCTATCATCCTGGCAATCTCTTGTATGTCACTTGCTCTCAGATAAACCACAAAAACTACTTGTTCCTGCAGCAGACAGTACTCAAGTCCTTTCCTTTATATAAAGGACAACAGAGCCTTCATAAGAAAGAGCTTCATCATCTTTTCTGAATAATGTCATCAGAAGTAGATGGTCTAGCCAGATGTTGCACAAAAAACAAGTCCCATCATCCCCTGGTGGGGGATGATGGAAAAGCGGTTGGTGTGCTATGTTTGCCCTGGGAATGTTAGCAGGATCATAGAAAATCTCCCCTCAAAGGTAAATTCCTGCAGGCTAGTAAATAAAGGCTGGCCACCGTGTCATCACCAAGGATATTCAGGGCATGGCTTTCAGAAGCAGAGTAAATCGGTAGCCCAGGTCAGGACTGGAAGTCACTACCAGACTGGTTCGGCTCAGAAGTAATTGTCAGGACAGGAACAATGTGTTTTTGTTCTCTTCTGATTGGAGCCTTTCCCAAGGAAATCTGCTATCCAGTCTCCCAGTCCGCATCTCCACTTGTGGAGACACAGGCAGGCACTGAGGCCAAGAGGAAATAACATCTAAATGCGGCCTCCCAATGTCTTGTTGGTTATTCCCTCCAAGTATTTCATCTGCCTGTAGTGAAAACAAATAAACAAACAAAAATTGCTTCCTAAATCCCAGCCTACAGCCTTCAAAATCCAAGTGGAAGGGTAGGGTTTAGAGAAGCTAAGGACACTCAGGTTTAGTTTGTTTTTTGTTTTTTTTTTTTTTTTTTCCCTGTATCCCACACATTTTTATTTTCATTTTCATTTTCATGCAGCTTCCCTAATTTCAATAAAGACTGCTTTTTAGCAAGGGAGATTAAGGCCTGAGACGTGCAAGAAACGCGAACATTACAGAACAACAAAGGCAGCTGAAAACATGGGAGCTCAGAAGGGAAACCTCAGCTCGTTGTGTAACAGAAATAGCTGCTGACTGTGATTCCCACAGGGGGGAGTGAAGTCTGTGCTATTTTATCAGGTTACATTTCCCAAACTGCAATTTCAGCTTAATCTGTTCTCAAGGTTTTAATCATCAAATTCACAACAGCAAGAGTATCAAACTCCTCTTCCTCATTCTCCTTGTCTCTCAGCCCAGTTCCCAGGATAAAAACCACAGAGGCCTATGTGAGATACAGAAAAAGAACATCTCTGAAATGGAACAGACCCAGTGTAAATTCTTAGAAAGCATAAGAGAGTTTTTAAAAAAGCAAGAGTTGTTTTATCGAGCTCTAACTGAACCCTTTTTGGGGCAGATGTTTGAACTGGTGAAACCAACCCATGTCACTGACTAAGAGCAACACTGGTTACCATCTCCATACCCCCCAAAAGAAGAAAAATAGAGGGCAGCAACAGGAGAGAGGCCAATCTGGCAACCATTTTGTGGCTCTGCTCAGAGGAAAGAACTTGAAAGAAAAGCCAACATTTTGAGATGGGTTTGACAAATGTCCAAAATATCATGACGTGGACCAAGCTCTATCAACAGCTCATCTGAACAAAACTGGCTTTTTTTCTGTCAGAGTTCTCCAGCCCTCTCAGTGTCTCTCTCAGAGAAACATCACAATTGGAAAGGGCAGGCACTCTCCTTGTCTACTACCAGCTACTGGAAGGAAGACGTTTATATTAGTTTGCCTGTGATTCTATTACCCTTTCCTTGTTCCCCACTCCACAGTCTTTCCATCCATAAACAATATTTTAAACCCTTGTAAGTTACAAAGGTTTGTGTGCAATACTCTAGGACATCATCAAAAAAGGTCCTAAGCAGAAAATAAAAATAGGTTTTTATAGATCCCTGTGAAAACTAGGGGAACTCCATTCCATGGTGGTACAGGTCAATAAGGTATTAGACCTACCAGCAGGAAAAAAACATAATGCCTCAGCTTCTCAGCTGGAGGACAAAAAACCACAAACCAGCTAGATTGAAACCAGCTATTTCATACATCCCACCTCCTTTGGACCTCTTTCACACTTGGTATAATTGATGTTGGTCTTACAAGGAAGATGGTCATATTCCTCAGAGCACAGTGTGGCATGGCATTTGAAGTGTGGAACAGGGAAAGATGACACAGTTCCATTTTGTGCCCAAAAGATCAATATTAATGAAGAGTATTGAAGTTCCCAAAGCTGATAACTTCATAGGTAGGACAGCTAAAAGGAGATATTATGCGAGTATAAGAAAAACATGGAAGGAAACTAAGTGACTCTTTCATTCTGTCAGTTATGCTTTTTTCCACTAGAAAGAACAAAGGAGTCTATCTGAGTAGCTGTATTGCTTAAAAGCTTGGGAGGAAACACCCTTCTAAAATACCCCCCAATGTGGCCTTTAAGCAACAAAAACAAAATAAAATGTTCCACATGAAAAAACATATATTGTATGAAAATATAATTTACAGTTCTCAGTTTTCCTACCATAGGGCTGCTCTATCTATAGCTTTCCATAGAGGATAATCAGATAGTTATACGATTTCACTTTATTCTATGCACAATCAAAGCTGTATTTAACTGGGACGGAACATTTAAGGATGACTTGGTAAGACATTTTGGTTACCATGGGAATTACAAAGTTCATAGTTTTTAAAGTAGGGTGGAACCATTATAAGGTCCAAGGATTCATAACTTGTAACTCCGGGAAGTTTTCTTGGTTACCTTTCTTTTACATAGTGCTAAGTGGGAAAGAGATCCTGGGTAGAGTGAGGAGAATTCCCAATAATGGTCTGTGACTGTGTAACTCTGACCTGTAGAAGTCCACAGTAACAGAGAGTGTGTGTGTGTGTGTGCATGCGTGCATGTGTGCACACATGTGCATGTGTGCTAATTTGTTCATACATGTAGAGGCAGTGTATGTGTGAGTATATAAAAAGGTGTTTTATATATATGGTGCTTCAAATGGGACAGTTCCACCAAGCCAAAACTAATTATTAGTCAAGCCAGTAGAGATGGAGAATTTAAAGGAGCAGCAAAAATATGAATGATAATCAGGAGCATCTAAAAGAAATCTTATTAGATTCCCCCAAACTGAAATGATGTAACTCTAGAAAGAGGGAATGCTGGCTATAAAACCACGCTGGCTTAGCAGGGACTTCAAAGGTCTCATACAGTCACTTACAGAGATATATACACACGTGTACACACTGGCATGTCTATATTACAAAGCAAATAAAAGAATGGAGGAGCTAACATTAATTGACATAAATCAGAAGCTATGAGGAAGGGGAGTAGAAAGCTGCAAGGATAAACATACAGCAATGAGCACTATTGACAGCACAGATTGTTTTAAAATAAGCAGCACAAAAGGAAAACTAACAAAGGATCTGGTACCGGATAGGATGTGACAATTCAGGGTAGGAAAAAGCGTTCAGGAAATAGGTCTCTCCTGTACTTGAGAAAAAGCTGTATTGTATGAGGTCTGTACGCTATATTCTAGCAAGAATGAGAAGGATACTAGATAGCAAGGGTAAAGGGTAGATATTACGATTAGACGACCCATAATATTTGAAGGAGCTAGCCAGGGCATGCATACTTTTGGTGGGATTATTGTCACCTCATTTCAGATACCAAAATTTAGGATTCTTGTTTAAACCAACCTTTGAGACTCTCTCTGTGGCAATGAATGGTACAGGTAGGGTGATTTAACCCATTCGAAGGATGGTGTAATAAACCTCTCTCAAAGGTGTTCATTTACAGTAGGGAGTGTAGGACATGTAGCCTGGGATGCATTCCCAGTTGTTAAAGTACCAAGGTATGTGACCCAGTCACCAACAATTTTTACCATTGCAGATTTCAGTGATCTTGGTGCTTCAGTGAGTTTTCAGGGGCTGAAGCACGTAATGTGCAGCGGGAAGCAGAGCAAGATGGGTTTGTTCATCCTGGAGAGGGGAAGGCAAAGGAAGGAACATATTTCTGTCTTCAGCTGTCTAATGGAGCCTTACAGAGAAGATGAATCTAGCAAACTCGCAGAGATGCACAGTAAAATGATGAGAAGCAATGGGCCCAGTTTGCCTCTCGGGAAATTCAGATTGCAAATCAAGAACAAAATCTGTACAACGTCTGTACTAAAGCACTGGGAGCGGTTCCCAGAGAGGCTGTGGAATCTCTGTCCTCATACAGACTCAAAATTGGACTGGACAAGGACCTGAGCAGACTTTGAAGTTGGCCCTCCTTTGAATTGAGGCTATTGGAGAAGATGACGTCCAGAGGTCCCTTCCAAACAAAATTTCATGATTCTGTGATTTCCCATTATAGCTGTAAGTCTGACAACTTGACATATATCCCAAGAGAAATCATGACATGACATGGGCTCAGCTAATAAACAATTACGTTAGGAAATATAAATTAGGCCAATGAACAGGGTTTTATGGGAAACAGATCCTGTCAAACTGACTTGATATCTTCATTTGATAAAATTACCAGTTTGGTGGCTAAAGATAATCGTGTTGATGTAACAGACTTCTGTAAGGCATCTGACTTTGCCCCGCAGGATGTTTTAATTAAGAAACTAGAAAGACACAAAATGCATTTGGCCTTCATTCAGCAGCTCAGAAATGGCTGACTTGTGGGACTCAAATGAAACTGTAAAAGAGAGAACTTTTACGAAGCAGAAGCATTTGTGGAAAGGCCCAGCTGGCATCTGTTCCTGTCCCACTGCTCTTCAAGGATCTCAGCAACCTGGGAGGAACTGTAATACCAATACCTGCAAAATTTTCATAGTGCACAAAGTCTCAATAAGAAGAGAAATGGGCTGGGGAAACGGAAGACGGTAAAGAGTGAAAGTTGGTCATTGGGACAAACAGCCTTGGGTCAGTCAGTCAGCAAGCTCAATGCAAGAAAACACAATGCAACACAGGTCAGATGCATCCATCTGTAAAGACACCCATCTAGGCACAAAAAGTGCAACGGAGCTTATGCATAGGATAAAGGACTCCACATACAGCAGCTGCAGTTTTGATAATCATTTGAGGGCCTCTGTGGACACCGTGTCAAGAAGGGAAAATGTGATTTCTGGAAGTATAAAAAAGATACACTTTTTTATTAAAAAAAAAAAAAGAAACAGAAGAGGTAATAGACGACTATATGTGTCATTGGTGCAACCACTGCTGAAGTGTGCATTCGTATCTAGCATTAACAATTCAGGCAACATATATATAATTTGCAGAGGGTTAATGCTTGATTAGTTACATTATTGGAAAACATTATTCAGAAGGAAATAGTTAAGATTAGCACATAAGAGACTTTCAGAATCCTATCGAAGAGGTAGCATGATCCTTCAGAGACATTCTCATCTGTTCCCTGCCCACTGTGGGATCAACAACAGCTATGTTACTTCTGACAGATGCTGTATAATCTGCTCTTAAAAACCTTGCATCTATCATGTTGCAATATTAACACATAAAAGGCAACCGCAATGAATAAGGAAGTCATCTGTGCTATTTATTTGCTGAGGCAAAACAAGAAATCATGGTTTAAAGACAGTTATGCAGCCTCTCCTCAAACTTCTCTTCTCTAGACTGAAAACCCCAATTTTCTCACTCTTTTCCCCATAACTCTTGTTTTTGAAGACTCTGACAGCCCTCAGAACTCATCTCTGGACTCTAAACTTTATTCATGTCTTAGTAGTGTGGTGCTCAGAGGGGACAAAGACCTCTGCGTGGCTTCACCACTTAAGCAGCGATTTTTATTCCATGCATTTTGAAGGTAAAAATCTTCTCTATACAGCCTAGTATAGTGCTTCCATTTTTTCTTAGTGATTTGCCATTGACTTGTGATGACTAAAGACTGTGGTGTCATCTCCATCAGTGGAAAAAGATCATCAAGAATGAACTCTTTTTTTTTTTCTTTCTTTCTTTCTTTCTTTCTTTCTTTCTTTCTTTCTTTCTTTCTTTCTTTCTTTCTTTCCTCAATGGTGGTATTTAGTACAAATGAGAATTAATTCAGATAACTCAATGATATATATTAACTAACATGTGGATAATAACATGAGAGGATAACAGCAACCAGTCATGGCCACAAAAATGAGAAGTCTCTTTACGCCCATGAACCGATAGCACAATTTCTCATTACTCCAAGAGCTTGGACACACAAGATAACACTCATTTGCTTAATCAGTGATAACACTTAAAAACTCAGGGCTAGTGTTTCTCTAATCTATGAACAGAAGGAGCAGTACATAAGGATCATGACCTAGTTCACATCGCTTTTGAGCAACCAGATAAAGAAGCAAAGGCCAGACAGTCAGCCCTTCACTGTTCTTCTTTACACTGTTCTTCTTTAATACACTTTTCACTAGGAAATCTTTTTCTCTGTGCTTCCTGTGCTCTCTTGGCCCTAGGTGTGTTACAAAGCAGAATGGAAAATTCATATGATGAGGAGAAGATATACAGGCTTTTCTGCTTCCAGCAGTCCACCCAAAATTACAACTCAGGGACAGGAAAGGGATGATATCATGAAAATGAAAGACTGATACTTCTAAAGGCAAGGAAAAAAAGAAAAAAGTTATTATTTTATCTGATCCAAATGCATGGTGCAGGCTCAAAAGCCAGAAAGCAAAACAAAGAAAAAAAAATTGCATTTCTAGCTCATAAGTATATTTTTTTCTTTTTTTTTTTTTAACTCCCTTTTTCTTAATCCTGTCAGGAAATTGGGACAAGCTGGAGCCATTCTCTCCTCTCTTCCTTCTCAACACTTTTATCTGTCTGATATAATCTATGTCAGAGCTGCTTAGCCTATGATGTTGCTTCCTAAGGGGCACAGTCACCCCTATTTCTTCAAGTGCAAAAGAGGAGGCTTTCTCCTCATCTTACCATTTGATGAGCAAATGTGTCCCCCCACACAGAGACACACACATACCTGCTTCCTTCAGCAGATTCTGCCTCCTCCATGCACGTCTCTAATGTGGGACAGCTAACGCAATGCCTCTGACACACACCTCGATTCTTCCCCTGCTGCAGCCCCAGCAGCACCGGCACAGGAATCACGCAGGCAGGAGGGGACAAGGTTTATTTTGGGTGTGAGTTCAGTGTGGAGGAAATGTGGTCAAGGTGATTCAGGGAGGAAAAAGTCATGACAGAGTGTCTGCCTGTCTGTGTGACTGATCCTGAAGAGACCTGCGGACATCAGGAAGGTTGTTCAGCACTTCTGACCATGGAAATCTGCTTGCAACTTCACCAGGTTTTCATCATTGGTGTTGTAATTGCCAATGGATGACTTGCCTCAGGCTTATTACCTATATACGTGTGTATGTGTATGTATATAAATGCTTATTTATGTACATATACGTGCATGTGTTGGCCGAAACATCTTTCTTACTTGCAAGACAGGGAGTTGGTGGACTAATGCTTAGACTCACAGAATTGATTTGTAATGTGTCATTTCTTCTAAGTTACATGACTTAGACTAAGCTATTCTAAGATTTCCCTTAAAATGATTAAAGGCACTGCTGGCAATAACTGTTGACAGAAAGGTACTGATATATAACACCCTATCATCGAAAACTTTAGTGTCAAAGACAAAATGGCAATTGTTCTTTTGAAAGGCCTCACTTTCTATGCTACCCATCAGGCATTTGATGTGTAGAAGCAGAGATGACTGTTGTATTAAACAACAGCTGTGTCATTTTTTTATACCTGTGAACATCCATTCAAACGTGCCACATTATTTTAAGAGAAAACCCAGACTTTATCAATGCTCTGTCAAGATTTCTTAGATTTTATCACCTAAAATCTCCACAGTCATTCCTCCCTGAACTCGGGTGTCTCACAGCTCTGAGGATGACTGTGTTTTTCACATGCCATCCCCATCAGTCAGTGGTATGTTTCACCTCCCTCCCACACACTCCTCATCCATAGCTGAACGGCACATGTGCTGTCTTCATGGAGTGCACAGGCTTAGTAAGACATTCCTGGAAGACCACCACTCAGAAACAGCTGCTACTGGGAAAAAAACATGAAACAAGTAAGAGAGCGTTTGGATGGCATGCAGTAAATAATGACCAACAGGGTAAAAAAGGATAAGCATAAACCCGGTATTGAGCTGTTCTCTGTATACAAGCAGGGTGCACCAGACGGCAAGGATCATACTATAAAAGACCATGCTGTAAGACAAGTCCATAAAAGGAGGCTGAAGCTAGCTGTCCACTCCTCAAACGTCAAGTGGTGAGCCTCAAAGACCCCTCACTATAACTGGTATGTTCATATAGAACAAGGAGTGTTGTTTGTCTAAATGCAAAGCCTAAAAGACAGTTCCCCCTGGCTCTAGTTCCTGCTTGCCTCACATAGTAAAATCTTAGATCTTCTAGGCTTACTGGAAATAAAAAATGTAGTCCTAGTGGATGAATTAAGCAGTTATTAAACAGCCTGGGTAACTCTTTCAGAGCACTGATTTATATTTATAAAATCCAGACTCACTACTGGAATCCTGCATTGGATTATTTCCCTTGGCCTAAAACCTCCCGCGGTGGTGCATGTTTTGAGCCCACTGCATTTCTAGGGGTGAGGCAGGAACCTTGCAACCCACCATCTGCAGACATTTAGAAAAGGTGCAGTAGTCCAGTAGGGCACAGAGAAGGTGCGCTCTTGACTTACTTGCCTCCCCTTCCCAAAGTCACAAGTGAAAGTATCATCTACATTAGGATTTAAGGCTTGGATCTCATCTTGTTTGGGTTTGTAGACTTTGTTCAGATCTGAGCAGCTTCAGAGTGGAGAGGGGGAAAAGCTGCCCGCCAAAACCAGCACGCAGGAGAGGGGATTCTTTCAACAGCAGCAGAGGATTGCACAGGACAGAGAGCAGATCTGAAGAGCTATTTTGACCAAATTGCCTTCAGGCTAGTCCAGATTTTAACATATTTCTTGAAAATGTTACCAATAAGCATCTGAAATCCATTAAAACAGAAAAAAATGTATTTCTGATTCACTTAAATCTATTTTGTAAGATTTCTGCACACTACAACTCCCAGTGCACTGACCTGATAGGCTAAAACTCTGATTACTGTCTCTACACAGACATTGGCTTCTCAAGGGCTCAGCTAGGATAACTAAATTACTCTGAGCTTCCACCACCTTCAGGGAGAAGGCAAGGACAAAGCACAAACCATCTCAGAAGCTGGGTTGTGTTTATGGCGTAGATAACCCTGCCATCACTGGTTGCTCAGACTAGCTAGCTCAGACTAGCTGTTTCCAGTGATACATCTTCTTTCCAGGACCCGGTGCAGAAGAGGGCCACGTGTTCACGACTTCCTCATGATCTGCAAAGAATGGATTGCCCTATGACAAGCTATCCCTGGTGTTTGATCCAGGCTACAGATTTTTGTGACTGACTTTATGCTACCAACTTAATTTCACCAGAAAATGCCTCAGTTGTGGGAAATCACAAATACTTGTTTTACACACCTCACTGCCTGCAGACCAGACCAGAGATACCGACCATTGCTTAAACAATGCACAAAGGATTTAAGTTCCTTGCTAAGCAATCCACAACCTCTCCCCCCCCCAACAAAGACATACCTTTTCCATATGTGTGTTACGTGTTTCATATAATTTATTGCACACATGGTAAAAATATATCTGACAATATATAAAATGCAATTTTTAAAAGAAGGAAAAAAAAAAGAATTGGCCCATTGTTTTCCTGCTTAAAATATGGGACACCACACGATATACGTTAAAATTATAAGAATATGTTGAAAATATTTTATGTCAGTCTATGTAATATATTTGAAATATCATGACAGCTGCTATAAGCTGTAATATGTTCCATATTGTCTGATATATTCTAAATGTCTGTGTAATACATTTCATGAAATACACAGCAAATGAAAGAATGAGCAAAAATTTTCCCTTTGCTTAAGCTGAGTGCATATAGTAAATAAATATATTTGTACATTCATGAAAGAAATAAAGAAAAAAAATTGTTTATTCCTAACACCTTTTATGTTCTTATTCATTGACGTATGTGTAAACAAGCTTTTATTTATAGCAAACAAGAATTTCACAGAAACCATGAATTTACCCCGGAACACAAATTCTTCAATTACGGGTTTGAAATGATCAAATGCAGAGTATACATAACACCCGATGATTTACATAACCCAATGAAAACAGAAAATAGAATGAAACTAGACAATCAGTCACACTTGCAGAAGCCACTTTACAAATATTTCATTGAAGCCATAAAACTGTTTGATGAAAATCATCCTTCACACAGATGCCACAAAAGAGCATCCCCTACCCAAAAGCCCAATGTATTGTTACCAATTGCCTGACATATTGTTATGCTGAAGGACTTAGAATATTGTGTTCCATTCCAATGCAAAAATAGAAAACCATAGGACTGAGGGACGGAAAAGATTTATTAGCTTCCCTTTCTTCTCTTTCCTAACAGCCCAATCAGGATGACTTCCCACTGTATAAGACACTGAAAAAAATTCCCTGTGTTCTTACTCTTGCAGTGCTATACAATGTGAGGGGAGAAAGGAGGACCAACTCCAGAGGTGGAGAAGGCAGTTTCAGAAGGCGACAGCAATGTGTTCTCTGTGTCCACTGGTGACGGGAGAAGACTCGGGAGCTTGCATTGCCACAGAGGAGGTATAAGCTAGACATAGGATAACTTAAAAATGGCAGGATATCAAACCTCACAGGCAGACTACCTGGGGGCTTTGGGCACCCGTTTTGCTGGAGGTAGAAAAATACGTATCAGGGGAAAAAACATATCAGAAAAAAAACATATCCGAGGAAGTGATACAGGGGAATGGGCTGGGATATCACTGAAGCTTCTTCTCCCTCTGGCCGATTCAGTGATTAGGTGATTATCAAAGTGCAATAGCTGCTATGTCAGGAGAATATCTTAGGCAGCTTAATATGCAGAAAGCCATTTTCATAGCTATGGTTTTCGGGTAGGCATGTTATCAACTCTGCTGGAGCCAGACATGATGCAGAAAAGCTGCTGGACGTGAAAGGAAATAACCACTCCAATCAGGAGGAAAGATAATTTTAAGGCTTGTATATTTGGATAAAATTCAGGTGATCTTGGCCCACTCCACCCATTTTCTCACTGCTTGTTTGTTTATTTGATGTTTAAAATACAATTCCAGTGTTCCACGACCCCCAGGCTCTAACTAGCTTAACTATCAGCACAGAGATTTTTCTTTACAATGCTAACATGCAGCAGCAGTCAACAAGGGCTCTGGACCTGGCTGGCTGTTCTCACACTCCATTGCAACACAGTTGTCCATTTGATCATTCCTCTAGCCCAGCTTTCTGCCAGCCCCCAGACTTCCTGGGTGTTCTTTAGGAATCTCTGTTAGGTTAAAAATCAGTTTCCCTACACATGCCAGAAAATGAGAATGCCTGTTATTCAAGTGGTGAAGTGAAATTGTAAGATCATTTGATACTTCATGGTCCAAGACAGAAACACAATCAGTTAGCCACTTATATGCAAAATACTCCAAATGTCTGAAAAAGACCAATATCCCAATTCTTTTTGCAATGCAGTCAAAATCCAATGCTGAATATTGTCCAGATTTAATGCACTTTTATGTGCTTATAGCTCATGAAAAGTAACAGGGCTTATGCACATGATTAAGTGCTTTGCAAGGTAGAGATGGGTTTACATACATACGGTGATACTTCAGTGATAGCCTTTCCCTGTAATGTGTTATGATAGAATAGTCAGGGTTAAGCAACTTTGAACCAATTCACATTTTAGGGGCTGGGATATACTTATCTGCCCAGTGAGTCATGATTTCCTTGCTGTTAGCTATTAATAACCCTTGGAGGAACTTTTCAAGCTGATAACCATTTCCTATCATTTTTGGCATTTTGAACATGTTTTTATTTTATTTTCCCGTTTCTCCCAGTCCCCTAAAGGCAGCCAGATTCCCAGAACCCTTGTGGAGTAAAGAGATCACTTCCTGCCCTTCCCGTCCTCCTGCTTCCTCCACCCTTTCCAGGCCAATAAAAGGACTTTAAATTATTGAGATCATCTTTTTCTTTTTTGTTCTGTTCTGTTCTGTTATTTTTAATGTGGTCACTTAGTACTTTCTCATTTTCTGGCCCAGACCTTCATCTTCTCAGTAGAGTGCATGTAACATGAACCAGTGAACATTTGGGGCCAGCAATAGCCCTTAAAGCAATGTATATTTAATGAAGCAATATATATTTAATTATATTTAACACCCCTACCCAAGGGTTAGAGTTCAAACACTGGCTGATAATGAAGTTGCCCCTCTAGCTTGCTCAAGTGCTGATTTTGTTAGGTCTTGTGACGCCCTTGCCTTTTTATATCAGAAATGGAGTATATGCAGCAACTGAAAGGAGCAGTCCATGAATAGGGTAGAATAGAGAGTGATAGTGATTTCACTTTGCAGTTCCATGTCTAAACTAGGCATGGAAGACGGGGACTAGGGTAATCCTCAGTACACTTTGTTCCTGCTCAGGATAAGCTTGCTTCCTGGAGCTAACAGTCTTTTTTACAAAGGGGAATTTCAGCTTGTGGACATGTTCAGAGTGAGAAAAAATCCCCACTATTTCGTGCAGCCTTTGAGAAAACCAGTGACGTCTCATTTGTCTAGAGCAAGAGTGGGAAACATGTTAGCACAGACGCCCCCTGAAAGATGCAAATAGGGAAGAAGAAGATCTAGAGGGATTATCAGGATTGTGCTTTAAACACATTCCACCTCGCAGATGTACGAGAGAGAGAATGGGGTGAAAGACAGGGAAAGCCCAAGATGAAATAACTTCCAGATGCAGCCCTTGCCCTGATGCAGCCAGATCCCTGCTGCCTCTCCAACAGAACATCTCAGCCTCTCAGAGCTCGTTAGGATCTAAAAGAGGGTCATAGACAATAACTGTGTACCTTAAATCTTGTCCATCTTACAGGCATCTTGTCTCAAGCAATCAAAGACAGACTATGCTGGCACGGTCCAGTAATTAGCCGGCTGTGCTTCCAGCTGGTTTGCAGGCACATGGCAGGTTAAACAATAAATAAATCAGATTAGGCTGAAATCTGTTAAGCAAAAGTGGTCCTGGCATTCAAAGCCATTTCTTCAAAGCATTGCAGATCAGTGCTCAGGTTTTATTTTCCAAAGCCTGTTATCATGGGTATGGCTACATGGTACTTTGCAGACAGACACAAGATCATTTTGGCTGAGTTTTGAGTAGGAGCCATGGATTGGCTTTAGACCAGAAGCAATATAATCTCCTGAGAAGGCAGGTACATGAGCTCTGGTTGGCCTGTGGTTGATCCAAGGCGTGAATAAAGCAATCTGCTATCTTGTGTGGAAGGAATTTTCCTTGCATGACCTGGGGAAATACTTGCGCTCACTTGCAAACCTCACAGCCTCCATCCAAATGAATGTTACCAGTTCTAACTGCTCTGTGGACTTTCCTGTCTGCTGCAAGAGTGCTTCATCAGGAGCAATTTATGTGTAATGAGTAGACGGAAGGTAAAAAAAAGGGGGCTTTTTTTCTAATAAACAAAATAAGTGTTGCTTGTTTCTGTGGGATCTAGGGATTTAGGAGCAAGTGGACAGGAAGTTTTGTCTGCATTCCAAGGGAGCTGACTCTGCTCTCAGCTGTCTGACATGGCCCTGCCCTTCCCGGAGCAAAAGCTTCACCCTGGAGAAGAGCCCCAAACCACCTTCACCCTCCTTCTCCAGCAGTTCCTCCAGAACTCTCTGCCCATGGTCCTTTATGTCTGCATCTCCCACCAAGGTAAGGAAGGAGTGTGAGATGTCCCATGTGGGCACATCAGTGAGCAACAAAGGACAGGGAAAACTCTATCAAAGTCACCGGAGCTTCTGGAGGAAATCACCGTATACAAAGAAGTTCTTGGGGGAATCCAGGGGTTACATTAAGTGGAAAGGAAACACTTGATTTCTGAAAACACTTAGGAAAGTCTAAGTCATAGAAAATACCTTTTTACTCTGCTTCTACATAGTTTTCACTGTGGTAACATCTACCAGTCCCAGACCTTGACTTCTTGTGCTCAGCGCTATAAAAGTATATCTGAGAAAGTTGGTCCCTGGCCACAGAGCATGCAATGCCATAAAACCACAGAAAAAGGGACAAGGAAAACTGAAGTGAAAGGCATCATAGGCAATCCACCTGACATCTTGATCCTGCATCCATTCTAAGCCTGATTGGAGAAGCAAGCAAAAAATTTTGGAAAGGGAACCGAATGATGAAGGTTGCCTGCCTCTTTTCTGACACAATCCATGAAGGATTATTTCTGTAGCAGTCAAGATGCTATTGGTCTTATCCCACATCTCTCATTTTTCTCATGTTTCCTCATGTTTTTTCCATGCAGGCTTTAACAAAACTCTTACCAAAAATTACTGATTCCCAGCAAGGCTAAATTGCAGTGTTATAAAGCAAAGACTTTTCAATGCTCAGGCTGCAGGCAGCTTCCAAGCCATTCAGTTTCTTTCCCCATACCTCCTGGCTGCCTCTTTGCTTTGAGGGAAGAAATCAAGAATCTGCCCAAATCAAAACATGCAGTGCACTCTCCCCAGAGGAAATACATACATCGCAGTTAGTGGGTTGCTTATAGAAGCACTTTTCAACCTTTTCAGGCTGTGTTTTGCCTCCCGGAGTGGAGGGATCTTCTTTCCCTGATCATAGTACCTCACTGGCCAGGCACATTGCTTTAGTTAAGAGTTGTTCTACCCAGTGGGATAAATAACCCCCTTAAAATTATTTTCAGATGGAAATAATGAGTTGTCTCTTGCTCTCCCTTCCCTCTCCCTCCCCTATTACCCCTGAGGAATATTCACCATGGGCTGCATCTAGAGATGGTGAAAATTTGTCATGTTTTTATCTTGTTGGAAATCTGTCAGAAATCCCAACTCCAAGATCTACTTTTTTCCCACAAAAAAAAAGCTCCACATCTCTTTTCTTTTTTTTTTTCCCTTCAAAAAACAAACAAACAAAATGGTTTCCTTGGAGGAGGGAAGGTCAGAGCTCAGCTGCTTTGAGAGCTCATCCTCCGTCTGTGCCAGAGTGGCTGTAGTCTTCCCCTTTCTTCCCCAACAAGTGCAGGAAAGGTTTGCTGTCAGCAGGGACGTGCTCAAAGGCACAAGGCCATTCTGACGCCATTGGTACTTGGCAGCTGGGGAGCTGGTGCCTTACTTGGACTTACTGCTCTGATAACTAGTGACAGTTTGGGATCCCACCCTTCCTCCTTATCATCGGCCGATTCTGCACTTATCTGGCTGCGTTCAGGACAGCTCCTTAAACTATCTTTATCAATGACAGATCTAGCAGGGGTTGATGGATATTTTATGTGTTTGGCAGTGAGAACTGCGGTGGTGCTAAATCTTCTCTCACTCGGCTGACCCCAAAAAATAAAACTGGTGAAGCACACACTCACAAATCCCTTAATTAACCAATGCTGACATATCACATTGCGAGATGTTAAATAAGGTTGTTTTTCATCCACTGAAGCAAAAGAGACAATGCTCAAATTTTCAATTTACCCTGGCTCTTATACATTAAGTTAAATTCCCAGAGATACAGGAAAACATGCATCTAGCCTTATAACCTTCTCTGTTTATAGAATGTTAAAATCTGTGACATAATCCTATATTGCTCTGATTTCCTTTTGTTTCCCCAAGTCCTTAAAGCAAATGGACTAACTTTGGATTGCATTTGGCTAGAGGCTGTATTTGCAAGAAGACAGATTTGCTGTCCAAACAATTGGGCCAAAGATTAAGGACAGATAACTTAGTAATGTTATATCAGATCTGTTGTTTCTCATTTCCCACTTCACCCTCTTCCTTGATCTCCCAACCCAAGATGAAAATCAGCCTCTAATCCTGACTTCTTGTAGGCAAGAATGGGATGGATTCCTTTCTTGACACCAGACCACTTTTGTGGATCAGCCAGCAGGAGTGGTATAGGATAGAGTGGCCTTGACTATTCTGGCTCTCTTCTCTGCCATTTTCTCCAATTGTTTGTCTCTGCCAACTTTTGGAATGACTCAGGAAGGGCGATGGGAAACTCTTCAGCAGAAGGAGTACTTCCCTATGGCACCATTATTGTGTCATATTAAGAAACAGCATGATACCCCATGGATATCCCTAGAATTTGTGCCAGGAGTTAGAGCCCATTAGGGCCTCTTTCCCCGCTAAGCTGCGTGTCAGCTTTTGCTTTGACCATGGTCCTACATTTACAACAGAGAGAGTTCCCGTTAAACTTGACTGAAATAGGAACAAGGAGAGCTTCAGGACAAAACTCCAAGCTCTGTTGGGAAGGTGACTCCAATGGTTTGTGCTTTGGGTTTTCTCCCTCCCAGCATGACGCAAAACCCCACATCTCAGAACAGCATCTGTAGCAAGAAATTTTAAGGAATTTCATGTCAGAATCCATCAACCAGAGACAAAATCCCTAGTCATTGTTGACAGCCATGGCCAGGACACATTTCTAGGATGCAGAAGCAGTGGCTGGCTCTACATGAGCTTTGTGTTTCTTCAGCAACTTGGAATATTGCAATATCTGCTAGAAATAAATGAATGTTTTTTTTTTTTATTATTTTCCTTTTTCTTTTCTTCTTTTAAAGACAAAATAATATTTGGAGATTTTGCAAATGACAAAACATTTATTTTCAGGGGCTCTTTGCAGTTTCCCAGCCTACAATTGAATAGCACACCATTGTTTAGAGCTGGTTAGTGACAAAATTTAATAAATAATCATCACCACAACAAGCATGTATCTCCCCATCTATTCTGCTCCAGTGACCCATCACTGAGAACAAAACCTTCGTTGTTCTGTGTCATCTGACTGATCCTTTCCTTTTGCCTCCATCTCTCTTGAATGCATGTGTAACATGGCTCTATTTAAAACCCCGTCAGCCTAAGCAAGATTAATGTTTGCACGGGGGTGCAAAGCTGGCTCAGAACAATATCAGCTTTGAGAGGCCTTCTTGTCCCTGCTCTAGAGATGGGTGCAGGAGCCACCCGGTACATTATTCCTTTATTTATTTATTTATTTTTATTTGAATGTCTCGGTTCTTCTGAAGCAAGTGTTGGCTGCAGGCCCACAGCCAGATGGAACTGAACTGCTTTCTAAGAAAAACATGAACAAGGGAATTACATTTTGATGTTGTAATTTCTTCATAGGGGTATTTATTTCCAGAGCTCTTTTTTTCCCTCTCACTCCTCCCCCACCTCTGGAATTTGGTGTACAAAAGTCAAAGAAGCTATCAAACTTCTGTTATTGTTGCTGGTTTGTTTTGCATCTGTTTTTAATACTGAAAGATTTGGGGCAGACAGCTTCAGAAAGGGAAATCCACAGATTGGGCAGTGAAAGCAGTGGCAGATTGCATCATGGTATTCTGGTTCAGTGAGGAAGAGGAGAAATATGCCTTTTGAGTGGCTCTGTCCTCACAGCTTCACAATCCTTTTGCTTCTGGTGAATCTGCAGACAAGCTCTGCATGGACTGCAAGGGACTGGTCGTGATCCATTAACCCGTTTCATCCATCTAAACTAATAAAGAGCCATCAAGTGGTAACTTTATGTCATTACGATGTGGGCTAAATTAGAAATGGATGTTGAAGGCTCTGTATGGAAATTTTACATCCTAAAGAACCAATTCCAATTTAGTACAGGGACCAGCTCATTCAAATCAACAGTACTAGCCTGAATTACATCCTCTAAAGATTTCACCCAATGCATCTGTCCTTCTTGGTCAATAAACATATTTCAAAAGCCCAAGCAAACCAGCTGTGTTTTCTGAGAGTCAACTGTTCCGCTTTCTGGTTGAAAAACCTCAGAACATTCCCAAATGCCTGCTGCTCAGTTCCCTCAGGATAAAAGCTGGCTGGGGAGGGATGCAGTTGTTTCAGTATTTTGCCCTTCCAGAGCGTGAATGCAGAAGTATTTTGTTCATAATCAGCTTGAAGACACGTTTTCATTCCAATAACTACAGAAAAAAACCACATGAAGATCAAATGCTATTTTTTTGCAACAAATGATGATTATGAAATACACCTTTCCATTCTTCGGTACGGCTTGAAAAAGGATTATTGGTAAAATAAAACACTGTGCCTTTAAGGTGTACTTTATCAAAACTTACTGCATGAGCAGGCATTTCAATGTTTGTCCTGACTTTGTAGGACCAATAAATCTTGAGCATTAAAAAAACATAGTCTCACTCATTTTTGCATCTCTGTGGATAGTGGGGAGGAAAGATTAAACAAGCATTATAGGTTATCTGATTTCCATCACACTCAACAGAGAATGAGGAGGAGCAACTTTGCCTCTAAAAGCAATGCACTGTATTTATGACCACTACAAAGTGGTTTCTGACTGTCTCAAGGAATAGGAGCAGAGACATCACGAAGCAGTGAATTTCTTTGCAAAAAGACTAAACAAACTTAGCTTAATATTTTTCTACAGTTCTTTCTGGAACTGAGATGGTCAAAGCTATCAGCTGATCTGAAGTAATGGATCACCACAGCTTACAAAATATTATAGGTAGAATCAAGATATTTTCTTTACTGAAAAGAGCTGAGCAATGCATGAACCTCATGCTCACGCAGATTAGCTGTCTGATCTCTAATTACCCAGAGACTGTACAAGGAAGAGTTGATAGTGTTCCACAGTTTCAGAGGCACAGACCTTAAAAACTCATCCGCTACTGGTTTTGAGAGAGTTCAGAGGCTGCAGCACACACATTGTTATAGGATGCTACAGTCCTAGCCAGGCTGCTCTCTCCCATGCTACTGCTCCTCCTTCCTAGTCATCAGGCTGCAGGAATAAAAGTACAAGAGATGGTTTTAGGATTTATCTTGGTGTTGTTTCAGGCATGAGGTATTTGCTGTTGCAAAGTGCACGACCCCAAGGAATGCTCCCTGCCAATGCTGTCAACTTCTGTGCTAGAGAGTGACAATACAGCCTGTAAACATGTTGGAGTGTAGATGCCTTGTCAGAAGAGAACTGGAGGCATTCATTTTGTAAAGGTTTTTCATTTCCAAAGGTCACCTTTTGCATACCATTTGTTTCTAATCTCTCGGTTGCTGGTTTAGAAACAAACAAGTGCCAGGAAAGAACAAGGAGACAGAACGGTTTGAAGGTAAAAGGGCAGGATGATCTCATGCACCTGGAGTTGATAATGGTCTCTGGTGCTGAGCAGTTAATTTTGGGGTTGGGGTTCATCCAAGTAGTTTCTGTAGAATGGAGAGACATACAGTATATTTGTGAACCATCCGAGCACCCAATACATTTAGGGCAAATGTAGCTGAGAAGGCAGTTTCTCATAGATCTGCTTTCAATGTAGCATTTGTGACTTTTTCCGTGCTTGGCCAAATAACAGTATTACATGTTGCAAAACTCCTCAAAGTCTTCGCTCTTCTGATGTAACAGAAATCTGGAAAGCCTCCATAATGCTGCCTTGTAATACACGCCTAATTTAACCTGGAGAAGCTGTTTTTCAAAGACAATGACTTCCTGTGATTGGTGTCTCTGCTGAGACTATCAGAATGTGAATAAAACAGTACTAATTATAACAGCATTTTTGTAACATAGACATCTCCCCTACAGTCTTTTCCACCCATTTAAGAGGAGACTCAAGTAGAGGGTGAAGAAATGGGATTACTATGAAATGAGAGGGAGACAGACACGTGCGGAAGAGCAGCACACAGAGTTAGTTACCTGTGCGTGTACTGTCCTCAGCAACAAACAAATAAAAAAATCACATATCAGAAAAAAAATATCCAAAATACTTTCATGGTATTATTTCCTCTGACTCTTCAGAAAGAGAGGATTTTTTTTAACTTCCCCATTGGTTTTCTATTTATCTGGTCTGTGTGAAGTTTGGGACAGAAAAGTAGCCTTTCTTTGACATATTCTTCAGGGATGCATAAGCAGTCATAGGATCAATGATGCTCCTTCTCCAACAAAGAGCTTGTTTGTCCCCAGGTCTCCAGTTTAGGGAAAATAATTCACGAAAATGAAAACCAGGAGCATAAATCATACAACGTTGTTAATGAAACCCTACTCTTGAGGGAGCTTGAGAAAAATCAAGCATCCTTAGCACTGGGCTTAAATTTCTCTCCCTAAGAAGGAATGAAAAGCACATTTCAGCAAAGTCTTTACGAGCATAAAGAGAAAGGTTTGGAAAGCAAGTTGATCAGTGGCTGGCTGATGCCAGTAGCAACCATTTAGGACAGTGATGATCTGGTCTAGGTATATCTTGGCATCTTTATGCCTATGTACAAGCAAGGGAATAATAGTACTATAAAGAATATTATCTCCATGTAATATTAACAAATTACATATAACATTTTGTCTCAAGAAGATAACATGTAATTACATAAAGAAGTAGAAGGATCTGCGTATAATCTATAGTCCTGTGAAAACAATAGTGGACATTGGATTAACCAAAAATTCTTACAAAGCAAAGGAAAACTCCTCCTAGAACAATTCAAAGTTTACAAATGTCCACTCTAGAACAGATGCCTAGGACTGGCAAGGTGAGACTTTACATCTGCAGTCCCACTGAGCTTTCCTTCTGTTTTACCTCTGGGAATGGCATGGTACTTTATTATCTCCTCCAAAATGAGCTGTGTAAGACTTCTTCACTGCTAGCAACTGCAGCAGTGTGGTGCTCTATGTGCAGTGGCCATTCCTGCTACAGACCCCGTCACTGCTGCTTCTAAGTCAGCTGCCATGTTTAGCCCTGCCATCTCCTGCTCTTTCATCTCCTGCAGCTGTAGTAGTCATTCATCTAACAGCCCTGTCCAAGAGCAGAGAAACTACCTTCACTATCTCTGTCTTCGCATTGTGGGCCCCCACTTTGGAGTGAGAAGAAAATTATGGAGCCACCAGGTTAGGGGTTGTTTCTCATGGAGATGAAAAGTCACATTTTCTTGCTCAGGTGGGAGGAAACTTTCTCCAGCTTCTGAGACCTTCAGGACACAAGTGGGTCTGTCTGTAAACTCCCCACACACCTCTGTACTGAACAAAAATAAGACAGTGAATGTCAATACCTTCTTTTGCACTTAAAGGAAATTTACTTTCTGAATGTATCCGTAGCCGTATCTCTAACTTGAATTTCCTGAGGCATCATGATGTACCAAGGACACCATGGTGGATTAGATAGCTAGTACTTCCAAGCCTTGCTTTTCATGATTGTTCTATATCTTTGTAGGAAACTCCAGTACTGAGGTTTGAGGCAGCTCCTGTTCCTTCTCTTCTCAAGTCTGTAACCACAAGATGCCACGTTCACTCCTTTCCTGTATTTTCCTGTACATGACAAGCAGGAAACAGCTTCCAGCATCATGGTGTGATAGAGATAAGCAAGCTGTGAGTGTACAGACCACACTTCCTTAGGTTTCCCATGTCTTTCTGGGAACAAGAAAGCTCCCAGGATTCAAGTCTCTATTTTGATTTAATGACTTCAAGATGAGAAGTGGCAAAAGAACTACAGCTGAAAATTACTCTATGGTGAATTGACTGTAGTAGCTTTATTCTTACAAGTTACCTCAGCCTGTGGCTAAAAGTTTTTCACACTTGTGTTGCATTTTTGAGCCAGGAGAGGAATCCGAAATTGCTGTTGAATATATCATTTCCCATCTATGGGAAAGAAGCCGTGAGCAGCATAGGCTGGAGGGAGGAGATGCAGGAAAGTGTAAGGAAAAGGCAGAGAACGCACAGGAGAATCTCAGGGACGAAAGGAAGAATAATCACTGCCACCTGGAGAAGAACCCCAGAAATACCCACCCTTGGGGCCATGTCACCATGCTGTAATTTCTTTTTCCTGCAAGGTAGCACAAGTTACTTCGGTAGCTTTTTATGGATGACAAAGTCTTTTCAATTATGGTGTATGTTGAAGTTGACCCTTCTCAAGCTTATTATTACATAGAGGGTCTTTCAGATAAATTCTGCCAGCTGTATTAGGCCCTAGATGTAATTTGCAATAAAGAAAAGAATTTTCACATTTCCTTAAGAAAAAAAACATAACCACTTTTATTGATAAAGTCAAGGAGTGTGTGGTGTTACCCTATTCAGAGTCATGATTTTGGGGTGATGCTGCATGTTTTTTGAATGTTTGAGGCTGTCAGAGCTTTATTCTCTGTGGAATGCATTGTTTTGAGACAGATACGAAAAAACTTCTGTGTTTGTAACGTAAAGTAGACAGCACAACAACTATAAAATGAACCTGACCTGTAAATCAGGACTAAAATGTACCACATAAAAGTGTCCTATTTTAAACCTCTAGAGCAGGTAAGATATACAAGAGAAAACCCATTTTGTAAAAGCCAATACAAATGCAATAGATGCTTTAAATTGCTTCCTTATTGCTCTTTCAGAGTTGTTACTAAAACAGGAAAGGATTTTTCAGTGCAGGATGTTCCTCCAGAGTGTCCTTTTTAATCTCATTGACAAATAAATATTTATAGCACTCAGCTCCAACCAAGCTCACCCATATGGTTATTTCAATTTTAGTGGTCTTTAGGGAAGTATCTTTTGCTCCCAGCACCACAGCCACCAATAAAATTGAGAACAATCCAACTCCACTTTCAGTAGGGGAAAAAAATCAGTTCAGAATAATTTTATTTGGTGCAAATGTCCTCTGGATTCCAGTGCCAGGTCTAAGCTCTATGTCGTGGTTTGGGCCAGATGGACCACTGAAGCAAACAACAGATGCTCTCCCTCACCTCTCTCTCCAAGGAAAGAAGGGAGAGAGAGAAGGAGACTTATGATTTTAGAAAAAAAAAAACTACTTCAATGAAAATATTAATAAATTAATGAAATAATAAAAAAGAAAATAATTACATATATTCAATATATACAAAACTGTATCAAGTTCCCAGGATGATGATCACATCACTGGTAGGCACAAGGGAAGTCCCAGACTGGTCTCAGCAACAGACAGCAGCTGGGTTCTGGATCTGAATTCAGGAAAGCATGGATCAGGATCACAGGCAGACAAACAGAGAGAGTCCTCCTTGGATGCCTGCCGGTGAAGAAAGAGGGCTGACCCTTTGATCCCTCGGCTTTCATACTGAGCATGACGCAGATGGGATGGAATACCCTGTTGGTCAGTTTTTGGGTCACCTGTCCTGTCCACTCCTCTCCTCATGTGGGACCCGTCTATGCTTTTCCACTTCCGACCCTCCAACAGGGCATGTAGTGAAGTTAGCTGACCTTGATTGTTATAGTAGTAAATCTAAGCAAGAGCCCTCTCTGCATACCATTCCTTGGCATAAACTGTAGACATAGGGCTTATCACTCAGAGCAAACTGCACAATAAGCTCTTAATTTCAGAGCTTCAGAGTTAAAAGAGGCTTAGCTGCAAAGTAAAATTACTAAACAGAAAATCAGTTCTGTTTTACCTCAAACCAGAGCACTCTAGAACCACTTGTAGAAGAATAAAATGAGAGAGGAATTAAAATGATAAATCTTTGTTGCTGTTGACCAGCACCAGTCACCATGTTCCAGGAGTGAGTTCTCCATGAGTACACCAGGAGAAAAGAAATTAAAGTCAACATGAACTTGTTAAATCTGCTCAAAAGGCTCATCTTCAGTTTTGAGGTATGATGCTATCATTGCATGTCAGTTGTCTTTTGAGAGTAAACTTCTGGAACTGATTTGAGTTCATTTAAGAAAGGTTTAGATCCAGACTCATGGTTCTGGCAGAACCTGTTGCACTTCTAAACATTTTCTTTAGGAACACAAAAGAAGCAAAACTAGCACAGTGGATCATTTCAGTGCCTACAAAGCAGGAAAGAAAAGTTTCAGAACAGTGGTTTGCAGTTTCTGCCTTGTCTGTCAGTTCCATACAACTCTCACATCAATGCATTTGCTTTCTTTCCCTGTAGGTGAAGATGATGGGCATTTAGTACTGCAATTGCTATGACTTTCTAACCACATATTGCATGAAAATGCAACATATGGAGCTATTTCCCAGAGGCAGTCAGACCATTTTCAGAAGCATAAATTCACAACATCAGACAGAAACTAAATTGAAGGCAGATATTTGCCAGCTTTTCCCTCTTCTCCACCCTTTTTGACCAGTTGTGCTATTGATCCAGCCTCCCTGGATCTGCCCGCAGCTGCATTTTCCACACAGCCTTTACCTGAGTGATATTTATGATATGCCTTGGGACCACTGCTTACCAGAGGGAGTGATTTGACTGACTGCGTATGGCAGGTCTGTAGACCACGACAGGTGCATTCAACACAAGGTGGATTTCTTACCAGGACTGATTTACTACTAAGGTTTTGGATGTGACTGTTTAACACATTAATTTGAAAGTCTCTTTTTTGTTGTTGTTGCACAAGTGCAGCCTTGTAGACAGAGAAACTGGTGACTGAAACCTTTCTGAAGGGAGCATTTCTTATTATGTGTGGGTAAAAGCTGATATCGTGGGCCTTGACCTCTGCTCTCAGGACAATTGTGGTTTGCAAATGTTCAGTAATACCCTTCTGTCTGGGCTGTATTTCTGGTGTTTCCGACACCTGTTAGTAGGTTAAAAACCACCTAGTTGTCTCTGGATACTTCTCAGACACCAAGCCCACCTTGAAAATGGCAGTCTACGAATAACTTTATAGAGACAAAGAAACAAGGACCAGCACACCTGCCTCCAGAAACACAGCAGCCATCCAAATCACTCCCTGAAATGTGTAATATGCAGCCAAACCTCCAGACACTATCAGATTGGCAGTGAAGAGAATATTCTTGATAACCCCAGTACCAGCCCCAAAACATTCAGCAAACAAGGCTACTCCTCCAGAGACAGAGATCAGAGATGTAAATGAGCCTTCTGAAGAAACTCACTACAATATAAAAAGGAAAACCCTATTAACAGCACACTTAGCTATCACATTTCATGGTAGATTGGAACCTGTCCATAACATTCTGAAACTACAGATGATCATTTGAGAGAAATTGTCCTCAAAGTTTCCCTTTGAACTTTCCAAATTGCCTTTGTCTCACCAAATCCTTTATTAGAAGTAAAATTTCTCATGGCAAACATATCCCAAGTGGAGTGGGGCCATGCCAAAGCAACAGATTTAAAACTTGCTGACACATGTACATACCCCATAGAATAAGAGCCCCATTGCCTTCCAAAAGAAACCATCAAAGCTTTGCATCCTACATGTACTCATTCTAGAACGTGATCTATTCTATCCAAAGCACCAAATGCCCTTATGGAAAGTATGTGGGTGAAACCCATCAACCACTGTGCACCACAACATTTTCACACAGACACTCTGTGAAAGACAGAAACACCCGGTGGGAGAACGTTTCTCACAATATAACCACTCTCTGTTTGACTTCTTAGTCTTGATCTTCAAAGGCATTCCACAAGACATCTTCAAAAGATGAGCTTTGGATGTCAAATTCCTAACCCTACTTCATCCCCAAAATCACAGCACAATAGAGATGATGGTTTTATGTCACAATTTTCCCTACTCTATAGCTGAAGCACTTGCCATCTGTCTCTGTGACACAGAAATTATTGAATTTACTGCTTTTGTTAACATACCTTTCATTTCCATAGGTACCAAATACCTTTTTCTAGCCAAATATCAAGCTGATCAACACAATTCAATTCAAGCTGCAAAGCAAGTTTCCCCCATCTTTATTAGCTGGAATGTTGCTTCTTCAGTTTCAGGCCCAAGAAATGCCTTTTCTTTGCTTCTTATCAGTTGCTCTAACCAGGGTTGTCATCTCTCCCTACAAATCTCTCCTTGCTTATTTTGATAATGATGGTGTTATTGTAGCTGTGGGGCTAGTCCCACTACCTACACAAACAAAAAGTAGACAGCTAATAGGTTCAAGTTGGTCTGTTTCTCCACAAAACACATGTATCACAGACAGCTCATATTTTCACAGAGAGGGTGGGTTCAATCCTTCATATCCTTCATGGGTCTGCTAGCAAGAGTGCCACTTTCCCCAGAAATCCTCCCTTCCAGTGGGCTAACATTTCCCACGAGAATGGTCAAGCAGGTATCCTTGCTGCTAGACACAAAAGTCCAGATTTGAACGAGGGAAGAAGCAAGAACCAAGTGCGGCGTCAATCCTAACCTTCAGCTACGCTCAACCACAAACTAACACTGCTTGCTTAACACAAATGTTGGTCAGTGATGAGGTAGCTTTCATTTTGTTGCTGTTTCCAGTCCCTGATAGCAGACACCAGCTCAAACTTACCTCAGTTTTAATAAGATGAACGAGGGGAACATAACTAACTACAGTGACACTAATCCATTTATCAACACATAGAAAGAGCAAACAAGGCCGAGAGCAACTCTTTTGAGCTGCAGTTTGGCTGGACTAATGGGTGATTACCTTTCATAGACTGAAAGAACAAATATGACTAGACGTATTGGAAAAAGATGGTTTTAATTTATGCTATTTAGTCATGTAATCAGAGAGCAGTCTGCATGTGTGTGGGAATTATTATGAGATAATTCTTGGAAGCTTGCTAATCATGTCATTGCTTTTCAGAATTCAGTTTATGCTCTAAAGCCTCCTGGAATTTATTAAGATGGACACTTTGATGCTTCAGGTTCCTCCACTCCAAGACAGACATAGAAATTGCTACACCAGGGAATTCTGACAGCCTATCTCTCTTGATAGTTTTGCTTTAAGAGTAGCTGGATGATTCAGGGGAAGCAATAAACTGCCCTGTACAACACTAACTTTAAAGAAGAAATTTTTTTTCCAGCACATCATACATAGTATGTATGCTGCAGCATGGGGCTGTGGCTGCCTTGTAATTTTTCTAAAGCATATAACATGTGAAGTTGAGAGTTTTATACTGTAAAAGCTGTCTGCTTTTCTTCTGTATGGGCCGGCTGGGATACTGGGAGTTTTCTCAATGTGAAAGACTGGGCAATTTCAACTCCCTATCAATGTCACAGATGTAATGTCCTTACTAGGATACCTGAATTATTGGCTATTTCAGAAACTTCATAAGCCTACAGCATCGGTGATTGCCAAAGAGGGCACTGCCTTTCCAAACCCAGAATCTTGACGTTTGACTGGTCCATCATATGTCCAGTTGTAGAGCCTCAGAAAGATTCCTTAGAGTATCCAGGAATAGTTTTGAACCTACTTATTTATACAGTTGGCAGGGACAAACTCCTCCTCCCTGCTGTGGAATCATACATCTCCATCCTACATAGATAAAGTGTGTTATTCCCATTTTAAACCTTGGTGAAATGACAAAGAAGAGATCATTTGCCCCAGGGAATCCAAAATTTCCAGCTAAACATAATCTGTCCCCTTGAGTTGCAGAACTTATCTTTTTTTTTCTCCAGGCTTGGCAAGATGACAGAAAGACTCCTACATTCAGCAGAGCAGAGAGAACAACACTTTATTCTTCATCCACTGCCTGCAATAAAGATAACCATTCAAGCAGAGCTGTCTGCATATAGAGAGGGATTTTATGGACTCAAGGCCCCTGCTTCTAGCAGGTGCAGCCCAGGCTGCTAGGAAGGGTACGAAGGGTTAAAGCAGCACTGGGTTCTGGAAGTTGTACAGGAATTGGAGAAGACAGAGGAATTTGTTGGATCCTGGAGTGCATGAATTTAATAACTTAAATTATCCCATTCCGCCTATAGAGGACAGGGCCTGAACTATGCACACGAGAGAAGAGGGAAGAGCCAAGTTACCCCAGGCTCAAGTGGACAAAGGTTAACTAGAGAATTGCAGCTGATCTGGGGAAGTGAACTAAGCTTTTCCTAAGCCCCAATTCACTCCTGAGAAAAACATCTGAAAAATCTTCCACATGAAAACACAACTTTTTCTCCCTATATTGCAAGGGGAAAGAGAAGAGAGCAAGGTGGTGTTTTCCAGTCTTTTCTCCCTTTCTTTTGCTCTACAGGTTCGTGTGACTTCAGTTTCACCTAGCCCAAAGGCAGAGACTATACAGAAATAAAGATATCTTTTTTTTCCATTTCCTGCGCACTACAATGAGTGACATAATGTTGTAGAGAGAAGCCCAGCGAGGCTATTACAAGAACCCAAGAGGCAACAAGAATTTCACAGTATTATTAGTTATCATTTAGAAATTTTCTTCTGGAGGCAGAAAAAACCAACAGCAACAGGTCCTCACATGAAAGAGCTGAGAAAACACAAAGGAATAGAACAGCTGAATTAGCTTTGTTTTTTGTTAATTACCTCCAAAGCTTTTAGGGTTAAAAGAGGTCTAGAGGCCTTTGCATTCAGCCTCTCTCTAAACTCATGCTCAGCTAATCCGTGTCAGCTGCATCCTCCCTTGCCAATACAGAGGTGAGTGTGAGGAATTTTTGCATGTTACTTATTTAGCTATTACCTTTTATGGGTGTCTCTCTCCCACTGGCTTTCTGGCTGCAAACGGGTTGGCAAGAGGAAAACCTCAAACAATCCTCTTCTGAAAGCTTTAAAACTTAGGCAGAGGAAAAGAACAGAGTCTGACAAAAGAAGCAGACACCTGTGAAGTCTGTGTTTGGACCTGGGCTGCTACTTTCAGTGCTGCAGCTAATACAGGGTATTGTCTCTTCGTAAAGCAGTGTCTGCTTAACTCATTGGAATTTAGGAATCCACTGATCCTTTTTTTTTTTTGTGGGGAGGGGGGGTTTACGTGATTTTCAGCCCTCACTTGCGCATTTATTATAAGGCTTATGTGCAGACAATGAAAAAAAAAAAAACCAAAGCAAAACTCATTTATCCAAGTAGTGTTCAAAACCAAAGGTGGAAAGAGGCCCTGCTCTTGTGGAGACTGTCTAAGCAAATGAAGAATAGCCATGAATAGGGGAGAAAGATGCTCTCACTTCAGCACAGTGAGTAATGATCCTCCAGAGAGAGGTAGGGAGTGAGGTAGGCAACAATCAACTAACAGACAAGGGAAGGGCTAAGGAGGTAAGGCAGGAGCTGGGAGCACGGGGCTGAACTGAAAATGCTGTGAGGGAACTGATTGGAGTAGAAGATCCAGTTACTCAGCACAGGGCACGGAGAGTCCAAAATCAAGTTGTCCAAATGCCTGAAGTCCCTACCTATGGCTGGAGCATGGTTTGGCCCAGTGTACAGTCTTCTGCAGATGCACATGGGTTAGTCCTCATTCTGGGCTATGCTCCTCCAGGAAACCAATCCATGCTCATGGATTCTGGTTGTGTTTGTGAAGTACTATCAAACTGTTGTAGCATTCACTGCTGTGCTGTGAATGCTTCTTTGTAGGTGTTTATTAACCTTGGCCAAGAAGTATCCATCAGTCTGGGAACAAGGAGGAGCATTTAAATTTAATGATGACAATGAACATGCTAAGGAGGTGATTACAACCAGAAGAGCCTGTTTTTTTACTTACTTGCAGAAGAAGGGTTTGGAGCAATGGAAAGAGTGAAAGAGGTGCCAGGTTATAGGAAAGGTGCACATGGCAGGAAGGGAAGAAGAAACTTCAGGGAGAGCTATGTCAGAGGGAAGAAGTGGTAGACAGGGTTATTTTGTCATAGAGAACCTGCATTAGCTGTGAGACAAACAAAGTGCAGAAGAAGAAACCACAGGAGACTAACAACAGATAAGTAAGCAGAGGAAGACCTTCAAGGGGGTCAGGAACTGCTGGGAAATACACTGTTCAGGAAGTTCATTCTCATAGAAAAGTTAAGCATTTGACAGTGCTTGAAAGTAAAGAACAATGCTAAGTTCTGAAACTATGCTCAACAGATTTCAATGAGTCAGTTTCTTTGAAATTATCAACAGAAAGGTAAAAAAGACTTACAACTTCAGTAGCAAGGTGGGATTCTGGGAAAAAAAAAAAAAGCACATTTTGAAGTACAGAGCAAGTCTGAAGACTTGTAATGGGACTGAGAGCCCTGAAAAATGGACCTCAAGTTAAAAAAAAAGGCAGGGTAAGTTAAGATGCAGATCATCAATACCTGTTAAGGGCTCTAAACCAGAGGAATTATTTGAGACTGCTCAGACTCTAGAGGCATAAAGATACTTCCGTGCCCCACCAGCAGGGACAGCAAGGACCTTGCAGGAAGCTTCCGCAAAACCAATACGTCTTGATCCTTCCACTCTCTCCTGCTGGCTGCAACATCTGAAAAGTTCTCTCAGCCCTCCTTGGTAATGTTGACTCTAGAAGAAACACTCCTCACATCAGATCTGGGGCTTTTCAGAGCCATTTTTACAATTTCAGCTATTTCAGTATTTTAACACAAGTTGTCTGAGGGGTGAAGATCGTATCCAGCACAATGACTCATGTGGGTTACAACCAACACATTCTTCATGTGGGCCAGAAAAAGCCATGCGTTTTCTTCATTGACAACAGCTTGTCAGCACAACTGATGTCTTGGTTACCAATCTCAGCATAGAGGCACAGAGCAAATAGGCCAGAAACGGAAACTGCAGAGGCCTGTCTGCATGGATCTGGGGTCTCACTGAATCACAGAATTGTAAGGGTTGGAAGGGGCCTTCGGAGATCATCTAGTCTAACCCCCCTGCCAGAGCAAGTATACCTAGAGCAGGTTGGACAGGAACGCGTCCAGGTGGGTTTTGAATATCTCTAGAGAAGGAGACTCCACAACCTCTCTGGGCGTCCTGTTCCAGTGCTCTGTCACCCTCAAAGTAAAGAATTTTTTCCTCATGTTGAGATGGAATTTCCTCTGTTCCAATTTGTGCCCATTGCCTCTTGTCCTGTTGCTGTGCACCACTGAAAAGAGTCTGGCCCCATCCTCTTGACAGCTGGCCTTTAGATATTTATAAGCATTGATGAGATCCCCTCTCAGTCTTTTCTTCTCCAGGCTAAACAGACCCAGGTCTCTCAGCCTTTCCTCATAAGAGAGGTGCTTCATTCCCTTGATCATCTTCATAGCCCTCTGCTGGACTCTCTCCAGAAGTTCCCTGTCTTTCTTGACCTGGGGAGCCCAGAACTGAACACAGTACTCCAGATGTGGGCTCCCCAGGGCAGAGGGGGAGGATGACCTGCTGGCCATGCTCTTTTTAACGCAGCCCGGGAGACCATTGGCCTTCTTGGCCACAAGGGCTCATGGCTGGCTCATGGTCAATTTGTTGTCCACCAGGACTCCCAGGTCCCTTTCTGCAGAGCTGCTTTCCAGCAGGTCAACCCCTAACCTGTACCAGTGCATGGGGTTATTCTGCCCTAGGATCCTACAGTGCAGGACCCTACACTTGCCCTTGTTGAACTTCATTAGGTTCCTCTCCACCCAACTCTCTAGCCTGTCCTGGTCTCGCTGTATGGTGGCACAACCTTCTGGTGTGTGAGCCACTCCTCCCAGTTTTGTGTCATGTGTGTCCTGGGTGAACAGGTCCAGAGCATGCTTCTCCAAGGAAGCCACAACACTGATCTTACTTTTCCCTATAGCACTATCCTGCCCAACACTTACACACCTTCCAAAAGAAGAGAGTGTCTTAGAAAGTCCAGGATGAAGGACAGTGAAAGAATAAAGATGACTTTCACTGCTGTTTCTTGCTGTGCTCTGACGTAAGAGCAAGGGCTCTTTTTAGTATAGCATTCATCAATCTGATACCATGGCTGCACACAACTAGAAAAGACTGCACCGCTCTTGATTTTGTATTTTGACTCTGCCTGCTCACAGAAGGACCTGCTGGCTATTTCTGTTTTTCCTGGAGGCTCCAAGAAGTGAGGAAATTCAAATGTGTGGAAGCACACCCAAGAACTGACGATCTCTTGAAGCAGAGATTGGCTACAAAACTAGAGGCTCGGTTTGGCCAAACCTCATCAATCAGACTTTGTTTTTGCCAAACCAAACCCCACACTAGAAATGGGTTTGGAGTCAGCTTTCATTTTCTTGAAGCCATCGAAGTCCTGAGGTTATTCAAAGGTCTCTCTATCACCCATTTGCAATCTAAACTTTTTTTCTGGAACATGTTTTCTGTAGATTGCCTTGATACGCCAACAAAGGGTGAGAGGCCAAGGTTGTCTGCAAGTTTTTCAGTGTTCCCCAGCTCTGGACGTGCCCCAGATACTTCAGGAATAGCCTTTCAAGTGGTGGTTTGGCCTTCATAGGCACAGGCGGTTCTGGGAGGAAGAGAGTCTCATGTTCGTAGAAAATAAGATTAAGAAACTAAAATATTGAGCAAATGGCTTTGAATCTGGAAAAATATGCTCAGGTTGGGGTGAAAATTACAGTTGTTTTTAAATGAGCTAATTTGTTCTTTCCTGTACATCAAATGTGGGAAGAAAAGGGGAAAAAGAGAATAAAAACAAAACAAAAAAACTTTGCTTTTTAATCTGACAGCTGCTCCTTCTGGAAAAATGATGTTTTTGTGCTTAAAGTGTTAGACTGAGACATAAGAGGGTTGGGTTCAGTTTGCTGATGTGCCAAAAAATCCCTGCACGACCTCAGGCAAGTCACCTAGCCTTTCCCAGTTCCTTTGCAGATTCTGGGGCTAAGATGACTTCCTTTCTCCTGCGTGTCTACACTCACTGCAAGGTCTTTGGAACAGGGCCTGACTCTTCCTATATGTTTGCAAAACACCTAGCAGAAAATGTGGCTACTCTTCTAGTTGGAGCTCAGGAGCAAGTCTGTGATCCAAGTCATGTTAACATCCATTAAAAATTCTGCAAAGTCCAATTCTGGACTCAAGTTTTCAACTCAGGCCAGTTTTAAGGCAGTAGGGGATTATATCATATAAACAAGGCTGTAGATGTCACTCTCCCCTAAGAGGCTTTCCCTCTCTCTGCCTTGAGCTGTGTTGTTGGTTTAGGCTATTGTCAGAATGCACTTGCTCGCACTTGTGGGATGTTTAGTTTAAGAAAACCCACAGGCGGCCCCAGGTTATTTTGCATTCAGAATATACAAAATCCCAGGGATGTGAAAGGAACTGCCTTCCAAGCACCATTGTGATTTCATATGAGGTACAGGTCAAGCCTTTACCTGGAATTCAAGATTTACAAGGAGTTTTTGTGTTGGTTTGTTGGGGTTTTTTTTCTGGAAAAACACTTGAGTGTGAATTGGGGAGACCACACACATGCAGCAGTTTCTCACCGCCCATGATCTGACATGCCACTTAACCCTTGTGGTTTACAACCAGTGCTCACCACAGTGCTCATTGAGAGCTCGGAGTCTCTGCTCATGCTGGGGAAAAAAAAAAATCCCCAGGGAATTCCCCAGTTGATGAGATCTTGCCCATCAAAATTCAAGTGAGGGACTGCAGTATTCGGTTTTAGGAATGGGCAGACTTCAGGTGGGAAAGAGGAGGTCCATCTCCTTCACTGAACCAGAAGCTCTGTGTTTTCTAGGACTGTCTTCCAAATCAAGCACAGCCTGAAGTAAGATGCAGAAAGGACCTCAGGAGAAAACGAGCCAAGTTTCCCAGGCACTGGTGGTTTTGACAATTCAGGAACAAAGAACTCAAGACGAGACAGGGTTGCTTCAGTCATCACCGCTGTTACCAAACACAGACAACCCAGGGAGGAAGTTTATTCTGGGAGTATCTTCTGACCATGCACTGTGGACAGACATTTCCCAGTACCCTCTAACAAACTGCAAGACCTCTAATTAAAGGCCAAAAGACACAGAGCGCGCCATCCCACCAGAAGAGAGAGGGAATGATGGTGAAGATCACCACCCATTCCTGCAACTGCAGAGAACTTTATGTGTAATTGTTGTAAAAAGCAGATGAGTCTGCAACTAGTTCCCTGGGCTGTGCTGAGATTTGCCCACTGTTGGTGCTGACATTATTGGGATCCTTTTTCCAAAGTCCATATTGGTCTTCAGATGGAAGTTGGAATAATCATGAGGAGACTTCCCAGAATCTTCTCCCTGAAAGGTCTCTTAGGACTTCTGGTCTGGAAATTGCTTTTCTTTCCCAAGTGTTTCCCAACACTCCAAGTGTTTCCCAACACACCAGTTTGGACCTGGTGACCAGCAGTGTTCACAGCTAGGATTTACACAGTCCTTGGAGGCAACAGCCTCAGGATTGTGAATATGGAGGGACCTTTCATTGATGCTGTTGGTGACAGCCACGCTGAATCTAGCCATGCGTGTACGTGAATATTAACACAATTTAACACAATTAAATAGCTGTAGGACTCAGCCTGCTTTGTGTCAGATCAAGGGGAAGCACAAACATCTGTCCCAGTCTCTTGACAGAAGTTAGCTGGTCAACATCTGCAACACAAGATCGGCTCTCATGCCCTGGAGATGTTCAAAGATCCCATGCACAGCTAACAATCAATAAAACACAGTTTCTTCTCCTTCAGCCTTTCCTCCTCTGTGCATCTACCTGGTGAAGCAAGATGCACAAGGAGAGGCAATGGCTTTATTGAGACCAACCGACATAGCTTTCAGGCCCGACAGCCTTTTGTCAGAGTCTCCAGCGAGGTGGACCAGCCTAAGCCTCTTAAAGATGCAAAACAATGATAACACAGTGGGTGCATTGAGCTCTGTGGAGACGCAAGGATCACGCACTGACGTCAGCCAGGGGTGTTTGGGACTGGAATACTATCCCTTTTTCCTCCCTGCCTGGTTTTAGGCTGGGTGGCTAAATTAGCAATGGCTCAGGGCTGTTACCATAAGATCACTTAGTAGTTCATCTTTTATTTGTAAAGCTGTTCCTTCCCACAGAAGTAAACACCCACCTTATCAGGCATGCCATGGCAAAGGATGTTGTCCAGCTCCCCACCTTCTGTCCTTCCTCTCGTTAGTGGCTTCCCTCCCTTTTGCAGCCATTCCCACCCACCATCTGCCAGAACATGCTGCACACCCGCAGCCCTGCCAGTGACGCTCATGGTCATGGTGTGGTCTCACCAGCCCAGCCTTTATCAGGAAAAAGCCTATTCCCTCCAGGGATGGGAACATGCCTGACAGACACACAGTGTGTCTGAGTTCCCTCCTCCACTGCAGTGCAGCGCCTGGCCACTCTCCCAAGCCCCTGGAATCTCTGAAAGGCCATTATTGAAACCACAGGTGATTCCTACAGGTCACATAAAAATAAAGCAAGGAAAGGCAGAGCCTCTAGGCCAGGGATAGCCTTTCCATGTCACAGGCAGAGACCGTTGTACATGTCCCTTTACACTGCTTCTCCACTGTCAAGCCCTTTTTCACCTCCCTCCATTAAATCTCTGAGGGCATCCTTAAAGGAGCCTGCTGAGAGGAATGCACCTGACTTGATTCTATGATTATAGCTCCTCTTCCCTGCAGATGAAAATCTAGATCTTGTTGCTGTTTTTAATATGGTGGTTTTATTAGAGAGGGGCCAGATCCACTAGCTGTTTAAAGCCACGTAAGTCCCATTGAAATAGCTTCCTGTTTAGCTCCAGAAAATGCCCAGAACATGCTATGATGCCGAGTTTCCTTCCCCACTGACTGCTGCAGACTATACAGTGGGAAGATTATCTGCTTGGAAAAACTCCTTTCTGACACTGAGTCCAGAGATGTACATTATCTGAAGATCTGCCCCAAAAACTGCAGAACAATGAGCTTCAGCAGTGCCTGCACTGAAAAATACAATAGGTATTCTTCCTGCTCAGCAAAGGTAGTGTGTGTTATTAGACTTAATAGGTCGTATAATCCTGTGTATAACCTCAAAGCACCTTGCACAATAGATATTGTGCTTGTCTTACAGAGGGTCTACCACAACATTAAGTGTAGTGCTCAATTCCTATTTGTTTATAGTCAGTGCCCCAGCCATAAAGGAGTCCCTCTCTCACTTTCTGACCCATGTCCCATCCCTCTGACCAGGCAATATGGACACAATTGAATGTCTTCCTCCAAAGTTTTCCAGAAGCACTCCAGGCTTTTACTGGTAGAATTTCATGTTATTTTCCCCACATTTGCACTCAATTGTTTGCATTTTTTTTCTAAGGAAGGGGCTGAGGCAATGAAACCCTGCAAGGGGTTACTGACTCCCTGCCATCATGCATGGCTCTCAAGATCTTCAGGACCAGTGAAGGTGTTTTTTCTAGTCTCATTTCTCCACATAAGCCTCAAATTCCCATGTATCATTGTGGATTTATTCTCCCCCTCCTCATTTTCACTCTCTTTTCTAAAGTTTTCATTGAGCTTCACCTTTTCACTCCTGTTCTCTGCTGGGTAACACACAAATCCCTCCTTCATCTTAGATTCATCCCAACACAGACGGACAAAGCATTCATCTGACTAGTGGAAAACAGTTCCTGGATCATTCAAAACTTCCATTGGACTCTCTGGTGCAGATGATGCCACTGGTATTCTTGTCCCATCTGACTAAAAGAACAACAGCATGTGACCTACAGCATTTTACTTGCTCAGTGTTGTGGGTCAGCAAAGACTGAGGATCACTGGTCTCAGTAGGACAGTAGTCAGCTTGTGGTAGCAACACACAGACTGCAGGAAGGAGTGGCATAAAGTTTTAGCTCCTTCTTCCCCCAGCATATGGGAACTGCTTGGCTAAACTATCATCCACCCTATTGTATCCCATGTTCTGTTCATAACATGTTCCTGCTTCCTAGAAATATTAGTTACATTTTTTTTGTACCATCACCATTCTCTGTGATAGAAAAGGCTGCAAATTTTACAGGCTGCTTTTTCCATCCTTGATAAAATCAGTTCTGTGGATCCTGGACATTTTCTGCATGTCACTTTTTTATTCAAATGATACATATCAGCTCTACAGCATAGGTAGCTGCAGTTGTCCTTCAGGGAAAATGCTCTTTTGGAAAACTCAACCTTCACCCTCCATCCCCTCCATCCAACCTCCAAAGAATTAAATTCTCTGGCAAATTCCTGCAAAGCAATTGTCCATCCAAAATTCATCAGCTTTTAAAATATCATTGGAACATCTAGTCTGTAAATCCTGCAAATAAAAAAATACCAGAACCAACATGGCATTTCATTTGGTTGCTCTCACAGCAAAACCAACAGTGTATTTCACAAGAGGTTACTGTTCCAGAAGAAATATCAAGAATTGATTTGAATACATTAGGCTTGATAGGTTACAGCATAACACAAATGCTCCTGCTATTTGCAAGAGCTCTCTTAAATACAACATACATCAGAAAGCAAACAGCAGTACTGTGCCTGTCTGATTTTTACATGTTTTGAGAGATTACATCTCACCGTGCAATTTAGCAGCTTTCACTGTAAACACTCATTGTCTTTCTACAACAGTCTCTCTCAGGGAGCCGGTGCCACACTACCAGAGCTAGTAATGCCAAAACAAATAGCAGTAAACTTTTCCCAAGAACACCTTCATGTCTTATGAAGAGAAACAATGAGTCTTGGAAAAAGGACTGTCAGGAAAAAACAAATGAGCCCCTGTGATTAGAAAAGCTCAGACTGCTTCTGGGTTGAATTGCTTTGTCAGCATTTTAAGAATTGACTGTGAACTGTTATGATATTAGGACTTTTGTGCCATTGCCATCACCCAGAAATAAGGAGCTGAACAGTATGCAATGAAAAGATTTACAGCCCTACACCTTTAGTTTTATACTAGTTCTTTGGCTAATTTTTCTTTCACACAGCAATTATGGATATTTATCACTTGTAAAGTTGAAGGCCCAGTTCTCAGAAGCCAAGATCAGTAATGGGGATGCTAAAACAGCATGTTGTCTTTACAACCTCTCTGCTATCTTCCAGATTCCTCCCTGAGCCACACCAGTGTACCTCTCGTTCGGTGGAAGAACCTCAAAGATGACCAGAGCACCCATCACTACTTCTGTTACATTTCAGTCACCATTGGCACCACCAACTCAGAGCAACTCTGCAGCGCTGAGCTGCACAGATAGCAACCCCCACATCCCATTCCTGCATCCGGCTGATGCTGATGTTGCTGTCTTTTACTCTGATTTTTAGTTTCTATGGATCCCAGGCCCTCACGACTTTGCTGCAGCAATATCAAGATTCCACCTGGCAATCTGGAGAACCCAGGTGCTGAACTGAACAGTGTTGGTTAGGGACATCTGCAGGCAGAATGCTTTGCACTACAAATTTCACACACACGCACAAAAGCCTGCTCTTTGAACAAGAGCCTGGATTACAAAGATGCAATTTTCTAACTTTCAATTAAGCAGACAAATACAATCACCAATCCCCTTCTCCTGATTCCTTCTTCAGAATTTAAAAGCAACCAAGGTTTTTTTAATGCAAGTGAATATATCCCTAAAGGATAGTCACAGCATGGACTACTTCTAAACCAATAATTAATCTACTGAAAAAATCCTTTCTCAAAAATCTCAGCCTGCCCCATTTCAGTTGGTGAGTAGAGCTATGTCAATGGATTTATGATGTGACGTCAGTCCCGGGGCTCAAGTGGCAACTTTTGTATTTTCATGCATTGTTTAACAAGCTGCTCACTTCCTTTCTCTAACCCAAACTTTATTAAAATCAGGAAGATGCACTCGAGTATTTTTCCAGAGAAGACAAGCTATTTAGACTTGATACTGAAAAGTGATTCCATGGGGTAAGGAAATGAAGAACTGCAAAGTGCTTAGAGAGAGATATTTAATGCCTTCAACTCTTACATTGAGTTAACAACTAGCATGGTCTTGGCTTTAAGGAAATAAATCGATTCTCAGGCTCCCTTATTTCAATAATCCCCCAACAAACTCAGATGCAGCTTTTTTCTCTCTGGATGATGATATAGGGAGGATTTTTTTGTTTTAATTATTTATTTTAGCAATAGCTACAAGTTACCAAGGTGTTTTACAGGGCCATGTGTAGAAGAGTACCCTTGTCTTCACAAGAACACATAGGTGTGCGCTGTACCATGAGGAGAACGCAAAAGGCTGTAAGGAGGTTATTGCTCCCATAAGGGGAGCAGTTATGATTCTCAGAGAAGGAGAGGTGGCAGAGCAACAGGCAGCCTCAGTGACACAACAAGGCAATAGGAATAGGAGAGGACAGGGGTGGGTATGATTCTTGGGAGCAGGACAAATCAGACAGGTATTGGAAAATACCTTTTGCCATTCCCAGTGTAAATCCTTCCATTCCTGGTCCTTTTTTGAATGGTATTGGCTGTGGGGAATGAGCTGGAACAGGATGAGCTGGAAGCCATGGTGCGGCAGGACAACTATGACATAGTTGCCATCACGGAAACGTGGTGGGACGATGGTCATGACTGGAATGCTGCAATAAGTGGCTATAAGCTCTTCAGAAGGAATAGGCAAGGAAGGAGGGGGGGGGGTGTGGCTCTGTACATTAGGGAGTTGTTTGACTCTATAGAGATAGACTCCAGTGATGAAGAAGTGGAGTGTTTATGGGTAAGGGTGAAAGGGAAGGCTAACAAAGGTGATTTTGTGCTGGGAGTCTGCTATAGACCACCCAACCAGGATGAGCAGGTTGATGAAGTATTCTATAAGCGGCTGGCTGCAGTCTCGCAAACGCCAGCCCTTGTTCTAGTTGGGGACTTCAACTTACCAGACATCTGCTGGAAATATAACACAGCAGAGAGCAGGCAGGCTAGGAGGTTCCTCGAGTGTATGGAGGATAACTTCCTGACACAAATGGTAGGTAAGCCTACCAGGGGAGGTGCCTTGCTAGACCTACTGTTCACAAATAAAGAAGGGCTAGTTGGGGACGTGGAGGTCGGAGACAGTCTTGGGCTTAGTGATCATGAAATGGTTAAGTTTTCCATTCATAGTGAGGTAAGGAAGGGGATTAACAAAACCTCCATCTTGGACTTCCGGTGGGCAGACTTTAACCTGTTCAGAACCCTGGTTGGGAGAGTCCCGTGGGAGGTAGTCCTGAGAGACAAAGGAGCCCAGGAAGGCTGGACGCTCTTCAAGAGGGAAATCCTAAAGGCCCAGGAGCAGGCTGTCCCCATGAGGCGCAAAATTAAAGGGTGGGGAAAATGGCCGGCCTGGATGAACAAAGAGCTCTTGATGGGACTTAAGGAAAAAAGGAAGGTTTACCACCTTTGGAAGAGGGGACAGGCAACTCGGGAGGAGTACAGAGATTGTGTTAGGTCATACAGAGAAAAAATCAGGAAGGCAAAAGCCCAGCTAGAACTCAACCTGGCCATTAATATAAGGGACAACAAAAAAAGTTTCTATAAATACATCAACAAAAAGAGAGTGACAGAGAATGTCCATCCCTTACTGGATGCGGGGGGAAACCTTGCAACCAAGGATGAGGAGAAGGCTGAGATACTTAATGCCTTCTTTACCTCTGTCTTTAATAGTCAGACCAGCTACCCCCAGGGAGTTCAGCTTCTTGGGCTGGAAGATAAGAATGGAGAACAGAACAACTCCCCTGTAATCCATGAGGAAGTAGTTAATGATTTGCTTATGCACCTGGACACGCATAAGTCTATGGGGCCGGATGGCATTCACCCAAAGGTTCTCAGGGAGCTGGCAAGAGAGCTCACCAAGCCTCTCTCCATTATTTATCAACAATCCTGGTCAACAGGAGAGGTGCCAGATGACTGGAGGGTGGCCAATGTGACGCCCATCTACAAGAAGGGCCGGAAGGAGGATCCTGGAAACTACAGGCCTGTCAGCCTGACCTCGGTACCGGGAAAGATCATGGAGAGGATCATCCTGAGTGAGCTCTCAAGGCACGTGCAGGGCAGCCAAGGGATCAGGGCCAGCCAGCATGGGTTTATGAGAGGGAGGTCCTGCCTGACCAACTTGATCTCTTTCTATGACCATGTGACCCGCTTTCTCGATGAGGGGAAGGCTGTGGATGTTGTCTACCTGGACTTTGGTAAGGCCTTCGACACCGTCCCTCACGGCATTCTCCTGGAGAAACTGGAGAATCATGGCATAGACAAGTGTACCCTCCGCTGGATAAAAAACTGGCTGGATGGCCGTGCCCAGCGAGTTGTGATTAATGGAGCAAAATCTGGTTGGCGGCCGGTCATCAGTGGTGTCCCTCAGGGCTCAGTTTTGGGGCCAGTCTTGTTCAATATCTTCATTGATGATCTAGATAAGGGGATTGAGTGCACCCTCAGTAAGTTTGCGGATGACACCAAGCTAGGTGGGAGTGTTGATCTGCTTGAGGGTCGGCAGGCTCTACAGAGGGACCTGGACAGGTTGGACCAATGGGCCAAGGCCAATGGGATGAGGTTTAATAAGGCCAAGTGCCGGGTTCTGCATTTCGGCCACAACAACCCCAAGCAATGCTACAGGCTTGGGGAAGAGTGGCTGGAAAGCTGCCCGGCAGAAAAGGACCTGGGAGTGTTAGTGGACAGCCGGCTTAACATGAGCCAGCAGTGTGCCCAGGCAGCCAAGAAGGCCAACGGCATCCTGGCCTGTATCAGGAATAGCGTGGCCAGCAGGAGCAGGGAAGTCATCGTGCCTCTGTACTCGGCACTGGTGAGGCCTCACCTCGAGTACTGTGTTCAGTTTTGGGCCCCTCACTACAGGAAAGACATTGAAGTGCTGGAGCGTGTCCAGAGGAGAGCCACCAAGCTGGTGAGGGGTCTGGAGAACAAGTCCTATGAGGAGAGGCTGAGGGAACTGGGCATGTTTAGTTTGGAGAAGAGGAGGCTGAGGGGAGACCTCATTGCCCTCTACAACTACCTGAAAGGAAACTGTAGAGAGGCGGGGGTTGGCCTCTTCTCCCAAGGGAATAACGACAGGACCAGAGGAAATGGTATGAAGCTGTGGCAAGGGAGGTTTAGATTAGATATTAGGAAGAATTACTTTACTGAAAGAGTGGTCAAGCACTGGAACAGCCTGCCCAGGGAGGTGGTGGAGTCACCATCCCTGGAGGTATTTAAGAAACGTGTAGACGTGGCTCTTCAGGGCATGCTCTAGTGCCCGGGATTGTTGGTTTGTGGTGGGGTGTTGTGTGTGAGGTTGTGGGTGTGGGGTTTAGTTGGTGGGTGCTGCTTTTTTTTTTTTTTTTTTTTTTTTGGGGGGGGGGTGTTGTTGTTTGTTTGGTTTTGTGTTGTGTTTTTTTGTTTGTTTGTGTGTTTTTGTTTTTTGTTTTTTTTTTAATGTGGTTGGACTCGATGATCTCAAAGGTCCCTTCCAACCACTAAGATTCTGTGATTCTGTGATTCTGTGATTCTGTGAATGGCAACTACACTGTAGCCCTGCGGAGATGCACCCATCACAGGTGATGTCCGTGAGCATCCCACTCACCCATGCTCCTTACAGCACAATCTGGTACCAATTGTGTGTAAAGCCTCTGTCAAGCTGATCCCCTCGCTGCTGGGGTCAGCTGCTGGGAAGCAAGATGGGGAAGCTAGGGGGGCTGCTTTGTTCCGAGGCCCAGCAAAGCACAGGAAATGTGTGAGCACGCCCTCCACCAGCTACGGACGCTCTGCCCCGGCAGATCTAGCCACACGTTTGGCTTCCAGATGCAGCGGGAAGCAGTCCTTCAGAGAGCACACTTTCACAGCCTCCAAGCAGATGCACACACACTGATGCCTCCAAAGCCCATTCAGTTCTCCCTGACAGGGTTCCCCACAGAGAGCTAAGCCCCTGTCTGAACTTTAGAGAATTAGAAAAAAAAATTTCAGCTCTTCCTGGGAGAAGGCTCTGAGAGTGCAGGGAATGCAGATGGCACATTGGGTTTTACAGGCATGCCTTGCCCAAGTTCCTGGCCCAGTATCTTGCACTGGACAGGCAGTGGAGCTTTGAAGGCTGGACTGCCACCAGCGCTACTCTTTTAGCATCACTAGCAAAGGAGAGGCCCTTAACTGTAGGCTCCTCCCCTGACCATAAGTGTAAGCTTACTCATGCAACAGTGACAAGGCGGAGTCATCAAACAAATAGCAAAATTTGAACTGTCCCCCAAAGATGTCTGAAGATCTAGAAAACAAGACCTTTGAACGCACTGATTTCACTTAGTTTAGAGAAGAGAAAGGACTGTGGGTTGTCATAAAAACTAGTTGCCAAAAGGAAACAAAAAGACTTTTCTGCAGGTCCCTGGAAGCATTGTCAACTCAGATTAGAGATTAAGGAAAAAATATCTTATTGCCAGGAGCAATAAGACATTATTAGGGAGAAGGGTGAAAATTAGAGTGGTATCTGTCAGGGGCAAGTTAGAGAGAGGAAATCTGGCCATGAGCCAGCGAGATACACTGTATAGTTTGTTTAAGTCCCTGACAGACCTGTTTTCCATTTTATTCTCAGAGTGTGAAGTTGTTTAGCTGAGTTTGGAACAGGAGGAAAGTATCACAAAGCCTTTTTTTTTTTTTGTATCAAACTCCTTCCTCCTTTGGACCATCCGTGGACCCGTTCAGGAGCACCATAGTAAACTATGCAAAGCACAACTCTAAAGACTATGCTTATTGTGGATGAGGATACTTTGAGAAAGAATTTATATAGCATGGAGGCAAAACTAGTCACCTTTGCCTGACTTAGATTTGGGAAAAGACTCTGACCCTTCATTTCTGACTGCAACGTGTCTGAGCCTCTTCTTACTGCAAGTGCAATCCACCCTTCTAGAACAGCCAGAGACAGAGATAAGAAATGGGAGACTTGCTCCGACTTGTTCTATTTACCTTGCTCAATTTGAGAAAACATTCAGATATCCAAAGAGAATATATCAAGGACAACACTGGCAATAGCTTTAGAGTTATATTCACCCACAGATATTAATCTAGACAGAACATGGGGAGTTCATAAATAAATAACAATAGGCTTCATACTCAACATAGATAGAGATTTCATATTGGGATTGAAAACATAAGAAGTAGGCATAAACTGAAGTCAACAAGGGCTTAGATCAACTGAATAATTGTGAATTTTAAAATCAGAAGGGCGCCTATGAGCTCTCATCCAAACTCCTGTGTACATAGGCCAAAGAATTCAAATGAAGCTTTTAGCATCCAGCTAGTAAGTTCTATTGAAACTAAGGCAGAGGTTTTAAGAAGACATTCATAAAAGATTCCAAGTTTGGGAAATCCTGACACAAGCCCAGGGAATTTTTTATAATGATTAATCACCTTCCATTGTTTAAAAAACTAGTAATCTGAAATTTATTTCTAGACTAAATTTGTGTCAAATTTACTTCCAGCTGCTAAATCTCATCATGCCTTTTCTGCTAGGCCAGGATTATCCTAAGTCAATTGTGGTCAGGAAAGCACTCAGCAGCTTAATGGGGCTATACTGTAAAGAAAAAAAAAATTGGTAACACTAAAGAGAAAAATAATACATCTTATCCAACCCACTTGCTGTGCTGCCTGTGGCTGCAAGCCACCCCTGGAGACTTGACCAGCTGGGTAAAACACCACGTATGGCCAAGGGGAAGTTGCCCCAGAATGATTTATAAATGAGAATTGTTTCATTAGTGCTGCATGTGATGAGCTCCAAGTGGGCTGCCAGTGGTCTACACTTACATTGGTCTGGTCTATAGTTCCTCATGTCCATCAGGGACTTTTGGAAAGAAACACCACTGTGGTATTTTATAGCTTTAGAAGAACTATTTTCCAGTGACGACTTCTCCAACTACAGCCTAACTACTATTCTCAACAGTCTCATTTCTGGTCTGGTCTGATAAGATGCTAGTTATCTCCTGCTCTGTGGAGCAGCAAGCAGTGGAGGATGGTCTGGGGACAGGGTTGCAGAGATTTTCCCAGAGGGAGCAATTGCAGCAACCCCCAAGGCAGCATGGGGACAGCCCAAGGTGCCAGAATACTGATAAATTGGACTATTTATTAATTTAACCTCTTTTTTCTTCAGTGTTTGGCTTTGAATAAAATATGACTGTGTAGGCTACCTGGGACAGGCTACCCGGGACAGGCTACCCACCGTCAGTACAAAGGAATGGCAGCTATAACTTGAATTGGCTCCTATTACCACAGGAAACCTCACTTATGCTACTGCCCTTCAGCAGGCAAGAAGAGGGGTGGAGATGTGCGCAGGTCTATGCTGCAGATGACAAGAGCTTGAAGCTTGTAGCTGGATTGAGCAGAGCAGAGGGTAAAACAACTGTTCAGCTGCAGCAATACTATTATCAGGTGCCCTTTTCTGGGTTGATGATATCTCTTAGATAAAATTCCCTTGAAAGCATTTGTTGATGAAAAAGAGGCAAGAAATGACAGTTGGGTGTAAAATACAGTGATGGCAGTGCAACTATAATTAACACAGTAAGATTGTACATGCTAGGAGCTCTTTTAACTTTGACAATTTAAACAAAAGCAAATCTATATATTGTCTAATCTAAGTCAGTGGAGTTCAGAAAGGGCAAGTGATAGGTTGTAATCCTACAGCATGCCCTACTTGGGGGATCTCAGTGTTGTTTTCAGTTGCACAGTCTTTGCCTTTAGTATTGGGACAGCATTTTCCCAGCACTGAAGATGCCCAGTCTCCACCTGTGTTCAGAGATGAATCTTTTCTGAGCACCCACACAACGCTGTTACTGTCTGCCTGCAGCAGCTTCCCTGCCGGGAGATGTCCATCCATCCATCCTCTCAAAGAATCAGCTGATTTGCTGCCGTGGATCGTTTCTTTCTCTCATCAGGAGGCAAAGGAAGGAGGAATGATGCAAGAAAGCTAGGAGAGAAGACCAAGAGTATTGGTTAATCAGTATTTAGGGAGGATCATACAAGCAACTAAGGAGATTATGTTAATATTTTCATTTAGAAAGACAACTGCTGGGAAAGGAATGAGTTTTTCTTTTAGATCACATGGAAAATTCATCTTCCCTGGGTGCCCCAGGAGATATGAGACTAACAACAGAGATCTATCCTGCTCCAAAGTTTGGCATATATCTGAATACACAGCTTTGGACTGTGCCGATCCCTGCCAATGATGCTTGAGTCAGACCAGACTTAGCTCGATCTATGCCTCCCAAAGCATAGCTCTCTGCAAAGGCTATGAGCACTCATGCTCTGACTTGTAAATGGAACAAATTTCCTTTAACATCACGAAGACAGAAGAACTGGGGGCTTGTGCCTGCCTGCATCCCCTTCATGTAATTTTAACAGAGTCGCTTTTAAGAGCATAAACACCCGTTCAAAATTAGTACAAATGTTTCCTTCATCGGCTTGCTCTGACAGTAATGGGTAAAACATATTTCCATCGTGCATATCCAGCATTCTCACTGCACAGCTCTCCTGTCACTAACAGCAGCTGATGTGTTCAAATGAACAATTGGCAATAAATAAAAACGACAAGAGTAAATTACAAAAGCGGGAGCTGTGGCCTGGGGAATACTCACAAGCCAGAGAGGCATTACAGTCCTTTCCCCTTTAGGTCACTAGTATCCACTAACACCCAGTTTGTCAAGCTAGACTGACTCTTTCTTGTCCTTGGGCCTGGAGGACTCCTATAGAAATGCAGGGCTCATCGCCAGCAGGAGATCCCCCTCCCCTTTCCGTGGGCTGGTGTTTATTTCTTTCCTACAAGTCTACTCCCCACTCACATACTTTTTTCCTCACAGTTTTCTCATCTGACCTAATTTGTAAAAATTGGAACGATCTGCACTGCAATCAGCTCCTGACCTATCTGCGTAAGCAACTTCACAGTGCAGTGCAGGCTATGCATATCTGTATGGTAGTATTTCTAATTGGTGCTGTTTGGCTTTACACATTAATAAAACTGTAATATCTTCCAATACTCCAGTCAACATATTCACCAGGAGAACTTTCCATTTAGTCCTTCCAAACGCCATGCAAAAGCTATCCAAAACAAAGGTGGACTGAATGTTGTCATAACAGGAGCTTTTGGTCACTATGGTTGTTTTGAGTACTGAGGTATGTGGAAGATGAGAGCAGATTCTTGTGAATGAGTTTGGACTCAGCTTCTAAAAAAGGGTTTGCCACTCTGGGCCCGAGCTTGAGAACCAAGGTGTTTCCATCCATCCCTCCACTGTGGCCAACAGTTCCCAGATAAGCAAATAGTTTGTGTCATCCCAAAATAATTGGCTTTAACCTGCATGCCCCAGGATCTGCTTTCTCTCTAGCTGTCTTTGGGGAAGTAACCTCTCTGCTGAGACAGTTTGTCTGCACTTCCATCTTTTTGGTGACTCTGTGACCATGTGTGACTCTACAAGGCCTTCTCTTAATGTCAGGTTCATTATGGTAAGTCTCCATTTTCATAATGCATAAACAAACAGGGGAATAGGCAGCTGAAGCACTAAGATTATTATCCTTAGTAAAGGATCAATATCAATCTTGTATCCTTTCTCTTTTTGGGAAGTCCAATTGCCTTCTGTAGTAGTTTATAAGGTTGGGAGCACATGGACTGATATGCTTTGCTTTCCTGGAAAAAAAAACCAAGACTCTACGTAGCTCTCAGAGGCTGCAGTGTGTGATCTGCCACCGACAACAAGAAGAGTAGTAGTAAGTAATACGAATAAGCTACTAAGATCCAGACTCACACAGGCAGTACCCTTATTTAGATGCTCATGTCAATTAATATTAAGTGCCTAACGCTAGCCAGAATACTTTTAAGAAGAAACACTTAAATGAAATTTGATATCTGGAGGCAGGGTGTTAAATCAGTGCTTGCTGTTGTAGAGAAAAAAAAAAAAAATCAAGAACCAGCCGAACCAGCCTTAATGTTCTCAGTAAGAAACTCATTACAAAATTCTGCATATATATTGTAAATGCAGTTACTCCTCAAGATCCCAGTGGAGATTAGCTTTTCATTCTTATTTCTGTGTAAATCACTTGACTGTTGCATTCCACTAAAGCAGTATTGAAGTAATTTTAACTTGTCAAATTTTGGCATAGCATTTCAATGACATTAAGAAAGATTTTTCTAAGACTAATGTGTCTTAGTATGTCTTCAACGCCCAAGATTTGTGATTTTTAATTAAACCATATGGAGCCAAAACTTCCAAAAGTTGTGTGAAAATGTATTAATTAATAGGGAGGTGACATAAACAACTAGTAAGAAGTTAACACCTCTATGCATCAGTACATTCCAGGGTAAATTAGCTCCTGTTAAGATTGGTAAGCTTTATAGGGAGTTATTTCACCTCTGTGAGATGTCACTGAGGCCTCAATAGAAACAGTCAAGGGATGAAGTCAAGAAGCATCCTAAGACACTAGACTACTCTTCATGTCCTGAAGTTCTGCCTGGCTTGAACAACTCTTCCTTGACTGCTCTCAGAAAGGGTTACAAGGAAAGATCGAGTTTGGACACATTTATTATCATATCTTGAAAGTGAACTCACCAAGCAAGAAGCAGGAAGAAGGGAAGACTAATTTGCTCTCATAGACTTTTGATTAGAACAGATATTTTCAATTACATGTGATTGTTTTATCTGAATATTATATGGATCAAAGTCATTTAATCTGTCAGTCAGATCGGGTCTCCATCTCACATCTGGAAGAGGAAAAACAAACAAGAGAATGGAAGGTGCTGTTCTCAATTACAGTCCTCTAGGCAAATAATAATTATTGGTTTTGCTATTATTAAGGGAGAAACCTCAGAATGATCCACAGAATGGTCTATTAGAAGCACTGGTGGGTGAATTTAAGCTTGGATATCAATAAGTTACGTTCTCTAAGAGAAATACTCCAGCAGTACTGCTTGTGTTCTCTTTTTTTCAATTTATTTTGACAAAAATAAACCAACCCAACAACAACAACAACAAAAAACCCCAAGCATTTCAGCACAGAAGATATTCAACCTGTGGAAAAAAAAATTTCCGTGGAAATTTTTTCAGAAACCAAAGCAATTTCTCATACTATTCTTTTACTCTCTACATTTTTATATTTATTTTTTAGAGGAGAAACAAATGTTTCTACCAGAAATTAACTTCGGGGTTGTCAATTTTTTGGCAGTAATTAATTTATAGTTTTTGATTACCCTAATAAGTATAACTTTTAAGAACTCTGGAGCCATGGTTCTTCAGTGCACCAGAGGAACCTTTATGGATAATCTTCAGATTTCTGGGTTGCAACTTAATTTCAGCTTTGCCCATGATCAGGCCTTAAGATAATAGAATGTGACCGTTGGCATTTAGAGCAGATGCCAGCTTACGGAAACTAGCTTCTGCTATACTGCATAGGAAGAGTGAAAACTGGCAAGAGTTATAGGGTAGCAAGCACGCAGCAGAAATGAGTTCCAGCACAGAACTTGAGAGGAGGAGGGGTTTTTAGGTCACTTTCATAGCACTTAAAACTACAATTTAATGAAGTGGAGCTTTGCAGGGATCTAGCAGCTTTCAACCAACCAGTAGGCTCAATGGGTAACTTTTAAGAAATCAACAGAAGATAACTAAGAAAAACTAGCCATTATTAAGTAGCTATCCAGAAGCTTGTGCTGGCAAGGGAAAATCGCATGGGTCCACAAGCTCATAAGGCTGAGGATCTGAGCAAAAGTCTCTTGTGTCAGGGTGGAAGAAACAGTGCGGCCACCTGGAGCTACATCAGTCACAGCTTTGCACCACCAAAGCCTTCCGCTCCCTCCTCTTCCATGTTCCCGCAGCACAGACTTCTTTGGACTGCTGTCAGAAAGTCAGAGATCTTGCCATGAAATACTTTCCTTCCACCACGTGTCCCAGTTTGAGGTAAAACAGAATCAACTTCCTGTTCAGTAATTTTACTTCATGGCTAGGCCTCTTCTAACTCTCCGAAATTAACAGCATATTGTGGAGAAAACTGTTCACTTTTACAGTGGCAAGACCAATGTTTGTACTTCATGCCAAGGAACAGTATGCAGAGAGGCTCTTGCTTTTACTTATTGCTATAACATCCAAAGTCAGCTAATTTTGTTATTTGCCCTGTTGGAGGGTCGGAAATGGAAAAGCATAAAGGGATCCCACCTGCAGGGAGGAGCGGACAGGACAGGTGACCCAAAACTAAGTAACGGTGGTATTTCATCCCATCTGCCCCATGCTCAGTGTAAAAGCTGAAGGATCAAGGGGTCAGCTCTTTTTCTTCAATGGCTGATGTCCGAAGAGGACCCTGTCTGTTCATCTGTCTTTGATCCTGATCCCTGTGTTCCTGACTCCAGAGCTGGAATCCAGTTCCCATCTGTCACTGAGTCCAGTCTGGGACTTCCCCAGTGCCTGCCGGTGATGTCATCCTGGGAGCTTGACACAGTTTTATATATATTGTATCTATTGCATTATTTCCTTTTGATTTTATTATTAATTTTTCATTACAGTAGTTTAGTTCTTTCTAAACTCATAAATCTCTTTATCTCTCCTCCTCTTCTCCTGGTAGCGAGAACTGGAGGGAGAGCATCTGTCACCCACAATAGGCCAATTCGGCCTAAACCACAGCACCATGGCAGGGATCTGCTAAGCAACCTCTGCAAACCGTAGGTGTGGCAAAGCAACTCAGACAACCCCATTTGGCTGATTGGGAATCCCATGTCAAGCCTTTGCTCTGCCCTTATCTCACTGGAATGAACAAACCAACCCCTGCTTCTACATAAATTACCAGGGGATTATGCAGGCTCTTGGGTACACCCATTCTTCACATCACACAGTCCTGCTAAGGATGGCAGCCCGGTGGAAAAGAAAACAAAATCAAACACTCCACCATTTAATGAAACTCAGAGGTTCCAATGTGCCCACCCACAACGGGGCCAATCCAAACTTGCCTGAATTCAGGATTGATGTTGGCCTTACACACAATGAGTAGGTAAACTTGGCACCTTGTTGCTTTTCAAAGACTTAGGGCAAGTCAGATGGAGGCTCTTGTTGGGAGACAATGCAGCCTCTTTGAATTCATCTATCGGAGCAGAGGTCACCTTGATGTGTAAACAGCCTTTCACTGTCTTTCAGAGGTACTCGGTCCCAACCTATTTAAACAGGAGTGAAAGGTCCTTTTTGGATCATTTACTCCATCCTACAGCAGAACACAGGCTGTCCAGATTCTCCACTGCTGCTTCTGTCAAGCCCACAAGCTTCAAAACTGGGTTGGCAGTTACTAAACTTTCTGTGCAGATGCCAAGTGATGGAGGATTTACCACATCCTTTGGCATATAACTGCTTTATCAAACTTTCTAAGGAAAGAAAATTAAAAAAAAAAATCAACAAAACCCAAACCCTGTAATTTAATATTCACAGACTTCTGGCTTCTGTGTCTGGGCCCAGATCCTGCAATTTCTCCAACTACTCAGTTACGTATCCAATTTTTCTGCCTGCACATATGTTTATCGGCAGAGCTCAAGTCACCCCTTAGTCTTTTTTTTTTTTTTTTTTCATAAAATAAGTTTATCTAGCTCCTGTATTATCTGGCTGCAAGGCATACTTTCCACATGTGAAACTGATACTGCCTTTCAATTATGGGTATAATGGTCAGTGCCACCAGAAATTAGTCCGTTCATATGTAAGATGTTTCTAAAGATTTAAAATTGTGCCAGATTTAAATAATGACACAGAAAGAAAAAAAAAAAAAAAGCTGCTTAGCCATGCAGATTCCTGTGGCAAAGTTTGTAGGAAGAGGTAAGGTTTTTAATTAGACCAACTGATACAGCTGGAAAATAGCAGGCACGTGCTTCCATGCACGAGCCCTTTGTCAGGTCTGAAATACAAGAAAAACACTTCAGGCTAAATACAGGTTGAGAACAAGCTGCTTTGAGTTTAACTTTATTATGTTAATCAGTCAATTTGAGAGAAAGGTGTGCATTGTGTTGTAATTCCTCAGCTCATTATATGTGGAAGAGTTCTAAAATTCCAATGTGCTGATACACTTAGGACACATTTTATGATACAATTTTCTCATCATTGAGCCTAATAAGGAAAACATCCAGGAAGTGAAACTGAGTGGGAGCAAAGTTCAGTAGATGCCTGTCACAATGCCGCAGCATCTGGTCGCTAACACTGTATTTGGGAATGCGGACCTCTTTGGTGACTCCAAATACTTCCCTTCCCTTCCCATAACAAAAGTGTATTCACTGGAAATAAAAGAAAGATCGAGGAAACTGTTCCACCAAATACTGTTTCGTGGTAATCTAAACGGACAAGCCTAAATTCACTTTACTGGCTTCGCTGACGCTAATTTTAAAGCAGCGTAGTCTGTGTATCTCAAGGGCAGGAAGACCCATTAGATCATCTGGTCTGACCTCCTGCAGAGCTGCACGTTGTATTGTTTAATAAAAGCCAACTGTATAGAGCAGGTGCTCCAAGCCAGACCCCTTCATTTGTCAGCCAGTTTTGAAGCCTCCTGTTCTTTTCCACAGTTGCTTAAATCTTTGCATGTTGTAATGCTATACAATATGCAGACAATGTCCTGACCTGAACCCTTTCAGGGTGCCAGTATCAGAAAAGCAAATATTTATACAAACGGTTGGGATAGTTAGTGTAAATAATGAGGCAATAACAGTGGAGCAGAGAGATATTTCCTGGAGGTTTAATGCCTAGCCAGGAGGAGCTGATGGTCTGAACTGATCTTGGTCAGTTATTAAATGTCTTGCCATTGTCTATAAATAGATCAGTGTTGCTATTGTTATATAATGAAAATGGAAAATTAAGTATACATTTTGAGCCCTGTGGCATATGGCCTTGTTTCTGGGTCACAATTACCACATACATCATGGAGAATAAACGTTTGCAAGACTCCAGCCCTAAGCGGTCAAATCATTTATCCAAAATCCACCATTTTGTGTCAGAATTCCTCATTGGCTTATGAGCGCCTTGCTCTGCATGACCTGCTGCTTTGCTGAAAATAGGAAAAAAGACAACTGAAGGAAGAGCTTTGTCTTGAGGTCCCATTTCTGTCTCTCTGAGTAATGTTACCGTGGGACCTACAGGTCACTTGGCAACATTACAGGAGTATTTAATTATCTCTGGGAAATGCCGTGTCCCATTGCTGTGGCACTGATGAGCAAACCACATAAAACTCAAAGATGAATTTGAAAAGCAAACTCTTAAAGACTTGGACATTTCTCTGAGCGTAGTCTGGAGAAATCTTTTGTGCCTCTGCCAGCAAGACTGTTTCACAAATTTTCAGTGTTCTGCCTCTTGCTTTGATCTCTTTTTTCCCCGTCCCTGCCTAATCTTGCTGGTCACAGGAAGCAATGAAACCAAAAAAACATTATATATGAAATGGCCACGAACCGCAACAGTTATAAATTCCTGTCACATTTCTGGAACCGGTGCATTCTCTCACTTCACTCAAGAAGCAGTCTTTGAAAGTCTGATAACTTTCAGGTTGTGAACTTCAGGTTAATTTGGATCAGGATTGGGTAGAGCTCTTCTACACCTTGACCTGAACCAATACTCCACAATTTGGAAGGACCAGAGTCCTTTTTCTATGCACAACTTCCTTTCTTTAATATCAGACCACTGGATGATTTGTGTCATAACCAGAGAACTATGAGACCATTTCTTGTCCTCTGTTCTTCCCCAGAATTGGCTGGTCCAGCTCTAGAGCTCAAAGGCAGAAGCAGAAGAGATGGAAAAGAGATGCAGACAACACTCATTTCTCAGCATTAAGTCAGCATTTCTCCGTTTAATTTCAGGATGGCACAACTGAGCTCTTGGAAACATCTATGTACATGCCCTGTGGGCACAGAGAGATTTGTCATTTTTATAGAAGGCTGAAATATATCTGGAGGCTGTAAGACCGCAGTCATCCTATATCAAAGGCCGTTTCATAACAAAACACTGTAGCAGTCCATTTATAGAAACAGCACACTGCACTCTAGCTGCTGTGGGTAAAACCAAATACCCTCCCTGCCTTCCTAAAAGAGCACAAACAACACGACCTTCCCCCAGAAGGGCCATTTCCATAAGAGAAATAAAATTAAAGAGGAAAACATTGTCCTGGAGGAAGAAGTCAGGGACACAGAAGCAATGTTTCCAACCCAAAGTTGTCACGAGGGGGTGGTGGATGGGAGAAGGCAGCAACCAACGGGAATACTTTGTGGCTATGTAATTTGCTATACTGAGGTGTACACAAGGAAGAAGGTTGATGGAGGACAGGCATTTATTTTAGAAAGGAAATTTGAATCCCCTTGGAATGACCACAGTGGAATGAATCCAGCTAACAGAAGTGGAACAGGGGTCATAAATAACAGGAATCTCAGGTCAAGTAGCAAGGGACTGATGCAAAACCCATCTGAATAGTAAAACAAGGCTTCCAAAAGGACATCACTACGAGCCGACAAAGTCCCCAGGCTCCCAGGACCACCAAGGATGTCTGTAACTATCTAACTTACTCTCAAGACAGTACCTGACATCTCTTCCAGCTCTTTCTTCTTTTGATCTGTGACCGGCAGGGGTGTCCAGATCTTCCTCTCTAGTGTTTTACAGCTGCTACCACACCTTGCCCAGCTCCACAGGACACAAACTCTTCATTGCAGTCCTCCTTTCCACTATGGTAATTCTATTGTCTCCCTTCCACTCACACTAACACTCTTGTTAGATGGAAATTTTGAGTATGTTTAAATATGACAAAATCATTCTTCATATGATAGCCAGAGAGAAAACTTCTTTGTTGCCCAGCTCAATCTCCCCCAATATAGGAAAGCATTTCTTTTTCTTATGAGAAGGGACAAGCATCAAAATATCACAGCATCATAAGGAAACTTATGACAGAGACCTAATTTTATAACACAGACAGGAGAAAGTATGTTGGGTATTCGCACAAATATGTGAAGTTTTAACTGAAGTTAATTTTCCCAAGTGCAATCACACGAGTAGATTCCTTACACACCAATCCATTAGAAACTTTGTGGATATAGAGTTGACCAATTAATTTTAACAAGATTGATTCAACAAGATGCCTGGTGGATTCTAGCTGCTATACTGCCTTCATGTTTACACAAGGGGATCTACTGGGTCCCCTGCAGGATGGACCCACTGCAGAGTGTCGCTGATAGGGATAATAATTATATGTATACAAATATGAGCACACATACTATGCACTTCAAGGTGTAGGTTTTTTTCCAGATTTCTGTCTTCCAGATTCAAAAATAAAGGAAGAAGAGCTAGTGCTTTCATAATGCTTCCACTACTTCTCCTATACCCACAGAAAAAAACCAAACATAATAGATATATAAACAGTTATGATTGTAAAGAACATGGTGATTTGGAGGGCACATCTAGGTATGTCTGTCTGCTCTCACTTGTTTTTTTAAATGGTCTATTCTTCATCCATTCCAAAGTCAAAAGAAACTTCACTCAGATCATTTATGTCAATGACAAGATTTGCCAAGAATAAAATTACACACAACATGTACGTTTCCTATGGCATCTTTTACTGAGAGATGCTCCTTTCTGAAGGAAACCTAAACTGCTAAGGGCCTGAAAGGCATTATTATTCCTACAAGAACTTTCAATCTGAGAACACATCCTTCATCTTGGGAATTTGTTTCAGATGGGGACCAAGCAATAATTGCTGTCCTCCTCCACAGACTTGTCTCGTAATAAGAAACATGTGCACAGCTGGAGGGGTGTGAGGTTGGGATAGGACTGTCAGTGGAGATGTGCACGTTCAAGAGCAGATGGAACACTGTTTTTTATTAAGAGAGAAGAAGAAGTAGATTCAAAACACCTGGCAGAAAGGTGCTTGCTTTTCCCTTCAGTCTCATGAAAGCCATTGTGACACTGGAGGCACTTACATGCAAAACAACTCAAAAGTAAAAGGGAAAAGTATAAATAGGAAAAAAAGATTAGAAACTGAAGAACTTTCCACAATAACTGTGAGGGACTGGATAATTAAGAAGCAGAATTATGCTTCTTAACTGCACTGCAAATACGCAAATTTTGACATAGAAAAAGTTAAGATTAGCTTTATCTGGAAAAGATGTATCGTATTATTATCTTGGAAGTAATCTAAGATCATTTTAGAAAAATTCATTAGCCACTTTGGAGACTACAGTTTACCAATGTCCACACCTACAGAGTGACTCTATGTTTATCAATCCTTACTCCTAGAGGTAGCCCAAATAAAGTAGAGCAAATATAAAACAGCCAATTGGCCAATCCTTCACATACCAGAGCTTTTGAGAAGCTGTGCACCCGTTTCCTGAGGCAGAATATCGTTTATCATCAGAAAACAGAACAGACTTTTATCAACTGTTGGAAATAACAGGGAAGCAGTTGTACTGGAGATAATGAGCTGCAATTCTATAGAAGAGGCTGAATCAGAAATTCTCACTTTTATATAAACTCCTGTGATACAAAGATTTCCATAAAATGGCAACCACCACCCTGAAAGGAAGCTCTGAACAGAATCTCTTTGATGCAAAAGGAATTGAAAGAAAGAAAAAAATACAAATTCTAAAAATAAGGGGTTTTTTTTTAAGTTTTTCATCAGATTGCCTTGATTTTTTAAAGATCTATCTAAGTCCACTGTATTTTGCAAGATGATCCACAAGTGCTGAAAAATGCAACCCCATTACAAATAGAAAGCATTCGGCATGTTTTGATTTTACCCTTTTTTCTACCCTGGGTAAAAAGACACACACCATGAAGAAGGAATCGCAGTAATGATATAAGATTGCTTCAGGGACAGGTGTGAAGAATAGATGAATGTTTCTCCCACACTAATACTCTTGTAGCCTCAGAGCCAGTTGCCTGAGCTAACTCTGGTTCATGCACTCATAACTTGCTGTGATTGATATTGCACATTTCTTTGTCCTTATTACTGACCAAGGCCATAAATCCCAATTATGGAAGACAGTTGAGTTCAAGCTGCTGCCATATTTCACAGCAACACTAATGCAGAGGTTACCAAAGGTCACCCTGTCCAGAAAGCAGGACTACAACATAGTAAGCCTGTACCTTCACTATTCGGCTGCAATATCTTTCAGGCTGAATGAGTTTTAATTACCCCCTATCAGACCCCTAAGCCACATTCTTCTCTCAGAGACAGGGACAGAACCGAGATATGTGATCTCCTGTCTTGTGAGTTGTGAGACGCACTGGCAAAGTGTGTGCCAGCCCCTTCTCTGGAGGTCAAATGAAGTGGCAGCCATTCCTACAGCTCAGGCAGCTGAGGGGTGAGCTGTGGTACGGTGAGAGGGGGCCCTCTGAATATATAATTCAGCCCGGCAGTTGGCCTGTACAAAAGAAGACTACGGATAGTTTTTTTTTTTAATTCAAAAAATATAGTTAATTCCTTAATTTATGCGAACTCTGAAGACCTACCCTTTTAAATGTACCGAGTCTGTAGTGAAAGCTTGCTGATGTAAAAACTCCAAAGCTCTGGCTAATGATAGATAAAATTGCTTCGAGACACACCTAACAACACACAACTTTTAACTTGTTATTTCCAAAACACAAAAAGAACACAGCTTCAAAAGAAAAAAAAATCTGAATTCTCCTACATCTTTGCCTTTCAGGGCAATATCTACACCATGACAGTCTTTCAGAGTTTAGTGTCCATCAGAAGCAGATACCAAATAGTTTAGCATGACCCAGCTGCTTCACAGCAGCCTCAGAAGCCAATTTCCCTGATGGATGTGGGGAGAAGATGCACTCCATCCCTTTGTACTGCATTACTTGGCACGTGCTCACGTAAAGGGCATATTTCCAATTATTTTACATTTTCTGAACACCCCACCAAAAGCCAGTCAGTACGCACAGGAGACTGGGGACATGCAGTCTGGAAGGGCCTTTTCCACTCTAACCAGAAACTGAAAGAACCTCCATGCATGCATACAGGCACATTTCATATACACTGGCTGGTTTCTGCCTGGGAATTCTGATCAGAAATATGGGAAATGCAAGTTAGGGTTTCACATTACGTGACACATTCAATGAATTTCAAGTGTGAAGAAGTACTTTCTTACTAGATGGAGTTCAGTCTAGAGTTGAATGTCTAAGATGAGAAATCCCTATAACAGATTAATAGCAATGCAGTTGAGTAAGGAATCATCTTGTTCTTGTCCCCAAGCACACAGAGCACATATGATCTAAAAAGACTTTTACACTTGTAATGAGTCAGAATGAATCATCAAACAAGCATACAGGCATATTGCACACCTTGGATGTAGGATGAATAAAGCTATTTACCAGGTCATCTAAAGCTCCTTAAGTGTAAGACTATAGAGGACGGTGCCCCTGCCTTGTAAATTTGACTGGTATTCAAACTATGTATCCCACCTCATTTCATCCCATTTGCTCTATTTATACCCCTTGAAGCAGAAGGCTCAGCATGCCCTACAGTCTCTAGAGATCTGCAGACAGGAGGGAATATTCCCTTAATTATCCCGTATCCCAGTCGTATATGTCATAAACCAAAGTGCATAAAGCTCCTGGCCTGATTATCATTCACATGCTGTGTGGAATTTATTAAATTCCTTATCCCACAGCCATTTAATCAGTGGTATTATTGGAATGAGATATTTACCCCACTGGGTGGTATGGACTGGGGCAGGAAAGCATGCCAGGAACAGCTTTGCTGATGCCTATTTATAAAGACAGTGTAATTTTCTTTCCCCCTCCCTTTCCTCAGTAGAACCAGTTAGTTAGAGCTCCAGCAACAGAGCAGGGTTTATTCTGTGTCTTGTTTTCGGCAATAAATCTCTACTCCTGATGTGTTTTGATCCACAGCCAGTTTAATCTGCCTATTGACTGTTAAACTCTGTTTATTGTTTGCACGGGATCTTTAAGAATAAAGCCTTTCTTTCTCCCTCTCCCAGATTCAGGTTGGATTTTTTTAAAAGGGATTTGGAGCTGGACTGAGGACCTGAGAAAGCCATTTCCTCCTCAAAATAAAGCTCTCGTGGCATTACCCCATGAGCACTGTCCCCAGCCTGACTGGCTATATCTACTTTAGACAGAGTATATCATTCAGTCTCCTTGCTTGGACAGTCTTCAGATTCCCCTTCAGTCTCTTCATTTGGACAGCCTTCAGATTCCTTGCTGAGATTGCAAATTGCAACCAGCTATTGTTCCTACTTACATTTCAACCATGCCCTTAACTGTGACTTGGACTCCAGAGCACTATAAATTGCTTCTGTGCATAGTGAATGACAGTTTCCATTCCTAACATTGAAGGACTGTGTTCATCCCAACCTACTAAGCACCTAAAATAGAGGGCTAAGTCAGACGAATGAGTCTTTTCTCCCCACTGATGTGCAGGGAGCCTAAACAGTTACCTTACAGTCAACTTTCCAGAAAGATGTCCCAGCCTCCGTTCCCATTTGCTGTAGTCTAAATTGAAGCTGTAGAAGTATGCAGCATCTTTGCTTTTTTTTCCCTGAAGGACTTGCATGACTATTCAGCTTTCTGCAGTATGCTGTGTTAGATATGTCTCCTTCCAGGACAGATCTCTGGAGCTCAGCTAAGTGGCTGTCCTGAAAGTTCATTTACCTTCATAAAACCATAAGGGAACAGTATGGAGTAATAGAGAGATGGAGAAACATCTGGTTAGCCAACACGTGGGCCACAGGAGTAATGAACCCTGCATTTTAATAGGTAAATCTGCACCTGCACAAGATTTCCAGCTCCTGCACCAGCAACAGCTCCAGAGAGGGATAAATAATTAAGACAATAAGGCTGAGGTGGAAAATGGCTGCAATATTTGCTTTCCTTAAGAGCACATTAGGGACATGCATAAAATCAGACAAGGTTGAGTTTGCTCTAACTGAACTTTGATTGACCCCAGAAGTCCTCTTAACTGAACAGACTGGTGAATCTACCCTCTGTAATCTGAAAAAAGCACTGAGTATTCTTTGGCTGGTCCTATGGCCTTGTGACTCTGTCTTATTTGAAACCCAAGAACCCTAAAATCCCAAGATTCCCTGACTTCAAACTATGTGGGCCATGATGCCTGTGTTGCGCAGCCATCCCAGAAGGGCCTGCTGTACTTCTATGGCTATTTCCACACAGAGGCACTTGCCACTCTAACATACAAGCATGGTGCAACCAAGACTTGGATCTGGGCTCTGGCAGAGCCTGATCACCATTGCACCAAACCATACCTGATTCCTGTTGCTGCACTTTATTTTTAGGGAAAAACTTCACTGATTTTCAGTTGAAATAGCCTCCTCCATGTGAAAAATAATATGGTTGACACTGATGAACAGGTAGGTGGTTGACATCTCTAATTTCAAAGGCAAGCAAGTTTGAGGAGTCAGATCTGAGGGAGAAGGTCCTGAAGGGTAGACAGAAACTGCTTGCTAAAATGCACGCTAAAGTTATTTTAGTTTCTCCAAGAACAATACAGTATGTTGTATTCAAGGGGTCTTGTTCAATTTGGAAACCAACTGATGCTGAAGTCCTTCTTTACCTTCTGTGGAGCCAAACTGAAGTTAAACTTCTGACCCTCCTGCTGTCAAAGAGCCCAGCTGAGAAAAAGCACATCAAAAGCCTATGGGCTTTTCACCAGTACTCTACATCCCTTTGTACAGAGACACCAATACTGATGAGGTTTCACACCCGTAAGAAACAGGCTGGAAGACATTCAAGAGCTCAGAAAAGTACTTCAGAGGACAGCTTATAATAAAGACACAGTATAGCTGGAAAAGCAATGATGATGACCTCTTGAAAACTGTTCACATTATTGTAGCTTCTAGCATGCCTTAGCCTTGGGTCAAAACCTCCTTGCTCTGGACAAATACAGATGAGAGTTTATGTACATGGGAGTCCAGGACAAAGAGCAACAGACACAAATAAACAGGGAAGCAGCAATAAACATTGCATCAGCCTTTAACTGTAGCTCCACAACTACCAAGAGTGCCAAAAATAAAGTAAACCTCAGTATTTTACCTAGTTGTTTCCCAAGCAGGCAATTGTAAGGCCTAGGTTTTATAAGATCCTCTTCCATAAGTATATAAAATACTTTCATTTCAGGACCTCTGGTCCTATTTGCCATCCTCAGCAATAATTATACATGTGATTGTGGACAAGGGAATTTCTCTCTGCCTCAGTTTCCTCATCTTTTAAATAGCTTTAGGAATAAAATTTAGAACCACATTTGCACACGATCCTTTGCGCATGTGCCCTCATCACTACAGTAGTGAAGAACATCTGAAATAAACTACCCAAGCTCTATCCCAAAAGGAAGCAAAACAGATAAAGTGTACCACAGAGTATGAATGTGATTTATGAATCCTACATTCATGTTTTAAGAAACTCAGTGTATGATTGGATTTTGAAAAGAAATTGGTATTCAATATAAACTGTGAGATAAAGCAAATAATAATAAATAATAGTTGGAGTCCTGTAACCAGTGGTGTCCCCCAGGGGTCAATACTTGGTCCAGTCTTGTTCAACATGTTCATTAATGACCTTGATGAGGGGACAGAGTGTATCCTCATCAAGTTTGCTGATGATACCAAACTGGGAGGGCTGGCTGACACTCCAGAGGGCTGTGCTGCCATCCAGCGTGACCTGGACAGGCTGGAGAGCTGGGCAGAGAATAACCTAATGAGGTTCAACAAAGGCAAGTGTAGGGTCCTGCACCTGGGGAGGAAGAATGCCAGACAATATAGGTTAGGGGTGGACCGGCTGGAAAACACTTCTGAGGAGAAGGATCTGGGGAACCTGGTAGATAGCAAACTATCCATGAGCCAGCAATGTGCCCTTGTCGCCAAGAGGACCATAGATTCATAGATTCATAGATTGGTCCAGGCCAGAAGGGACCTCCAAAGATCATCTAGTCTGACCTCCCCGCAGTCAGCAGGGACACCCCCAACTAGATGAGGTTGCCCAGGGCCTCATCAAGCTTCACCTTGAATATCTCAAGGGAAGGGGCCTCAACCACCTCCCTGGGCAACCTGTTCCAGTGTTCCACCACCCTCATGGTAAAGAACTTTTTCCTAATATCCAATCTAAATCTCCCCTTCTCCAACTTAAAACCATTGCCCCTCGTCCTGTCACTGCAGGCCTTTGTAAACAGACCCTCCCCAGCCTTCCTGTAGGCCCCCCTCAGGTACTGGAAGGCCACTATGAGGTCTCCAATGGAATCCTGGGCTGCATAGGGAAGAGTGTGACCAGTAGGTCGAGGGAGGTCATTCTCCCCCTCTACTCTGCACTGGTGAGACCACAACTGGAATACTGCATCCAGTTCTGGGCTCCCTAGTTCAAGAGAGACAGGGAACTACTGAAGAGAGTCCAGCATAGGGCAATTAAGATGATTAAGGGATTAGAGCGTCTCCCTTATGAGGAAAGGCTGAGAGAGCTGGGACTCTTTAGCCTAGAGAAGAGAAGGCTGAGGGGAGACCTCATTAATGCTTATAAGTATCTAAAGGGTGGGTTGAAGGAAGATGGAGCTGGACTCTTTTCAGTGGTTCCCAGTGACAGGACAAGGGGCAACGGGCACAAGCTGGAACATAGGAAGTTCCATTCAAATATGAGGAGAAACTTCCTTATGGTGAGAGTGACAGAGCATTGGAACAGGCTGCTCAGGGAGGTTGTGGAGTCCCCTTCTCTGGAAATCTTCAAGACCCGCCTGGATGCAGTCCTGAGTAATGTGCTCTAGGCAATCCTGCTTTAGCAGGGGAGTTGTACTAGGTGATCTCTAGAGGTCCCTTCCAACTCTGACAATTCTGTGATAATATTAATAGAAACAGTAATAACACCCTAAATAACATCTCTAATTTCATGCAAAAGAAGGGACAGTATTTAAAAGAAGTGTTTATGATATTCTTTCCACCAATATTCAAGGTACCAAAGACCTATCTTTATACCCTCCTGAAATTTCAAACTGTGCATAACCTGGTGAAATATGTGGTTACCTTATTCTACTAGGAAGATGTTTAGAGGTGAAAAGAAGAAACATGTTAGTCATTTTCAGCTTCAAGATTTATAGGATGCTGATATCAGCCACTCACACTCAACTAGGGGCAGATTTTTTTCAGAGGTTTTCAGAATACTTTTACGGTGTTCTATTAAAATGTATTACAGTGCCTTCCAGGCTTTAACAGACTGCTTCAATGTAAGCTAATGAAAATCCAGAGGTGTGACAGTGGCCCCAAATCTATTGCATAAGTGAAGTGACAAATATTTTCTTGCTTGCTTACAAATGATCAAGAAAATAACTTACTTCAAATCTTGGATGCTTTTATGAATATTCAAATGGCCAAGGTAGCTTTAACCAACAGTTTCCAAGACTAATGCTGCTGATTCTGTTACTCTAAATGATAAACTGGGCACAGAAATGATTCATATTCTTTACTGCAGCTCTTGGCCTATATTTGCTGAAACAATAATTGTAAACATCTGTCCTGACGGGTCACTGACTGATGGACCCACAGTAACCTTCAGACATATTTACAGCTGAGGAGGTTTCCAAGTGTAAAATGGTGTTCTGGGAGTCAATAGGCTGGCCAGTTGCTCGTGAGTCACAGCTGAGAAATGCAGTACAGGTATGAGCTCATAAAACCTTCAGCAACCTGCAGAATGTAGACATGGAAACCATATCACGGAAAAAAACCCAGTGCCACATAAATGCTGTCTGAATAGCAACAGCTAATTGCAAATCAGAGCTAGCCATTAAAAGAGGAAGTGTCTTTGTATGGTACCATTGTGTGGAAATGAAATGGAAAACGGCAAGCTGCAAGGCTGAAAAAACCTGAGTACTGCTCCTGCCGATAAAGAACAGCAAAGAAAAGGTGGCATTGCTTTAAGGATGGAGTTTGGAATTTGGAAACCCATGTTTGGGTCCTGTTTCTGCTGAAAGATTTCCTCTGTAAGTCTGAGCAAGTTCCTCTGGGAGGGCATGTGGGCACAGTCAAAAATGGAGCTGTTAGCTCTTTTCTGCCTCTCGGATACAACACTATTAGAGTGAGACCAGAGACCAGAGAAACCCCATCACATTCTGGCAGGCTATGTGTTCCAAAGCTGAGTTAAAACTAGTGATTCTTAAGCAAACAAATGTTCTTGCTGAGCTGTTTCAGCAAAACAGAAACCCTTGGAGTGAAGCAGAACCAGTCAGAACCAGTCACTTGGAACCAGTCAGAGAGGTGTGACGAGAGTTTGTAAACATGTTCTCCCAATTATATTGCCACTTATAGAGAGCCTAACAGAGTGACCTGCGTAGCTGGCCAGCATAAAAATGTATCATTCGTATTACAAAAGCACAACGCTATACTATGAAATGCCAGCCAGGATTAGGAAACGCAAATTAGTTTCATATATTGCTTTAGGAGGGCTTTGATTGAGATCTGGAGTTCAGCTCTGATACCCATATTTTAATAAAGACCATAAAACAACGGTCTCCAAGCATGATCTGAAATCTGGAAAACCTGCTTCAAAGTGGCAAGAATACAGGTTTCTTTTCCTACATTGTGACCTGATCCCATAGGGTGCAGAAGAGAACATGGGGCATAACGACAGTATTGGATGACTCCTTACTTCATCTAATAGTCATACGCACAGCCTGGATGTTTACCACCTTCCTCCTCCTCTTTCTCCTCCTCTGTCTTCTCCTGCTCCTCTCCTCCCCACTGCTTTGGCCAATCTAGACTAGACATGAAGCTCCCCGGTTTTGTTTTCTGTTTTTCTAGCAAGGAGGTCAATCATTTCACGGGTACAAAGTGGTTGATTCTCAGCCCCTTGAAGCCCCTGCACTGAGGTAAGCTGTCTCTATAACAAATGTTTCTCAACTTCTGCATTGCAAAACCAGGGTAGATAGGGTAGGAGAAGGGAGTGAGGGGTCAGAAAGGCAATCAAGGGGGGTTGTGAGGCATTGAAATGTTATTGCAATCCAAGGCCAAGAAAATCTTGCTATTCTCCTCCCTGTACCACCTTCATCTCCAAGGTCAAATATTCCCTGCCAAGATCTCAGAAAACCTGAGCACAAACACATTAGAGAAACTTCACCATGTTATCACCAGCAGATTTTTCACTCTTACTTTTATGGGGAGTCGCAAAAATGATTGACTTCAAGGAAGGGGTTGTGACCTAAGGAGGCTGAAAAAGCTTAGACTGGCTGAACCAGGAATTAGGGTCTAGCCTGGGCCCTAAATCAGGGAAATGCCAATAAATAAGCCATATAGATAGTACATCTGAGATGTTAATCCCATATTTAAGCATTCACATAACTTTTTAACAGGACTAATCATTGAGATGAAATTGCACAGGCGACTAAGTAAGTAATTTTCTGAATCAGAGCCTACTTGTTAATTGTTGGAAGTTTGGGTTGGGTTTTTTTTGTGTACTCCATTCTGTAGTCAGACCAATGTGAATACATGGACAAAGCTCTCCTAAATATAAAAATAAAAATAAGTATAAAAATAAAAATAAAAATAAGTATAGTCCTCCATTTCCTAAGCAACTGAACAGACAGAGTGGTATAAAAAATCCTTATATTCTAATTTAGTAAAAGTCTGCACATTCACAAACAGATGTTACTTGGTGGCAGCATCCCATTCTGACTTCTAAGAAGTATTGGAAGTAGGTGTCTAAAATAGACCTGTCAGAACCCTGGATTTGTCGTATGAAATGCAAACGGGACTGGAAGGTCTGTGTCACGTTTCTGAGCATCATTCTAAGGAGCAGCAAGTGAATAAATGAATCTTCGCAGATTTTCTTCAGAATTTGGGTTTGTTTCCAATGGCTTTTTCTGATTTTTTGTTTTAATGATATGATGATCCCTTTTTTCTACAGTAAGTTTCTGTGAGAAATAGTCTGAAGAGAAGCACATGGATGAAAATGCAGTTTACGTTGTTTTCAATGTATACCTTGCATAGCACACATAGCAACGCCTGCAATATCTTTCTACCTATCTGGCACTGACAGGAATCCTTCTGGACTGGTTTCTCAAGTCATCTCTGTGCTCATAGGGATGCCCTATGGGTCTATTTCTTTACTTCCTGGAGCAACCATGAAGATGGATCCTCTGAGAAAGACAAACCAAGCAGAGGAAAGATCCTTCAAGACTCTAACAATGTAAATTAACACAGAAATTTAATTGCAGTGCAGAAGCTGATTAGGTTTTATTCCCTGTTAATTCTTGATTGAAGTGTACAAATGCAAAGCAAGGTATTAGCTATCACCTCCTTCCTTTCTGAGAGGAGCAATCTTTGTGCAGTGCAGAGCACCCTTCTTTCTAGACAGATGCTTGGCTCTGGCAGATTTCCATGAAGTACCTCAGGGGTCCTTCCACAGCTATGCAAGGAGCACAGTGGGTCATGCAATTCAACCCCAGAGGTGGCTCAAAGTGGAGGAGGTAGGAATTTTCAAAGGGTTTTTCTTCCTTACATGCAGCTTCCCCTCCCCTGAGTGTCAGCTAAGAAAATTTTACATGCTGCCCTGTTATTCCTTTCGCAGAGGCTTAAAATAGCCTAAAGTGCTTGTATTCAAAGATGGTTAAAGCACTGTAGGAGCTTGTTGAATCCCTACCTCAATGAACCTAAAACAGCAGTTTAAATCAATTTAGAGTATGAGCCTTTCCCAAAGCCCCCAACCCCTTCTTCACCCACCTTTCTACCCTGGAGTCAATCCAGTTCCATGCTCTTCATGCCAGATCATTTCAACTTTGGAAGAAAGGGATGGAATGCCAGGGAAGAGAGGCATCATTGTTTCCGTGAATGGACAGCTAGCACTTTCAAAGAAGGAGGTGATGTGCAGAAGGCCCTGGTGACATTTTTTGTGGTCTCTGCTTCAGGACCCTTTAGCTTGCCCTAGGTTTGGCAAAATATCACACCCTGGACAGGAGACCACAACAGATTTGCTTCTACTTCTGCTGAAACGGATAAAACAAGGATCCCTGTGTGCTTTCCAATCTGCTGGCCCTTTTGCACAACTCCTTTAGAAACCTGTGGCACCTGCTGCACATCTGTGAAGGGATGCACTGAAGTCATTGCCAGCAGACTGGAAAATGTGCAAAGGCCAATATTGTCTCCTGGGCTGCTGCTCCATTTCGAGTGATTTGGGCTTTAAAGAGCCAGGAGGCTTTTTGACTGTGCTCATCTTCCTAAAATTATAAAACCTGGCAGTGCAAAGACAGGCAGAATGATTTCATTAGGGCAACGTACACAGCAATTTCTAGCTGCATCCAGCAAGTTACCAGGGCTGGTATCAGCAGAGTCACTCCATTCACCATTCCAGTATCTGGAGATCCTAGTGACACCTGAGTGTGAAAGCTCAGCTCAGCTCAGCTCAGCTCTTTTCTACCCACTCTCCTTGAACTGATATAGGGAAGCTGTCCTCCCTCACCCCATCCCCTTCCCCTCCCACCCAGGCACGTACAATGGATGCCAGCTCGTCCCTTTCTCTTCATCTGTTGTGACCCTCTGGGAGAGCAGCTTTGGGCGGGTTCCAGAAACCACAAACTAGCTGCTGGGTGAATTTGCTTGTAAAACTTAGCAGCACATTATCTCTGTGGTATTTACTATTAAATGTGTGACTCTCCAGGTAAACATGGACCAAATCCAGGCCCTTTATCTTCTGTGCTGGAGGTAATTTTCAAAGAAGGGCTGTCAGAGTGTCAACCTCACTGTCAGTCTTTAAAGCCCAGGATGGAGAAAAGGGCAGGAAGGTGTTCGGTGTAATGGGAATGCGTGGCAAGTAGAAGAAAAGTTCCCATACAACAAATTGAGTATTGTGAACACTATCATTTGTCTTTTTGGAAGAAATGGGCTGCAGAAAGGAGAGCAGGTGAATTTATTTCTTCTGATTCAATCTATAGGTTGTACTTGCAGCCTGAGGAGAACAAGCTGGTGCCGCTGGCTTTGCCCCATCTCATGGATTACCACATGCTGGCAAAGATGATGGGGAAGGTCTGCTTTAGGGTCATTCTCACCTCAGATATTAATGTTCCTGTAGGGCAAAACTTGAGCCATGAAGAAGTGTCCAGCTTTGCCCCTGAAGGGCAAGAGAAGACACATCAATAGAGAATGGTGATAAAGACAGCGTGTCTGACATCCAGCAGCATTGGGAACTGCCCAGTAAAACTCATTTCCGAGAAATTAAATAACAGTCTGCCAACAAAAAGGAACATGACCACTGAAATGGGGTTTAACACTGAGAAGAGAATCAGCCAGTTACAAGCACCTTGTAAACATCCAGTTGGAGTGAGCAAAACCGATGGGGGAAATTCTTTTTGCCTAGGGAAATTTGACCACAACCTTTAATAACGTCTTCACTTTTCACAAGTCCTAATAACAACAACTTGTGTTCACATAATGCCTTTCATCCTGAAGGAACCCAAAGTGCTTTACAAGTGACTTAGCAAACTATACAACAACATTCACCCCCTCATCCCCCTCGAGGTTGAAAACTGACTGCAATTGGCAAGGTTTCGCTTTTGGTTTCCAATGTTCCATGACTATTTCTCTAGGCCATTGCTGTTATTTCTTTGTTTTGTTTTAATAGCAAATTTGATAGCATGGGAAAAAAAGGCAGCTCTTTTCTCAAGGACAGCTGCATGAATATAACCAATTTTTTGGGGTCAAGAATGAAAAAGACAAGTTTCATGTCACCCCAACACAAAAATGTCAGTTTTGCTTTCCAAATGGGGAAAAAATCCAAAAAACCCTACTTGAAGAAAACACAGAACGTTTCATTTGCTGTGAAATAAAACCTTTTTTAATGTTTTCTGAGGACTGAAGTTGACTCAGTTGTAAAAAAAACTGCAGATTTAAGTTGGCAAGTGGAAATGAAACATTTTGACTTTCAAAATGTAATTTTTCTTTTGGACACAACTTTAAGAAAATAAGGAAATCCATCTCACCTGGTGTTTTTCGTTGCCAGGAACACACAGCAGTGCCTAGGAACAGCTTAAGGAGAGGACAAGTACCCCAGTTCCTGCCATCTTTTTTTCACTATCCACCTGAACTAGTGGCAGCACCTTGAACAGCCCAAAATGGGCTTTTCCTCCATGAATTCATTCAGTTCAGCTCTCCCCGAAGCTGTGTAAATTTTATTGTCCACAGCATCCTGTCGCCATGGGTTACATAGCTTCTGCACTGTGCACAGAAGCACCTTGTTTTGGTTGTTTGAATTTGCCTCAGTAATTTACTAGAAGCAGAAGACATTCAGTGAGAGTGCACAATCATTCCTTATTCACCATCACCACACCAATAACGCCTTTTCTCTTTCCACATGGAAGAAATTTGGTGTGCATTGTCTCTGCTCCTGCAGAGGTGCTGAGCAATTCCTTTGGCTCCCTCCTTGCTCCCGGTAAACTATATATTTGTAGTAGGCTAAACTATATAACCAAATGTGTACGGGGGATTCTGTTGTGGAGCATATTCTGTTTATGCACCCTAGGCCGACTTCTCCACACCACTGGAATGGCTCAGGTGCCAATAACATGGACATAGTACCTTATTTGACTTCCTACAGTAGCAAACACATCCTCTTTGGGATCATGAGTATGATGAAGGACTACAGAAGACATGCACTTCAGAGAATATACTGTAACATCCAAAACGTAACACATGCCTATGTACAGGCGCATGATTTGATCTCTGGTCATCTCCTCTTAGTATAATATCTGAGTGTGCCAAAGGTGCCCACATTTTGTCCTCTTTCTGCAAACAGGACCAAAGAAAATTAAATCCTTCAGGTGAATTCCTGTGGTGAACCTACAAGAGACTTCAATATACCTTACGGGGCTTGTTGGATCACCAGATACTGAGCTCAAGAGATGCTTCCTCACACTTTTGGAGGAGAGCTGATGAAAGGTAACTGACCTATAAAACGAAAAGGAAAATCCTGTCCCAATTCCTCCTTTAAAAGAAATAATATTAAATTCAGAGGTGTTGAGAAACACACCGAGCAGAGTGCAAAGAAAAAACAGCTCATTCATCCAGCCTTTACAAGCAGCTGGGCTTGAGCTGAATGGGCTTTTGCTGTGTTCTTTGTGTAATGGTATATTATAAAAATGTTATTAGAAGGCCAAATTTAGGCATAGCAGGAGAAGAGGAAAAAAAATCCTGAAACCTTGAAAGATAAATCAGCTTCTTTGGGAACGAGATTTTAAGCCTCCCCTTGCGCATTGATCTGAACTTTTGGATCTTTTCCTCCTCTGATTGGGCAGTTTAGAGTAACAGGAAAAAGAAAAACAAAACAAAAAACCCCCAACTTAATTCCTTTGAGTGCAACATTCTTTTGCTTCCTTTGCTGAAATCATTTTTCTCAGACCGACCTCAATTATAGGGCAGTTGGAGCGTACGGGGAGAGGGCTAGGTGCTGGGAGTTCTCCACAAAAAGATCTTCCTCTGTCTTTGTCCATGTTTTATATCAACACAGACTTAGTGAGATGAGATTTAGTTTGAAAGGGGACCATCAACATGAAACGCAAGCTGAGAACACAGAAAGAAAACATGCATCAATACTGCAAAAACTGCTGCAAAACAATTAAGAGGATCTTTTTTACCTCAACCACACCTCCTTTGCATCGTCTGATGTAGACATGAACGAAGGTCTATTGGTTAAAGCTTTAGATGGCCAAATTAAGACACTTGCCCTTGTTTTCACAGATGACAAATACTCAAAAGGCAAATCAGCAGCTATGGTGGTTAGAGGTTTAAACACAAATCTTAAGACATTGGGTAACCACCGAAAATTCAAAATCACAGATAATTCCAAAAAAATCATGAGTTTCATTTCACTATTCCCTGTATTTATGTGCCTCAAAAATAAAAATTATGCTGATTAATTACCTTCAGCTGCAAAATGTAAATGTTAAGCTAACTTTTCCCAAAGTGCTGCATTTTTGAAGTTAGTAAGTCTACCATGCACAGGCATAAACCTGGTCTGGTTACAAGGCATGGAGTTACTCAGAACTTCTGTTTCTCATAAGCTTTTGTCTTGGTAGCAAAAAGGCTTTGGTGGGTGTTTCAAGTTGACTTGTTAATTGAATTAAGTCTGTCTTTTTTGAACTTCTGTGACTTGAGAAAAAACAGATCATGATTTTTTTCCCCCTGAAGTTAGGAACAGAGACCTCCGATGGATTGCCTGGGTTACTGAGTCCTGTCTCCACAATTGCAGCAGCTCTTCAATAGCTTTTTAACTTAGGGGGACTACAAATCTTCCATTTCTTATGTTCCCATACAGAAGAGGCTGCAGGATTCTTCCAATGCACAGCAAAGTGGTGGCTGTAGGAAAAGCTGGGAAGCTGCCACAACAGCTAACAGAAGCCATGAAGGACATGGTGAATATCCTGTTCTGAAAAAGAAATCTGTTGTATGATACTTGGAAAATAGACCTTGTCCCTTTCTACAGAGGAACACAAAGGCTAATTTGAGCTGGGGAAAAATTCACCTCTGTCCCTAATCCCAGCAATTTGATTAACTCTAAGCATCTAAATCAGACACACCCCAAACACAACTAGACTGATACAAATAGAGCATGTACATGTGCCCAGGAATGTTCTCTGGCACTAAAATCAACTGGCACCAAATGACTGGCTTGCAGCCTCTCAGACCCCCAAAATAGGCTGGCTACCTGAAAACTGCCTCCTGCAAAAGGTTTCTGGATCAGTCTGTGAACCACACCTGGAAATAAATTTTGGAGAGTATTAACTGGCACGGACAAAATGCTGACAGGGACCATGTAATGTGTTACACCATCTAGCAGTGTAAGAGCATGGACAATCACATTCTAGTGCCTGAAAATATTTCCAACCATTCTTCACTTTTCTGGTATAGATGTCGTCTAAGGGGACTCTTGGAAAGCTTTTAATAGACTTAATAGTACACTTCATCTAATTTTGTGCAACTTATTAGTAGATTTTTTTTTCCATGAAACCTTCTCACTACCAGTACTTGAGGTCAGAGCCCCAAGCTGTTATAATTCAGTATATAGGTTTTGTGGCAGTGCTTGTGTGTGGCCCATAGGATTAGCCACCAAACATAAACATGAATAATCATAACAAATTTTCACTCAGTGGCTGTTCTGCAATATTTGTGTAAAATTTCATTGACCTATAAAATGTTTCTCAGTAAGTAAAATTAATGCCTTTGAATATGCAGGAAGTAGAGCCCAAACAGAGTTAAGAAAAATTCAACAGCTAAGTCATTCAGGCACCTCTCTCTAGTAAACACAACCAGTTCCATGTGATTTGACCAGTATCAAATACTTAACATGGCTCAAATGAGACAAATATGGATTTGGCATTCCTCGTACTGTTAATTAGTGTCACACTCCATAAGACTTCAGCAAAGTAATTTTCAGACTCTGTATGTCTTATCTTTGCTTTGACTCAAAGATTTCATTGCCTTCAGACTTTTAGTATATACAGCATTACCAAAGGAGAGTTCTTGCCTAGAGACTTCAGACATTGTCAGAATACCAATAACAATAGTTGCCAAAATGCCTGGAGGTTTCAGGATGGGAGTTCCCTGAGAAATGAAACAAATAGTCTGGTGGGTGCCAGATTGAAATAAACGACATCTGATTTCTTCCAGGTGTATGTCCTCCACCACTAAATCCTCCTGCTAACAGCCCCATTTGTCCCTTTTCTTCTCCCCCTTCCCAAGCCCCCAGACTACCTTCACATTGTCACATCCTTGAAGTCCACCATACCTTCAAGTCTGTTCCTGTGTCTGTTAGCTCTCTTCCATAGACCTTCATCTTCCTCCCATGCTCTTTAATTACCAGTGGGAAAAAAATCAATATATTGTGGATGGTTCTGAGTATGTGCTAACTGACCAGTCAGGTAAAAAAATGGAGAAAATTGAACATACATACACACACACCCACCCCTCCACAACAGATAACTACTGAACTGTATTACAACCTTTTTTCATAACAGGAATATTAATTAGGGTCTTGGCTATACACAGCAGCAAATTTTCACTAAACCTGATGGAACTTTTCTCTGACACCTCCACCTCTGTCAAATTTCATTGAAATGTGTTCATAGGTTAAAAATGTTGTGACAATATAAAGGTGAAAAGACAGACAATCAGAGCAATAGCATGACAACTTGTTTCTTTAGTGTTATTTATTCCAAACTTTCTTGAAATTTTAAATAGAATTTTATTTGTCAGAAATTCAGCAATTAAACAAAGAAGTGCTAAGAGGAAAAGTGACTATTACACACCATTCACCAAGCCTCCAAGTAGTATGCTTGTATGCATTCACACCCAATGGGGGACACCTCCTTCACAAGTTGTATTAACCTCTATGTCAGATGGAAATTGAAGATGCATTGAAAAAAAATCAAGTCTCCAACAGAAACAGATCTCTTTTCCTTGCTGTTTTCTCTGCCTTCAGTTAATTCTGGATGCAGTCTCCTCCTGCTATGTATTCCTGGTTATCAATTGCAAACACGAGTCCATTAATTTTCTGGAAAGAAAAATATTTTGGATGCAACAAGAAAGATCCCTGAAGAGATAACACACAAGGGCAAGTCACCATGTAGAAGACAGACCTCTAGCATTTGCTGTCATAGCTTTCAGTTGCCCAGGTAAGATGGATGGGTTGTTCAGCCAAGCTATACTTTCCTTTGCTGAAATAGGTCTTTGCTAGTCATGGTACATAACTTCATTAAGTGTATTTTTCTTGGCTGGGGCCACAGAGAAGAATGCTCTCTCTTTCTCATTTTTTTCCGATCCTTGCTACCCTTGTCAATGATTAATAAAGTGCTGCAATTAGAAAGTTTGGGTCCTTCATTGGCTGTGCATCAAAGCCTAGGATTTGTGCTTCTGGAAATTGAGGGACATCAGGAACAAGCACCTTTTTGCTTAAAGCATTAAACATACTCTTCAGTTAGATTTCTGACTGTGAAATAGATTATTTCTGTGACCCAGGGAAAATTATGGGACTCTGTGTGAATTTATCTGTTTTTCAGTGGCAAAGTAGAAGTAATAAATGCTGATATGACAGATGAGAAGATCCTTGGGTCACATGACTTTCTGCATTGGGCTTGTCTCTTACGAAGCTGTGTACACAAGCTGCCAGAACAACCAGTTCTGCAATTCTAATGTTAACATCTAGGGTTATAATAAATTTTGGGTTACATTTAAGAAGGAACTTTGCTTTTTAACTCTAGTTCTGGAAGGCATTCATGAGCCATCTTTGCTTGAGCTTCAGTCTGAGGTCTCGCTGATGCCCTGTAACACGTGAACTAGACCAACATTCTTCATGACCACCCAGGAGGTGCCAAGTTATCCCTCAGTAGTAGTTCCAATTTAATTCAAGTGTACTTAGATGTAGGTGTCTTGGCCTCTGTCCTCAGGACACTTTACAAATGTTTCACTCCATATCATTTCCTTGAGGAAACCGCTCTGGAAAATGATAGAAAACCAGGAGTCCTTGCTACTGAGATCTACACACTCTTCCTAATTTAATTTTATTTTCAAAAGGTGAAAATATGAATGGAAAATGAAAGGTAGTAAGAGTGAAAGGCAGGCAAAACAAACACAACATTTCCTTTACATTGATGTAGAAACCAAGCAACCTTGGGAAACCTCAATTATAAATACACATAGTTTTCAAAGATATCCTAAGAGAGTATGGAGTGGGACAGAATTTATTTTGCTTAGTCCACAGGAAAAAGAAAATGCTAAAGTCAATATACATCAATGGAACAAGCCTGTCATGGTTGTAACAACAACATGCATCCCAGAGAGCACAGCTGATCACATCTTTTCTGCTTAAAATAAATAACCTGCTGTACATTAGGCTTTGACAAAAGAGTGTTCAACAGTAATGCATTTCACCCATTAAAGGCCCTGCAGAAATATTCCCAGTTCTATCTGAAAACAACTTAACTGGGAAAGTTTGCCCAGGACTCATAGTGCAGGTATGACACAGAGTGCACGAACAGTAGTCATCTATGTAATATAACAGACAACAATAACATCTGCATACAATCTACCATACCATTTATGACTTTGTCAAGATTATAATCTAGTTTGGCACAAGAGGTACCACTGCTGTCCTCCGCTGGTGCTGGAAGAGCTCTGTGATAAAGAAAGTTGGAGCCTGCTGATTTGGGAGGCATATAACTGCTTACAACACACAGAAACAGTACAGCAATGGTCTTGAGACCTCAGAATGAGGACCTCAGTTTTCCTTTGCCTTTTTTAAGCTTATCTCAAGATCACAAAAACAACTTGCAGCCCCTTTTAGGACAGAATAGCTCCCTCTCTTCTCTATGACAAACTGGAGTACTCCATGCCAGTCCTTACAGCTGACCCATAAGACCTTGTCACCATTGATAGCTCGCTCCTCCTGTGTGCAAACAGGACAAGCGGCACATAAAATGGCGGTCTTTGAAAAACATATTGCATTTTCCCAGTGAACAGCATTGTAGAGGACTATAGTAATGTCATGAACACCCCCTCGGCTTTCTGCTGTGGTCTTTTACTAGCAGGCATTGTTGAGACACAGGCTCGACTGGAACCTGTTTGCTATGGAACAGCCTCATATAGAGTGGTCAGTTAGTTGTACCTCGTACAGGAGAGGTGTTTATTAGATCTGGCTGTAAGTTTCTATCAAAACTGTTTGTTGTTCTCTCTATGAGAAAATGGAGGGTTTTCCTCAATGGAAAATTGGATTGTGAAAGAATTGTTTGCTTTCTGTAGAGAATATCAACTTTTGTCGATTGCTGCATGCAATAAGGAAATTTTCAGTGGACAGCCACAGCTTCCAACCAAAACAAAATATTTCCACATTCCTTAAATGAAGCATTTCGTTTCATTTCATTGACTTTATTAAATATTCACCCACTGCCTTTTCAGCTGCCATGGTGTCTTGTAAAAATTGTGGTTTGAGTGCTTCACACCCCCCTCCTCCCTTTCCAACAGACTATCCAGTGAGGCTATCACCTGATGCACCCACGGCCAGAGCTGTGCCAAGAAAAAGGAGTACATGCACCCTGAGACAGACAAGGTGTTGATAAAGGGCCTCACCTTGAGGAAGACCAAGTCCAGTTTCTGAAATGTTGCATATTTTGTGGATACATCTCAACCAGCTACTGATGTGAGCTCATCAGACCCAAAGTTGGGGCAAAGGCTTGCTATTTGCAAACCCTTAAACTGCTCAGCAACGTCTGGAGTTTGGAGCAGAGATGGAAATCTCTTAGGAGAAATTTTAAACAGGCGCCCACACCCTTAGAGATGTCACAGTTTGTTGCTGTGTCTGAAGAACTGGGAGAGTGAAAGGGAAACTGATGCTGAAAACTAGAGAAAGAAACAATGCTTCTGGCAAGATGTTCACAGCTTTACAATCCAAATATCTCTTTCTTATTTTGACAAACACCAAGCTTGTGGTACTTACCGTTGGTGGGTTCTGCTTTCTTTCCACACACTGCTGATTAGATGCTAATAAAACGAGTGATAATATATGCATCTTTAATGAATGGTTCAATTAGGGTCTCCCTTACCACAGGTCTCTCACAAGGAGGGAATGGGACATGTCAAGGGTTTGACTCTATTTTTCAGGTTCGCAGCAGGTGGGAGGGTTCCTTCTCTAAAAGCAAAAATCCGCTCCCTCCCCTGAAAAAGAAATCCCCCCTTTTCTGAGCCAATTCTGCTGATTTTTGGCTCAGTGTCTTGTTCCATTTGGAAGCCATATTGCAGTGTGAGCAAGGAAACAGCCAATAAACAGGGGCTCTGGTATTTGCTTTTCTGGAAGGCCCAGGCAAGACCCATAGCTAAAGCACTATGTTCAGGATCCCAGAAACATCTGCTTTCTTTTCAAAGCTGGAATATTTTTTTATTTGATTTTTTGCTCCCCTCCCCCTCCCGCCCCCATAAGCACCTTTGTGCTGGGAGAGAGCTGCGGAGGGAATGAGGGGAGGAAGGGGAGCTCTCAACTATATAAGCAGAGCAGAGTGAAAACCGAACTCTGCAATCTCTAGATAATTATGCCTGGCACCTGAAGGCTGGGGCAGTAATCCTTGCATTTCTTTCACACTCCATTGATGGATGGCGTGCTGGGGGTGTGAAGTCGATTTCCCTTTTCCCATCGCTGTCCAAGTGCTGGAACTGCAGGATGGGTTTTTGTAAGCTCAGTTCCTCTTACCAGATGTTGGGGTTTTTTTTCGCGCACTTTTTTTTTTTTTTTTTTTTGTTAATATTAGCATATGGCTTTAAACTGAAGGGCCACAACCTGGGTATGGAGTGGAGTGGAGTTTTCAGGCTGCCTCCAAAGCCTCTTGCATACGTTGACATGGCAAAGAGCGGCTACAAGTTTAAGATTCAGACCATGAAGACGTTTGCTGTGTTCGATCAGTTCTCCTGGTTTACTGTGCTTTTGTCAGAGTTTTTAAGGCACTTATGTGAGTGTGCCTATTTATATACATCTATATATATACACATGTGAGTACCTAGTCATGGCCTGTAAAAAACAGGGCTTGGTGAAGGCCTCCTCACCATCAATTTTGAAGTCAAGGTGGAACTGACTTTTAAAATGGATTTGATATGCCTAGTGCAAACAAAAATCAGTTTTAGAGAGCTCTTGACTTGTGCTAAGGACACATGGATTCTATAATCAATTACAAAGGCTCTGCACTTTATGATTCTAAGGAAATATATATTTGTACATCTATATATATGTACGTGTCTGTATGTATATATGTTTATGTAAAAGCCTTATATATGAAAGTACGCAGTTTGAAAGGTGGTTTGGGCTTCACCACATTCTCTTGCTAATTAGAAATTTCTAATTAATCTAGTTTTAGGAACAAAGACATTAAGGCAACTGAGATGGATATATTTATATAAATAAATAAGATTTGCTATAAGAAACATTGCAGGGATGAGTCTTTGAAAGCGACAAATACACACAGTAGTCATTTGTGCTGAATATGAAGCAAGAGAAGGTTTCTTCCCGACACTTGCCCACACCATGTCAAACCACAGCTCTAAACTGGCAACTCAAGTTAATCCATAAGAGCAGTATCCTTACCCTCTCCAAAATTTAATTTTATTCTCTCAGTACACTGGACATTTGTCTTCCTGACTGATAAATTTCCTTGCTGGATTGTTCATGAGCCTGTCTTGTGTAAGAGTCCACAGTATTACATGATGGATTTCTGATGTGCAGAAATGATCCAATATGCTGGAAGTAGATTCACGAAATTAAATTTTTCACTTCAGCCTAAATAAGCTTTTGAACTCAGGTTTCAAGCACTGCTTTATTATTATTATTTCTCAAAATACATTCTGGGGGTTTTAAGAGGAAAGAAGAAAGAATTTCCACACAGCATTTTTTTTCTGTTTTGGTCCACAGTTTCCAGCTTTTCCAGAGAAAAAAGTAAAGTTTCAATATTTTAAAAATATATTTATAAATACTTACACACATGTACATAAAATCCCATACACCTACATACATATATATTTCTCAATTTAGTAACTGCTTTTTCCTCATAACCAGACCAACTACAATGGTGAGACTATTTACCAGTCTTAAAAAGACAGTCTTTATTTTATTTATTTAACAAGTAAAGAGGATTCACGTGATTTCTTTTAAAGAAGCACACAGGCAAAGAATACATGGAGTGAAGTTTTACAGGCAACTAAAACAGTGATTTCAACCCAAAACCTGGAAGCTGCTTCTCCAATAGGAAGCAGGAATATTTACTGAGAAAGTTAATTGGCTATATTCAAGATTTGAACACTTAAACACTCCATCGGTAATAAGCAGATGAGACCATAGTCACAATGCATTGTTTTGGGGAAACCTAGACTATACTAAAAAGAAATAAAAAAAAAAATCCTGAATCAAAACCCCTGAATCAAAATCCTGAATCAAATCCATGGGGTACAGGAAGCAAAATGATAAGGGAGTATCCCAGCACACTTTCTCCTGAAAAGTGCTCTGACATTACTGTTCCTCTTTGGACACTACCACTAAGGTGAGGCTCCATGCCACTGTAGAGCTCTGAGGCACAAGGAATATAGGTTTTTATCTGATAGGCGATGAGCCCCTTGAAGAGCACCCCTGACTTCAAATGCAAGCCCCAAATTGGAAGGATGATATACCTGAAGCTGTATCTCTAAACATGCAGCCTTAGGTAGCTATTCTCAAAACCTTCAAATAGTAGGAAAGACGGAGATCAACCCTTTGTGAGATGTTTTGCCATGATCTTCATCTCAAGGTTATATCTGGAGAATGAAGTCAGATTGGCTTTACTAGTGGGTTTTCAACCAATTCCCAGTCGCTTTTATTAACTACCACTCCTCCCTGCTAGAAACCCAATGTTCATAGTATTATTTTCCTGATGAAATATTTGCTGCTTTTGGATTATAATTATAGCTGGTCAGAAACCAGGATTTCCTTTCCTTAGGATACTCTGGCATTTGAAAGAGGAGAGTTTGTATTCCAAATTGGAATAAAAAGACAACATTGTGAAATTTCTTGTGTAAAGAACACACTAAAAATTTCAACAGGGGACCATTGAAAGTTTTCATTGTCATAATATCAAAGTATGCTGTCCAGTAAATGAAAACACGTTTCAATGAGGTAAAAATAAATTGTGTTTCAGATGGATCATTTGATTCATTTAGACATCCAAGTAAATATGTTTGATTATGCTCAAATAAATAAAAGCTTACATTATTGCTTCATACAAACAAAGTGAAAGGGAACAACACAATGAGGAGCAGTTATCAAATTGTCATTTATAACCACCCCAGTAGAAAGAATCGTCTTTTTCCCATGGAAATTATTTGCTTTATGAGCAATCGTTTCCCCTAGATTGATCGGAATGCAAAGATCATATCTTTCTGACTTTCTCAAGACACACTGGATTAGCCTCAGTGCACATCATCTCTTGCCAGGTGGAAGGGACGTAAGAAACATGAGGTTATTACAGAGGAGGTAGAAGAAAGGAACATCTGGAAAAGAGGACATGATTCCACAGGAAATCTGGCTTCAATAGTTCGGCTGCTCATGCAACAAGTTATTATTTCTGGAGATATTGGCTTAGCATGAGAAGCACTGGCTGGGGTGTTCTGCTCCTCTAAGAGGTGATGAAGAGGGTAACAACAGTTATCTTTAAGGCTAACACCTGAAGCTGGCATGCTGGTAAAGTAGGAAGATTGAAGGAGACCTGGAAACTGCATTAATGCAGCCTTGGGCAGGAAATTTTGGTTTCATAATGATACTGTCCTGTGCTCTGGTTAAGTTCTAGCCAGTTTAAGTGTCCTCTGGAGGCCGCTAAGAAACTCAAAGCTTTTATGAGTCCCCAGGCATTAACATCAAATTTAGACCCCAGCTGTTTTGGGGGATGAGGGGTCTTTTATCAGTCAGAATGTAATTGGACAAAAAAGTCTGGTTCTGAGCTTCTGTGCACATTTGATTTTGTCTGTAGTGATGGTAAGCCTGACATTATTGATCAGACATAAGGACAGCAAGTGCAGCTTCTCTGTTTACTAACACTGCTCCCAGCACTTCCTTTGGAAGACTGTGACGACCAGCAAATTGTCCTGCTGGGAAGTTGTCCTCATATCTGTAATTCCCAGTTCCCAGAAATATATCTCCTGCACAACCCACCAGTATATGCATACTCTGCTGCTTTGTGCCAGCAGGCCTGTCCTGCCGCTCAACACGGCCCAACCCTGTGGGGCTTTGAAGATAATAGCTCTGTCCCTTCCACTGCCTGCTGGCACAGCTGATGCCTGGAGAACTGCTGTACATCACATAGATCTGGACCAAGCTGAAATGGCTCCAACACATCACAAGGTAAAAACTTTCTGCTCACAAGCCGTCAAAAATCAAAGTTGAACAGAAAAAGGAATGACTTAAAGATTATGCTTCAGGTCAGCATATGGGCTGAGACCAGCCTCAAGCCTCCAAAAACCACCTCTTCCGCATCCTTCTGACCGGCCAGTGCTGTGTGGATATGGAGCAGATCCAGGCCCATCCTCAGAGTCCCAGAAGGCTGGCCAGACCTCAGTGTCCAGTATGCTCCTGAATTTTGAAGTGGGACATATTCAAGTGAGCCAACAACTACACAGACAACTTCCTCGCTGGACCAGTAGGTTTGATGGAAAGTTTAGTTCATGGAAGGGGCTGCTTTTCTTCATGTGGAAGTGTTACAGACAGATGTCAGGTAACTACCAAGAGGATGTGAGGGAAGAGGTTGGAAATAAATCTCAGTGTCTTCCAGTCTGGTGTAAGCCTCGAGCATCTCCAGTGACTTTGCCTGACTGCTGAGGAGTTCATCCAGAGTGGCAAGAGCGCAACTGAAATCACATCCTGAGCCATAATGGCAGAAATAAAATGACTGCTAGCCTGACCAGGAAGGAAGTTAGAAACTACTCTGGCACATTATTTCTTTATGAGTGTATTTATCAATTTTTTTATTCTTTTTATTTTTTTTTTAACATTTCTGACATGTTCACCTCAAAATACCACCTTTAATTAATGTTTTATTCCTCCCTCCTTTTGTCAGCTGTCACAGCAAAGAGATCTCATAAGGGCCTGGTCAGAACAAAGTAAATACTGTTCCACTCACGCTGAAGGTGTGTCCGTCTATGCTGATCTCCCTGTTATCAAGCAGGGCTGCAGGAGGAAACTCTGCTAATCATCACGACTTGCAGCATCAAGTGCTAAGTGGGCAGGCTGCCCAGCGGGCTGAGGTGTGCCTGTGTGTGCCTGTGTGTATCCGTGTGCACGCTTGCATGCACGCATTTCTCGCCCTGCTTATGATCACGTCGCAAGTGGTCATGCAGAAGATCCTACGCATTCCAGAAAAGTACAGCCTGTTTCCAAACATCCACCGGGGAATAAAAAATAAAATGACACCCCCTCTTCCCTGCCTCCCAAACCAGGGAAACAAGGGAAAGATTAAATTGGACCCAGTTCTCAGAGGGTGTAAAGTGGTGTCACTGCCTGGGGCTGCTGTGCTGGGCTGGGTAATTGTCTCAGTGTATCCACTCAGCTGCTGATGTTGTATCTGTACCAAAGCTCCGTCTTTCTAAATGAATTCTGATTGAAAACAAAAATAGCAAAAACGTGCACAGGACTGACCAAAGAACTGTTGAGGAAAGTTCACTGGAGAGTTGGGGCCAGAAGGAGATGAAGTGCCCTTATACTGGAAAGCAAATTTTCCCAAAATTTTCACTCGTGCTCATTTGACCTACCTGAGCTACCAAATTAGGAGTGGAATTGTCCCAGATTCTTTCTCCAGGCTAAAAGAGAAGAGAGGTATTTGCAGGGGATGAAAGAGTCTGCTTTGGAACAGAAATCTCTGTTTGGATCTACCAGTCTACCTCTCACAGATGTTGATGAAAGTTGCCCTTGGTGGGTCACTGAGTTAAAGGGAGGCTCCACTTTGCCTCATTGCTTTTGAATGTCGCATAATTACAGTAAAGGCCCAAGGCCAAATTCAAATTAGTCTTCTAGACCAGCATATTCCCTTTGGCTGTACTTTCCCCTGTTATCTCTTTGCAAGTGGAAGCAGATTTCTGGACTATCTAAGCCAACTTCTCACATGATGCAGCACACCAGTGATGTGGAATCACAAATTGTTGCAATTTGTTCATTTCCTACGTACACACCAGCCTTGTTTCCTGGAACAGCAGTTGTAACAAGCTGTATGTGAGCACGTAATTCACTGTAGCAGGATCTACAAGTAATGAAAAATGTTCCCTCATTCCACCACGGTAGTGTTCAGTCATCTTTTAAAATAGCCCAACCAATACCTCATCCACCACTTATCTCCAGAGGCTGTTCTGCAGCCTGGCACCTCTCGCCCTTAGGAAATGATGCAACACAAATGTCCCTTTCCAAGTTACACTTTCTCCACATCATGCCCCTTCCCAGGTTGAATTTTTTGTTTAATTCCCTGCAACTATTTCACTAATGCACAGCACCAGGCACTGGCCTGGAACTTCCAAACCTGGCTCTGAATGCCACCTAAGAATATCACAGATGTGTCCTTTCCACTTGCTATAGGAGAAAGATCCAGATCTGATCAAGAGTGCAGGGTCGATGCAATTTTCAGGGCTCATTCAAAAATTTGGCACAAACTCCACAATCTACCCTTTGCTCTTCAAATGCCTCTCCAAGGTCTGCAGTGTAAAGGCACAAAAATATTTGCCTGTAGGAGTCTATTTGAAACTCATCTTTTAAATGGTTTTCAGTATGGTGGTAAAGTTGGAAAAGTTAATGTAGCTTTCAATTAAAGCTGTTTCTTTCCTGGATTTTTTTTTTCCTTTTGGCAGAGACCAGGGAATATCTACAAAATAATAGTAATGGCCTGAGTCAACAGTGGGTCCCTCAGTGAATTGTAAGTCATGCTCAATGAAAGCTTTTGCCTGGGTCAGTACCTGGCAGAAAATGATAGACCCTAACACAGATATGCCGGTAGTCCCACAATAACAGTTCTATATGTACACAGATGCTGATCTGTTCAAAAGGACAGTGTGTTTTTCATTTTCCAACATTTGGCAAAGGAAATCGTGTAGTGGTTATGGATTGGGTGACTATCACCCTGGTTAGCGAGGCAGGTATGATTTATTTATCAGCTTTCCAGATTTCCACAGAGGGTAAGGGGGAACGGGGAGGACTGGAAGGGGCTGCAGGGGGAGAAGACGAGGAGAGTGGGGGAAGGGGACAGGGAAAAGCAAGATTTATATCCAGATGGGAATGTTGAGACAAGGGTGGGAGCCACGGCAGGGAAGGAGCGTCCACAATGAAGGCTATTCATCAACTCCTGCAGCAGCACAGCTCTGAAATGTAAAGGGCTAGAAAGTATTCCTTCAGCTCCATCCCTGGGGGGGCCTGAGGTTCCAGCAAGGAAGCAGCTACACACCGGTAGCTGCACAGTTTTGGGCTCAAATATCTCATACTGCGATTGCATCTGACTTTGAGGATCACAGAGAGGCTTTTTTTCCTTTCTGCAACTCCTTGTACATCAATAAGAAAGTACATGCAGCATCTGTTTCATCATTTGTCTCTGAGCAAGGTAGGCTGCAGCAAGAGCTGCAGAGTAATGAAATAAAAGCACAGGAGGTACAAAGGGTGCATGGTACTTAAATTTTTAGGATCACAGAAACACAGAACAATTTAAGCTCAAAGAGACCTTAGGAGGGCTCTGTTCTAATTCTCTGCTCAAGGCAGGGTCTGCCATGAGATGCCCCTGCTTTAATATCACAGACTGTGTTCCCAGCATGACAAATTACCTTGTTTTCCAGTATCTTCAGCTGTTTGTTATCACTGGAGAAAATTTGGCCTAGCACCTTTGAGGATTCAGATCTTTCTTAATTACAAAATCATAAAAAGAATTGCAATGCAAGTAAATCAAACTGAAATAATATAGACTTTATCTTAAGTAGATCCTAGAGTTTTCAGAGGAAGACACAATTCATCTGGAAAGTCTCCTAATTTATCGTCCCTGTTGCCATGTGTATTTGCGACGCAGGAACCTGTGGGTGCTGAGATCCACAATGGTGTAAATTGCCAGAGTTTCACTCATTTCAGTGGGATGAGGCCAGTTTGATAATCAGCTGAACATCAGGTCCAAATTTTCTTTTTCTGCTGTTGTTCATGTAATTCATTTATAACCTGGCCAAGCTATCAAGAAAGCAATGGCTTCCAAAGAAAACAATAAGTGACACAGAACAATGACCTGTCTCTTGGAGAGCTCAGAGGCTTATCGTTTCTTACAGCACCCAAATGCCAGAACCTATTTTTAATCAAAATCATGCCCTGCTTGCATAGGCTAGGATTTCCCTACCCATGTGGTGACACAGCAAACAGATGAGTTGGGTGGAGTGCTGGAGATTTCTTTGATCCCATACCATACTACTTGGTACCCTTTGTATGTCATTTGGAAACAACCAATTCTACCCTTCAATAAGAAGATCCTGCCTGTGTTCCTACAAAAATCTCCCTTTAAATCATTCCTCAGTTTATTTCATCCTACTTCTATGTCCATTAAAAGCCAAAATCTCCAGCTAGGCCAAAATCTTACATGAACATTTACAAGGTTTCCCACAGGCATCCTGGTAACACTGGTGGAAGCAATGTGTACGTCTGCATCATCTGACGTGGTCAGGATACTGGAGCTGTGCAGTTCCTACCATTTAGTTTGGGGCAGCACCCACCCCTACTACCTTTCTGATGCAAACTGAAGAGATCTTGCTCACAAGTGTCCTTCTGCAGCCCCACAGGAATGCCAATGGCTGATGCACAGGCTATAAAATCTTTTAATTGTTATTTCCTTTAATGAAAAGTCCGGTCTGAACCTCTAAACTGCATACAATGTTCCAGTATCATTTTTACTATGATGATACCACTTCCTCCTTTTCCTTGGCACTTCTATTTATCTCCTTCAGAGCCTAAGCTATTTGACCACGCAGACCCTAACACAGATATGCTGGTAGCGTGTTTCTGATCATCTCTCTCAGAGCCACCACTTTCTAGGATGCAATCGGCTTGGCCAGATATCTTTTCTTCCCATGACCAAGGCTTTGGTTTCCCTCTTGCAGCTAATGATAACCTCCTGTTTCCTGTAAGTATTATGTGATTCAACCCCAAAACCTCAGTTCAGTTAGAACAGCCAAGGCGTGCATTTCTCTCTAAGCACGGCAAGTTTTGTGGGTCTAATACTATGTTTAAAGTTTTTTTGTGACTTTCAGTATGATTTGATATTGTCAGACTAGGTCTGCATGTTTCTAAAGAGCTCCCTGAGGAAAGGTGAAAAAGAAAAGAAGAGAAAGACTGGCTGAAAAGAGCCCTTTGATGGCAGGATGGCTGAAAGGGGTTTATGTTTCTTAGCTTTATCTCATAATGCACTAATGGATCCAAGGTTAGGCATGCAGGCTAAACCACTCAGCTAGGCTCCCTGAGAAGTCAAAGGAAGAGATTATTCTCTCAATATAATGACTCAACCCAACCTGAAACAGGCAGATTTATTCATCCTGCTGAGATACCCCATAGGCAAGAGAGAGATGAGTTGCCCAGAGTAAAAGTCTCCCCTTTACAAAGAAGGTTTCCTTGCTCTTCTGTCTGTCCATGCTATCCAAGAAAGACCAACTGCCCTGCTCCAACTTTCTAGGCTCAGTGCATTAATTCATGGACCTTGTGTAGCACCAGGATGACCTTGTACAGAATCCCGAGGGCCTTTGTCAGGGAAATGGGAGTGTGTCCTGGGAGCAGGAATAAAATCCTCACTAGATGTGTAGTCGAGACTCCCTGAAACGCTCTCATAAAGCCTTTCAAATCAAATCTCAATAACTTGGAAAAGGCTTGAGTTGAAGACATCTGGAGAGAGCAATATGCTGTGACTCAGACCTTGGAGGTAATGCACTTGGCCAGGGCAGTGACCTCAACAAAAGAGGAGGTGAAAGAGAAAAAGTCACAGAAAGTGCACATGGTCACCTTATAACCTTACCTGTTGGTTACAGATTGCTCATGTGAATGCTGTCACAGATAATGACAGCAAATGGCTATCTGCCATTGAAGTGGCCATTGGTTATTCTGATACGAATGAAATAGATTGATCTGAACAAAAGCAAGTTAAATATTAGCAACTTAACTACTTTTAATATTGTCTGCTTTTTGGACAAGCTGCTTAAAGCCTTACCATTATAAATGCCTGACCACAGTAAGACATTTATAGGATGAATGCTTTACAAAAATCTCCAGTGGTGGGCTCCAATTGTTAAGCAATGTTTGGTCATTGTTTGAGCATTTTGCAAGATGTGTTTTAGAAGTATTTCATTTCTATGCTGTCTATAAGCAGAGTACATATGGAATTTTCTCTCACAAAAACTCTCAAGATTTTTAATTTTTTCCCTCCCACTCTAAACGAGGACAAAGCCAAAAAACTCATGTACAAAAAGCAATTATTTAAGAAGTATTCACATTGCATCAGTTGAAACATTTCAAAGTTGGTTGTACTCCAATTTTAAACCTTGTTTTTCTTTTAATATATAAAAACAGCTCAGCCAGAGAGCAGTCTTGAACCGAAAAGCCTCCCATCTTCTTTTCATTTTGAAAATGCTGGAATGGGATGTTTCAACAAATCTCAAAAGAATTTTTCACTTTCAAATGCACAGCATGGTCAAAACCAGCTCTTTCCCCAAAATTCATTAATGTGAATGAACCTACAAATTCCAATAGTAATCAATGCTTTTTAGGAAATTCCCTGAGCAGCTTTTCCTTAGCTTACAAAAACCTTAAAAAATATTACAACACTTCCTCTCTCTCTGCACTTGTAACAGAGCCCAGCACAAGCCTCCATATGCAGTTTGGATCTCAAGCTTGACCTTTATGTTAATTCGTAGCAATTTTTCTTTAAAAGCACATTCTATCTGCTGAACAGAATATAATGATGGTACCTCCTGCAGCGACACCTCAGGCTGAGTCTTCGTGTGGCATTGCTTCTCTTGGGTTTGCTCGTTAAGGCCATGCATTCAGCAGTGGTGCAGGAATGGGTGAACTCTGGCTTCTCTGTCTCTGGAGAGCTGCACACGGTGTTACTACATCACAAATGCACTGCGCGGTCTCTGGGTAATCCCCATGTGCATTTTCCCCTTACAAAATTATCAATCAGTTAGTTTCTCTGGGAGTTGAACGTCTGATTCCTAAAGAATCCCCATAAGGGACCTCAAATGAGGCTGGAAATAGACTGATTTGGGCAAACCCAAATGAAATACCTCACTCTTGGTATTTGTAAAGCTATGTATTTCCCTGTACTGCTTTTGATACCTCAGTGAGTTATGCACAGGGAGAAATGGATATGAAATCTAATCACCTCATGGTATTTCCCACATCCAGGTACTAGAATGCAAGGAAAAAGCTGACTCCCCCAGCTCATTGACTAACCCTCAGAGAAGTTCATTTAGGCATGTAGTTTAAATATATTAAACACAGAAAACAGAACAAAACAAGTTTAAAAGTAGCTGTGTGCTACTACCCTTTTTTTGAAATGAGAACTCAGGTGCCACAGGAGCAACTTGACATATCCAACTAGGAGATGTTTTAAGCTTAGCTGTGGATCAGAAGTCATGCTGATAATGACACAAGGAAGCATCCATTCCTTCTGATCTTTTATAGAGTAACTTAGGCATGAGGGCTCGTGATATTCTTGTGGAAGTGAGGAAGAACCCTACTGTGAAGAACCCTACTGACTTAATGCTTTCCTGTCCTCAGAGCTCTCATATACTGCAGTTCATGTTATCAGCAGACTTTGCTCAAGGTAGTACTGAAAACTGGGACGAACACAGTGCAGGCTCCAACTGCAAGTACGAGAGGCTTCTCCACTGATGGTCACTTGGTTTGTCTCCATCCATCTCTCCCCTCCTTTACCTGGACAAATGGGTGGTAATAGCCATCCTTAGTAGCCTTTTAGGACTCTTTCAAAGATCTCTTGAAAATGAACAGAGGTTCAATTGCAGAGTTGTAGCCATGTCGCAGATGCTTGGCTGGACATTGATTACACGTATCTTCTGCCTTACCTCTGTAAGAGGCAGTGACTCAAGCCAAAGTCTTTCATGTGGTCACAATGCCTATAGCTCCAGCTGCTTTAGCAGTATGCTGGCATCAAGGAAAAAAAATGCCATGCACCTTTTAAATATTACCTATGAATGAGCAAGAAACTTCAGGGTACATCCAGCTGGCAACTGCATCAAGAAGGTAAATCATGGGAAGCATGGAAAATTAGACAGGAGTGCAGTGTCAAATGGGTCACTGAAGGTTTAAGCAAGACCTTGTGATGGAGCTGAGCAGATAATCACTCTGTAGACAGAAGCTGACTCACAGACTGTCACTGAAAGACTGTTAGTAACTTTCCAGGCCATGCTGAGTGATCTGCAGGTTCACGGAATCCTTTTGCAGTGAGAAGTTTGAAAATCTGGTTCACAACAGCCCAGATGAAACTTTGAGCATTAACAAGGGTCCATGGCCAGCAGCTGGGAATCATATGACTTTCCACTGACCCACTTAGTAATTATTTCTGAATTCTACATTACCTTCATATAAAATGTTCAATTAACAAGTTTCTTGGAGAAAAAAACCCCACATCAGTCTTGGGAAGCTGAAGATACTAATTCTAGACATTTGTCGTGATCATTTCCACATTTTTTCTGCAGCACCAGGAAAAATGAAAATCCAGGCTCTGCCTTGAAGAGTTTATAAATAGCACTACACTAATCTTGTGAAGGGCATGAAAGGGTCAAGGAAAGAAAGGAATTACTTAGGGTAGCCCAGGGGAGCAGAGCTCCTAGTGAAAAGGTGAAGCTAAGAAGTGGAATTTTTGGCTTAAACATTATCATAGTGCTTCTTGATATGTATTTGACCTTTAAGTGGTCTCCCAAGAGATAAAAGGAGATCTTAAATACTTGGAACATTTCAGTTAGATTGGACTAAATTCCTCAAAAATGTTTGGCAAGGAGTTAGCCTTCAAAGGAGATAGATGAGCTAATTAGGTTCTTTTCCATCTCCAACTACCATGGCTTTGTGTGTTGCCAGCGCTGCGTGACCTTAGAAAGGAAAGTGTGGGACATATCTGTGGCGATGTACTATACATAGTGTTATATTTCCATGCACAGCATCAGGACCTCTGGCACTGAGCTGGATACAAAAAAAAGGATACTTAAAATAAAGTACTTAAGAATAGCAAGACTAACCTTTTCAAAGGGAGCTGATGCAACTATCATTCCTCAGTCACCAGCATGTCCAATTTCTGAAATACCGTTAAAAAATAGCAACATATTTTCACCCTGCTGCCTACTACTGGTTAACAGAATGGTCCCAGCACATAACCACTTGGTAGCCTAAGAAAATATGGAAACACTTCACATGCAACATCTCACTGTTGATCCCTTACTGTCTGTGTCACAACACTCTTCACACGATAAATCATCTTGCCTGAAGTGAGTCACTTACCGAAAAGATTCCTCTGCCCTCCTCCCCCCTTGATATGTTTGTTCTTAAATATCCAAGATAGATCCAGGACTGAAGCAAACAGAGTTTGAAGTGTGGTTATGGCTGCGATCAGAAAAAATTACTACCTCCTAAAAGGGGCGCAGCGTGATTTTGATTTATTTCTTCTCAATTGTTTCCAGTCCTAATTGTCTCAGCTTGCATATCAAAAAGGAGGATGTTCTCAGCTCCTAATGTCACAAAAAACTGAGTTACAGTCTTCATCTGTCCTGCCTTTTTACTATTGAAGAAGAGGTATGGGCATATTGCCATTCTACTTTTTCATTAATATTTTGTCAATATTTTAAAACAAGGTTTTTAAAGAAAATTTACAAGATCTTAATCTAAATTTGCTCAGTCCAAATCCAGATCTGAACCATTTGAATATCTTTGAACTCACAGGAACAAGAACAGGCTGTTGTGAAGTTGAAACTAATTCAAGACCAAGCTGAGGGCAGAAAACAAGAAATAACTGCTGTTAGCAGCTTCCACGCTATTTTCTGCACCTGAAACTTTGTATTGACCAATAAACGACTCATTAGGAACAATTTGTAGAGATAGGTTGCAAGCTTCATACAGCAGTAAACATTAGTAATGGTTTCAACTATTGATAGTTGTCCAGGAGATGCAAGGTCCTGGCAGAAAAACCTGATGTTAGTTATTCCTCCACTATATATCAGATGGATTGCTGCAAAGCAATATACCTGGATATGAAGGCTTCAGCATTTGGAAATTTTGAACAGAAGAAGTTCATCTTCTAGATGTGCAAGCCATTATCTTTTGGGAAAAACTGGTATAAAGTAACCATTGACCTGAACAGCTGGGAATGAAAATTATGACCATCTCTTCAGAAATGCTGATGATTTCTCCAGCACTGAAGGGATATGAAATTTCTTTGAGCCATTACTACATGCCAGTCAGGATCAATTATACATTCTGAGGGAAAGGAACCTTCAGGTATTGCAGAAAAGATGAAGTTCTCACAATGAAAGTTGATTAGGCTGGCACTGGTCTTTGACTGTCCCCCAGTATGCAATGGTTGCCTACAAGATACTAAAGCATGCAGGTTAGGTTATGATTTTATATATGGATATTATGTGACACACCAAGAAACTCTGGAGTCACCATTTTTGATATACAGTAGAATTATGGATTTTAGCTTTCCAGCACAGATTTCTAGGGTATTTTGTAAGTGTCTCTGGAGGACTGGGGCTGAGAAACCAGACGTGTAGCATCAGGAAGTAGTTATAGTTGGAAAATCTCTCCTTCTCTGGACAGATCTTGTCTCAATGATGTCCTTTTGCCATCACAGCCATAGCAACACTACTAGCAAAAGATGAAAGATGTCTGACAACTTTGTTCCCCTGGAACCACAGAGCTTTCTACCATAAGGATAACTTTCATGTGGAAGAGACACAGAACTTTTTCCGGGAGTGGGTCCAACACTTTGAAACAAATCCTCATAGGACAGGAGAACTGTCCCAAACCTTACCAGCTTCAGGTCTCTTTGCATGTCAAGTGATTTCCTTCTTGCCTCCTGCAGTGTAAACACACAGAAATGCATGCATATTTATTTAAGCCTTCCCTAACTAAGATGTTCCACTACTCCCATCTCTCCTTCTGCTCTTTGCAATGCTTAATCATAACTGGAAAGTGTGCCAGCACTTACAAACATTATCATGAGTATAAGAATAAAGAGTAGACAACAGGAATATGTTCTCTTAGTTCAATTGATGGTGAGAGTATCGAGAGGGAGAAAGAGCAGAAAGGAGGGAGGGAAGGAGGCAATCTCTAGGGCACATCAGCCTACGAAAGAAAAAACATGAAAAGTAACCACTGAAGATCTAGTTTGCACACAGATCAAGCACTCAGAACTGACAGCACCATGAAAGCTGAGACAAGGGCAAGTTCGACAGTTTTCAACAAACCACAGCCCAAAAGCAGAAAAGGCTCCCTTCCTCCTTCAACAAAGAAAAGAAGGTTAAGGAAGATCTTTGGAAATCAAGGATAAGAAATAAGGGGTTTATTTTTTTTTGGGGGGGGGGGTTGACTGGGACACATTCTACAGGAGCAAAAAGTTCTTGGGTGTTAAGAAGATAGGGCACTGGGTCTGAAACCAGGGAAAATGTTGTAGTTCAGGATTAAATCAGCACCTACTCTTCTCTTGACCAAAGAAACACAGATGCCTTCCAAAATTACTTGTTCTAGTGAAAAATTCAGCTACATGGAGCATGTCTGAGTCTCTTTCTTGTCTTTTTTTTTCCCTTCCTGTCTGTGGAGTGTTTGACAGCTTAATTTACCATTCTAAAAAACAATCCAGATACTTTGTACATTGACAGTCCAGCCCCTGGGTTACCTGTGACCTGCTTATCCTGTGCACAGTCTTTTCTCCATTTCACAGCAAAGTAGTGTCTCCTATTTTTTGCTCCTCAAGAGTTTCCAAGAGGATCCTCAAAGCATTGACAGCAGTAACCTTTTAGCAAATGCTTGCCCACACATATGTGAAACTCCTGCTAGCTACAACAATCCTGGCTTGCAGCAGGACTGCTAGCAGGAACCATGGGGAAACTCATCTGGGATGACCACCATTAGGGGTAGTTTTAGTCCTGACTGACTCGCTCAGCATCAGACTGGAAGAACCACATGAGGCTTCCTGTTCTCTGTTCTCTACCCAGCTCTGCACATATCCTGACTGGTCCAGCATATACCTGGATTTTTTTTTATTTTTTTTTTCTGGATGGGTACAGCTCCACCTCATGCCATGAAAACTTGCCTCCCCATTGGCAACCGTTCCCTCCATCAGCACCAGTGCCAGCGAGAGGGTGGTGCACATCAGCCCCGCAATCTGAGTGGGCTGTAATCAATGGCAGGGCAGGGGGAGCGGCTGGTACAGGCAGGAGCTGACTGTGCTGCACTTATCCTAAGGAGCTGAGAGCTGGGGCGTTGCAGATAGGAGTCGGGGAAGTGCTGAGTGACTGTGCAGCTGAGAGAGAACAGACCCTGCCTTATCCCAAAGTGGGAAGTTCAACCAGAAGGGATTTTGCTGTTTCAAATTACAGGCTGGTGGCTCCAGGCAAATGTGGAGGGGGCTGCCACCTCCTGAAATAGCAGCAGCAGCAAGGGCAGCATGTTCAGATCTGGAGCGTTAGGGTGACATTTAGGAGTGAGGGTTGCTGCAAGATGGCCTTTGGGTGCCAACGTCGCAGCCCGTGAAGATGCTGCTCATCACTGGCTGACCCTTTCCTCCACCCTCTCCCCACCTCCACCAGGAGTTAGGGGAAAGCTTGCAGGGGCCGAGCCCCATTGCATCAAGAGCCAAGTCAAATCTTGTGGTCAGGAGCCCTTCCCTCCTAACTGCTCCCCCTGCTCTCACTTGAACCCAAAGCCTTTGACTACGTGGGAGCTTAAATTGTTGCCACCCTGATCACTTACAAGAATGCAGCGACTGGCCCTAATGCTTTAATCCTCCCATTGTCTTTAAAAGCTTTTTATATCATCACCAATGAAGATTGTCTGTCTCAAGGGTTTTCCAGCTTCTCTGGCTGGGTTACGGCAGTGTGGTGGGGGTAGAGGAAGGGGGGTATGGGGAAGGGAAGGGGGCTGGATCATTGCCAGGCTTTAAAAGGCTGCTTAAGCATTTTTCTGTGGCTTGCAGGGTTTTACTCAGCAAAGTCTCCCAAGCCACAGAATGTGCCCCTACTTGTATAACATTACAAAGTCAAGATGATTAGAGTGTAAGCCTCAGCACTCTGGAAGCTGCCCTTTTGTCTCTGGGGTGTAACATACATTATTCCTCCTTGTCTAGTTCTTATCTCATTAATGCACTGCGTTATTTCTGCTCTCCCTCCCCTCCCCGCTCCTGTACACACACCTCCCTCTTCTGTACTTCAGTTAATGGAATAAGCGTGTGTCTTTAATCCTTTCCAAAGCTCTGTACTGTAACGGGATGTGTGTGCATTGCACACGGATGTTGGAGAGAAGCCTTCCCACTCCTCTGCCTGCCTTCCCTGCTTAGCTTGGCACACTGTTGTACCCCACGACTTGCAAAATCCCCCATCAGTCTGGGTCTGTGCCTCATTGGAGAGTGTCACTTTAGCTCAGAGCTCCAACCCTGCCTGTCTGCACTGCATGGACCCTCAACAGTACATTTCACACAAAACCTCAACAGTACATTTCATTTGCCCTTTCTCATCTTTGTGCCTCCTTCTCAAAATATACGATCATCCTGCCATCCCAGGAATTGCCTCCATCTTGTAGTTTGTTTCTCTGACCTGAAGGAGAGGGATTGCTACCAGAGAGCACCATGGAGAAGCAGGCTAATGGAGGTGGCCCGTGATCTGTGTGTTTTTGTGAACGGGACAGTTGCTTGGAAAGGTTTTGTCCAGATAGGAGTCACTGGAATGGGCCAGGAATACTCCTCAAAGACATTGACCTAGGGAAATGGCTTCAACTGGACTGAAAAAGAAAATCTTCAAAGCTTCAGAGAAGCTAAGCACTATGGTTAAAAGAAAAGCCAGGATGTAAGAGAGGGAGGAAATTCATGTTGGAGTTAAAGCAAAAGGAGGAGTGCGGGTATCCAGACTCCACTTTTAGCTCTCCCAGTGGCTTTCATTATATCTTTGTGAACATCACATCATGCCGAGTATGATGTTGAGCAATATCCAGCATGTAGTTCCCTGGTTTGTGCTTACTCCCCATCTATCTATAGAATATCTTAACCCTTGCCTTCTTCTTCAATCATAAACTCCTTGGGGCATGGTCTGGCTTTTTTCCTTTAGCATTTCTACAGCACCTGGCACACAATGGTCCATGGCTTAGCACCCCCTTGGCACTGTACGAATTCAAACCAGCCACTGTGATAAATAGCGCTGCAGCAAAACAACAGAGGTTAGGATCTAAATTTTCCTCACCATGCTGCAGATCCCAGCCACTAAACTGGGAAAAGAAATGGTGGAGCCCATCTGCTAGTGGGCAGTGACATACGGATGTCAGTGGAGTTTGCTGACTGGGTAAAATGCTCCAGCATCACTTACTAGAAGTGCTGGGAGTCACAGTGTTCACAGACTACAAAGAGATAGTAGATCATGCTGCTGTCCTCACTGCAGTCCCTCCCAGATGCTCCCTCTGATCTTTAGCAGTGGCATCCCTATTATTTGACTCCCAGAATTTCCAGGGCTCAGTGTGGGGCCTGCAAACAAGGCTTTGATTGGTATCATTAACATTTCTGAGGAAGCACTGCCCATTCCTGGCAATATACCCCCCAGAGCACCTCAGCAGGGAGAGAAAACAGGACAGGATGGCGTTTTGTTCTGCAGGCATGCAAAAGAGGACAGATTGAGGCTGTTTGTGATAGACCAGCTATAAAACGCATGGTAGGAACACACTCCAGAGCAAGAAAGTGAAAAAATGTGTCGCCCAATGAAAAAGCAAAATTCGATCAGAGTTAGCCAAAGGAATCTGTCCCACAAAGTGCTTTCCTGGGGCTGCTCAGCGCTCTCTCTGTAGTAACTGAACACCATTGGCAGGGATCTCCTCACAGTCTCTCTCTTCCTCTTCCAGGAACTATTACCCCCTTCCTGATTTCATTAGGAATTACAGTATTTATTTTGACCTGACTGGGGAGGAGTGAGGAGAGGAGGAAGAAACACTCTGATTTTACCCACTAAGCAAAAGAAGATTTTTTTTCCTCTCTTTTCCCCTCCACTCCCCTAAAAGTTAACCCTCAAAGTTTCCTCATTTCCTTTCTCCTCCTCCAGTTAGCAATGACCGTGGTTGCAGTCTGGACTAGGGGCATGCTGTAAGCCCCAGCAAATTTGCTCAGTCAGAATCTCAGAGCTGCTCTGTTTTACTGCTTGGTCTCCTGTAAGATCTGGGATAGGTTTTAATAGCACACCAGTGTCACCAAGACACAATTAAAAAAAAAAAAAAAGAGGACAAACTTTATCCAAGTTCTTTCCCTGGGCTTCAATGGATGGCCAATGTATAATATTTCCATTTTGCACAGAGACCAATGTCTGTGCAAAACACGCAAAAACTGTTAAGTTCTATATTTTGAATGATAGCAATGTATAGTCATGTTGCACAAGGGAAAATGGTGCAGAGAAGGAGGCAAGATATAAATTAAAGCCTGACACAGGTCCTCAGTACTAGCTTAAAGAAAAGGAGCAGTTTTTTCTTCTCTTCCATAAAATCCCTTTAAACTGTGATTCTGATTTTAATACTATTTTCATATTCATAAAAGTGAGAGTCCACCAAAGCTAGAATAACTCTGGGTCATCACATCTGGATTTAAAGTTAATTAATGCTTTCAGACAGGAAATTAACACTGTAATTACTCTAATGTCTGCACATAGTCAAATATTCAGCAACAGTAGACAGAGTATGTTCAATTTTGTTTTTTCTTTTACCATTCATGGAAAAATATGTCTTGTGATTTTCATATATTTGACTTTTGAACATTTGTAAATATTTGAGTTGAATGTATCACTTGGGAACAAAAATATTTCTGGTACTGACTTATGCTATTAGGACTTGCCATGGGTAGATCTCAGGGTGCTTTACAAAGGAGATGAGGAACAGGATCTTGATTTCCCAGATGGGAAAACTGCGGCCAGGAGAAGGGACACGATCTTCCCAAGTACATGTAGGCATTAGTAGAGTCAGGAATAAAGTCACGATTTTCGAGGGTTAGGTCTGTGTTTTACTTGCAACCTCAGTATGCTGTGGCTGTCCCCCGACACTTCATAATGAAAAGTAATTCCTCACCTGCAAGTCTCATTGCAATTCCCAGCATTTCCTCACTTCTCTGTTGAAAGAATCCCTGAAATCTCAGCTACAGATCCTGACCCACAAAGCCCCTCCTGCCAGCCTCCATTGGTTATATGCCTGAAAGCGACTTGCATCATCAATGGCTTAATACAATTAGTACTTTCTCTGTTGAATTGTTATATACATTTGTTAGTGTTTAATCCAAAATCTGAGCATTGGAAAGAAGGATTGAAGCTGCGTGACAGCAAAGATAGCCCAATGGCTGGGCACAAAATGGGGCACTTGGGCCTGTGCATTTGCCTTACTGGTCTAAATATTTGTCCATACACTGTGTACTGTGGTACTCAAACTGGAGGCAGGTGACTCAGGGCTAGAAACAGTTTGTTTGCAAAAAGGAACAGAAGCACACAAAAGTATGATGCAAACATGGGCTGATATTATCATCTGTGTTTGCACAAGGTAGAAAGCTCTTGACCTTTTTCATAACAGCAAACAAACAAACATATGAATAAGTATCTCAGGAAAGGCCACAAAAGTCCACTGGGCACAAAAGCTTTTGCACCAAGCATTCAAACCTGTCATCAACACAAGTCCTCCCAGAGACCTATTGTGTGTGTGTGTATTTGGTTGCTTAGGCAATAAAGGACAGATTTCCTGGCGCTTACAAAGAGGGGTAATGCTGAGCTATGCTAATCGGCATCATCTGGTGAGCCTACCCTCCCTAGCCATTTGAATGAAATCCCAGTGGATTCACCAAGTGCCGTCCTCCATGCGGGACAGTCTGGTTTCAAACTGGTCGCCTTGCTGCAGCCCAAACTCTGGTTGGCAGCCAGTTGTAGATCCTGCCAAGAATCCTCTCTTCCTTCAGAGCATTTTTCCCTAGCTCTAGAATGAAAATCTCGAGAGGGGAGGGCAGCGGATTATTTGCATCAGGACCGAGAAAAATGTTTCAGGCCTTTTGCTAACTCCCCTTCAGCAGTGGGGTAGGACTGTAGTTTGCAATTAGCAGTGCTTGAAGCGTCACATACAGTTGCCCTGTCTTTGAGGCAGGTATGGAAAGTGATTCTTGCTTGTTCCAAAGGCTGCAGAGGAAGCTGCAACTTCCTGCTAACTGTAAAATACATCTTTCCTCCTGGACGTGTTAAAGACTGCCCCAGCTTCTCAGTGCGTATGAGTGGCACTTACTGAGCTGCATAACACCCTTATGCTCACAGGAGAGACTAGTAATAAGGCACAAGGCCTTAATTAACCACTTGTCGGATGTTAGAGTTAATTCCCTTGCAAGGCAGTTACGTGAAACCCAGACCTTCTGGGATCAGTAAGCAACAATTAGTCCTTCTTTCCCAGAGGGAGGGTCATATTTTGCCAGCCTGGCCTGCTGACATCTGTTTGAGACCAATCTCCAGCTTCTGGAAGGCCAAAACAGAGGCTATGTGTAGGAGAGCTTGTCTCCCCCCTCATGCTTCCCTGTGAGCAGAGGGAATGCAGCATGTGCTGTGGGGGCTCATCACAGCATGTCTGAGAGGAGCCGGCAAATGCACATGGATGGCATCTGCTCCCTCCCCTTTCCTCCTTTGTGCTCCTTCCTCCTCGCTCCGGGCAGACTTTGTATCTCCATTCTCTTCCATTTTCCTGGCTTATGCACAGGGAGAAGCTCTCTGGGGTGAGGACAGCTGCCTGGTTGCCAGGACAGTGGGAACTTGCTCCACAAGTGAGACTGCTGAGCATCGTGCTGATCTAAATCCCAGGGATAAATAATGCTTTCATGCATCCAGAAGACAAAGAAGGAAGCAATCTGAGGCTGCACTGTTACCACACCTCATGAGAAACATTGTCCTAAAAGTTCCCACTTTGTCAACAGTAGATAACAAGGACTGGACTGCAGACACGCAAGGGTTACGTCCCCCGCCCTTGCCATGCTCCTGCAGACGCATGAATAAACTGTGCAGGAGTCATGGCAAGCCTGATGATATTTGACCGTGTTTTGAGTACATCTTTGTCATTTCTCTAATCACAAAAGTTATGTGGGCAGCAACACAGGAAAACCTTGCGTAATTGCAGACAGCGCTGGGGTTTATCAAGCCTCCCCGTGACACACACACACACACGCAAGTACAGGCTGAGTTTGCCACTGCCTTGCCCCCAAAAATGTGATGGCAAATTGCAAAGGCAGAAGCCAGCTGCCAAGTAAGGCCCATCTGCTCTGGGGCAGGCGGAGTGACAGGATGGGCTGGGTGAAAAGCGAGAATTTCTTGGTCTGTCTCCTTCTGGAGGAAATCCCCTCCTCTGGTCAGCTGAAGGGCTGGGAGGGGATGCCTCTAGGACAGCAGGCTGACAGTTTTGCCAGTGATGGGAGGGAGAAGACCTCTCAGATTAGGCTGAGGTTAGAGGAGGTGGGGACACACCAGCACTAAAAGTCCTCTTTGCTTCCCCAGAGTGTGGGGATCAAGTTTGCCAAAGGCACATCACTCAACCCTTTCCCACCCCAGGGGTGGTGTTCAGGGTTGTGAACCTGGTGACTTTCCCTTGTGCCACCTGGTGGCATGAGGCAGCGAAGGAACCACTGCATGAGTGAAAGGGACAAGTAAGGTATTTGGAGGGTTGTAACCTGCAGTCCTGGGCTGACCTAAGAGTCTGGAAAGAGCCTTCATGCTTCAAGAGCTGCCTTGAGGCAACAGGTCACCTTCACAACTGTTAAAACCTCTCCCAGCTCCAGCACTCAGCCAGGCCAAGCCAGCTTTGAAACAAATGAGCCACAGAGACAGACGTTTGCCACTCGACCCCAGAGAGGAACTCTTCTTAGCCATCAAGTGGAAAAACACTGGCTTGCCTTTCACCTGAATCTCAGAAATCAATCTGAGAATTGCAGCAGAACCGGGTGTATCCCTTTGTTTTCCTTTTTAACTTGTATCACTGGATAATGCCAACTTTTCCATCAAGGGGGGGAACCCATCAAATCAAAATGAAGGATGCAAATCTCCTGGCAATGGGTGCCAAGCTCTCCTTTCCAGAATCCTTCCAAAGGGTGACACGAGGGAGAAAGCAAATGAGAAACAGATGGCAGGAGATGCGTCCCAGAGGAACGATGGATATTTCTGCTGTGACCCACCAGGGAAAGGTTTGGAAGCGCTGACACTTTTATGGCATTCTGTTTTATTGTGCAGAGCATTTTTTTCTTGTTAGTTATATTTTGGCTTCTCTGGGCAACATATTTCTGAAGGGCAAGAAACATGTACCCTACGTGCCCATCTGCAGCAACAGATAGCTGGCAAGGACTGAGCTGGACATTACCTGGCCTAAATCTCTCTCAACAGAGAAAATATCAGTCTTATGCTAGAAAAATCACCAAAATTAAGGTCCAAGACTCTCCATTTTCACAGCACAGGCATGACTATGATAAAAGACTGGCGTGCCCACATGTTGCCTGCAGTCTTGCTCTTCTAACAGAGGTGAGACAGAAGGGGTAACCATGTTCTTGTTGAACACCAGTAGATCATCCTTTCATCATCGAATGTGGAATTTACTTCAGTTTCCTCTCTAACTGGTTATGCTGCCCTTCATGGACCAAAAGTCACTTCCTACACATCTGCAAAAGACTCCCAGGACTTCAACTTCTTCCTTATGCCTTTTCTCAGCCCGCTCCAAGGACAGCCCTAAGCCATTTTTCTGAAGACATCCAACAAACAGTTGCTCGCTTCTTCAGACTGTCACAGGGGAAAAGAAATAGAACCAAAACTACATACATTTTTGGCTTCTCTTCCTTTGATCTCTTTTAGTGCAATATATAACCCCTTTATGGGGAGCAGAAGTCCCTGGATGGTATAGGTCTGGGATGACTGTAAAGCAGGGTGGGGATACTCTTTACCTGAAGCCACAAATGCTATTAAAACCCAACATAGGGTATAGATGTTGGAAGTGCAGACATGAGAAAAGAGCTGTGCAAAAAAGCCCTCATATTCAGGGTGCAGAGCACACTGGGAACACAGCACAGCAGTAAAGAGATGAGGGCAGAGGAAGAGTCTTGGCGTAGCCCTCACAGCCAGCATCTGCCAGTGGCTTTGCGAATTCATCAAAATAGCCAGATGAAAGCCAGGGACTAACCTCACTGTACATGGAGATTTAACAGCTCTCTGAAGAGAATGAAATAAACATAACTGCTGCCTTTCAAAGCTGTTCTGTTTTTTCTCCTTACAAAGATGATAAGGCCTCCAGGATACCGGAAGGGATCCTTGACTGCCCATTTCTTTTAAATACAAAATGTTTCCCATAACACAGATGACTGGATAAAGGGTAGAAGGACAGGCTAACTTTTTAATCATCCTTTTTGCTCACAGGATATTTTGGCTTCACTGCACACCCTGGTAGGATCCTGCATAGTTTCCATCTAGGTGAACATGGAGATACTAGCAAAGAACTCAATCCTTTTTCTGTTGTCATCAGCAACTACCAAGCTCTAGCAATATGGACATGCTACCCATATCCTCTGGTGCCGTGCAGGAGACAAATTCTCTGGGAAGGACCCTTCAGGATACCTGTTGTATCCTTCAGGATACCTGTCAACACCCCATTGAGAAACAGTGGATTGGGATGAGCATCACATTCTCAGGGGACAGGACAAACTCACAAAGAGCCAGGCACAGAGCAAGTGCATCAGGAATGTGTGTTTATCAAGAGCATCGAACCATCTGCTTTTCTCAGTACTCAAATGATGAGCTTGGATCTTGTGACATTCAAAGTCTTTCTTTTTTCTTGAGAGCTGTCACCAGTGGTTTACAGCAGTATTTTAACCAAGTTGTGCAAAAGAGAAGAAAAAGCCAACAAAGTTTCCCCCACTGCACAATTGCAAAATGTTTCCACTCTTAGGTTCCAACTGCTGAATACAGACATCAGGTTTCTATGGTTTTAAAACTAAATTGACTCTGGAATAAAGCAGAGCCAGTTGCAGAGGCTTTACATGGGCACCTGATAGACTTAACTGAGGCCTTCTCCAAACTATAGTCCATGCTCCTTTCCTCCAAAGTCACTGAAAGCAGCTCTAAGTCTGGGACTCTTCCCTTCCTACACTGGTGACCCAGAGGGTTTCTAGCATGAAATTCTTGTCACCAAGGGTAGGCAGCCTTCATTAATATTTATGTTCACTGCTGCTGCTTCCTGTTTCTGTGGGATCCTTATCTTGTTCAAGGCCTTCCCAAGAGCTATCAGAAAGACACCTTGGTATCTTTTGAGCACAACCATAATAAATAAGATCTGTAAATAAATAATGTTGAGGGCTGAACTGTGACTACCAGTCAGTTACTGTAGGGTCAACCAGTTATATTTTCTATGATTATCTTTGACAAAGAACACAACCACGATCGTGTTGCTTTCGTGTTGTCTTCCTGTGTGGGGCCTTTACTGCTTTCTGAGGAAGAACACCATAAACTGCAAAAAAAGATATAGCTATAGTAAAACAAGCTTGTGGGATACAGTTTGGACCTTTCCAATGTCACCACCATTCCTTTCCAGAGGAGCGATGTTACTGCCCTGACTGAACACAAAATCCAGCCACCAAGAACCAAGTAGCATAGAACAAACACTGAAATTGCAGAACATGAAAAACACGGAATTATACAGCAACCAGGATGTGACCATGGCAGGGAAAGTGCCAGAGGATATGTATCTCTAGTCCATTAAATATAGTTTATTTGAAAGTATTTTACATTTTATTAAAGTAAAGCAGACAGGATATAAGCACTATAAACTTTCCCCTGAAAGTGAGCATTGCTGGCATTCCACTTGCTTAAATTATTACTTTTTCAAGGGTTGATTAATCCTTGCCCCTCTTAGTTAAGAGCGGAAATTGTATGTTGGGTGTTTTACTTCCCAGGCCAAAGCGAAACGATGCTTCTGCAAGACTGGTTCAGTCTTCTACTGCCTTTTTTTTTTTCCTTTGGGAATCTATCTCTGTGTTCCTGGCACATGACTGCATTTTCTTTCATGGGCAATATCTCTTGCTTGAAATCTCTTCTGACAAGTCATATTTTGTGTGAGATGCATGATTAAAGAGACTAGCATTTACGTTTTACTAGGGAAAGTTAATTGCAACTTACTTGTCTCCAATGGACTGGAGGGAAGAAAAATTCCCTTAGAGAGGAATTTGCAATTTTAGATGAAAAATGAACAGGTCAACAAGCAGAAAATATAGAATAGAAAGGTATATGAGTATTTTTTCATTAGGAAATACCATTTTGTCAAAACAGACATGCTTTGCTGGAATATGTTTTCAGCTAGAGTAAATCATTCTGAAATTAGACTTTCATTTGGACTTCCTTTGAGCATTTCATGGAGCTTGTGATTTATTTGAATTACTTTTTTACAAGCTAAAGCGTTTAAATAGTGCTAACACTACTTTCTAAGACATTTGTATGTCTTTATATAGTATGTGTAGTATTGCATTTGGACTATACCAAAATAGAAGATTCCCACATAGTTACTTTCATAATTCAGAAATCAAGAAATTGCAGAAGTTGCATTCTACAAATCATCTGAGGTTTTAATCATTTGACTCAATCCAGGATAATTTATTTAAAGCCTTTCTGGAATTCTGACAGGATAGGAAATGCATTCTTGACAACTTTTCCTGAAAAGTTCAGCTCAACATTGATTCTGAACCTGGGCCTGAACTAAAGCATTACTCCTGCTCTAGACCCCAGTTTGGTCTTCCTGTCCCATCATTGCATCCAATGGCATTGTTGAAAGCTCTTCAGCTGACTTCTTCACAGAAGCAAAAACCTGCCACTGGTCACTGCTGCGCTGATAAGGTTTTTCTCCCATAGGTTGACACTTTGGGCTTCTTTTCCTCTTTACCAGGGAACCTCTCCAAGTGAAAGGTATTGGAGGGTGAAGTCCACCCTCACATCTGCTACCTGCTGGTGCAGACACTGAGGCCTGGGTTCAGACATCATGTGGAGGTTGCAGCTATGTGGACAGGCAGAGGGAGAGAGGTGCCGAAGGAGGGAGGGGGAGGAAAGGAGAGAGGTCGGTTCCTCTCTCCTGAAGACCTGAGCCACGTTTTGTGAGGCAAGTGGGACCAGGACATCACAGCCAAATTACTCTTTCTCATTCCCGGTAAATCTCATTCCTGGCCTACAAGGCAGCTATTCTCAAGATCAGTCAAAGGCAATAGCAGAAAAGTACTCATCAGCTACTGTACCTTAGTGTAGTCACCACAGTTTTTAATTTGGGCATTTTAAGACTCTGGGGGACCACCAGAATGAGTTCTATTGGATAACTCTGTGTTTAAAAAAAAAAAAAAAAGAAATCCTTTCCCTCTTCTCCTTTGCTGTCTGCAGGGCAGGTGCAAGCTGACAGCTCCATGACTATAAATTGCTGCTGGAGCCATTGAAGCGTTCTCTTCAAACCAGATGCTCCGCTTTTCTGCATGAGTAGCAGAACACATGCCCTGACCATCTCCAGCTATTTTTAAAAGATGGATTTCTTCATTGCTTGTTTATAGCTTTATGTGTTGAAAAAAAACAGATTTAACTTAAAAGAGGAAAAAAATGTCTGTGAGACAACATGCATCCTTTAGAGGCACTGGAGAGATCTGGAGAGTTAAAAAATATCTGGTTTGTTGCATGAAACCATAAAACCAAATTGAGAAGTTAAAAGTAAAAAAATCCTACGGAGACTTTTGAGTTAAAAGTAAGGAACGCTAACAGAAAAGAAGCTACCCCAGTAAAAAGTTTCAGGCCATTATCCTGCAGCTGCAATTTTCCTAACAACAGTCACGTCACGTGCTCGTCAGCTATGTAGGAGCTAAGTCCTTCCCAGGTCACCCAAGGATAATGTCCTGAGACTTTGGACTCCGTTTTAAGAAACCATTTCACAGGCACCGTCCTTCCTACCGCAGACTAATTCCTCCAGCTTGCCTGTGAAGATGCCCCAAGTTTTGCATCTGTAGGGAAGAAAATGAAAACCAGAGGAAGTCCCCATCGATGGCCTGTCATGAATGCAGGAGCTCTGATGCAAACAGCGGCTCCCCAATGAAAGAATGACAAAAATATGGCTCTCAGAGCTGGAGAACTTCCTGTTGCTTTTTAGTTCACCCACTGAAGAGGGAGGAAATATGTGACAGTGCAATATAATTATTCTTTTTCCACTGTCAGGGACCCAGGACAACCGCATTACTCATGCAGAGCCATGAGCAAGTTGTACAGGTCCTCCCAAAAACAAGTGGTAATAAAACTTTTCTCCTCACCGTGCCATCTCCAGAGTTGATGACACATATTTGTTTGCTTCCATTCAGATTTATGTGGGTTTCCTAGGCCTCTCTTCCCTTTCTTTGATGTTGATCACAGACAAAATGATGTCACTCTTGGCCAGAAGCTGGCACCAGGCATAAATGCAACAGTAAGTGAATTTTATCGGTAATTAATGATGTGCTGGCAGCGGATGGTTGGCCCTGGGAACCCCTTTGCCCAGGCCTGTGGCCAGGCTGGAGAAAGCAAGAACTTGTGCCCAGCCCAGTTGTACTTCATTCACTTGTCTCTTTCCTATACAGTCCCATGTTGCCACCTGTCTTCCTGATCAGTCCTGTACCCCTTGGACACGTAAGAGTACGTAAGTCCTCTGCATACACACTGTTTCACAGGGCCAGATACCTGAACCACTCTATAAGATCATGCCTACCTGTCCTGATAAGGTACGTGAAATGGATTATTTTAGAATCGGCCAAAATCTGGAAATATTTTGGATGTTCAGATCAATCGAGTGCAACTGTCAGTCTACAATTGTTCCCCACCATCAGGCTCTGTGTAACATTTGTTATTTCAGGATTTACTAAGAAATCTATTACAGTACCTAATATAAACCTTTTGAAAGACTGTGAGCTTCCTTCTGCTAGTGGTATAGAAGAGATTTCAGCATTACAGTGACACAAAGGAACTTTAATTCGTCATTTCTCCTGCACCCAGCTTTGATTACCTGGGCATTTGCCCAAAAGTTTGCCCTTCAAAATAAAAATAAAAAGGAACAGTCCTGGGTGCTCCCTTGTCCTACTGGGGTGCTCAGTGGCACGGTGGAGAGGCCTCATGTGTGCGCAGCAAAGCGCATGTTCTGCACGCGGAGGTGTCCCCTCTGCCTCCTGCAGTCACGGCAGCAGATCTCAGTCCGCACCAAACCATTGCTGTTCACCAGCTTTGGGCCTGAGTTTCAGTTGCTTCAGCTCACTGGATGGGATCCAAGAGCTTGTCACACTGCCACAGCTCTGCTGGGGAAGTTGCATGTCTTCCCCTGTGCCAGCTTTATCTCAAAGCTTTTTTTCTGTATATATTTGCAGTGATTTAAGAAGTAAATGACGGGGAAGCGCAGGAGTTGGACTACTTGCATGCTGTGTGCGGGATCAGTGGATAAGAAGCGTGTGAAGGAAGTGAGTTATCCACCCACACGCAATCAAGGCAGGGATTTGATTTCATTGCTTTTTTTTTTTTTTTTTTTTTTTTTTCCCTTTTCTTTATTTTCTTCCAGCCCAGGACTTGCTATCATAATGAAACATTTTTGCACCGGCTTGATCTCCAAGTCCTCCTATCTTCTCCTTTGTGTGTGTCCATGTGGCTGGGTCTCTTGAGTGTTTATTCTGCTCCAGAGAAGTGCAATGATTTCTGGGCAGGATGTCCAAAGATAAATCTGGCTTGTGGCGAGAGTTAAAAAGATTACAGTAAGGCCTTGTTTACAAAAGAGAAAGATCAGCTGCTGTTCTTGGAGTTTGTTTAAAAATTCTTTTTTTAACCATCCTTCTTTGTGTTTAGGTTTGTTTCCCTTGTTAAATAAATAACCAGTAAGGTCTCCATTGATCACCTCCACCCTGTATGTGTGCACGAGTGGAGGAGAGAGGATTTCGTACCTGGTAATTGACTTTCTAGAGAGGGCAGAAAATTTCTAGGGAAACATTGCTAAGAATCAGGGAGTGGCAGAGTTAAATGCAGTCCAGAGCTGACTAATGGGGCTTAGCTGTAAACAGGTGAGAGAGGGGTCACTTATCATAAGTAATATACTCATAAGGATATTCACACCCTTTACACACCTAAATTTTTCATCTTTTTGCCTTGGGTTCTTCCAGAAGGTGGCCTGAGCAGCGGCAGCTAATGACCTGATCTGCCTGCAGGTCTGTCTGTCTCCTTCCCATACAGCAGCCCTAGGACCAGACCACCAGAACAGCACCAAGGTCTCTGGTACATTAAACAGCCTGGCCAAACACAGGGGTCTTCACAGCCTTTTCAGCCTTGTCACCCTGAAGGGTTGATGAAGCCTCTCAGAGAAAATAGGGATGAAGAGGAAGCTAATGCTGACCTCTGTTGACAAATTAATAGAAGAAAAATTCAAAGACAGCTTCTGGCTCAATCACTCCTTAGTCTGTAGATCACTTCCCAGCGTAACCTTCCATCCTCCTGCATGCTTATCCTTCCTGTAAGTTCACACTTTGCAGAGAGCAACAGCAATGCCTCGTGTTTCTCTGGCTTACACAGGCTGGTCACCAGTGTTGCCTCCATCAGCACACAAGCACAGCTGTCCCATGTGTTGCCCTGGCTGTATGGTGAAGACAGAGACATGTTCTGGGTTCAGTCCTCTTCTTCAGCACGACCCTGAAATGCAGCACATAGGACCATATGTCCCTCCCCAGTGGTGGAAGCCATTTTCTTACAACACACTAAGAAGCCGTCTGTGAATTCAGGCAGCTAGTTCTGTGATTTTACATAGGAGAGGACAAACTGAAACTCAGTGCAACCCTGTTCAGGGGGGGGAAAAGTGCTTTGCTCAGCTTGGATTTCCTAAAATAAAATAAAAGCAAGGGACAAGGGAGAAGGTGAGTAGAATTTATTTTATGAGCACAGCATGAATGCATTTGAAGGTGAAGTAGGTAGGTGTTGTTTTTCAAGAAGGCAGTGATGCGTTTCAGGACCTTGAAGGCTGGTTCGTTGTTACAGCCATAATTAACTGCAGAGACCTGAATGCATTCATCAGTGTATATGACCTCTTTACCAGTGCTCACCAGGAAAAAATAAGCAACAGGGTACAGGTACTGAATGAAACAGAAGCTGCCAACATTCAAATTCCTCTCAGGAACCAGAGCTCCATCTTCAAAAGAGGATTTCATTCTGCAATGTCTCTTTCTTAAAAAAAAAAAAAGCATTACAAAATAGAGACAATCCTACATGGAGCTGATTTGAACTACATTTTTTGCAAGCTGAGAAAAAGATCTGGAAAACCTGGGAAGATCTTTTGCAAAATCACCTGGTCACATAAGAAAACAAGAGCTTTAGGGCTGACAGTTTAAACCATGAGAACTAACGTGCTTTGGTCAAGACCTTCTTTCATTTTGAGTTAATAATTTGTTCAATTAACCAATTATCCAATCATTCAGTGCCTGCAAGAGTTATACACATTTTAAATTTATACAGATCATTGTAGCAGCTGCAAGGTGAGGAAAGAGAAGAATGGTCAAATATCTTGTTATCCATTTCTCATGTAGCCTACTGACAATTTTTTATCCTGTTCTATAATGTCCTTGGAATGGCAAATTGGTCAAATCAAGACATGTCTGAAGTGCTACTTTAGGGTCATGGCAGTTCAGACCAAGTTTAGCACCAACAAAAATGACATTTTCCCAGGAAGCCTAATTCCATTCCTATTTTCCACGCTGCTAGATCTGAATCTTTGCAAAGGCCTTAGAAGGACTGAAGCAATGTGTTTGCCTCATGCCAGCCCTTCACCTGGGGTTAACATCAACCCCTAGATTTCCTCACTTGGTGCCAGCAGTGACCAATCAGTCCCCTACTTGTGATCTCCTTTCAAAATATTGCCAGTTTTTGTGCAACTAATCAAGATATCTTTTAGAAATATGGTAGCCCAGATTTTCCAGCTCCCCTTCATCCTTTTTCCCTATGGGTTAGGACAAGCACAGGAGGGAGGCAGAGGCGCTTGGAGCACTTTCTACTTTTCTATCTCTAATGGCACCATAATGAAGCTGACAGAACCGTTAGGATTAGTTTAGTGGTAGAATTAAGCATCTGGACAAAAATTGGATATGATGGATTTTCCCCATTAAGGTTTTTGGTCTGAGCCCAAGATAAATGATTATCAGTGTAATTACAGGGTGATTATGCTAAGTTAATTAATGGTATGTAGCTTTATTTACAACATATTCTCTTTCCCCAAAGATTCAGGGAGCTCAGTCCCCTCCCGGTCCTCCTCTCCTTTAGCAGTATATTTCTGCACAGACGTTGGCTTGCTCCAGAGGATTTAATCAGTTGCTTACTTACAGAAGCTACAAGCAGATGTATTGACTTGAGGACTCACTCGTCTGGCCTCTGATCTGGAAACCAGTGGGGCTGTATCTGTTCAGAGTGCCTGAGGATGTGGCCCTGAGGTATTTGTCATGGTTCAGAGCTGATCAGCGTATGGAGCTCAATGCAGCTGCAGTGCTGATGGGGAAAGAGATATGTCATGACCCAGGCCCTCTTTCCCTTTCATAGGAGAGAACACGGATAGTCCCAGGCTGACAGAGGAGACGTGAAGGCAGCATGTAATGAAGATGCCCCGTTCCCCAGTAAATCTGTTCTTTGTATAAACATGAAGAGGGAATAAACCAGACACATGAGCCAAAGTGCTCAAGAGGGAAGAAAGAAGCAGCTAAATAAAATAACAAATCAACCCCAAAACCCCCACTGCAGTCACGTTTGAAAACTCTCTGGGTATTCAGGCCAGCAATGTCAGGCAAATTAAGTTTGAAAGACAGTTGCTTGCTTCTCTCACGCCTGCCTCTTCCCTGTAAAATCTTACCCACCAGAAAATCTTACACAAAAGGAGGGTTGAGAAGGCAGAAGGCATGTATGTGCCTTCACCCTTGGGAAGGCACGTCTTACACAGACACACCGGAGCTCAGAGGAGGTCCCAAGACCCCCATGTGTCCCCCATCACTGCAGGGTGAAATTTGGGGTGTCTGTTCCCACTGTGTACTTGAGGAGGAGAGCAGAGACTGGGCTGCGGAGGTAACCTCTTAACCATGCAGCCGTCTTCAGACTGCTCATTTCAGGACAGACAATGCAGAGGGATGAGAAAGGGCCTCTCTTGGAAAGCACTCTTCTTCCCCCTTTATTTCGAGGTCTCCACTGGTATGAGTATACTTATACCACTGGTATGAGTACAGAGATTGTACTTTCAGGCTCTGCCACACAAGAATTGGAGCTCTCAGCTTGACCTTTCTTAGGCACTGACTTTATCCCTCTGCAGGTCATGGTGGATCTCTTGCTTCATTTCAGATTCTAATGATGAAAAGCAGTCAAATACATACATAAATATTTACTTCATTTTGCTAAGGAGACAAGACTTACGTGATTGAACTGTGTCCCCTTTGATGAATTATTAGAGACATTGAACAGCTAAAATTGGTAAGCAGAAGTCTCAAAACACTTCAAGCTGAATGCCGATAGGTGATCCACTAGAGAAGAGATACTTAGTCAATGCTAAAATATGTAATAAGTGTAATCCTGTATTAGGCATCAGAAAAGCCACTTGCACAAACAGTGTTCAAGTTTGTGAAGGGGATTATATCATGAATCATGACTTCTTCACCATGCACATTTCCTGGTATCTAATAGGGGAGGTTGGCAGCCTGTCATTACTTAGCTGTTATGCAAAAACAAGCATCAGATAAAAAGTATTAAAAAATAAACCTTGCTGGAGGTTCATCAAATGAACTTCTATCTTAAAAAGGCTGCTGAGGTGATTTCAGGCCTTCAGTCATCCCAGTCCGTCATGCTTCCCTAGCAAAGGTGTCAAGCTTCCTCCTTTATTTAGAAAGCCTTTTCATACCTTGTTGCCTTTGGGCTTCATCTTTGCAAACCCTTTCTGTCAGCTGTCCCCAAAGCAAGCAAGCTCCCATTCTAAATGGGTGGGGACATTGCCATTTTGAGCTACTCTCCCTCCTCCTTCACTAATTGCTTTCTGAAAGTCTTGGCCTAAGTGACTTGCCTGCATCTGTGGCAAAACTAGAAGAGAGTCCCAGGGGTCCCATCCAAATGCCTGCCCTATAAAATCATCCTTCCTCTATGAAGGTCAACAAATCCCTTTCCTGTGCTCCAGAAACGTTGGGGTATTCCATTAGCCTTTGCATTGCCCAGCAACCTGGCTCCATTAGGAAAAAATGCTTATTGAAATTATAATCCTGAATGTAGTTCAGACACAAAGCTGCAGTGCCTCCATCAGCCACTCAGTTAGCCCTCTCATGAACATGATATCTGACTTCCCTGTCAGGGTACTGTTCTCTCTCTAGCCTGCAGTTATTCACCCATGTCTGATTTCTCCTGTCCTTGGGAAACACCCAGGTTCCCCCTGCAGAGTGAAGGGAAAGCACAGCCCAGAGGCAAGGGAGAAATGACGTACCCTCTTCTGCATCCTTTCCTGGATGCAAAGACCTCAAAGGCCTCTAGCTGCTGGGAACATGCTGGGGGAATTACACCTCTTGTCACCTTGGATTTGGGTCAGGAGAACAGCAAGCATGTGACTCTTCCAGAGATTACTGGAAATTGTGTCCAGTGGTGTTGAACACAAGGAAGGAGCACAAATCTCTGAGCCAGGAACTGTGGCAATAAAGCTGAAGGATTTGATGTGTGAAGAAAGGAGCAGACATTTACAAATATATCCCAGACAATGCAAATCCTGTATCTTAAGTGTCCCTAACCCAGGGCAGGAGAAAAGAAGCAGCTCTCTGCTTAGTATAAAGAAGCACAGCTCTGTGTCACTCAGAGGACCTAACACATTTCCAGTATATGAGGCTCTAGCTGATTTTGTGTATGCAGTTCAGACTTCCAGAGTGAGGTCTGTTGTGCTGTATTGTTCCTGTCTCACAGGGAGCATCCAGAAACCATTACAGCTAATGACCAAGGGGCACAACACAAGCAGAGCTGAGGTGAGCAGGTGAACTGGAGCCCCCAGGGCTTTGGACAAAGAACCATGTTTCATGCAGTATTTATTCGGATGCATCAGATTCCTGCGGGGTGGATGATGTAGAGATTGGCAGAAAAAAACCCCCCACAGTATATATCAAAGGACCGTGCGAGCTATACCACCTCTATGGGTAGCCAGATATACATCTATTATCGAGCATAACTCTTGGATGATGACAACTGTTGATCCAGCTCTGGAGCAAATGGCAAAGTCTCTCAGGTTCCTCTGGAGTCAGAGGGTGAAAGTGGACTCATTTCTCTATAGGTGTGAAATACATAGCAGTATCATGCTGCTGCTAGACTTTTCCACTGCCTGACTTCATCCTCACCCTTTGCTTCCTTTCCATCTGAGCCACATAACTGGGAAATGTTTCAGAGCACAAGACAGGTTGATGTCTTTTGTGTGCCTCAGATTTCCTTTCCAAAAATTCAGATGAAATAAACCCCTCTTCCAAGAAGCAAGTCGCAAGAAGGCAAAGAAGGCCAAACATTTCTTAAACATGTTTGATGGGTCTCTCTATGGAGAGTTCTCTCTATGGAGAAACTATAAAAGTTTTACTGGTACATAATATTTTGATTTGTAATCACCTGGATGTTTGAACTAATCAGAAGTACTACATCACACCTTAAATTCTTAAGGAACCTGGCTAGATATGTGCATAAGTAAGTGATAAGTATACTGATTTTATCTATGTATTTTTCAGTTTTCAATGAATGCCTCTGCAATTCATTGCCACCAGCATGTGATATTTCAGATATCTCCCTTGTCCCTGAGCTGAAATGGCACACATGTCCGGAGGCTGGAAGAACAGGCTGTCTAATTTCAGTTGAGGATACACTTTAAGGTTTGGACCTAAGGGATTTCCTAACAGCAGGTTTACCAAGGGGCTAGAATTTGAAGTTATTTGTCCTGTTTCCAGACTGTCGATCTCACCAATGAACAGTCCTTTCTCTCCCAGGGCTCAAGAGCATAATTATTACCAAGGCTCAAATTATCCTGCGTCAATAGAGCCATGGTGATGAACCGCATGAGCACTGCTAGGATCAGAGAAATTAGGACTGGAATGGACCTCAGGAGGTCACTACAGCCAGCATTCTTCAGTCTGTGGTCCATGGTCTGGTAGGCATCAGGCAGTAGCCAGGAAACTTTGCAACAACTTAATTTTCCAGCATATACACTCATTTCCACATGTGGGAGCAAGCAAGGAAGTAATGAAGAGGGGGGAGGGATGATGACAGTAACATGGTTCAGTTTGCAGTAGGCTGGAAGTGCAATCTATTGTAGAAACATTGCACTAGGTGAACTGTAGTTCCTCCCAGATCAGAAAGGTGAAATCATCCTTGGATGAATTGGGAGAAGGGAAGCAAAGGCTGAGGAACACCAGTTGAGTCCAATCCCCTGTCCTAAGGCAGGATTCAGCTCTATTAAACCATTTCTGCCAAATACTTTTCTAACTTCTGCTTAAAAATTTCTAATAACACAGATTCCACCCCTTCCCTAGGCAATGTATTCCAGCATTTAACTATTCTGACTGTGAAAAAGTGTTTCTTGATGTCTAACATGAGTCTTTCTCAGTGCAAGTTAATCCCATTACTTCTTGTCCAATCCATAGGAGACCCAGAAAGCAATTTATTCCCTTTCTTTGCCACAGGCAACACAAGGTAAAACATGTTAGCATAAACCTCACTAAAAAGTGTACAGTATGCAATGCAGAGAAGATCGGAATACTCAGCCCAGGGAAATCTGTGTTGATGTTGGGAACACAAAACAACATCCTTCTCCTCCTCACCAAAGAGAATATACTTGGTTCATGATAAAGAGGGGTAAGCTGCAAGTCCCAAGACATCCTTGATCTATCCCTTGAAATCTTCCTTAGGGGAAAAAAATTACCTACTTGTCCCCAAAATGGCCTACATTTAAAAAAACATTACTGAAAGCAAGGTGTCTCCAAGAGGATCTCACCGTCTCTAGAGTTCTCTTGTTCCTCCTTTGCTGTGCCAAGGAATCAGGATGACCAATAAAAAGAAAACGAGAAAAAAAAAACCAGTTAAGAAAGGAACCTTTGTGGGCAGCTGTTAAAAGAAGGTTGAACATTTTTATTTATTTATTTTTCTATGGGGGAACATTGATGGCAAGAGAGAAGAACAAAGAATTGCTTTTGGTGTAGCCCAAAAGCTCCCTGCTGACAGGTTGGCCCCACCCTCCCCTCTCCAGAGCACAAGGACTCTTTTCAAAGAGAATCACCTGGCCCATAAATTCCAATTTATGGTAATTTAAGAAAACAAATGACCAACTCCAGCCTTCAACAGTGTTTAGGAAAGGCAGGATTAAGCACAGCGATTGAAAAAGAAAAGCCTTTCCTTGCCACTCGACTTTGCAGGTGGGATTTCCTCCAACCCTCCAAGTTTTGTGGCTTCACTATCGAGCCTTCAAGAGGTTAAACTGGCACAGCTCAGGGGTTTGAAAACACTATGTGGCCTGGGGGAAGGGCAAGAGGAAATTAAGTGTCTTCTTTCTTTTCACCTTCCTTTCTCCAGTTATCTGTATGTAGCAAGCCCTCAGAGCACCTATATTTAGATTAGGATATATAAAGAGGCACAGATGCACACTTGACCCAGGAACATTTCCCATTTTCTATTAAATTGACTCATTTTTAGCTTCTGTCTGCTTTCTTCAGTGATCTGGGATCTGGCCAAGGACAAAAAAAAAGGGCTTTTTAGGGCCACTTACCAAATAAAGATCTTCCCTGAGACTTAATTATAAATATGGTGTTCCAATTTAGATAGGCAATGATGCAGGATTCAGCAGGGAGATGGTTCAGAAGTCAGGGCCAAACACTTTGGCTTTGTGGGGCAGAAGAGGAGAAAGCATGGGATGTTACACCCCCTGCAGCCCTCCTGGGACCACACATCTCCTGCTAACAAGACTGTTATCCTCTTTTTATACAGGGGAAAGGTCCACTGAAGGGCAAGCTGGATTCTTTATCCCTACTCCTCTTTTTGGGAGGCCAGAAGTTTACTCCTGAAATGGCCAGAAACCCTCTCCTTCTTTCCAGTTTTAGTTTATTCCCGGCCACATTCATCTTTGTGTCTTCTGGTATGAAACATTTTTACTTCAACTTAAATAGCTCTTCCCCCTTTCTGGCATCTTACTCTCTCCAGACTCAGTGCAGTCACGGAAAGTTAAGCCATCCTTTCTTGACCCTTGTTTTCCTACAAAAAGCAAGTGAATTTCCCCATCTTCTCTTATGAAACAAGGTCTCTAATCCCCCTTTTCTTCCAAGAGTCCTACCATTTTATTCCTGTGCTAAGCCCTATGTTTGATGTGTACAAAAAAAGGCTGCAAATCTGGTCATGAAATAGAAGCTCTGCCTACAGGTACTCAAGGCAACAGCATCAAGGCTGAGATACCGTGTATGACCTGGAGGGAAAGCTCAAAAGGATCTTCTGGCTGTGTTTTATGTGGGTCTACATCAAGAAATGGCACCCTAAGCCTGTTGACATGCGCCCTTCTGGGATAATCTCCATGCTTCTTCCAAACCTCCACAGCACAGGCAGGAGTCCACACCTCGTCGTGTTAGCAGCAAGATGGCTTCCCTAGCAAGGAAATCTGTTGGGAGAGCCTCTATGGACACACATGGGACAGGAGCCAGGCTGGAGATGACAAAAGTTCCTCACATCAGCCAGCGTGGCTGTGGCAATCCACACGCATCCTACCCCTCCCAGCCCCCTCCCCACATCTGATGCCAGCTCCTGCACTGCCACCCAAAGCCTGCCACCACCTCAAAGTCTGGGAGTTTGTTCCTCTGCCAGTATTGCATCCTAACCGCTCCTGACGTGGGCTACATCTCAATTCCTGCCACAGTCTAGCCTGCCTGATTTTCAGATTTTGCAGTTTCCACTTCCCAGGAAGGACTGGGCAGATTCGCTGGAAGCATTTGGGAAGCAGCAAGCTGGCCAGGGCTGGGGGGACAGGGGAGGACACAGTCAATGTTTCTTGGTGCTGCTGTGACAAGGATGGTGAAGGAAAGGTGTAGGCTCCTCTGAATTTAGAAAGACTAGAAATTGGTGATGATGCGTGATGGGAAGTGCAATCCAGCCAAGGCTGAGCTTAGCCATAGCAGCACCCTGACATCAAGTTTCCATTATGTTCTCATTGTCATTTCCAAGTACAATTGTCTTTTTCCTGGGAGAGAGGAAGTGTTATATACATAATATTTTCATTTACCACCTGGAATTTCTGCGGATTTTTCTGAAAACTGGAGAAATGAGGAGAGATCTGCTTGCTTGTTTTTTCTTTTTTTTCTTTCTTTTCTTTTTTTTTCTTTCGTTTTTTTTTTCATTTCTTTCTTTTCTTTCTTTCCTTTGTTTTACATCTCTCTTTCTTTCAAAAAAACCCTACCTTTTTCCCCTGAGGGACACACTTCTCTCCCTTCCCCTTTCACTTCCTAACTGGATCTTTTTGACTTGTATTTTCTGAGGCATTGGTTAATAATTTCAGAGGCCCAACTTAGTCTGCCTGAATTGAGCCTATTTTCCAGAAGACAAATGTACAGCACTTTTTGAAAACCCAGTTCAAGGGTTCTCTTTCTCAAAATGTCCCACATTAATCCCTCCATAATAGAAAGAGCCAAAATCTCCAGTAATTTCAGAAAATGTTGGTCATTATCTTTGTATAGTGAAGACAGCAATCCAAGCTTTGAAACAAACAAAAAAGTAATTATTTTTTTAAAAAAACACAAAACTTGAGAGATGCCAGCATATTTATTCCTAAACAAAACTTCTCTAGTACAGCCCTGAGCTTCCCAACAAGCAGTTTTGCGAGTGAACTTTATAGTATGACATCAGTGAACAGATGGCAGGCAAAGCTGTTGGCAGGGTGATGAGAAAGCTGGCCATTTATAATGGAAAATGTCCTGATAAAATGGAATGCGCTTATTTTATTCCACGGTAATGTTTATAAAATTCCTTTCCTGAGGCTTCTTCGAGGATCTTTTCATCATTATTGCACTATTATTAATAATAAAACATATAAAGGGAAAAATGCACGTAGCAAATGACATTTTAAATGCCCCAGAGGAAAAAGGAAAGGTTTTCAGCACTGGTAGGGTTGATTGCATTGTGATGATTTGTTACAAGCTTTACAGTTACAATCCACAATGGTGTGGACATTTCTCCCAACAGGGTTAATTGTATAATAACACTCAATAACTGGCAGGCCTTCACCTTTCAAGGGAGGACACTGGAGTGTGAAGGCATGCACAGATGCTGCCAAATTTCTGTACCTTGAGAATCTCTGAATGCTGTTGTGTCTCAAATCTTTCAAAGGCAGACTTTCAGCTGGATACAATTCAGGATGGGTCCATTATGTAAGCAGTGGGGAACAAAGCTGGGCTTTTTTAAAAAAATGGTACTGTTGAGGAGTAGTTTATGTCTTGAAAAGCCAAATCCAGGTGTTGCAAGAACTATTAGCTAATTTAAGTAAAAGTCATCCTATATAATATTTTCTGGAAATTTCCAGGGATGGGGCAGGACACAGAGCCAGGCAGGAAGAGGTTCCTCTTACAGATAACTGCGGGAAATTCTACACTAGTGCAGGACAGGAGGAGACACAGGATGAGTTGAGGGTGAGACTCCTTTACCCACCACCCTGCAGAGTCCCAACAAATAGAAAAGAGACATTTCCTCCCACTCTTCCATGTTCCCTGCTTCCCCCCATGTCCGTCCGTCCCCCCATTTGCCTTAATCCCAGGAGCTCAAAATTGAATATGCCTTGCTGCACCTAAAACTTCTTACAAAATTATTTCACTTTGATAAGACAGGGTAAAGACATGTGTGGTTTGGATTAATCCCAACACATTCCCTTCATACATAGCCCCACCAAAACAAGAGAGAAAAAAAGTGAAGAGACTTAAGATAGTTTAAAAGCGAATAAAGCAGGGGGAGCAATTCATAATAATAATTGAGAATTATTATCAGGTAGTCTTTATGAGTCCTTATGTCCCAGCTGTTTATAAAAGCAGCTGATATCATTATTCCCATTGTGCAGATAGTGAAACTGAGGTCCCGGGAGATCAAACAATTGACCTATGGTTGCCTTGCCAGACAATGATAGAGCTACAAAGAAATCCTAGCTGTCGAGTCTTTACCTGTTACACACTGATGCACTGTGTCCATCACAATAAAAATCTGACAAAATGGAATTTGTCCCAGGACAAAAGGATGGAGCAAAAACGTTTGCTGTCTTTCAGGGAAAATCCACGTGAGTAGCCAGGCTCTCTTTCCAATCTATATGGCAATAAAGGACAGAGGGGGCAGCTATGATCTCATGTATCCACTCACGACCAACAGACAGTAACCCTCTGGTGTGTTACAGCAACATAGCTAAACAAAAAACTTGCTGTTCCAGCACCCCTCGGGGTGGATTCCTTGGTGGGGACAATCTATTTCCAGCATTTCCATATCCAGATCTGGAAGTCATTATATCCACCTATTCCTACAGTGAGCCACCATGAGTATATCTAGTCTCTATCTCATCCTGAGCAACATGCCAGGAACCAGCTGTGCTGGAGAGAACTTCTTTCCTAGCAGAGTCTCGGACTAAAATCTCAGGCACAAAGACCAGCTAGTCTGGGTGAACCTTGACTGGATGCTGAGTTCACAACAAGCTCCAGGGCCATGCCTGAAATCCAGCCTATCACCATTTTACATTGCCTCCTGCTTCCTCCTTTTCATGATTCTGAGATGTCCTCAATTTACCTGCAGATACATGAAGAAAGCTCTTATCTTTTAGGCAAAATCTCAACTTGGAAAAGCCACAGGAACTATAAACTATACTTCAGCAAATTGCCTTAAGCTCTCCAGCTCACTGTGGTTTGATACCCTGCCTAGTGGACTATTCCTAGCCCTTAAATTAATCCGCAAAATATTTTTTTTAATTTCCTTCCATCTGTAGCATTTTCTGTTCCACCTCCTCTATACAGCTCTGCTGCCCTGGGACAACAATTGTAACAACAACAATAAAAACTCACTCAGCAACAACAGTATGTTTAATTTCAGGCTCTGCTGTGGTCAATTCCCTGCTGAACATGGTAGAGATACATGGACAGGGGCACTGGGTTCCATCTCTCTCCTGCCAAGGATCCAATATCCTGTCCTCAGCTCATACATTTTGGATCTGCCACTGTTTCTGCCAAAAAAGCTTCATTTTACAAGAGAGGAATGAGAAAAACTAAGAAAGGAAGAAGATGAGAAAGGAAGATTTTTAAAGGGCAGCCAAGATAATTCCTCCTGGATGTTTTGATCTTTTTAAATAACTTGTTCTTGAAAAAACTATATTCTGGTGGCCCTCTGCAGGGGAGTGCCTACTGGAACAAAATCCTATCACCGCAGGAAGGAAGAAGGTGCAACATAATATTATTCTTTCCTGACTCTAAGGACAAAGGAATTGTTGGGTAAGAAAACCCTACTAGGAGCAAGAGGAGATTAATCCTCTTTCAGGTTTATTGCAGTGCTGTTGCTTTCTCTCAGATACAGACAGATGTATACAAAACTGGTTCAAAACCAGGTTCAGGTGAAACAAATTGCAGCTGGATCCAGAACCAGACACTGCAAATCACTTTTCCAGCAATTTCCTGATGCTTTTATCCCCATTGTCTGGAGTCATGTCACCAATTGAGGGCGCAGCAGCCACTTCGCCTCTGTCTTCTGCTTGCTCAGATCCACCTCCAAACATCCCATGTTCATACCTAAAATCTCCTTGGTGCATCATCTAATTTCAGTTAGTGGTCCCTTAGGAGCACAGTCCTCTTCTCCTGTCTCCTTTTTGCTGGGATGGACCTTCAGTTTTAGTTCTCAGTAAACAAAGCTTACACCTTCAATATGAAAAGCCAACCAAGGCCATGATTTCCTCTTAGTTTGCCAAGGTATTCCTAGTCTGAGTCCTCCTAACTTGTACCAAGGTTTGGGACCTGCTCTGGTATGCAAGGAGGTAGCCCTGAGATGCATCATCCTGAGATCCAAGTGAAAGCCATCAAGGCTCCTTAACACCAGGGGTTTCATGGAATGCTTCCAGGTTTACACCAGGGTCGATGAGAGTAAATCGGCCCATTTTATTAATTTCTCTTTCTTGAATTTTGCATTGCTTCCAATGTTCCCCAGTTTGTATCTTACTAAAACCTGAGACTTCTAGGTTCTGGATTTTTGTATAGCTGTGTTATCTTCTCCACTCCAGTGGGGACATTTCTGTAGAGGTCTGACTTCATTTGTTACCACTCTCCTAGTTTCAGTTTGTTTTGGAAGTAGAAAGTCTCAAACCTTGAAATTAATTTTGGGTTATAGAAAGCTCAAAAAAACTCCTCTTTCATGTTTGGCAGGTTTCTAGACTCAAGATCTGCATTATACCCATATTTCCACCTAAAGTGATTACACCAAGGTTTTAGGTCCTAAGGCTGACCTGGATTTGACTCCATTGGAATAACAACCTACAAGAAGGATGGAATGAAATACCAATTGCAAAACACCCTGATTTTTCATCTTTGCTGAACAAGACAAGTGAAGTTCTGTTTAACAAAGAGTGCAACTAGAATTCTGCAGCAGTCTCTGTAACCCATAGGCATTCATCCCCGGTTACCAGGTAGTTATGTTTAGAAGATCTCATTTTGTATTGTTATATAGTATTGGAGTACATTTAATAAATATCCTGATCATTTTGAGACTGCATTATTTATTGGCAACAAATTCAAGAATGTTCATTCAGAAAATTAAATTCATTTAAAAAGTCCATCTTTACTGAAGCAGCAGCTGAAAATCTTGCAATCTGAACAGCATCTTCTGAAATTGAAAAAGAAGCAGAGTTGTGATTTTGATCACGTTACTGTGACAGCTCAGCCAGTAACCAAAAATTCAGAAATTGGTGTAAAATGATGCCACTAGACTATGAAATTCAACTGTTCTTCTGTTGACATTTTCTTGCCATTTTGATCTGAAAAGAATCAAAATGCCTTTAGTCATTTAGACTGTACTTCAAACACAGTCCTATTTTCATTTCAATGTTGTTGATGCATGTACTTGTAATATTCTCCACGCATGTTTCTTGTCAATAACATTAAGAAAAAACCTATTTATAGATTTCCCCTATTAAAAAGCATTGCATAAAAACTGAGTTGTTTGGTTAGAATGATAATACAAATAGCTCCACTCTCCAGCTAAGTTCCAGCCCCTAAAATTTAGAAGCCTAACCCTACAAAGTTCAGCCACCTAGCTATAATACTCTGCTCTATGCTTCTCAGCATACAGCCAGCACTGGCTGGCAATGCCTGAGATACCCTTATTTAGGCAGAGCATAGGAGCAGCCCAGAGATACTCATGTCTCTAAGAGTCAGCCCAGATGAAAGGTTCTGATATGACATTGCTCTGCCCTTGGGAGCCCAAGTAACACAAGAGTGTCTGAGTTTGGAAGGGATTTGCAAGCCACGTGTAGTAGATAAACTTCTCATCTCTTTAAAAAGGAATCTCTACACTGTTGTGTTACTCCTTGGCCAGGTGAATGAACTGTACATGAGGATTTTATATGCACAATCTTTGACCACTGGACCAGAGTGTGTTTGCTATTAGTAAGCAGGCATTCAGAATTTGCCTGATTTAGCACAAGATCTGGTGCTTTGGCTCTTTGGCTTATTGGAACACACAGTGGATCACCCACAAACTGAAAAAAAAATAAAATATTTCTTTTGCATCTTATGGGGTGTAAAAAATCTATGGTCGTTTTCCTAACAGTGATTGCCTCCTTCTCCACATGAGATGGAAAATGCCTTACCACAAAAGCATGATCTATCACATCTCACTTCCTTCAATTTTCCTTCTACTGCTTCTCCCTAGGGCTATTTTTTTTCCCCTGGCTCCAGTGATAAGATGACTTCATTAGATTTGCATTCAGGCCTTACATGATTCAGCCAGGTGTTACTCATATGTCTACATCAAAGCCACATGGAAGAGGAAAGAAATCCCTGCTTCTCCAGGGAGTGCTTTTATGCCCCCTTCCACCAAATTAGCACTGGCAGAAAGGTGAAAGGGAAGGCCGTGACATACCTAACCATACTGCTGTCTGCTAAGTGAGTGTGTGTCTAAACACTCAGTAGAAGCTTTTGCCCTGTAATTACATCATGGCTTGATCCACCATTAGAAAGCTAAGGTAGCTGAAATTAGGATAGGAGCCTTTTCAATCCTAACTCAGCAATTCTGCTAGCAGAGTCAGTTCAGCAGGATTTTATACAGCCCTTGAGTTTTCTTAGTAGGCTTCAGGAGGTCAGACCCAAAGAGGCAAATCCACCCCTTCAGAGCAGGCCTCTACTGGAACTGAATGTTCATCCCAGATAGATGCTGTAGAAACTGCTTCTCTATCTCATTATTGCCCTATTACCTTTTGTGTCTATAATAATAGATTCAGGCAACACAGCCTTCATTTCCATGGGAGATTCTTCTTTTCATATTTTTCTCTGTAATTGCTTTATTCCCAACTTTACATCAGCCTGTAGGAGAAGCATGGTAGATCCTTTATTTTGGGGTATGTTGAGTTTGAGAGCTCCCTGCAATCTCCAAACAATATTTTTGAGCCCCACACATCCCTTTCTAGGCTACTAGCATAAAATAGCAGAAATGGGTAATTTGAGACCCCTGCAACACTGTCTTGCACAAGAACAACAAGTGTAAAAGCTGGACTTCCAAAAATTTTCTATTATCAATTCTCAAGGTGAAGCTTGGCCAACATCCAGCCTTTTCCCCTTTAAAAGAATTGGAATAAAACAGATAGTTTGTTCCATTGTTCTTGTTAATACTTCAAGTGTTCCTCCATCCCTCAAACAGCTTTGATGTCATCGAGCTCCACTTGAAGGGGAAAGAATGTGTTTGGGAATAATTAACAAGCTAAAAATGACTTTGTCAGAACATTTGTGTTATTGAATTACTTGCAGCTACCAGTTTTAGAGAGTTGAGGCAGTGGTTGGGTACAATTAGAGCCCTTTAAAGGGGAAAAAAAAAAAAAAGAGTAGTCTTTTGGTGAAGCACACAGTTGGACTTGAGGGGCAGGTTAATCTCTTGATTCTGCCTCAAAATTCTCATGTAACCTCAGGCATATCATTTAGTCTACCTACACTTCAGCCCCTCACACGAGATCTCCCTCGTGAGTCTTACCTCCTTATAGCATAAGCAAATATTAACATTACAACAGAGCTGTCTCTTATCCTGCATTCCTACCTCATCCAGCATAAGTGTCCTGGATTTTGTCAGTGCCTCTGGGCACTACTTTAATACAAATAATACTCAAGTCAGAAGTCTTTTTTTCTTCCCTCTTATGTAGAGCATTGTTATTTTGAGGAGATGCAATAATAAAACTGCCAGCCTTTATAACAAGGACTGTGAGCAATCAATACAAAAAAGTCAACTAACATATGGCTCTTTCTTCTGCCACTACAAAGCAGAAATAAAGACACTTCTGTTGTCCCTCCACAACTGATTTAGAAACTCAGATCACTTAGTCTCCTGTTTCATAAGGAAAACGAACACATGTTATATAGAGGATTGCTTTAAAACTACCCATTGGTATGGGATAACTTAACAGAAAAGAAAAAGTTCTGGCCTTAATAAATTGCATTTCATGCCTGGATTTCCAAGCATTTGTGCTATCTCACCCCTGCAACTAAGATAGCTGTTCCATCAGCTGTGCCAAGATCTAGCCTGAGGCTCATGGAGATTTAACCTTTTCAAGGCACAGTGAAGAACCTAATATTAAATTTAGACACCCAGTTTACCCTCAGCTTCACTTTAAATTTATGCTCCAGAGGATTAGACTAGCTGTTCCGTACCTGAGCACCCTTACAAACAAAAACCTATATATGTAAGGTCAGACTTACTCCATAGGAAATCAGGTTTGATAGCAAAGAATAGAGTCAAAAAAAACTGGCTTTTAGCACAGCCCTTTATCTAGCAGCACAAGCCACTAGAGTCCCCACTTTCCTTTCAAACACCAAAACCTCCCTACCCACTACCTCACCCCTTTTAAATCAAAGCTGGACCTGGCAACATCTGTGGCTTGTTAGTGTTATCTCCAGCATCTGTGGCTCATTGCTCTTACACAAACCCTCATCCTAGGCCAGCTTGTATCTTGTGAGATGTTTAACTAATGACTAAGGTTGGTAGTACTTTGGAGGAGGGGGAAGGAGGGGAAGTATTTTACTTGAGAAGAAAAGTGGGGAAAATAAGAATGTTTTTCCTTTTTACAGAGCTGCTGTAGTAAAAGGAAGGTTTTCTGTAAGAAAACAGAAGAAAATCAGATCTGTCTTACGTGTCTGAAAGCCTAGGTAGGCAAATTTTGTCTATTACTGTTGTATTACTTACTTAGTCTTTGCTGTATGACTCCAAAGGGGGTCATGCAAGAATCTGGTTATGAATAAGAGGCTGCTAACTTACTAGTGATACTACTTTCTCAGACTAGCTCTTATTTCTTCTGTAATATGTTTTGTCATAAAAAAGCTTTTTTGTACCTGTTCATCTTCTGTGTGCTTAGTGTCCCTGTACTTTGAGTTGAAGGGGAGTGCAGACCACACAATATGAAGGAGCAGCAAAAATTAAAAAACCATGAGGAGCCAGCAAAGGATCTTTTGGTTGCAGTGGGTGGGGAAGGATGGGTTGTCCTTGACAATTAATGTAGCCCAGTCTGGTATGTGTGAAAGCTACTTGCCTACCCTTGGGCTCTCTAAAGGAAATATCTGGTGTTTGAATGGAGAGACACCCAAAGCAATGCACCATGACTCAGCACCCTGAATTTTCTGTCTCTGTAGAGAATTGTAGGTTCTAAATGCAGATCATGCTGCTAAATGAGTTTGCTGTAAGTATATTAAATCCTGTAGTGAACACTCTTGTATTATGGTCACCTGTGCTATGTTTACCTTGTTGAAAAACAAAGGAATGTTGTGCCTTCCTAAGAAGTTAATCCATTGCCTGTGCCCTTGTGATCTGCTTCAGAAGCTATAGTTAAAGGCTCTGCCTTTAACCACATCCTCTGTGTGCTGTGTGTTCAGTTTGTGCTGCTTTATGTTTCTTTCTATCCTGATTGTGGAGAGAATAAAAGGTGAGAGAGGAAGCCATTGGGAAGTGTGGCTAAGGAAGGGAAAATTCAACATATTGGCCAGACCACCCAGTCGTCACCAGCTTGGAAGGTGTCAAAATGTAAGTATGGGATACTGTCACTGTGCAGGCTAAAATAATAATTGGAAATTCAATTCAGTGTGTAGGGAGCAAACAATCCTGATGGTTAAAGTGTTTGATGGGATCTGAAAACTTTGAGGGCCAGACATTGTAGCAGGATACATAAACATGAATTTCTAAGTAAAGTCTGTCAAGTGCTGATGTCCTGATTTGAACCCTTAACGCTAGCTGAGGAAGCAGCACAAGATATTTGCTGTGTACCCCCCCACCGGCATACATGCACCCCTCCATACCCTCACTGCCTGTGTATGGTTGTTCTCTTTCTGCTTCAGCTTAGATTTCTTCTTTGAACTTTAGTTCTCATTATTTTTGGACTTGTCACTTTGTTTGGAAAGATTTATTTCCACTGTTTCTTCTCTGTTCTTTCCTTGCCTCTTCTCCTCTGGATGCTTTTTTGGCAAAGCCCTTTGCTATTTTTTATGACTTTGTGTACTGTTTCAAAACAGTAAAATGTTTTTGAAGCAAGATGATCCTGTGTTGCTACGTTCATGCAGTAGCTCCTCCACCTCTGTTCCTTTTTAAAGGGCTTGTGCTGTACTTCTGTTTTTTAGTGTTCATTAAGAAAACAAGCCACTCTGAATTGTAGAACTCAAAAAACCCCAAAAACCCACTCTTCTGTATGAGTACCTTGATGTTACTGAGTTTTTTGCTTCCCTCCATGACAGGAAGCCAGGTGCTTTTCTGTGATCACATGCTGGTTCTCATAGATACAAGTAAAAAGGAGCAGTCCTGATATTTCTGTCAAGTGATGTTAAAATTGGCTGAAATTGGTGGCGGAAGGGGGAGAGCTGGCCAGTGTGATCACTGAATTGCCACTTCCTTTGGATACCAGGACTAAGACTGAAATGTTTGTCCCTGTGTATTTTGGATCATGTTGTACCATCCTAGTGACAACTGAACTGATTTAATTTGGAAGTTGGAGACTAAGATCTGAATCTAATTTTAGTAGCTCAAAAATCATGCCAATTTATAAATATACATGTAAATAGATTTGATTGGCTGAAATGGTTTTCCTTTAATGCTCTGGGGTGAGGCTTCCCTAGATAAGGTCGGCAAGGGCAGAGCTGGCAGAGACATTATGCTGCAGTTTGTCTCGTGTGTCTACGAGCGGCTTTTGAAAACTCTTCACTTTATTGGGTACACTAAATGATGGCAATAGACTCTTGATATCCAGATTATTTGGAGAAGCTGTTTCTGCATACTTAACCAGTATAGCTTGAGTATTAATTTTATACTGGATAGGGTACAAAACACATACAGTTCTATTCTTGGCTTATATTAGCAATAAAAACAACTATTAAAATCAGGTTTCTAGAGCTAACACTTGTGCTTCTCAAGTAAGTTTTTCCTAAATTCAGGTTTCTTAAAAAAAAAAAAAAAAGAGGAAAAAAGTCTTTCTCACTTTTCTGCCAGTCAATTTACTTTTTCAGAACTGCTTTTTGAGGTGCTGAGGTAGCAACACAATGGTGGTGCATGGCAAGGGAATAAAACACACTCCCAGATAAGGAAGATGAGACATGAACATTACTTAAAAATTGGAAAATAGTCACGGCATGTGCTCTTCAGTGCTAAACAAGCTATAAGAGAAGTACCGTTCTGTTTTATGCTATGGGGTACCTGCCAGGAGTACACACTCGCCACTAATACAAGAGATCTGTCTGTAATGGAACTTTTACTGACTTTGAACCTCAGTTTTCCCATCACAAGAAGAGAAGGATCTTAACCTGTATTACAATGGCCCCCATCAACGCTGTGTTTTCATATTTTATTTGGAGCTCTAGGCACTTTGAGTGTCGACTTCACGTTTATGAGGTTAAAAAGGAACTTTCTATTGGTGCTGCATGAACAGTATAAATAACTCTTCAGCAAAATGTCCTTTGTGGAGTCCAAATCTAGATGAAAGGACTCCAAAGTGGTGGGGATTTCAATTTCCCTTGATGAATAGCTGGGATGGCTATAAAGATCCTTGTGAGTAGACCTAAGTGCAGTCTACTGGATATACATATCCATAGCTTTCCAGAGATGTGGAACTGAAGGATCAATGTGACTTTTTGGGGACAGCATTGTCCAGAAGGAGAGTAACTCCCTAATCTGGACCTGTAATGGGTATCAGTGGAAAAACAGCTAAATGTCAAATTTGGGACCAGGCTTCCTAAACTTGGGTCATCATATGTAGTTCTCTGCAGAGAACATCATACAGTCTTGTCTGGGAAGACCTAATGCTCCTTCCAGCAGTAACAATTTCTTGCATCTTTTCTTCTGTTAGACAACTTTACAAGGGCCTTGTGAGCCAGTTTATCCTGATACCTTTGTGAGCCAAAGCTGGCTAAAATATCTCTTTTCCCCTCCTGATGAATGACTTCAGTCTACCACTAAATAAAAGCTTAACTCCGCTTTTAGTAGGCTACCTCCTGCACCTGCTTCATCTTTTTTGAAGGAGACTAGCCAGAACTGTACACTCAGGTGTGGCAAGTACACAGTTTAAGAAGAGGAGGAGTGTGGACAACTTGGGAGAAAATGGTGGATTCATCTCCTTCCGGTGGAAAGGTATATACCAAAATCAGAGCAACTCTGCCAACATTTATAGTGCTATTGCAATTTGAACCAGACCCACATACATCTGCAGAAATAATTTGTGCAGCAGCCACTGGAGGGGTAATAAAGATTTTTTTTTTTTTTTAATCCAGTCATTGGTAGAATGAATGTATTTTGTCAAAAGAATCCCTTATATCCTGTATTAAAAATAAGCATGTCTCACTCAGCTTCTGCAAGACACAAATGCCCCAATCATTTCCCCTTCCTTTTTGGAGCTCAGAACAGGCTTTCAAGGGCAAAACAAAGAAGTCCAAATTCTAGTAAGACTTGTAGAATGCAGCTCACAGTGGATTTTATACAGAGGGTCTTCAGGCAACCAGGAATTTCCTCTGAAAAGTGGAAAACAACTCTCCTCTGAAGAAATAAATTAAAATAAGCTGAAGGTGAAAGTGTTGGAGTTTGGAATGGGCCATGTTAACAGTCGATAGGGACAGAAGCTGTTAAAGGGGAGAGGAACTGCTGTCCATCACTGCTGTTAAGGGCTTCTATTATTTCTCCTTGTGATATGGAATTTGCAGCTCTACCAGCTCCAGACCCAAGGAAATGGCTCTATTCCCTGCACCAAATAGTACTACCTTTGTCTCTGGAGAAAGATCTGTGGGGCTCAGACTGCAAACGGTGTGACTGCCTGCACTATCAGTGAATAACTAAAGTGAGACCAGACAGAGGCACCTTTTACCATGGCACATGCTCTCTACACACTACTGATGACTGTCACTCAGACTTAAAGGATTCTGCTGTGCCACAGAGGGAGAGGAACATGCTTTACCCATGAAGTGTCTCCACTGTGTGAGCTAAAGCTTTGGGACTTAACTGCTATGAGAATTCCCATTTCAAGAACTTTCGCGATCAGGTTTGTGGTCTCTTCCAAGGTTTCTATTGCAGAGGGGGAGTGACTCTGGTTGTGAAGGAAGATGTGGACTTGTATGTAGTGGTTAGGGTAGCTTATGTCTAAACATTATACAATTTGTCCTGATCAGTTTGGCTTTCTCCTGTCCATGTTTCCCAGATAGGAGGGAGGGGAGAATTGGGATGGCACTATTTGGGATCTGACATCACCAGTCCTAGATCTTCTAACAGATATCCTCTTTTTGTGTGTTTGTGGCATGGGAAGTTGGCATGTTAAATGTCTAAACTTAACAAGCCCCATGACACCAAAATAGCAGGATAGCAGGTGATTAGTAAAAATGTTTTTTAAAAGGCTGCTATATATCAAAGACGCTTTGGAGAGATAGAATCATAGAATGGTTTGGGCTGGAAATAACCTTAAAAATCTTCTAGTTCCAACCCCCCTGCCATGGGCAGGGACACCTCCCACTAGACCAGGTTGCTCAAAGTCCTGTCCAACCTGGCCTTGAACACTTCCAGGGATGGGACATCCACAACTTCTCTGGGCAACCTGTTCCTGTGCCTCACCACCCTCCCACTAAAGAATTTCTTCCTAGTATCTAATCTAAATATCCCCTCTTTCAGTTTAAAACTGTTATCTCTCACCTTATTGCTACACTCCTTAATGAAGAGTTCCTCCCCATCGCTCCTGTAGGCCCCCTTTAAGTACTGGAAGGCTGCTAGAAGGTCTCCCTGGAGCCTTCTCTTCTCTAGGCTGAACAACCAAAACTCTCTCAGCAGAGGTGCTCCAGGATCCAGTTGGCTTTCCGGGCTGCGAGTGCACATTACTGGGTCACGAGAAGAGGGTGTTCTGGGAAAAGAACCTTTTTCTGAGCATCATCTTGCACTTTATTCCCTATTGTACAATGTTTTATGCTCGGTAGATGATGTGTTTGCCCACATTATCTTCAGCTGCGTGTTTGTCCTCCCTTACCACCCTCTCCTCCGGTGTTCAGGGCAGCATCTGCCACACTTTCTGGACACCGATCCTGCTTTAGATGCTCTGTCCTTAGTTCATTTCAAATCAACTGCAGAGAGGAGGGAATCCTGTCCGTTAGCTTGTATTTGGCAGAGTTTGTTTCAATTCTGTTTGATTTTGCTTAGCTCTCGTAAAGTTGATCCCGAAGGGCCCTGTCCATTGCATCAGCTTGCTGCTTGCTTTCAGCTTCCATGCTTTTGCTTGCTTGCAGGCAGGCAGTCACCCAAGAGCAAAGTCAAACAAACTAGGCTACCAGGAGGCCAGCCAGAGGCTGTTCTTGCAAAAGAAATTTCACCCATCTTACCCAGAAAAGGGTGGGGAAAGACAAATTCTCTATTAAACTGCTGGCAAAGGGACACCCTGAATACTCCCCTCTCCATTTTGAAAACAAATAAAAATAATTTCTTTGTGTTGTGGGGGTGGAGGGACCTGCTATGGACACAAAGATTTTGTTGCTTGTAATTTTAATCTAAATTTCAGATGCCAGTGTTCTGGGGCTATGTAACAGGCAAAACAGAAAAAAAAAAAAATCCAACCCACACCATTTAATAGTAAAGTGTTATAACTTTAACTTTTTTTTTCTTATAGATTTTCACAGCCTTTACTTAATTTAATAAGACACACTGTCTTATTGTCTTATTTGTATTTCTCTAATGTGTAGAGCCTGCTCCTCTTCTGGTCTGGGTTGATATTAACAGAAGTGGGAGTACAGATGATGCTCTCTACCTACAATATAGTGCCACAATGTTCTCCAGCAACCTGGGCCAGAAAGCCCCTCTCAGCTATTGGTGCGCAAAGCAGCAGAGTGCTGCATGCATAAGAGCAGCAAGGGGATCAGAGCATGCTCATTGCATGTTGAACTGCCTGAGAATTAAGCTGCCAAACACTGACAAATTTTCTGTTAAGCCTGTGGGGTTTTTTTTGAAGTTTACAACTTGACCATATTTATGTAGATTTTTGTTTTTCACATTGACGGTACAAGTGCCATCTTTGAGAGCAGGGCAATCCTTCTGTCAAATTTTACGTTCCTATTCTAAGCAAAGGCATTACAGTTTTTCAATGGAACTGTTGTTAAGTTGTTTATTTCTCTTTTCACTTGGACAAAAAGATGCCTTTTTTCATTTTTCCTTGGGAGTGGAACTGTTCTAGCTGAAACTTCAAAGAAAATCATTCTGAAGCAGATGCTGTATCATGGAAAACTTCAGGTTGAGCCATTTCAGTGTGACAGCTTTAAAAGAAATGGTAAAGCAGAGGCCTTTCTCCAAGGAAAAAAAAATGTTAAATGCTATCTGCATTGCCTACACTTACAAAACATGAGTTGATAGGGCTTTTTTTGGGAACCACATACAAATGTTCTCCCTTTCTTTGTGGGAGCAGCACCAATTCAACCCAAATCCTACCACTGCTTTCTACGGAAGGTCAAGAGCTTAAGGACCCTCAACTTCTTCAGGGGTACTGAGCACATTTAAGTAGAGACAACCTTGCTGCTGCCTGCAAATGCAGGAAAGACAAAGGTCTATATTCATCCCTCAGTTCCCAGGAGGTACCAAAGCATGATGTTAGGATGAGAACACCCAAGTGCTCTCTTCTGACCTTGGCTGTGGCTCAGTGACCTCTAGCAAGTCCTAAGAAAGCAATGTGCCTGAGCACCCCCATCAGCAACCTCTACGCAGTCCTGTCAGCTCTGTTTGGAAAATTGCTTTGGCTCTGCTTCCTCAGCAACTTTAAAAGCTCCAGAGAGACTGTAACTCCAATGGCTCAAGTCAGCAAACTCGCACTGCTCATCCATTCCCAAACACATTTCTCATTTTGAGACAGAAAATGGAATTAAGAGCTTTTCTTTAATATATGCATATATAAAAAAGAAAAGTGAAGGAAATGAGCATTTGAGGCAAGCTGAAGATGTTTTTTGCCTTTTTTTGCCTCTGCTCGAATCAAACCATTTAGACTAACATTATTCTTTCCAATATATTTATGAGTATGCTACTACTGTGACTCATTTATGACACAGGAAGCATGTGAGGGTCACATGCCTAAGAGCCCATTACCCATTGGGTCTCTGCCGTCCGACCCAAAGAAAAGGCTAACAGCCATTATTTTCTTTGTCTTTATTCTCATGGAAACAGAAAGTGGATTCGAGGTGAAACATCTGGTTTGTTTTGGGTAAATGTTATTTATCTCTTCTTTCCCCTTGGCTTTTTAATGTTTTATTCTTTTTTTCTAAACTCTTTCCCCTTTTTGGAATAAGGACCTTTTTTGAAGCCCATTGGATTTTTCCATCGGCTCCACCAAGATCTTGGATCAGGCCCTAGATACAGATATGGATTTCTTTCCACACTCCTTTGTATCTGTCCTCTTGTGATCCCCCAGTGGAAATGCCGTGTGCATTTGCTGAAGTGTTTGTTGTACCCCTGCCTACTGCAGTTGAAGGTGTGTTTCCTCTTTTATTCTTAATTCCACTCATACTAACAACATCCTGGGTACTATATAAACATTTTGGGGAGCAGGGAAAGAGAGGTAAAGTCTTTTCCCCAGCAGACAGCGATCATGGTAGATTGAGGGGAAAAAGGCTATGATGCTGATTTTAACGCATTGCAACAATGCCAGGGACATGTCAGTTGCATGCAAAAATACAAATGAGCCTGCATTTTATTAAAATCTCTACTAGACCATTAAGAGCTCAAAGTATGTGAGAAATTCTCTCTTCCAAGCCTGCATGTGATCTACTGCTTGAACAAGTTCCCAAAGGATGTGCTCATGGTCCAAGTGACCAGGACACCAGCGTTACAGACTGAACTTTTTCCTGCATAAACAGAAGGCTTTGGACAGAAGTTTTAGGGTTTAATACCAACACCACAGTCTCTGGCGTATGATGTGCCTACAAACCTAGGACTCAAGAAATTTTTCTTTTGCTGCAACTATGGCATCCTCTGTGTATTAGCAAAAATAAATCTTGTATGTCTGGTATTCAGAAATGCTTCTACATTCATTACTTCTACTGGAAGTCACTGATTCCACTCAGACACTAGCATCCAGCCAAATTTGGCTTAAATTTGCCTTGACATTCAGTAGGTAGTAGAGCAGATGGACACTTTCTTAGGCATGTATCACTCTGACCATGCAAGTGTTCCTTCTCTGGGGGAAAAAAAAAAAAAAAGGCTTGAAATACAGGTATCTCACTGGATACATTAGTTTGAAACCCAATGTTTTTGACTGCATTTTGCATCTTGCCTAGGTTTTCCGTCTGCCCTACATGCACAGGCCCTAAGACCTCACTTATTGTGGCTGCTTTGAGAAAGGGTCTGCAGCTGAGCAGTTCACCTCTGCCCGCCCTCCTTTCCTTCATAATTTATGAACCTGCAGAGCAGCCAATGTTATTTAAAAAGTCTTGCTACTTGACTTCGATTACACTGGTTCTTTCACTATCTGAGAATTGAGCTTAGGGTATAACCCTGCATTTACACACATTATTCTTATTCTGCCTTCACTTCATCCATACAGGTTTTCATTTCTATGCTCTTTCCCATTAGTCAGGTCCTCATTGTCTTCTCTCCCTGAACACCAAAGAAGTGTCCATATGGTTTCTCCTTACCTTCAGAACTGAACTGGGGGAAATTTGCTCTAATTTAGTGGAACTGACAGCCAAAATCAGACTTGGTTTCTAAATCAGCTGTGAAAATTCTCTTCCAGGAGGCTTTGCTTTCTGTGCTGGTTTACTCCTGTGGTCTCTCTTCCTCTTTCTACTTACCAAGAGTAGCTCTGAAGCCTTGATCCCCACCCCTCCAGATCCAGTTCTTAGCCTTGTTCCTGTATCCCACCCTCTCCTGATGAACCAGCAGACACTTGGCCAATGTTGTAAGCCCACCTAGAGTTTGTCTTACCTCATCTGCACATGCCGCCTCCTTTCCTGCTTTCTCTTTCCTCTTTAAGTAGCCAAGGGACCATTTATTATGTGTGCTAGCTTTATTCAGGGGTCTACCTTACATGGTTTCTCTGGAAGTTTGACTAATCAGAATGGTCTGTTGTAGCCTTTAAAGAAATTTGTTGAGTGTATAACTACTCCTGGTTTCACAGACACATCCCTCAAAGTGGCATTGAGACAAACAGCCAGTAGGACTACTTGCAGTTTTTGCTACTGTTCTTCTCTATTGCCATGCTACTGATGTACAAAGAAGGAAAATGACAATGAACTTCATCAAAGTGAGTTAATTCAGTGGGAGTAAATATTTGCAGAATATTCTGTCCTCTCTTTCTTGCCTGTCAGCATAACTGAAGCCTGCAGGAAATTTCTAAAGCACATGGAAATCTAACCATCAGGTCTGTGTGGAAAGATCAGTTACATTTTCACATAAGCCTTTGGTTTATTCACTAATTTCTTTGTGCAGACTGCAGGGTTTCCCTGCCTTTCTTGGTTTTGACCCAGGTACACCAGATGGCAATAATTGAACCCTGGGTTGTGAAAGCTCATAAATTATTGTGGAAGGAGTTATCACCAGAAAGCAATGGCTGGAGCTGCCTTACCAGCCATAATGATAGGAAAGTCCTTTCCCTGGGCAATGCTATTTGATTGCCTCAAACAAGGCACTGTACTACAGTCCCTGAGGTGAGGCATCCTAAGGGTTGCTCATGAGCATCTGCTTTTAGGAAACTAGCAACTTCCATCTTGTTGCTGTCAATCAAGACAGTTATTTTTAAATAAACTCCCTCTTCCTTGGCTTTAAGTCTGCCTGCTTTTGTTTTCTACATTCAAAGGATCTTGTAGGAGGAAGTGGGTGGTCATCCAGCTAGAAATACCACCATGCTCTCACACCATCTGGCTGTTTCCTGAGATCCTCCTGAACATATTGCCCAAAAGTGACCTCCAGAATACGTATGTGCTGGTGGGAATTAAATGTTCAGACAAAATGTGTGAGCAACAGCTGAGACTGTACTGTATGAAGCTGTTCTCCAAGGACATTCTTCCACTTGTCCCTTGAACAAGATCTGAAGCAACATCTGGACCAGGATTTTAGTCACGTGACTTTAAACATGCTGACATTTGACTTTAGTGACACATTCTGATACCCTTTCAAAATGAAGCACCTACCAAATGAGGATTTAATTTAGATTTAAGATTGTATTTATTGTCTATTAATAAAGTACTACATAATAACTCAAACCACATTTATTGAGGCTGCTGTGATTATGTAACAGGCTATTATGTTTCTAATAATTAGCTGGCACCATTCAATTACATATGAATTAAAGAAGTTTTCTAGTTTACTAAGGAGCTAGGGGTTGTTCTCAGCATGAATCTGGTGTTGGTAACCAGAGCCACCTCATGCTCTGGAAATGAGGTTTAACATAGGCGACAGCTGCCCAAGCCCACCTTTTTGCTGTGTGTTCTCGACTTGTAAAGATCATCTTGAAAAGGGGAGACTGTGAAAGGTAGAAAGCAGGGGTTCAGGAACAGGAGGCTGAAGAGTGTGGATAACACAGCAAGAAGTCTGAGGTGGACCAAGATGTGAAGTTATTCTCTCATTTCACATAGCCTGGTACTACAGGTGGAAATCCTGCCCCTGCTGCTATTCCATAACCCAGGGGAACCTCTTAAACACCCAGTTAGTGTTCCCCCGCGGTGTGGGAGTCTGTTTTTATGAAAGGAATCAAAAACTTTGAAAGGTCTCTTTTTTTTTTCATCATAATGTGGAAAGGGAACATATATGAAATCTCGGTTTCATGGGGTGGGAAAATTGTTTCCCTCTCTACTCTAGAGCAGATTGATAAAAGACTCATGATAGCAATTGAATGCTGGGGGGATTTTTGATCTGTGCAGCTGTGCATAATCCTTATTATTTTTACAAGTCACTGGAGGCATTTGGTAGGGTCAACATGGTAAGAAATCTGGACCTGAAAGTGAAACAAAGTGTCTGTCAGAGGGGCCAGCTTTTAATTGGAAACTAAATTTAATTTTAGAGGAAGAGGAAAATACCACACTTCTAATGAGATCCAGGGCACTCCAGAGAACAGTCTGCAAAGAATATTTAAATAAAAAAGTCCTGTTTAGAAAAACCTGTTGCAAATGGCTTCTTGATATTGTAGGTAGATAAATGCACTTAAGTTCATACCTCACAAATGAGAAACCATATATAAAACATGCTGATGACTTAAAGTAAGATTTTGAGAGTAGTTTTAACTTTAACCAGGAAAAGGTCATTATTATTTGTTGAACAGTTCAGAGAAGCTAAAGGTTTTCTTTTCTAAAATATTTGGAAGGGGATTATTTTTATGTGAAAGTGGAAAGCAAAGACCAAAGACCAAAATTCATTGTAAGTGAAAATTTCCAATTTTTATTAAATGCTTTCAATTAAAGGACAAATTGAGAGGAATTTTTTTTTGTTTGGATTTCTTTTTTTCTTTTTTTTTTCTTTTTTTTTAGTTTAGAGTTCTGCACCTTGAAATAATTCAGGCTGTTCAAAACACAGTATGAAAGTTAGTACTTATAAATGAGCTTTTAGAAGTGGTAGTGATGATTTTTTTTAGGTAGTCTGCTCAAACGAGGTGAAAGCTGGAGCTCAGATTTTGATACTTAAATAGTCCTTTGAGGAGGAAGGAGTTTTTATGCTTTGAGCATGGAAACAGCCAGAGGATGGGCAGAGTAAGAAAGGATGGTGGGCTCCTGCCTTTGCATCTTCCAGCATGCAAGACCCTGAAGACAACATGGGAGATGAAGAGGCATGCAATGACACTAAAAGGACCAAAGTCCACCATTACTCCCTCAAAGGGAAGCAGAAACAAGAGGTTTTCCTTCCTATTTCACCAAGTGCACTTAAATCCCTTGCAAAAGCTGAAAGGTTTTTTGGATGAGAGAGGAGGATGATGTTCCTTCCTCCCTCCCCCTCATTTGCTCACTGTAGCAGAGCCTTGAAGTCAGACACCTGAACAGAAAAATGGCGGCATGTGAAAGGAGGTAGGCACCCCTGCAGTGTCCTTGTGTGGTAATTAAAACTAAGTCAGGTCTAAAGATATTAGTAACTAAGTGCAAGAGGAAAATTTGGGTGAGGAATAGTTAAAAATGCCTCTCTCTTTTTCTTGGGCTGTAACTGAAAGACTGAATAAAATAACCAAATCTGATTAAATCAGACATTTTAGGCCTGAGACCATCTCTCTAGGGAATAAGTGTAATACCTGTCTCCATACCACACATCAGACCGCTCTTGGCTTTTTCAGCCGGACTGCCCCTGAGTCCAATTTGAGTGGGTTATCTCCATGTGAAGGAGCGTGGTACAACCACAACCCCCCTGAACTAACAGATTCACAGTCACTTCTTCTGCGGCTGGGTTGACTTTGTCCCTGCTCTGCGTGTAGAGGGAGAAGGTTAAATATGGGGGAGAAGAGGGAAGGAAATGAGACATGGAGAAACCATTTTTTTGCCTTCCTTCCAGCATATATCAGTGGATAATGAAATTTTTCAACTGATTAGATGCCCCATTGGCTGGAAAATTTGGAAGCAATCATGCAATTATATCGCAAAACCTCAGAGTCATGTACGTTCAGCCAAGTAGAGAAACCAAACTATTAGCAAAAATAGAGAGAGAGAAGAAGAAAAGAAAAAAGACTATTTATATTGCAATACTGCTCCTAAAAAAATGGAAAAGAAAACACAATGGAAACTTTTCTGCAAACAATTAAAGGAGGAGGAGAAAGGCTCAGGATGGGGCTGGTGTTTCAGGATAAATATAGAATTTATAACATAGTAAGAGCTGTTTTTGGTGGGTCTTAATTGAAACTACATTGCTTGCCCCTCTGCTGCTGCATCTCAGTGCTACAGTCCGTGAGAAAAAGAGGGCCTGGGTGACTTTTCTAGTAAGGGACTGATACATCTCACTAGAGAAAACAATGATTGGCAATGCTCATTGTGAGCACTTGGGGCACTTTTGTAAACAGGAGCATGGACTTGTGCTGTGCTCCACGCCACAGTGTCTCTGCTCCTGACAGACGCTGTTCAGCCCCCATCTGCTCCAGAAGCCATCAGACACAGATATAGTTTTGCTAAATGAAGCCATTTGCTTTTTCTCTTTCCTTTTTCTAATAGGAGGATTACTTGCTCCTCTTGGTGACAGGGTGAAGGAAAGCATTGCTTTTGTGCACCCCTAAATCATCTAGATAAGGACTCAGAAGCACAATGTTTTCATTGGTAAGAAAATGGAGCAATTTTGGAGTAAAACCTGACCACACTGAAATCTCAATGGCATTTTTGTCTTGGGGGTTAAAGTGACCTCAGCATTAGCAGCCTCTGTCAACAGCCTCCCTCCTTTCCAGCTGCTCTCCCTCTGCCTGGGGTGCCACCAAAATGTGTTGTCTCTGGGGGTTCCCTTGCGTGTGGATGTTGAGATGACATCTAAAAGGGAGCATCTGTGCAGCAGTGGTCAAAGGGTGTGTATGGCAAGAAGATCACAGGACAATCAGCTGCAATTGAAGAAAGGGCAGGTATTTATGCAGCATGATCTGTAACAAGGTGAGGATCACACAAAGTTCCCAGAATCCAGTATCCTGGCTTAACCTATTATACAGTGATGGAGCTAGTCACAGATGAAGAGCTGAGATTCAGAATCTGGTCCAAGTCCTCTTTTTTAGTCTTCTTTTCCCCTTTTGAATGGACTTCAAATGAATTTTAAATTCTGTTCCATTGAGGGACACGTGGGAAGAGGTGGGCCAAGATGGGGTGGGCAGAGGAATTGAACAAATATTAACATATTGCTGGCAGATATGAATGGGGGAAAAATGCTGGGATGATCTAAAGCATGAATTTAATCTGAGCTAGCCATTTACCTGATTGCTTTGTCTTTCCCCCATCCAGATTGTCACAATTCATTCCCTTCCCACACAGATGGACTCCATCCCATCCACTGGGTTTGATGTCTCCGTACCTTGCTATTAATGGAAGGAAAGTATCCCTTCCCCTTGGCATCACAGATGTGAAATTCACTAAGAACTAGAAATGTTTTTATTATTTTATTTATTTATTTTTTCCAAGACAAAAAGAAAATATTTGGCAATTCCATGCTTGGTTGGTGCTGTGGTTTGATCTGGTTCCCCAGAAAAGTGGGGGCTGTTCTTTGGATTCTGCAAAGACTCCTAGGGTGAGGGGAAATTGGTGGCTCTTCGGGAGCTTCCTGGAATGTGAAATGCCATTTAACACTGGTTTTATGTCTTAAGATGCTTGGGATCTCTGGAGTCTCAAAGGCTTAGAGACTGCCAGGGTAGATGGACAATTAGATGGGTTAAAAGGGGCAACTCATTAGAAGCATATTCAGAGCAGAAACTGCAAGCAAACAGTTACATTCTTTGCCTTATTCTTTGCATAAATTTTGAGAGCCAGTGGAAAACAGATTGTCATAGGTCTGGATCCAGGCCTGATAGAGGCAGGGTTATGTTTTTGTTTTGCTTTCCACCAAACACTCAACACCCCAATTTTCTCTTCTTCTCTTGCAAGGAAAAAAAAGAATGATTCAACAAAGAGCTCTTTACCCACCAGCTCTCACTGTCCCACTGAGTCTTTTACAAAATTCAGGTTGTAGCAGGAGCAGAGGGTTTTTATTAGAATTATCTGCTTGGTCTCTGGATGCTTGTGGGCCAAATCTGTCCCACAACATGGAAAATCAATGCTTGTCTCTAATCTGCTCACACTGAAGAACTGTAAGCAGTTCCAGACAATCAACTTACCAGACAATCAACTGGTAGCGAAGCAAGGCTCATGGTGGGAATAGTTAAGTGAAAATGCAATCTCAAGTACTTAGCTGCAAGGTGTCCTGATGGCAAAAGCCATCAATGTTAACAAGTTTTGCAGGGAAATCAAAATGCCAGAGCTTTTCTCATATTTTGAAGACCCTGTCATTGTCCTGTGCTACCATATGAGGCTGAATTTAAAATGAACTGTTGCAAAAAAGGAAAAATACATTTCCTGGGGTCTTTCAGCCAAATGCACTTCTTTACTTAAAAGTGTACACCTTTGCTAGTCCTGTTTTTCATGAAAGCATCAGAATGCTTTCTGGTTTCACAGGAATTAATTATTTTTCTATACAAAAATCCATCTTTTTTATAGGGAAGAGAAGAAAAGCTTATGTTCTGTCCACTTCTATTGGATGCATCTCCTTCTGTGTTTCCTGTAGGCTGGTCATTGGCTTTGTCTACACTAAGACATGAAGGATCAACTTGAGCCAAATTCTATCTAGGGAGCTCATGAAAAATCACTGAACTGTATTCTTTTATTTGAACTGTATTTCTTTTTTTAGAAGAGTTTCACCCCTGTGCAGAGAACTGCATGCCATTTTAGACATACATTATAAGCTTGTTTATTGCCTTTTGCAAAATGGCAAGTATTCCTCCAGATTTGGTATTCACACTTTTTGTCCAGAAGAACTCTCATGTCTTCTGATCTGGATGTTTTTCTTTTTTCTTTTTTTTTTTTTTTCCTGTTTTCCTTAGTACCATTGCTATTCATGGTATCCCAACTGAAGCTGTGAAGGGGAACCCTTGGGCAGTCCTTTAAGTCCTACATGAAGTTATGTAAAATAAAGGATCAAGGGACAGTGTACTGAGTCTGTCAGTTCAGCTGCTTCACAGCTTTGTCCTCAGCATCTTCTAAAATATCATTGTTACAATATCCAAAACCCAAACTATTAAAATAAGAGGCCTGGGAGACAATTGGTGAACTTCCGTCTTACGAATTTCTCAGTCATTTAATTGTGTTGGCATGATTTAAATTGTTGATTGGAGTTTGAAGGCAGATCAACTCTTACAGCTTCAAAAGTCTTTTAACTTCCCTTGTGGAAAAGGAAGTACCCAAGGGTAGATGGTCCTCTGAGGGACACCACTTGTCACTGATCTCCATCTGGACATTGAGCCATTGACCACTACCCTCCGGATGCAACCATCCAACCAATTCCTCATCCACCAAACAGTCCACCCATCAAATCTGTGTCTCTCCAATTTAGAGAGAGGGATGTTGTGGGAGAATGTGTCAAAGGTCTTAGAGAAGTCCAGACAGACAACATCCGTAGCTCTTCCCTTGTCCACTGATGTAGTCACTCCATCATAGAAGGCCACTAGGTTGGTCAGGCAGGACTTTCCCTTGGTGAAGCCATGCTGGCTCTTTGAGCAAAGGGGTCACTTCTACAATATGGAAACAGATCTGTCGGGGAGAAAAACCCCATGTGTCTGCAAAAGAGAGCTAAAGTCCCACAATGCTGCACACTCAAAAAGTTTTCCTTTACACACATTCGAAATCTAGCCATGAAACCAGTCTGAACAGACAATTTTGCATGAGAAGCCTGTGCCACTAATCACTTGCAGTGTAAAACTAAACAAAGGTTGTAGAGGAGTCCAAACTCTGCTTCGTTACAGGCTTTGGTGTTTCTTTCATCTGTTTACATTGCTTTTTGTGGGATCACTTCAGCACAATTAAGAACACTTGCTTTGACCTATGCAATTTATATCAACAAATTTTTGGTTATAAAACCAAACTGAGCACAATTCCTTTTTTAAGAATTAAATCCTTCAATTACCCATGTACAAATCCTCAGTAAAGGTTTTGGCTTTACTTCTCAAGCCTTTATAACCCACAGAGGAGAGCCTGCATGAAAAAACCATGAAAATTAATGAACATGGACTTGCAGCAGTGAGAAAGTTGGAATTCCTGCTCTTTGGGAACCTCCAGTGTGTCAAAACTTATTATGCTAAGCTGAAGCAAGTACTTCCAACATAATAAATTTGCACAAAACCTGAAATTTCTTATAATTTCTGTTAAGAATTGCCAATACTTTCATTGTTCTTTAATAGAAACGGGAATGGAGAATTACCTATATTGAAATGTTTCTTTTGTTTGCTGGATTTGACACACATTCTCAATTTGCCTGAAATTCAATTAATACTGAACTTCGCATTTTGTGGGGGTCTCTATTTTGGCTTTGTAGTTAAAAGGCCAAAACCCCCTATGGGCTAAACTTTTCTGTCCAAATTACATTGCTCATATAGCGCTAGAGTCACATGAGTATCCAACACAGCACATAATTCAGGCAAAGTCAAGTGCCTGTATTTTCTTGAGAGCTGCAGTCCTCCAAAGGACTAGGGGCCTATAGTAGAGAGAACAGAGCTGTGAATTAAAACTCCCACAGGGCAATGCCCAGATAAGGAAATTAAGCTGAATGCCATGGTGACTCAAGACAAAAAATAATTATTTTGTATAAATAAAAAGGAAATCCAAGCTTTTCTGAACTTGGGTTGCGTTTCATTTGATTTGCAGCACTTCACTTTGCATCATTCCCATTGTGATTTTGAGAAGTCTTCGCTTTGGAAAAACAGTTTGGTGGAAACTGCTATTCTTGTTGGAAACTTGCACCAGGGTACATCTCTTGACCACCTCTGCTGTAGGTAGATGCCTCCTCTGCTTTGGCAAGGACAAGCACAATCCAGCATTTTTGGTGAGTCAACATAAGCAGAAAAAAAGGAGCCAGAGGAAGTTAGCTGCTATACCCAAACTTCACCAGTAAAAGTATGTAGGGTTGTTAGTCATCTGCAATGACTTTTCCCTCTCACCCTCTCCCCACCAGCCCTATGTCTTTCCTGCTGACAGATAACCGCTACCCTAAATTTCCTCTTACTCCGCAGCACATTAGCGGGAGTTCCACCAATGTAAAGGGGGGATGCTCCTGTGTAAAGACAAAGAAGACTGAAATCAAAGATACTTCTGAGAAAAAAGAACTTAGCTTCCAAGTGTACTTGCTCTATTACAGAGCAGCAGGCTGCAGATGCATACTCCTATTTTACTCCAAATTTAATCTTCCTGTTGCAGCTCAGTGAAGGCCAGATCCTCAGCAGGCATGAAACAGAGTAGCTCCTGCTGATTACACCATTTGAGTTGAGAGAAGTGTCCCTTCTCCCATGGCATTCATTGCACTCGTTCCTGTTATGCATTATACCCCCAAAGCATCTGACATTGCCCTAAACACCACCCAAAGGCTTCCAGTCCTAATGCAGCCTGCAAAGTCAAGAGCTTGGGAAGCGAATAAAACTGACTGTGCACATACATTTTGCAGCCATGGGGAAGAAAAAAAAAGCATTCACGGAGCACATTTCAGTTTTCATTGGTGCTTCTGGCAACCTTCTTCTTCTACACATCATCATCGTCAGAGAGACAAAGCCCAGGCTCCCTGTTGCGTACACAAGAAAGGGAGACTTCCCTTGTGCTTCGCTGCGCTGTGAGCTGTAAATTTCTGAGGAGCTCTGCTATAATCTTTTACAGTCTGCAATCCCACCCTTCAGCTTAATGAAATGGAATGGTACAAATGCTCTCTGGACATTTCACTGCTGACAGTTACCCAAGGTTTGTTTCAGCTGTTACAATACGGCTATTTTATTGTCTTTTTTTTTTTTTTTTCTCTTGTACAATTTCATGACTAACTATGTGTAAAATGGAAGGAATTTGACTATCCTTTCTTCATCCAGTTGGACACAAACTGGACTGGTTCCTTTAACTCACTTTTCAGCTGGAAGGTCTTGCTTTCTGTTTTCTTTTAAATGTCAGAAAAGGTTAAATAGGCTCTTCAAATCTGCAATAGATTTTGAAGATCTCTGGGGGTAAAAACTTCACAAAAGAAACAGTCTATACTAGTTCAAGCAACAAACTTGAGTTCAGAACCTGGAAGGCAAGAAAAACAAGCCTAAAACATGTCTCATGTAAAAATCACAGGATTTTTTTTTTACCTAATCTCCCAATATAATGAAGAGGACGGTTTGAATCTCTCTGACTTTCTTGACTTTTTAAATTTGATTTATATTACAGTTAAATATCACAGCTTGGAAATACACATGCAGATCAGGGAGTTGGCCATTAGAAAGTGATTCCCACCATTTTCCTGTGTTTGCCTGGTATCCTGCTCTGCAGCAGGACTTTCAAGGGGATCGAGACCCTAGCTAGCCTGCCACATCTCTCCTCACTTGAAACAGAAAGCAAAGGCAAACGCTGGGTCTAAAAAGCTTAAAGGAAAGTTGGCGAGGACTTTGGCTTTCACAACTTGCTGAAAAATTCAGCATTCCTCATACCAGCGAAACGAGCTACCGTCCCAGCTCAGCCTGGCAGATACAATCTTTAACTTGGGAAAAGGGCAGGAGAGGAGACAGTAAAGAAGTGCTTGGATCCATAGAGCTGCCTATTAGAAAGATCATCTAAAGTCGCTTTTATTTTGAGATCTGTAAGATGGGACTTTGTACAGGACTGAGTGAGGATATACAGAGATTTTGAAGAGCGGTGGTGTGCGCTATGTGACCAAGGCTTTATGCTTTCAAAGTCCAAACATAGTCCACACTAGCATACAAATACACTAATACCAAATTCCCACTGATTCAAAAATAGCCTGCCTTGTACTGCTGCCAGCTACATGCAAGGAACTGACAAATTCAGGGTGACCATGGTTTTAACCTTCTTTGGATGCATCTTCTTTTGTTTCTCACTGGTAATACTGGTCATGAGGAAAAAGGCAAAGTTTGGCCAGCCAGGTGGAACCTCTTGTGCAAAACAGTAACAAGTCTGGATTTGTTGCACGTTCGCTGGGGCTCTTCGAGTCAGACGGAGACTCAGACCGTGGCAGGCATCTCACGAGGCAATGCTTCCCCTGTAACTCAACCAACTACAAGTGTATCCCAAAGCAGATGGATCTCTCCTTCTGCTTCAGGTTTCCCACTGCAAACAGAGAAGTTGAGATGGGACATTGTAAATGGAGAATTCTTTGATGCCATTATCGGTAACTGAGGTTACTGATAACTGGTAACTCCTGCCAGCTCTGTCCTCACCTTGCTGCGGAGAAGCCAAGCCCCATGTTCAAGCTCCAGACAGGAGCTTGGGTAGCGTGTGGTGGGGTGGAGGGGAGCGCAGCAGTGTCTGAACAGAGAGAGATCACATTACTGTGGCGCTAAGCCCCTCACCTCAGCACTCTTGCTGGTGCCAGGATCCCTTCCCAGCCCTCCCTCGCTTTGAGAAAAATGTGAAAAGTGGTTTAATTGGCCTCAGGCCTGTTATCACTTATGACAGCAGTGATCAGAAACAGGGTCCATTAACAGCCCTAGCATTTAACGCATGCATTCACTTATGAGTAGAGGGTTCCCTGTCTGTATGATTAATGTCATCTCAACATATTCCATTAACAAAAAGTATGAAGCGCTTTGATTTTTTCCCCCTATGTGACTGACAACATAAACACATTGTCAAAAGTACTGAACAGATGGTAAAGCACTTAGGAAAGTCTGCTACATTTAAAGAAGTCACTGGCCTTCAGTGAGTACTTAAACCATTGCGGTAGTAATTGAAAGAAGGCTGTCCTTCGTTTCCAGAGTGAGACGGAGTGAAACACAGTCACCTTTTGCATCTTTCATACAACAGTAATTCTGCATTCCCATGATGGTCTCTAATTGTAAGCCAGCCTCTTATCTGGGGTTAATCAATAGAGAATGGCACAAGGAACAGAGGATGGGTACCCGGTGTGGGACAGCAGGAGGCAGGGAACAGAGCTCCAATACGTATAAGAGGGTCGCTTGCCACAGTGTCAGCGTTTGCTCTTGGATCCCATACAGCCGCTTTCTCCATCCTTCTTTGCTGGGAAGCATGTTCAGCTTGCATCTCCCTTTTGTCTATGCAATAAGCCTTAAATTCTCACCTGCCACCATCCTTGGGGCTGGCTGTCTTGGCGATCAAAATACTCTTTCTCATAATTTCCTAGAGATCATTACCAGTGTCACCCTCCCTAGTGTCCTGTTTCACTTTTGGGTCTTTCAACAGCTTGAGTAATGAGTGTTGATCAACATCAGCTTCACTCCCACAACATGAATTAATTATTTCTGCAGAGACCTCTTACCATGAAAACAAATCTGCAGGGGACTTTGTCTTCCCTTCTGCTACCTGAGGGAGTTTCAGCTCCTGTTGTTCTCCTTGGCTTCCTAAGGCATGGATTGCCTTGTGCAGCCTCTGTCTCTAGCAGCTGGTATAGCTTTCATTATATCCAGGGCTAAAGCTGGTAGAGTTTGCTAAAAACTGGAAGGGAATAAATTACTGTGAGAAACCTGAAACATCCCTTTTCCCTCTTCTGTCCTTCACTGTGTAAACTGAACTATCCTCATTCCTCAAGGTTTACAATTATTTTGTGAACTCATGCATCCAGAAGTCAGCTTGCTCAATTTCTTCTGAATTATTTCCCACAAATACTCTTGTCATTTTCTCATTCTACTGCTATAAGGCCTTTAAATATAATTATTTTTTAATCCTGAATAACAATTTTGAGACCTTTCTAGTGCTAGTACATTACTACAGTTTCTTCACTATTCCTTTTTTAAAGTACATCCTTCATCCCCAATGGAGATGTGGCATCTTTTCAAAGTAACTTGAATACTGTAGCATCTTTTCAGGTACAGGCACTGTCCTGATAGCCTTATTCCTTGGATCCCACTATTGAAGAGCCACATGAACCCGTTTCAAACTTTCTGTTTGCCCTCAGAAGGCTGTTAATTCGCTAAATTGATATTGATTTTTTAAAAAAAAGAAAAAAAAAGGAAAACGTTATATATGAAGTAGCCTGATTAAAGAAATATGGAAGAAATATCATAAAAGTAAATGACTTTGTACAAAAGGTCTTGTCAAACAAACTTGATGCCATTCTGTAGGGTAACCTACTGTTTTAAGTCCGAGTCTAAGGCATAAGGTAAGTCAAATCAGCGGAAAAAAACTATTACTGTTCCCACCAACTTAACCTTTCACTGCCATCCCGAATCCCCTGTTAGAATGTGGCAGCAAAGATTTGTGATTTGGTACATGACACAACTAAGACCCAGGCATGGTCATGGAGGGCAGGGGGTGGGACCCTCCAAAAATATAGGTATTGATGCAACAAACTTCCCCATCTTGAGAAAGGAATCATGTCCCCACTGAAGACAGAGAAATCCTTTAAAAACTTTACAAAACTTCTAAGTTAGTATGGTTTCTGAAAAACGCAATCACTATCCAGTTACTGCTTAGCAGCATTAATTAAACATAGCTAAGTAGAGAGCTCATTAGAAATGTATGTTTGGATTACTGTCATTGGTTCTACAAAGTTTCTAGGGCTCCATATTTTGATTTAAAACAAGTGTTATGAAGACAAGCTAAACAGGGCTGCTGAGGTTGTAGGGTACACTGAAAGAGAAGTAATAACCTAACAGATGACACCATTACCTCTGCAGATGACATTTACTGATGCCAGCTTGCTGCATCCAGTTCTGAATCTACACCTGAGAAAGGTTACAAAGCCACAATATTTTGCAGAACAGAATCACATGGTTATTCTGGATCTGGAGAAATCCCCTCACTGTGGAAGAGTTAAAGAAATCAATCTGTTTAACTAATCATGAAGGCAACTGGGGAGACGAGAGGTGACTTGATTACTCTATAATTACCTTCCCAGGGAAAAAATAGCAGTTGCTAAAGAAGTCTTTAATTCAGCAGAGAAATGCAGAACAAGAATCAGTAGCTTGGAGTTGAATTAAAACTTGGCACATTATTTAACTGGGAGGGGGAAGGGCGAAGAATCAGCTATTTGGAGTAATCTGCCTGCAGAAACAATGAACTCTCTCATGTCTTGTCTTCTCCAAATAAGACCTGAGCATCTCTCTAGAAAACACATTTTCAGTGAGAAGTGTTATTGAATTTTATTAGATGGTGACCAGGGGGAAAACTGCACCTAGTATTTATGAACTACACAGGCGGTCAAATCAGATAACTCTAATTGTCTGGCCTAGATTCAGAGAATTTAAAACTAAGAACTGCCTGGTACTGACCGGGGCTATGTGAGATGTTTTAATTTCATGGTAGTACAGTAAATTATATTTGACCCCTGCACCTTAGTTGTGGATAATCCTCTTGGGAAAAATCCTTTAAAAGGCATTCATCGAAAGTTTGGCTGCCAGTATATTGATTGACTTACTGGTAGTTGAATAGGCTGAGACAAACCTTACGAAGTCATCTAGTACAACTAATGCTTATTTATATGCTCTTTTTTGTTCTTTCCAGGTGAAAAAAAAAAAAGTCTGAAATGACACAAGGACAGCAGGTTCTGCTGTAACTGTGTTCATGGGCTCTGGCACACTGGACTGCAGTTATTACGTGATCCAAACTGAACCTTTAATGACAGTAGTTAATAGTCTTTTTATCTGCTGCTAACAAGGCAAATCCATCATAGAAATTAGGTTTTTTTTGTTCTGTTTTGTCTTTTTTTGGGGCTGAGGAAAACTGATACCAAATAATCATCAATTTCAATGACATCTATCCAGACCGTATTTTCTTGGCTGTCTTCTTTTCTTAGCTGTAGTTTTGGCTGTACATACTGACAGTGGCCTCCAGCAGCAGAGGAATACGACATCTTGGATTTATCTTCTGTAGGAAAAGCTGTAGAAAGCGAATGGCCTTTTCGATACTCTTGCAGTAAAATCACCATGTTTGCTCGGCCCATGTATTGTTGCCTTCCACAGAACTCCTCTTTCCAAAAATGCTAATATTTTTGGAGAAGTCACATGTTACATGCACTTATCTTGACCATTAAAAACTTTCTTTACATTCTCTGGAATTTCTTGAATGCTTATACCAAGATATGAGTGCACGTCTCATCCCTAAAATCCACAAAGCGTTATTCATGCCTTACTACTTTCCAAGGCATATGGGAGAAATAAAATGACTGATTTCACTGATGTTGCTCCTTCCTAATCCATTCAGAACATTTTGAATTTGAGAGAGGAGTTGTTTTCTTGAGCAATTTAGTTTTTTCTGGTTGTTTTCCAAAAGCTAGGCAATGTTGGATAATCATTCATTTTCCAAGCACACCAGTGCATGGTCAGACTGTGACCTGTCTCTCTGGAATAACTTGCAGGATGCATTTTACTATTTTATCCAGCAGCTGGGACACTGAGACACATCTTCCATTTGCACTTGTTTATGCACTGTGATACACAGATAAAACTAACCAACCAAATCACTTTGGTTCAACTATTCATAGCAGTCATGCATGGGTGGGTAGACTACTATGCACCTGTTACGTCAGGAAGTTTGGAGCTAAGAACACTTCTAATACACAAGAAAAACAAGTTTTGATTTCTGAAACTCTGATAGCTTACAGCCAGTGAGCAGACTCCCAAACAGCTGAGTCTTTTCGTGACTATCTGAACTTGTGATTTAGAGATGGACAAGACGAAGTCTGCTGATCTCTTCCTGTGTGATATCCATCCTGTCAATGTAAAAGTTGTTTGAAAATATAGTACATTGTAAAAACACTAGAAATGTACTCAATTCATGCATCTTCTGCTATTAACATTATTATCCCTACCCAGCCGTTAAAATTAAATTTTCTTCCAGCCAAATGTTGTAGATCTTGGAATTCTTCTAAACAGACTGTTTCCATTTTCTGGCAAACTTCTTGTAATTATCATTGGCTCTGTTGTTGTTGCTTTGGTACTTTAGATTGCTGGAGAAGCATGTTTCCAAAGCAATGCAGTGAATTTTTTTTTGCTTTATTTCTCTAGAAAGGTCAATGAGCCAAGGTAAAATCGGTGTAGTTGATTTGTGAAGCAACTGAGAGATTTTGGCCCTGAAAGACATTGAGCAGACTGAAAACACCACAGAAGTCTGAAGCCTCAGGTTTGAAAAATAAGAGCAGTCAGTTATGCTAGTAAAGAATTCAGTGCCACACTTTAAAAGGTAAAAATCAAAGAATTCTGTGTGCCATATAAAGTTGAAAGGGAAGCAGAATCCAAAAGGGTTGGGTGACCAGTTTTGAAACACTGTTTGAATAAGATGGATGGATTGGAGCTTGCCGTACTTGGTTTGAGGCCAGGAATAATCTTTTCAAAGCTAGAAGTGCTTTTGATCTCTGCCTACTCCTCCTCATCACTGTGAATCTCCAGGGATACAACCCTACCGTGCAATACAAGGGAAAGAAAATGTGCTTCAGAAGAGGGAGAGGAAAAAGGAGAAGGAAGCCAATGAAATAGTATCTGAGAACAACACCGCTGCCTGTAATGACACTGACCCACTGGTGCCAGTGGAAGAGTTTTGTAATATTTTTCCAGGTCTGCTCTTGTTTTTGATACTAGGCTGTGGAGCTGGCTCTGTGACTCTATACCACCCTCTGCGCACTTCCAGGGGTATTGGGAATGGTTTCTGTTCCTATAGACCTGTGACTTGGAAGCAGACCCAAAATGTTTTACAGGCCAAAAATCCCATCAGGCAAAACTGAGCCAAATTGATCTGGTGACAGTGGGAGTAGGTTTGCTGAGGATCAGGGGTCTTTGCATCGCTATCTCTATCCCAGCTAGGATGTGGCTATGTTGGAGGTGGAATGCAATGGGTTTGTAGTGTACAGCAAAACCAGAGAATGATTTGGGAAGAAATGAAGGGGAATAATCCATCAAATGAGTACAATATAGGGCTCAGGGGGCACATGGTATTGTTTACAATGGAATTCACGCAGCTTAGCTGGAATGACATCTCAACTCTAGTTTTAAAAAAATAAGCGTCTTGTTATTTCAAGGACTGTCAGATCTCTAAGCTGCACAGTGCCTCTGAAACCACCTTAGCATTAATTTTGGTTCAGACTTAACTTGTATCCATGGAATTACTGAGGCCACATCTCTAAAGTGGACCTCTCCCTGGAGGTCTGTTGTTGTAGCCTGTAAACGCTAGGAAATTAGAAGGTCCTGCTGGGAGCATACAGTCATTTCTGGACGCCTCTCTTCTTCTCTACAACTCAGATGCCACTAAGACTGAGACAGAATCACCACCTCCTGTTGGGTGGCATATCTTATGATGCATGGGAGATTTTAATAAGCTTTTTCTGTGAGTAATATAATCTCCTGGGACTGTGGATACAGGCTTGAGCCATGGAATAAATGTGGCTTTTTGGGCTTAGAGTCGTCCTGAGCAACATTCTCCACTCAAAACCGCACCCTGCGCTTGCTGGCGGGAGAGTATAAACAGTCAGTTGGAAACTTCCTCTGGTTTCTTCCCATCCGATTCAGAAATCCCCGGTATGGAGGTACCCAACGGCACCTCCAGATGTGACCACCACACAGACTGTTTCTGAAAGTCACCATGGTCGTGGCTCCAAAGAATCCTGAAGATAACTGTGGTCCCTGAAGTCCCACCAGGGAGCCAGGCCCTTGGAGGCTGTGGGCCTGGGCAAACCCAAGAGAGACACAGATTGTACATGCCAACGGAGATGTGTCTCTGCCTGTTGCGTGGTTGAAGGGACAACCATGCCCCACTAAGACCCCAAATTCACATTGTTTCCTTTGCAAGGTTGTTCTCTTTTCTTCACCACTCTGCCTCACATGCACACTTGTGTTGTATAATTTTTGCACTGCCCAAAACGAATGTGTATTGCTCAGTGTTCCCTTCACTTCTCTTCTGCACACAACCAGCCTCACAACTTCTGTCAATTCACTTTCACCTGCTGTTTGTCAGAACATTATTAATTCACCAGAAATGGAATCCTCTAGTGTTTGTCGTCCTTTTGTGAACAGGAAAAAAAAAAAAAACCCACCAACAAAACAAAACCCTAATCTTTTCTGAAAAAGAAATGAATACAGACTCAATTTGGGCAAAGGGAAGCAGGGGGGGGAAGGGGAGAGACAGAGAGAGAGAAGAAAAGATGAAAGAAACCTTGTCTTTGCCCTCAAAGTCTTTTCTTTTAAAGGTTTTATTAGTTTGCTGACAATGTTAATTTACCAGCATCTCCATCAACACCCTACCCACTCCACAGATCCTGTAGCCAACTTTTAAAACCAAACTGAATTCTGGGGAAAACTCACAAGATGCACAGAGAAGTAAATTTCAGCTTGTCAATCTTTATACTGATCAGTGGTAGTGTAAAACAGAATGTCAAAGAACAACCTTCCCTCTCACTCTTCTTGTCCAAACCCACACCCCCCTGTTCTGCTCCCACTCCACACCCCTCTCACCTTAAAAATTCAATAAAAAGGAAAATAAAATAAACCCCTTTCTAACCACTTTGGAGAATGAAAGCTTTGAAAGCAAAACAATTCCATAAAATGATCCAACTGCAATTCAAAATGAGCTGGTCACACAGAATAAGTTGGGTTACAATATTTGGAAAAACCACTGCATACGTTCCTACCCAAGGTCTGGTAAAGGGCAGCCACAAATTGTCTGATCACAAAGAAGGAATTTCCCCCTCACTGGTTTGTGGCAAATGTACGTGAGGCTAAGAGTGATGTTTAAATGAGATGAGCTGAGCACAGCTTCTGCTGAGTGATCCCTTCTCAGTTTCCAGATTCAGTAGCAGAAAAAATGGAGTAAGGAGAGAGGAGAAGACAGTACCATACCTGAGCTGAGAAAGGAGCCAGCATAGACACAAGATGCTTAGGACCAGCACTGAGCGGGAAGGAATCCCTAACAGATGTTTTCAAGTATCCTGATTATGTCTTATAGGGACAGGATGCTCAGACTTTAGTGTGAAGAAGTTTCCCATCCCCTGCAGCTCTGAAGAACCAGCTCAACAGAAGAATTCACAGTACAAGGACCCTTTTGTGTGTGTCCAGATACAGAAGTCACTGGCTATCTTCAATCCCCGCTAACAAAGCACTATGTCAAGGGGAGGTCAGCAGCAAACAGGAGATGCTCAGATTCTTGCTGAAATTGTTGATATTGGCAACATTCGTTATCTTTCAGATTCATTCACCACATGGAAAACTGTAAGGGAAGTCACCATGCTATCTTATGGATCTGGGTGCAACCCCAAAAGCCTTCTCCTAAAGCTTGTGTTGGATCAACCTATAAAGCAGAAATGAAATCAAGTGAAACAAAAGCTGAGGAGAAGCATCATATGCATCACATTTGGAATCCTCCACAGTTTTGTCTGCTAAACGGGAGGTGCTGTGATTAATCTGTGATTATGTGACTCACCGTAATTATGTCTTGTTGAAATTGAATGTACTGAAGCATGAATCATTCCACCCGAAGTGGAACCTAATTGCTCCATTGCTGTGGCAGCCATTTAGAGTTTGGAGGAGAGGTTAATACGTTGGGTGATGCCTTCACCTTGATTCAAACAATGAAAGAAATTTGTCTTGGGACTTTAGAAGAGGGTGAAACTTGTCTCTGAAATGGCAAGGAAAGAATCCATCTCTTGAAGTTCTGTTTGAAGTGCTGGGAAATGTTCAAGCCAACCTGATGGTGAAAAGCTTCCTTAGGCTGAGAAAGTATGATAATGATCAATTTGGGTCTGTAAGGCTGCTCTCAGTTTTTTAATGCTGTGTCATTCAAGCCACAGACCTCCCACTGCTTCACTGTTATTTCTGGGCACATGCTCACCAGGACTGGTGTATATCCACAATAAACCTGTAATTTCATCAGTAAGAGTAGAAGGCCAGAGAAATACAGCAAAGATGAGCCTGGCAGTACTGCTTTGAATGACACATGCAGGAGGTTGGAGTACGTGGTGTGACTGTGGGGTGTCCCTCAACCAGCAGTCCTGTATAATACTAGAGAATATAATACTGAGAGAATACTAAGGTCAACTTGGATTTTTTTCCCCTTTTTAAAGAAGAGATCCACATTTTGTATTCAGTTGTTTGGATTTTTGAATGGAAAAGTCTTTTTTCAAATGGGAATTTTTATGGGTAGATTTTTTGTTTCATTTTTTACCAAAAAGCCACATTTAATGAAACAGTCTTTGTATTCCGTTTAGGAGGGAAAAAAATTTACATTTTCTCCTCTAATGTAAAATGGACCCTTTTTCCTAAACAGACTTTAGCACAATTATTGCTAGCATACATGAAGGAGTATAAACAATGGCTCTCCAGGGTAAGGAGATTTTTACAGTTGTTGAATTTCCTGCTCTATTTTTAAAATTCCTCCTGCTGCTGCTGCAGCAGTAGCAAAGGCCCATAATAGCAGTTAAGGTTGAAATGGAGATGAAAATTGCAATTAAAAACAAAACCAAAGCTAGGAAATACTTTGCAATCCATAATGGCCAACCAGGCAGAAGAATTATGCAGGGAAAAAAAGGGTGAAATTTACTCTTTGATTTCCCACTTAATGCCCAGTCAGAGATCCATCACTAGGTTCTGGAATGAAGGAAACAATTCTGCCTCCTATCACTCGACCTCAGTGTTCTATGTTGGCACTATTGTTTCCCCCCAACTATATTTAGCCAGTAGGAAAGTGATGCAGGAGTCCCACCTGGTACATCAGAGGGTGCCTCTTTGTTGGGACCACATCTGTTTTACATTCACACTGAATCTTGGAAAGGAGATGTGGAGTATTTGTTTGGCTATTACAAATTTGTTACTTATTTCTAGCAATGCACCCTTGAAAGCAAATATTCAGTGCAAAATAGCTGGGCTTTGTGGACACTGAAGAGGAAATAAATATATCTTTTTTGGAGAGAGATTATATTAATGTATCTGTCATATGCGACAAATTAGTTATTAAAAAGATCTTCCCTTCAAGAGAAGAGGCTCTGTAAGGTATTAGTCTCAGTTATTCTCTTCTAGATCTGCCTCTCCAGAGAAGTCTTTCACTGACCCTGTGAAACAACTTTACAGTTTTCAGTCTGATACTAGAAACACTGGTTCTTTTTTTAGGCATACACGATCCTTTTATTTTTTTAAGGCTCGACCTGTTAACATTTTTTTCTCAGGCTTCCCGCAATCTGCTGCAGAAGAGGTTCCTCTTCATCATGGTTTCTTGCAGAAACTTCACTTTTGTTTGCTCTTGGTTTTTGGGGGAATGGAGAGATGGAGTCACTTCTTGTTTTTTCTTTGCCAAAACCAGATTTTCAGGATAAAGGTAAATCATAGTAAATCAGTTTTAAAAAAGTACTTATGTATTTCTATCTATCTATCTGCCTGCCTGCCTGCCTGTCTGTCCATCTATCTATCTATGTATTTATCCATCTGTATTTGCTGAGAAACACATAACCAAACATTTTGATAAGTGCTTTGCTGATTTTATCTGCTTTCCCGTCTTCTTCTCTGGTACAACATTAAAAAAAGTATTCTTTAGAGAGTCCTCAGAAAAACTCCCTCCAGAAGACAATTAGAGACAGAAAAAGAAACTTTACTTTCTCTTCAACCCCTTACCATTATTTATCTCAATGTTGCTACCCTCCTCCCCATCACCCCTCCAGATGTCTCCACGAAATCAAAACTTTTACACTTGAGTGGCTTCCCCAGGAAACGGAGTTTAATGTGATCATGTTTATGTGCCAGCCTGTACAGCTTCCAGCTAACAGCTTTGTAACCTGACAGGCAGGAGAGAATGCCTAAAAATATTGTGACTATCATATTTCATCAAAATAAGCAAGTGGAGAAAGGAGAAAGACTTTCTTACTCAGGGATCACACCTTTTATTGAACACTAGAGAATCCATGCAAGTGAGAGCCGCTGGAATGAGCTTTCATTTCTTCCTCTGCTTATGGAACCACTTTGTCTGTGGGTTGTCACTGTTTTCCCTAATTACAGCCCCCTCCCCTGGGCTGTATCACTTTTTCAGCAAGTGTGAAATATTGCCTTGGAACCTATCATCTCACGATTCACCTTGGGTCTGGCCTGGAGGGTTGTGCAATTTCTGCGGTCTGCTCCAGTGCAAACATGAAAAAGAATCCGAAACTCAGTTTTTACAATGTGCAGCTTGCGTGCAGGAAACGGACAGACTCAGCAGCATCTCTGGGACATTTATTGCTCTGCACTCCCGCCAGCAAGGCCTGGGCCATTAGCTCTGCTGGCGGAGGGCTCAGAGCCGTCAGCGTTCACCAAGCCTCCAGTGGCCCATCATCCTGCTGGAGGTCAGCTGAAAAAGTCCTGGAGAAGTTCTCAGGCACTACTTGGGGAAGAGGGAAAGGTTTCTTCCTCTTCCAGACAGTTGACACAAACAAATGCAATGGTCCCACTTCCCCAACTCCAAAAAGAATGGGCTTCAAGTTAAGAGACCAACTCATTCACTTGTTTTCAACTGCAATCCGCAGTCAAGTGGTAATGGTACAGTCAGCTACAGTACAGTTGAGACCATATGTGAATCCATCTCTACCCAAGGGACCTGCTTTCCTCACCACCTGCTACATTTTCCACCCAGCTCAGCTGCTCTATGATACTTCGATCTTGGCACCTTCTGGGGATGAAGTTTCTCCCTCTGGAATAGAGACAGAGTCTTGGGGTGCTGGGTTAAAATCTGCAGCCTTTTTGTTATTTCATCCCATTTATACTCAAATGGGATGAAACCCCATCCTGAGTGCAGTTGTGTTTCTATAGTCATTAATACTGCACAAATCAATGCTACAGCTCACTAGTGAGTAGTTCATGCCAGGTAAAACAAAGAAGCTCTAAAAAAGTCTTTCTCCCACACTTTTCTTGCTGTCCATATCCATCAAGGAATAATTTCTTTTTCTGAATGAATTTTGGTCTCCATTGACATGTTTTCTTCTCAGTTAACTTTACTCAAAGGAGGAAATGGCCTAGTCCTTGCTGAAGGCAAGGAATTTGCATTCTCTCCTCTGATCATTCACACCATGAAGACAGATGTGGAGACAGACGTGGCACTGCTATACTGAGATTCCTCCTTCTAGGTCTCCAGACTCCATGCCCTGTCACTAGGTTGCTTCTGGGTAATTCACTTTCTCCCTCTCTAGACCTCGGTTTCTTTACCTTTTAGAAAATGCATTGAGGTTCCTGGGTTAGAGGGGGGACCCAAAGAAGACAATATTAGTAGCAGCACAAAGGCTACTACCAGGTATACACGTAAAGTCCGGAGATTCCTGATTAATCTGGAGACCTTATTAATGCTTACAAGTAGCTAAAGGATGGGTTGAAGGAGGATGGAGCCGGACTCTTTTCAGTGATTCCCAGTGACAGGACGAGGGACAACGGGAACAAGCTGGAACATAGGAAGTTCCACTCAAACATGAGAAAAAACTTCTTTACAGTGAGGGTGACAGAGCACTGGAACAGGCTGCCCAAGGAGGTCGTGGAGGCCCCTTCTCTGGAGATTTTCAAGACCCACCTGGATGCAGTCCTGAGTAATGTGCTCTAGGCAATCCTGCTTTAGCAGGGGAGTTGGACTAGATCATCTCTAGAGGTCTCTTCCAACTCTGACAACTCCGTGACAATTCTTGACCTTGTCTTGGTTAAGGCAACCTTTGTGGTTTGCAGTTTCCACCTATGTGTTCTTTTGACCTTTGGGCAATGCTGGGAGGTCCATATGTATTGGCAGAGAAACCTGCCTTCTCCATGTCTTGAGTGTGTAATTCAGTCCTGGGCCACCACGCATGGGATAATATTTGCGGAAGGTGAGTCTTCCTATGCATAGCAGCAGATGTGCTTCTGCCTGAGGGCAGGACCTGAGGTCCAGGCATCACCGCCTCAGGGCCTTAGGCCGTGCAGCAAAACTACATGTCAGCCAGAAAGGCAGTGAGCCCCCAGGGCAGGTTAGGAAGTGAGGAAGTCTGAGACATCCAGACCTCTTCTTCAAATGGTCACCTGTGGATCTACAGGAAAACATGCAATTGATGGAGGGGTCAAGCTATAGGGAGATCATTGAAACCCAGGATTATGCAAGAATGAGAGCAATTGCTAGAAAAGCAACAAGCTCTGTTGAAGGCCAGTAAAGGGGCAAAGCTTAGTAGTGGCTGACTTGTCTATGAAGTGCTTCATATCACTGAGCAAATATCTTATCTAAATCACAGTGTTGACTCAAGGAATTAACTCAACAGATCTTCCTTTCTTCCCCCTCCCACTCTTGATTTATGTATTAAATGACCAGAAGCAGCTGAACAGTAGCCGTGCGTTTACTAGCACAAGGTATGAAATGCTGCAGTGAAAGCTTACCTGGGGTTTTCCACTGCGATACATGAATATCAAAACTTTCCATGGAAAAAATGTTATTTTAGAGCTAGGGAGAAAACCAGACTTGGTTTCAGTTGCTTCAACTCCAGTCCAAATGATCTCAAAGTGCTTTATTTCTTAAATCTGTGAAACAAAACAGGAATTCACATTTCTTTATGGTATGTTTCTTCATGGTACTTTGTAGAAGATCAAGTGTCCATGTTCCCTCTTAGGAGCGCAGATTTCCTAGAAAACTACATATCCCACAAGCCAAGAAAATGTTGGAGCTGTTTTGGGCATGTGATGCCACTCCTATTTGGGTAGTTTAATGGGAGATGTAGTCAATCTGGTTACCAGCCCACAGAAGAAAACGCAGGCTGGGACAACAACTCCCAGAAGGCTACGCAATGCTGAAGGATGAAACTGAGTGCTGAAATGACCTCAGAGGAAGGGATTCCCTGCAGGATGTCTCAGGGAAGTGCTTGCATTATTTACATTTTAAATGTCAGAACAAGATGTTTTGACATTTATTGCTAATCAAAAAAGCTTTTGACATTTTCTGCACATTAGAAATTATGGATTTTTTTTTCTCTTTTTCTTTAACCTCATGTTTTGGAACCAAAAGCAAATTTTAAAATGTCAGATTTACCCATGGGATGGAGATTCCGAATTTTTTCTCAGCTGTAGTTGTGATGCTTGGAATTACCTCTGATAGCCAAGGGACCTACAATCCAAACAGTGAAACACTCTGCAGGCTCAGGAAGAGAAGGAGAATTTCCTCCCTTTGTTCTGTATTTTGAAACGGTTCTCTTTTTAATTCCATTCTTCCATTATCTGATAACAGTTTTGCAAAGCAGGCGATTCCATCTAACAGCTTTCTTCTTTACTACAGAGCAATCCCCTTGTTACTTAACCCTGCCTAAATCGCGAGTGTAAATTACTTAAGGAAGAAAAAAGAGCTTAGTGCCCCAGTTGGGACCAGCTGATGATATTTCTCCTTCTACATTTCAGGCTGAGGTTGTGTCCACCCTGTGGCCATCCCTTGGTTAGCCAACAAAGATCTGAATTCTGAAGACTGCCAACATTTTTCATGGATATCTTATGTCCCACCCCAATAAAAGTCCGGGGGTTAACCCCCAGCATCTGCTTTGTCAGCAGAAAGTGCATTACACCTGGGAAAGCAATGAAAATCTGCTGACTATTGCACAGTAACCAAGACATGAGACACACACACATCTTTATCCAAAGAGTCTGCTAAGATCATCAGGTGTCAAGTCCACGTTAAACAAGATTTGGATTTGATGCCAGAGGCCCTAAGGAGCTTCTATCTGACCAAGCCTTGTGCTTTTTAAGAAGAGGAAGGTAGATGGGGGGAGCAGACCAAGTTGCTGCAACAACTTAATAAAGAGGCTATGAATAAAAAGTGAGAAGTATGTTCCAAACTGATTGCCTTTGGACTTGGCAGTGTAAGGAAGCCATGTCCATGCCTTGTGATCCAGACATGTGAGGAACCGTTCAGGCTCATTCATGTGTCTTTGCAAATAAGCTGTTCCTCCAAGATGTACCGCATAAAGGGTTAGTGCATTTGATTATGGTGTTAGTATTGAACATAAGACAGGCCACTCACACCCACAACAAAAAGCTCATGATCATGAGGACTGTCTGGTCTGTCTGATGATGCTGACCAGTGGCAGCTGCTCTAGGATAAGTGCAAGAAACCCCACAAGCAACAGCCATAGGATATGGGGAGACTTTTGATAGTCAGAGTGGTTTGTCTCCTACAGATGTAGGATGTATTTCATTTTTGGTTTAGGATTCACTGTTGCAATCCCAGATGCTCAAGCTCTTCCTGAACATGACAAAACTTTGGTTGACAATCATACCTCTGTGCCAGTGAGCTACACAGAGTCATAGTCTGCAGACTATATATCCTAAATAGATACCCTAAATAAATCTGGGAAGGCACATATATCCTAAAGAAAAAGTGAGTAAAGGTAATGCAGGTCTGATAGCATGCTAAAGAGCAAGGAGGCAATCATCAGAAAGGGTGAGTAGAGACATAAGAGTTGCCACCTTCTTCCTTTAGAGAACAACAGTGGCTGCAAACAAGAATCTGACATGATCTTGCCGACTACTTGATAATTTACTAGTGTTGGCTCCAGAGAACATTCTTCGCAGGGTGTAAGGATATTGTTGGACTTCAGTAGACTGTCAGAAACTCCCAGAACAGCTTTGCCTACACAGGGGTATGCAGCATCATTCATTTGAAATAACCAATAGGGTGAACTTAAAACTGATGTTTAAACTACATTGAACCCCTGGTTAGACTATCTCATTTGGAATTAATGTGGCTTCAGTCTGATTTACCTTAACTCACTTTGGGAGTGAAGCTGATGACTTAAATCTTAGGAAAAAAGTGTCTGTAAGATGGTATTTTAAAGACCTTAGGGACAAATGGACTTGTCCAAGTTATTTTGAGTTAAATAATCTGCTTGAAAAAAGCCAATTCAGATTCCTCTTTTTTTTTATTTAATGTCTTTTTGCAAATAAATCTGTGCAGATAATGATTTTCTCATCCTGTGAAGTTTTCTGAGACTTCAGAATTTTTTTATGTCCCACCACAGAATAAAGCCAAACTCTTTTGTAGTGGTTTTGGTTCATTTAGTTGGAATTTTTGGGGGTTTTGCTCTCTCTTCCCTTCCCTGCCCTGAACAAACAAATAAAAACTATCTCTCTGGAAAAAAGTCAGCTGACTAAAATAGCAAAGAGACCAGCTGGAGAGGGAGCCATTACTCCCATTAAGTCGACGCAGGCTTAAGGTGATCTTTCAGCTTTTTATGATTATGAATGAGGTGGTAAGACCCCAAAACATCATCCTCTTAATCTGAGGCCTGGTCATACTTATTCCAAGACATATATCCTCCATATTATCAGCTGTTCTGAGCTGAAAACATCTACATTTGATCAGAAATTCCATCATCAAGCCAGGAAATGCACCTTTGCTGAATGTTTGGGTTTGTTTTATTTTACAATAATGATTTCTTGTAAAAAGATGCGTGGGGGGAAGGTTGGAACAGCAACATTTTCTGATGACAACGCTTTTAGTCAACAATCCTGTCTGTCTGCAAGCTACTCTTTCCTGGTCTGTGACCTTTGTATGCTGCTACTGCCCATCTCAAGGGCTGTGCTTACATGTCTGCTTTTTTCATTCCCTCTTGTTGCACAGCATAAACAATCCCACTCTCTGGGAGGCTTAGAAATAACCATGTCCAAGGGGCTCTACTGTCACACTCTTCTACTGACCTGGACCGAAAGGAAAAATGTGGCAAAAGTCCAATAAAACCCACGATGATAAGTAACTAAGTAGTGTTGACTGAGTCTAGACAAAGGTCATCTGAATCCTTAGGCTTGTTTAAGTAGGATTTGAAGAGTCTCATTCCTAAATTGCCACTGATTTCTGCAGAACTGATGCACCCAAAAGCCTTTGGGGAATTTATTTTCAATCACAAGGTTATTCCTGTCACGGCCCATGGATCCAAAAGAACTTAATGCCAATGCTTTGGCATGAGTTTTAGGCCATAAATGAAGAGAATAATATGGAGTCCAGTAATCAAACTTATTTTTCTAACTACAGTGATGAAGGAAAAGAACTTGTGAGCATTTTAATTCAAAACTTGAATCTCAGAGTAACACTAGTAAAAAGAACATGTCCAATAAAATTCATGGCAACTTGTGCCAAGTTGCTGCTGTAGCCTAATGGATGAGGTTGTAGAAACTCAACTTCTCTACCCAGTGTGTGCAAGGAAGCAAAGGTGTAAGCGTGCATGTCTAAGAAGGAGCTTCTCAATGAAGATGACCTAGGAGAGTCGCCTGTCAAAGCCACCTGGCTTTCCAAAGCCAATTGCCTGAGGTCAGATGAGAACAGACAGCTCCTTGGGTCTGTGATTTTGGATTATTTGAATTGTTATCTTGAGGAAGGAGTGTTACTGCAGCCTCACTGCTTTGAACTAGTGGGTCTTTGTTGACAGGATTGAGAAATAACTAATCACTGCTCTGACGCTAGTTTAGTGACAGAGCTACAAATGGTCCCAGTAAAGAAATCTGTCAGAAATTTGATCAGGTAAATCTTCTGTTTGTTTTGAGGAAGATAACAATGCCTTATACCCAGTGACATCCCAACAGTGGTGATCAGAGCTCTGACTTTTCATGGAATGGAGGAGTTTGCAGAACAATGTAAATTTAATGAGGCACCTTAATGCTGTTGCTCTGATCAAGTCCAGCGACAGCTTCCCCAAAGAGTAACACCTGTATGGTGTATCTATACATAGCACCCCTTGGGATAAAGCCCCTTCTATGTCCTGAGCTTCAGGAATATGGGCCCAAAAAAAGACCGAGACAACTGTGCAAGGGTGGCTTAACCAAAAACACCTACATCCATGATGAGAGTTTCACCCAGCCAAGAACTTTTCAGGGATGCAAACACATTTGCATTATGTCACATTGACCGTGTCGTCACTCAGTCATCTTCAAAGTTAGCCTATGACTGCATCCAGCTGTGCATTTTTCTATGATTTTTCACTGGAAGAGGAGTTTTGGGTCACTGAAAATTCAACCAGAATAGTGCGTGAGAGCACCTGTACTCGAGGGGAACCCAAAGCCTCCCAGCATGGGTTCGAAGAGGGGGAGCTTATTTGGATAGCTGGGGCAATTGCTTATTTAGTGCATTCCTCTGTGTCTATGGCCAGTTTGCAGTGTGCTCTAAGAACCTTAGTAAATTTGGTGAGGAGGTAGGAATAGAAACAAGACTGGAATTCCCAAGTAGGTCAGGGAGGGTAAAATTTCAAATCTGCCTACATTATTGGAGAACATGTGAAGAGACAGGACAATGTTCTTGAGACAGAATTGGCAAATTAACAACATAAAGTTTGGAGGGGTTTTTTTTTCTTTTTCTTTTTTTTTTTTTTTCAAAGGAACATTTGGAGCCAAAATTCTAGGAAGGACCACAGAGAATTAGCCTTGCAATTCCTGCTAATAGGAGTCTGGAGACCCTTCCATATGTACTCTCATCTTCTCCCCTCAGTCTATGCTGAAAACCTACCCTCTGAGGGTTATCTGAACGCTGCTAACAGGAAGGCAGCTAAACATTTGTCTTGCAGCAAAGACAGAAAGAAAAATGAACCAGGGTTTTTCTTCTCCTCCCCATAAAACTTGAGCATTCATACTCAGAGTGAATGCAGACAGCTCTGGGACCTGTATAAAAGACTAGTAACTGGCTGTAAGCACCATAACTTAGAGCACATTCCACACTAAAATTAGGAGAACTTGGGAATAACAGAAATAGAATAATAGAAAGTGCTTCATTGAGCAAATTCCCAGCACCCAGCTCAGGCAGAGGTGAAAAGCAAAGGCAATCAATTGAAGAGGACGGATTGAGATCTCTGTGGTCAGGTGAGGGAAGAGAAAATGTAAGGGGAGAACGGCAGTGTGTAAAAGCAGTTGATGCCTTCCAGTAAATGTTGCAACATTTGCTCATCAGGAGCAGTTCTGTCCTGCACAGACTGCTGTTGTCTGTAACCCCCCCCCTTCTCTTGATGCTTCCTGCTAGGGATGCTCGCTGAATGAGCTCTTTTGTTTCCTATTGGTTTATGCTCAGGGAGGAAAGCAAACATATCTTCCTTATATTCAGCTATTGTGGTGGGGAAGGAAAAAGAGATGAGTATTTTGAGCTTTAAGGCAAAAGTAGCACATTTAGTATCCTATTTTCTGAGTGGCCCAGATGAGACCTCTCTTGGGTGTAAAATATTTGCCCAGGTTTATCTACATCTCAGGTATTTGCCCATTCCATATCTAACTCTTTATGTGCCTCTACAACCAAAGCTGAGTGACCTTTGGAGTGTGGTCATGAATCTTAACCATCTGCAATTTGAGCTCATGGAAACTGAAATCCATCATCTGAAAATCTGGTACTTTCAGATCAGCTGAGGCTTCTTGGGAGTCCGTAGAGCACACAGCTTTAGGGCATCAGATCCAAACTTCTCTAGATTGCTAGCAGGAAGGTTTGAATTCAAGGCTGGATACAAGACTGTACCTCAGAAAGGCCACGTACTTAAAGATCTCAAAGGCATAATTGTCCTGTGGGTGATCACTTTCCCATATGCCACTGAGTTTGGAGAAGAGAGAGATTATTCCCATATTCTGTGGAAGTTTTGGTATGCATCTAAGAAAAGGTACTCAGATTCTGCCTAATCACATAACAAATTTACCAAAATTTTTCTCACAGTTTTTTTAACTGTTCACCAAAATCTGATTCTGTCTTTGGTTTTTACTTTCCTGTAGGTGTGTATTAACCTGAAGATCTTAAATCCAATAGCCCCTGCTAGGGATTCCCTCTAATAATTGCGCAGTCCTACAAAGGAGACTATCCATTCCTGCTGAATGCTTTCCCAACAATGTTTTCCCAGCATTGTTTGTAGGCCACTTTCTTTACCAGAAAAATCACTGCAGCTTGTTTAACAAGAGAAGGAATGAGAGCTCCTTCTCGAACTCCCTTATTTGCTAAATAAGAGCAATTAAAGATGTGTCCATGTAGCCTGCTTGTGGCCTCTGCCTTCATAAATAAACATACCTTAAGCCACGTTTCTGTAGGAAAGCTGCAATATAGACTTTTTCGCCATGCAGTCGGAGATCATGCAAGCACATTAGATCTCTCAGGCTATCATCACCTCTAGCTAAAATTGTAACAACTGAATTATTTCCAATTTACTCAAAGGCAATGTTAATTGAAAAGATGAAAAGAGTTTATTTTTGTCTTTTGCTTTTTTTATTTAAGCTTTTTCAAGAAATAAATCTTCATTTGAGGGAGGTGGAAATTCCTTCTAGCACTTGGTTCAAAAGACACAAGGGAAAAGAACCACCTTGTCTATTTTTATTTTTAAATAATTAATGTGGTTTAATTGGTCACTTCACAGGAATGCTTCAGCCTGTTTGGTGCTGATGAAATTGTGGTGAGGGTAAAGAAAAGAGGAGGTTCAGCGCTTACACAAACTGTCCAGTTTCTAAGGCATCTGGTACTGTTATGAAAGTTAAATAAGGCTATCATGCATCATGCATGATGTGACCCAGTTTTACTGTTGTGAATCCAGATGCTATAAACCAGACACATGAATGGTCCTGAAAGCTGATTAAGCACCACTTGGAGAACACAAATCCAATGAAGAAAACCACGACCTTGTCAGAGCAGGAGCCAGACATATCTCCTATTGTCATTTTTCAGCTCCTTTGGAAAAATGACTGGTGTTGGGGATTTCATTGGGAGTAAAGAGAACACACCATTGCATAAACATGTGAAAATGCATCTTTTTTGTGTCATTTGTAGCTTGAGAGTAGCATCATAAGGCAGAGCCAAGAAGACATTGAAGAGTGAGGGAAAACACGGGAAAGGTGTATCTAGCACAGCCAGGTTACAAGGTGGTGGGTCTGTCAGACTGGTGTCCAGATGTGAGATGTGAGCCTTCTTCTCATGGGGGTGTGATGCAGCTGTGCACCATTAGGCTCGCCTGTGAATGCGTGCCCAAAGCCAGGAACACTTATACCCCAGAAGCGGAGTCTGGTGTTTGAACACCTCCAGATGGATCACTTAAGTAAATTCCTTCCAGTTGAGACTTGACCTGGGCCAGGTTTTAAACACTTTCTTGCGTAAGCACAGTTTGCAAGCACAAATGTGTGTTTAGGACATACTGTGTTGGATGCATATGCACTCTGTTTGAACACACGGGACTTTTCAGGGCAAGACCTTTTAATTGCTGTATTTCCTTCTAATGGGTCTGTTGCTTCCCAAATAGTATTTGCATCTGTCCTACAAGCTGTCAGCCAGAGTCCTGTTCTGAAACAATGTGCTTGTTGCAGGGCTAGAGTCTCTTCTCAGACAATAACCCGGCAAGTCCTAAGTGCTTTTTAGACCACTGAGTACCAAAAGGTGACTGATGCCTTCACAGTCCATGAGGTGATGTAGTGAACTGAAGGGCAGAAATAGGTGCAATCTGAAGCTTGTTCATAAGGAAGCCAAGTGGATGAAAGGGAGGATGTTGTCCTCTGGGTTGTTTTCTGGGCTTCGGCATGAGAACAGTGCAGATATGGCCAAAAAAGGATGGGGGACAATGTGAAACTGAAAGGTGCCCACAGCCCAGTGTGGAATGAGAAGCTAAGATACCAAGATGAGGTACCTGCAGCCCCATCAGCACCAAGAGAAGCTGAACCAGACCTCAACCCATCATCTGTCCATCCTAATGGAAACCTGAGGAAATTAGCACTTAACATGCTCTTCAGAGTCATTTCAGGCTGTTACTCCTGACCTCAGCATCTTATTCTTTAGTTCATGTTTTCCTTTACAATATCATAAATAAGAATCTAGTCATGGCCGTATGCTTTTTTTTCCAGCTAGGGTATCCTGAAAGGCTCCTGTGGCTTAAGTAGATAATAAATTGCTGTGATATTCAAAGGCAATTTTTCATCAGTAATGTCTTTTTTCCTCATCTTTATGTCTCACTTTTTTCAGTATTTTTTTCTTTTTTTTTCTCAGTATTTCCCAGCCTTGCTGTAATTATACAAGACTCACATATTCTTCATTGTTGGGTAGATGTGGTGCATTTACCTTGAAAAATTTCCTATTTTTCAGACAAGTCCAAGAGCATCCATCAAATTTCACAATGGTGCTTTTGGGTTCTCAGGTAAAATCTGTCCTTCCACCAGTTCTAATTCCATTGTTTGTTTGTGCTTTAATGCAGAAGGGCCAACAAAATAAAGAACCAAGCCAACAAACAAAAATATACACACTCCCAAACAACCTTCCAGTGATATTCCTGGAGATGAATAGCATCCAACCCTCTGGTCCTCTAGTCTCTGTCTAAAAGAGCAGTAGGCTCAAATGCAGTTGTCAGCTTTACTCTGCTGCAGTGACAGCTCCGGGATTTCATGTGGCATCATATTTCTGGTAGCTGGTTCCTGGAGAGTGGACCTGAGCTCCTGAGAGAAATTACTGGACTGTGTGCTTGCTGTGCTGCAGAGACGGCAGCCTGCATGGGAGTGATCCAGATGTGCACCTGCACTCAGATTCCCTGCTCCATGGGCAGTTGTCACCCTGGTTTCAGAAGATGAAAACTGGATGCCTCTATAAAGACCACATTCTGTATACCTATAAATTAAGTGCCTTTTGCCTCGTTTTACAGGCAGGTGTTACTGACTCTTCTGCATGGCTCACACACAAAGGGCATGGTCCCACATGGCTGGTACCATGTCCAGCTGCTGGTGGGTGGCAGTCCAACGTGGTCTGTGTGGGATGGCCAGCACTGGCTTCACCCACAGGCAAGCCCAGCCAGCCACCTGCCTGGCGGTAAGCCTCCCTTCTCGTTACTCTCAGGGCAATGGGCCCTTGCCACAAAGGTGCTCAAAATCTAACTTGGTGTGTGTCCTTCTCTCAAGGGCTAGGCAGGCAAATAACCACACTGGCTCAGCTGAGAAGGGGTAGCTCTGTTCCATGAACACAGCAGCATTTTGCAGAAGCGTTACAGAACAGGAGCTTCCATCCGTGGGATCCTTTCAGGATTGGAGTTGGAGTTGGAGTTAGGCTGGTTTTATGTGTATGCTACGAAGGGAACCCGACTCTGTTCCAAAAAACGCCTGCTTTTATGCTGCCGTGGTACAAAAGGATTGTTTTCTTCCTGCAGCCTGATTCAATTTTAAAACCATTTTTAATAGCTCCTATCTGTATAGGCTTCCAGTAAGACTATTCTCATCTGAGCAAAAATTGGTTTGAGGAAGTTTTACCACAAACCCTTAAATACTTTGATATGACAGTATCCATTGCACTGACAAAATCAAGGTTAAAAATAGAGTTTACAGGCTTAAGTTTGGCATTCAAGTTGACTGCAATATTGCAAAACAATTTAAAGTCAGCAAAATAATGTTTAACGTGTCCCGGATCCCAGATCTCCTTGAGGAACAAGGGAAAAAAAGAGAAGAAAAAGCTAAACAACCACAACATCAGGTCAGATGGCAATTTACTGCTGCCAAGCCTCCTCCATACAAAATCATTGCAGATGCTTCCTGGTCAGTGACAGTCTAAACAAGCAGTGAAACATTTACAACTGGAAGCTTGCATGCCTATTCAAAACAGCTTTTTGGAAGGGAAGGTGCATGGTTTCAGAGAGGACCTTGATGAAGTTGGGATCCTGTGGCAGGATCAGGGAAAAACTGGAGTTAAGAGAAAAGTTTTGATGAGGAGATGCAAGGGTCTTGTGTGTCTTCCTGCAAGGGAGGGTGAGAGTATTTTATTGACACCTTGCTCATCCTGCTTGCACTGTTGCTTCCACAGGTTGCAGGGCACTCACATTGGTGAGACAGAGGGAAAAGGAGGATTTTATTTCCCATGATCCATAGCCCCAGTTCTGTCTGTTCTTACCCATTTTCCTCCTGGTGCTTTGGGGCTGAGCTGTAGCTACAGAGAGCATGTGGGACAAGCATCCTGGTGCTGCTAGAGGCAGTGAGACTTTCCCCTGGAGCACAGCAGGTGTGAGGTACTCATGACATCCAGATTAATCCCTGTGCCAGATCTAGCTTTGGGCAGGAATTTCTTTTTTTTTTTTTCCCATTGCTCAGATCTGGCATGGATTATCTTAGATTTTGCTTTTCTCTATGAAGTAGGGGTATAATCTTTTCTTCAGGATTCCCATCATAATAAACTCTTCCCTGAAAGTGAAGGAACCAGGGGCACACTCTGTGCCAGCTCTCACCCTGAGTGCATGATGGTCCTTGTACCCTTTCAACATTTTACAACAGGTCTTAAGCTTCAAAAGGTCACATGTGGATGGGAGACAAGCAGCAATCATTAGGATACTTTTTGACCAGAAATTTATACACGGCAGCTTGAGACAGTCAAGATGGGGGGGCGGTGTGGGGGGGTGTGCCACAGTGTGTTGTAGTTTGGAATGACTGGCATCACACCATCACTGAAAAGTCTCAGCAAAAATCAGGGTGATGATGTGCTCGAAACTCAGTGACTTTATTAGAGGCCAACTTGGGAGCACTGGCCACTTGCAAGGCTCCCCGGTGCCTCTTATTACAACATTTGCTGCTTTCAGTTGTTTATGATTTTGCCAAGGCTGAATGTTTGGGTTCAGGTTTTCTGTGCTGGATGTATGCCTTCAGGCTGAATTGCTTTTTGTTGTTCATTTTCCACCCTCCAAACACCTTTCTCATCTAAGTTGACCTGAGAAATATCTAGAGGAAGAAAAGTCATACAGTCCCCTTTTTCCAGGTTTGGGTCTGAGCAATACTGAGGAGAGTCTGTCAATAGGCATTGCTCCACAGAAGGAATGAAAGCACTTGGAAAAGGTCAGGAAGGAAGTTCTTGGAGGAGCCAAGAATTGCAATCAGGTTTCTCAAGCCTACGAAGTGTGTCTTAACTCTCAGGCTTTTTGTTCCTCTTCTCCCCTGCTATAGGATTCATGATTTAAAGGGTAGGATGGGACTAGTGTTTAGAGGAGTCAGAAGCTCTGGGTCAGTTGGGTTAGAGGATCTTTATTCTAAAAAGAGTTTCCCTAGCAGGACTTGTGTCAGAAATGTCTCGCTCCAGTGTATTTCTGTACACTAACCCCGTTCATATTTGCTGCCCTACAGGCATCTGTGGTAACTACTTTCCTTGCTGAATTTCTCAGCAATGAGTCCAGAGCCTGCCCAAATATGAAAAAATAATATACCCCTTTCACAGGAAAGAGTGACTTGGCAGCAGGTAGGGACAAAATCAGAAAAAGGAAGGTGGAGTGAGGATAGCAGAGCAGAGCCCCCACGCAGCACCTAACCTCTCCATGAAGAGGTCCAAGGTATCTGTCAGTACTGCCCAGTGGTGTTTAGTCTTGGTCAGGAAAATTGATCAGATAGATAGACCCCACAGCTGCCCTCCTCCTCCTCCCTGCTCTGGCGAGTTTGGGGCTGGCCTTGTGGTTCTTGAAGGAAGGATCCTGCGACTCCCTGGGAGTGGAGCAGAGGAAAAAAACACATCCAGAACCCCAGTGGAAGGTCTCAGGGATCTTCATGGGACCTGTAAAACCCCTTTTGTGGTACAATTGGGGCCTCAGAGCCCTGCACACCTAGTTGGTTAGCTTTGGGCATGGCAAACCAGCTGCTGGAAGGGGGTCCCAAAACCTTGGGGGTTTCCGAAGTTATCTCGCTAATGAGCGAACCAGTTGAAAGGTTCTTCACATGGAAAGTTCAGCAAAGCTGGCTGCTTTCTCTCCCAAGCACACAAGGTGTGTTTTGGTTTAGTTTAGAAATCTGTAAGGACTCACCATAATTTGAAACCAAAGCAGAAGTTCAGATTCAGAACAGGAGCTTGGTTTCTTGTGTTCTGGATCACTAGTCTCCCCACTGCATGTGACAGAGATGAAGGGAAATAGACAGATAAATTACATGTCTGTAGCTGGATGCTGGGATGTGAATGCTCCATATAGATTAATTACATAGGCCCTGTTCTAAAACACTTCCCACCAGACTATGCTCTTCTGGAGGCTGTTGTGCCTTTCTCCTTCCTGCTCTCAAAAGTGATTGTAATTCACACATAGGTGAGGGTAGAGACAGGCAGCCAGCTCAGTTGTTTCAGAAACATTAAATCATCCCTTTTCCTAGGGTCATCTCATTATTATTATAGTAAGGAAACCTTGAGGACTCAAGGTCCATTGAACAAGGATACCTGAGTCTGTATAACAGTGCACAAAGCAAGGAGACTTTCGAGGGAACAAGGGGTTGCCCTTAAGAAACCAGTACAGATGACTATCTTATGTTGAGCTGCAGTCTATGGCTTGTGTCTTTTGCCTGGTATACCAGGTCTGAGGGGGTGTTGAGTACAGCTATCTGTGATCTAGTGCTGATGTAACATCAGCAGCCATAGGGAAAGCTTCTGCCTCGCTCCTAGTCAGAGTCACTCAGCGCAAACTCTGCTGCTAGTGAAGGAGACAGTACTGCTCCAGCCACATGATAATTAAGACTGGAAAGCTCAGCCAACTGAAAAGGAACTGCTTTTATAGTTTTCAACCAGATCAGTTCCCTGACCCCATTCATCGTGAGACCGCAGGGATGCCACTGCTGCTGTAAGAGCAGAGAAGGGAATGGGAGAAATGTGGGGTAAGTGGATTTACCCCTGCAGAATAATGCTGGCTTTGCTCACCCTGACTCAGGGTAGTAGTCAGAGACAGACACATCTCTGTGACGTGCTCTGGCTCCAGAACAATATACTTCTGTGAAATTTCCTTATTTTGAAAATAGACCAATGAGCTCTAGTTCAAATTTAAAGTAATACATAAATCACAGCAGATTTTGGCTTAAAATACAATGCCTTACCAAAAAAAAAAGTTATGTATGTTCACTAATCCAGCCAAGAACTGTAATAAACTGTCAACATCAGTCCTGTTCACTTCATTTTGGGGTCTTGCTAGTCCTTACAGAAAGGTTCTTCAGCTATGATCTCCAGGCTGGTGGTCTGTGGAGATTTTTCTGTTCCTGTGATTCTGTTTTTACTATCTGAATCTGATAAACCTCATTAAAAGAAGTCAGTACCCTATGGGATGAAATGTCAGGCCTGTCTTCATGAAATATTGTGCTCTGAATTGACCCAACACAAGCCAGCTCCATGTGGGAAGTAATGCAGTCATTTTAGAGCATTGCTGAGCCCAGCTAATAAGTGCTTTTGAGAAGTAGGTTATATTAGTTGTCACTCAACACCTTGTGATTGCATTTCCATGGCTGTTGGACCAGTTTGGAGTGTGGGCAAAACATGTCCTGCCTGCTTGCAAAAGGCAGTGTGGATCTATGTGCATGTATATCTAATCATATAAATGAATTCTCTAGGTGACATGAAAATCCTTCCACAGAGTACAGGAAGGATATAAGAAGCTATATCATCCTTGCTTTCCAGAACTGCTGGGGTCACTTTGAATAGAAATCTGAACATGGGAAATTTGCCTGAGGGAAGGCAGGGACAAGTCAGGGTATTTCAGAGCTATACAAGTAATATAAAACAGCAGGAAAGCCATAAAGATTTACGGACAAGGTGTCCTCTGTTCCCAGGTAAAGGAAAACAAGTACTTCCCCAAGAAAAGGAGGAGGTAGGGGAAAAATATAATTCTTGCTGTAAATTTCGTTTAAATTAAGAATGCAAAGTAGAGACAGCACATGTGGCAGCTCAGCTTGGTTTTCACAGTCCCTTACCTTGCTTGTTTTGTTTTGGTGTTTTTTTTCTAAGATGCTGTTCTCTCCTGAGCCATCCATGCCCTAATCACCACCGTGCCAAGCTGTTTGCTGTGTTAATCAGTAGCTGCCATGCTACATATTTGTGCCTGCTTCCTGCACCCTGCGCCAAGCCCGCCTTGGTTTTGCTGCTACACAGTTTCAGCCTTCACTCAGCTACACCAGCTTTTGCCAGTACAACTTGTCATCAGCTCTAAGGTCAGTTCCTCACCGACATCCCGTTCACACGTCATCAGGCAGCCATAGGCTCTGAGCTAAATCCAACCCTACAAAAGAAAGGGCTTAGCACTGCTATAAAAATTAAAGAGGTGCCTTTGTTTGTGTTCATCACCTCCCAGGTGACACTCTATTGAGACCAGCAGTTCCTGGTCTGAGGCTTGTACCCGTCATGAGCACTACGTGGCAGGCAGATCTAGTCCAGGAGGCAATCATCATGGAGCGAAAAGTCCACACTGGCAGCTGCTGTTGGAAGAGACAATTTTTTGTTCCAGGTTTTTCTTACAGCAGGCTGTGTCCATCCAGTGCTATTTCATTTACCGGTTCTTAATTGTCTTGGGAATGTTTCAGACAGGTGCAGTTGGCTGCCAAAGAAGGCACCAAAGCCATTCTCCCCTTGCCAAGGATTGACTCCATCCCAGCAGACTTGAAGTGTTGCTCAAAGTGAACGGCATGTTTTGTTTGCTCTTCCCACTGGCAAGGGGTTGTAGCCACCCCAAGCTTATCTCTGACTTGCAGGAGCAGGGGAGGGTGCACCAAGAGGAGGCAGTGACAGTGACAAGATAAACCACAACTTTCCGACAGGGCTGTCAGACTCTCCAGGGTGCAGTTTACCAGCTGAGGGAGCCTACAGTGATGTTTTCTTCCTGCTCGTTCCTACAGGAGAATGTCTTGATCAGAACAGGCATTCAAATGACCACACAGCACCGGAGGGTTTCAAGTACTTTGAGACTGCAAATGGATTTTACCCTTCTCTTGGGGTGGAGAGAGACATTCATTTCACCACACAGAGGAGAAACCAAAGACTACCTCACTGAGATTTTAGATACAGATTAGGAGCTAAAGTAAGATCTTTCAAGGTGCTGGTCTTCCATCACCCCAGGACCCACTATCTGCATGTCTCCCCCAGTCAGCAGGGAGGTGTCCAACCCCTGCTACTATACGCGTGGTTCTGGCAGGGCGCGAATGCCTCATACCATCACCTCACAGCTCTGGCTGAAACAAACACCAAGACCTGTGGAGAGCCAGTGGGAGTAACAGAGCAGCTGATCCTTTCTCCTGCTCTTTCCTTGAGCCCCTCGTAACAGAGCTCATGGCAGGGCCCCTCAGCTCAAGCCGTGAAGGACGTCTGTCTCCTCTGCTGCTTGTTTGCAAGATCCACCACCTGTGGTGCGGATAGTTCCCTCTGACATCAAAAAGTGACTTTTACTGCTTACAGCTTAATCAAACCTTGATGTAGAGACTTTGGCTGTGTGCCCCTCTGGAGGCAGTCCCCACAGATGACCTCCTGCCATCTGCCAGCTGGTGAGAGGTCACCAAGCTCTGTACTCAGGAGCTATGCGTGTTTTTGCCATGCAGGCCTGTGCATGCCTGTCCTATGCAGCCCTTTCCAGCTGAGCTTGCAGGGCGGACAAGCAGGTCTGACCTTCTGAGTGACCCAATGGTCAGATTTGGCAACACGCTATGCCACTTGCTTACATGACCAAGTCACCTTAATCTCATCTGGAGGATGAAGAGCAAACAATTTCCAAGTTTCCAGGTTTGCTTGGGAATGATAGATACCTGGAAAACTGTGACTTGAAAACTGCAGCAATGTGAACAAAATACAAGGCCCCAGAATTTGAAGTAGATGGACCCTGGTGAATCAATCTTCTTTGTTCTCCACAGAAGGGGGTGGCCTTTTACTGCTGGCCTACAGGCACCAGTCCTCCATGATGCAAGGAGGTTGTTGCTTCTGTGTGTAGTTGTCTGTCACTGACGAGCTCTCTGTGGGAGTGTGGCTGTAAATGTGCTGAAAAGCCAGCTTGTACTCAGGAAGCACAGGAATGCCTGCAGAATAAATAACAATGTAAATTAGACAGGACTGGAGCTCACCAGCCTCAGCAGGAGTTATCCCCTTGTCCAAACATCCAGCCAGCAGCTGATGAGCTTCCTTGTGTGCTCAGCAGTGCTCCTGCCAAGCTGAAAAGATTAAGAAGGAAAACTTGCCCCAGCTGAACAAATAGCTTAAAGGTCTGCCTGAGGCTCAATAGATGATTGGGGTGGCATGGTTAGGCGGTAGTTTCTGTAGCCTGAGAGACAGATGCAACTAGCATCACATCCAGCAGCAGCTGCCACAGTAGCCTGCAGGACCTGCAACACACCTGAAATTGTGTCCCCTGGAAAAGGTCTTCACTCAGCAGGCAAGAGTAAGGTTGAATTCCAAAGAAACAAATTCAGATACTATCCACTCTTGTCGTGCTTTCCTTTTAACCACAAAACCAGATATCTGGGAAACCAAATGCCTCCTGCCTTCCTTGTCCCTGCCCAAGCACAGGAACACAACTAATCTGCAAAAGAGACATCATGTCTTCCAGAAATGTTGACAGTCCTGTATGTTTCACCACTGCTGCTGAGCCCAGGAGTCAAGTTCTTCTTGGCTTATCTCCCCTAGGATGGCTGATGGCTCAGCAGGGACTGCAAATCTGTAGCTTCCAGCAAGTGAAGCACTGCTTGAAAACATCTTCTAATTTACAGCCAAGCATTTATGCAAACACCATAAATCCAGCGATGATCCGCAGGGACTAGTGTAATCATACATTAAGAATAACAGAGCATTATGAAACACTCATGGCAGGTTCAACCCCACCTGCCTTAAATCACCTTTAATGGTCTTGGCCTCATCTTAGTTCCCGACTGAAATTAAACCTGCTGTCACACTACTTTTTCTGAGTGCCTGCTGCACCTGAACTCATCACCAGAGACTGACAGCAGGGAAGAAAGGGGGCTGGAGAACCCAATGGAATGTTATCATCACAGAGGGAACTTTTAATAGGTTTTCCATCATAGCCATAAACTGAATGATCCAGGGACTTTTATGATGATCTCCCTATGGTGTCCCAAAGGACAGAAAATAAAACACATTTTTATTAAGCTTCTTGAAAGATATAATCACTCATTTTTCTTTGATGGAACCCTACAGATGGGAGACAACAACTATTTTGCTTTCTGAATGCAAGAAAGTCTGTTGGGTGGTCAAACTGAATATTACTGTCACGGCTTCACACCAGGACACCCCAAAACAATGTAGACAGGGTTTGGCACCCTCTAGATCCTCCGAGGTCAGTTTTGGGGTATCCTGGAGTTAAGCCATGAATTTAAGAAAAATTGGAGTGGTCATTCCCATTCTCCCTGACAAAGGAACTAGAAACGTGTAGGTCTTTGCTTGCTAACATTTGTCATAAGCAAATGCAATTTTGCCCTGCTTTCCTCTGCAACTTTACTTTCACCAGAAATCGCTCACAACACTGAGCAGTTTGAGGTTTAAAATCAGATCTAGCGATGATTCTTCTGCAAGACTCTGGAGGGACAGGTAGGTTTTCTACTGACCAAGTAGAAACCACACATTTTTGTTCATGGGAATGGTATGTGACAGGAAAGTAGTGTTGGGTGTCCGAGAAGCCTCAAAGGAGGCAGAGAAATCCAAAATCTAAAGGGAAAGCACCTCACATGAGACAAAGGACCAACACATCTAATCTTTTCAGGTGAGGTTATGGGAACAAGAAACAAACAGAAGTCTAAGTTCCGTAAAGCATTTCATGAACTTGGATTCAGCCTGTCATCTCTGAGTTGCTTAAAACCAAGGTACTCACATTATGACTGTTATCCAGTGGGGGTCCCTACCTGGACTGTGGAGTGACATTAACATTTCAAAATTTGGTCTGTTTTAGATCTGTCCCTTAGGAAGCACCCCTCTTTTGCTCTCAAATATATGCACAGAGTGTCTACAGTGACTCTGCTCCTAACATGAGCACCCAGCGTTAGAGAAGGGTCAATCCGGACACCTAGATGTGTTTGCCCGTCCCCTGTCTTGAGGAGTTTCCATCAGACCATCTACAACCCATCTTAGTAGTCTAGTTGATATCAATGCCCCTGTGTGAGAAACAGTAAAAAACATTATCCATGGACACCGAGAGATTTACAGTTTCAGAATGCAGAAAGCAGGACAGTAGTTATGCAGCTGAATATACAGCACCAAAGGATAGCAGGCGATTTAAGGGGACCTATAAATATTCAGGCACTTGTCACTGAGGATGGTTTAAATGTGTCACCTCCGATGCCTTCAACAAATCATATGAACAAGGAGGTTACACAAACAAGAATAAATGGAAAAGTGTTTTATTAATCATATACTGTGAAAGGCCTCCAACATGCCAGAAAGTTAAGATTACAAAGTTTGAAAATATTAACTTGGCAAAAAGAGAAAAAAATGGTACTTTTCTCCCACTGTGCAGCTTTTTTTCTTTGTCCTGGCATCAAGCCACAAGCTGGATATATCTTTGGAGGCATCTCCTAGTACATGCATAGCTTCTGGAATAAGAATGGTGTGAGTGCCCATTGCTCCACTATAAAGAATACAATAGAGAATTGTCAGCAATGGGAACGGACTCCAGGAAGGAATGACGCTGATGCAGGAACTTGGGGTCACTGTGAGCTGCTCCCCATGTGAAGGTTGTTGGAGTGCACGTGCCTTGACTGTATCATTGCTCATAGATACCTGTCTAATTTGTCCTTATAAACCTTCAGCTATGGAGACATCCCAGTTTACCAGGCAGGCAGTTCAGGGCTTTACAGCCATTGCTATTTTCCCAGTGCAAAGCTGACATTTCCTTTGTCTGTTTAAGCCTGCAGTTTCTTTTCTTGCTCACAACAAACCACCCTCTTCCTCTGTATACATTCCTCTTTAAAACAGGAAGACAGAGAATGTGTTGAACACCATAAAGTTTTCAGTCTTTTATTTAGAGTTTTCTAGACCTTTGGTCAGCCTCTCCTTTTTCCTCTGGATCTCACCAGTTCCTTTGTCCCTTCTTTGTAATGTGATGCCCATAAAAGGACACTGTACTTCAGCTAAGACTGTATTGATGCTGAGTTGGAGATTATTGTTTTGGACACCTTGCAAGGCAATGTTCCCCTTTATGCATCCATTTTTCATAGCAGACTGAAATCCTGTCTCCCATTTTGTCTGGACTCCCCCCAAACTCATATTGAGGAATGCAGAACTGCTGCCTTGCCATTTATTCCCCTCCTTGTGTATTCCCCTTTTGAGCCATTGAATATCCATCCCTTCATAAGCAGATAATTTTATGGCTGTCTTTGTGGAAGGAAATCACATTTATTTCAGTCTGCTGCTCCAACTGGGAAAGACCTCTGCAAATTCCTATCCCAGTCTCCATCTCATCATCAGCAGTTGTGTAAGAGTTTTCAAATCCTCAAGGTTCAAGCTAAACTCACTTTTAACCTTTTGACCATTGGAAAAGAAGCTTGAATGTCATGCTCTGTTCTCCAGCTGTCTTCCCATAGACTTAAAAAACATGGCACATTTCCATCATTAAGCATGTCCTTGACTTCCACGGGGTTCAAATCAGTCCCTTCTCTTTAATAATTTAAAGGACCCTCTATGTCTGTTATTGAACCACACTGGACAACTTCTCTTCCTTTTCTGAATGGCAAATGAATATTTAAAGAGTATTCTGCTACTTCCAGTATCTTGTATGCAGTTATTATGGTCTATAGATCAAACCTAATGATTCCTGATAAATGTCTTAAGTTCTCCTGGCTGCTTGCATGACAGTAATAAAATTGCCAGGCAAAGGTATCTGGCAAGAATTGCTTCAGTTCCTGACCTCATTACTCATGAATCTGCATACAGCTGCCTCTTTTCCCCATCAAATGCAAACCCTAGAGGCCTGAGAGGTGATTGTACATACGCGAACGTGCCAAATTCCCAGTAGAATAGCACCCCCCCGGCACCACATCAGAGTGCTTTACCCATGCTTTGAAGGAATCGCTTCCTTAAAATGTCTCTGGTTTAAGGCAAAAAATGAATTCTCTCCTGTAGCCCAGTCCTGACCCTTGTTCTCTGCTGAGACTGACATTTTATACACAAGATGATGTCTTCCAAAGGCTGTAAGGGTTGCAAAAACTTTTCTGATTATCCTTCATGATATACCCACATTTCATGTACACTATGCCCCCTTCAATGGACACATGCATTCCCTCACCCACAAAGCCAGGTTCTGTCTGACTCTTTCTTCTTTAGGTAATTCTAGACCAAATAATTTGTGGCTCACCGACCTCCTGAGCCAAGATATAATTTTTTTAAAAAGTCCTTTGATGGATTTTACTCCTGTGAGTTTGTCTTGATATTTTTTGAACCCCAATAAACTTTCCACAACCACAGAAACCTGCAGCAAGAAGTTTCACAGCTGAATTGCAAGATGTGTGAAAAAGCACACATTTGTGTGCTTTGTCCTGCCACTTAGTTTCTTCTCATGTCCCCTAGTTCTTGAATGGGAAGAGGTAGTGGGAAATCATTCCCTGTCCATCCTTTCAAAGACATTCATAACTCTACAGATTTCTACCATACCTTTCCTTTATTACCTTTTTTTTTCTGAGAATCTTATTAGCTTTGTACAGATGGGCAAATTGCTCCCTTTCTACTTCTGCTTTCATCACAACAATTTCTGGAATGAACACATGTCCTGCAGAAATGAGCTGAGAACCATCAGCCTTATTGTATGTCATCAAATGGTCATTTCAGTCACTACCAATGTGTCCTGGATTTGGACTATCTCCTTAGATCAGTAAATCATTAAACACCTGCAGAAGGATGTGGCAGGATTGCTAAGCACCAGTTGTTTCTCATTCCCAGCAGTGTGAAAGGGCTCAAACTCCTCGTCAAGTGACCAGAGTTGTGAGTTATCATGTCTCTCCTAAACTGGGGCAACTGCCTACATCCCTTCTCTTTTATTAAAATTCTCTTTAAATTAATCCCAACATGTAGGAAATTGGGTAAGGAAGGCAAGAAACCACCATGGTTGAGCCGGGACCTGCTGGTCAAACTAAGGAGTAAGATGGGGCTACACAGGAAATGGAAGAAGGGACAGGCAACCTGGGAAGAGTATAGGGATGTTGCCCGGCTGTGTAGGAATGAGGTCAGGGAGGCCAAGGCACAGCTAGAATTGGACTTGGCAAGGGACATAAAGAAAAACAAGAAAGGCTTCTACAGGTACATTAACCAGAAAAGGAAGGTTAAAGAAAATGTACCCCCCCTAATGAGCAGCAATGGGGAACTTGTATCAATGGAGGAAGAGAAGGCAGAAGTTCTCAATAATTTTTTTGCCTCAGTCTTCACTGGCAACCCCTCTCCTCCTAGCTCTTGTATTGATGGCCCACAAGTTGAGGATCCAGGTGACAAAGTCCATCCCACTATAACTGAAGGCATGGTACGTGATCACCTAAGGAATCTAAAGATATACAAGTCCATGGGACCTGATGAAATCCATCCCAGAGTCCTGAAGGAACTGGCTGATGAAGTTGCAAAACCACTTTCCGTGATATTCGAAAAGTCATGGCAGTCAGGTGAAGTCCCTGCAGACTGGAAAAAAGGAAACATCACACCCATTTTTAAAAAGGGAAGAAAGGAGGACCCTGGGAACTACCGACCTGTCAGCCTCACCTCTGTGCCTGGGAAGATCATGGAACAGATCCTTCTGGATGCCATGCTTGGGCACATGGAGGACAGGGGGATGATTCAGGACAGCCAACATGGCTTTACTAGGGGCAAGTCCTGCCTGACTAACCTAGTGGCCTTCTATGATGAAGTGACTAGGTCAGTAGACAAGGGGCGACCTATGGATGTAATCTATCTGGACTTCTGTAAGGCCTTTGACACAGTTCCTCACAACATTCTACTTGCCAAATTGGAGGGATACGGATTTGATGGGTGGACGGTTCAGTGGATAAGGAATTGGCTGAATGGTCGCACCCAGAGGGTGGTACTCAATGGCTTTAAGTCTAGATGGAGAGCAGTGACTAGTGGTGTCCCTCAAGGGTCCGTCCTGGGACCAGTACTGTTTAACATTTTTATCAAAGACATAGACAGAGGGATTGAGAGCACCATCAGCAAGTTTGCAGATGACACCAAGCTGTGTGGTGTTGTCGATACACCGGAGGGACGGGATGTCATTCAGAGGGACCTGGACAGGCTGGAGAGGTGGGCCCAGATGAACCTCATGAGGTTCAACAAAAGCAAGTGCAGGATTCTGCACCTGGGAAGAAACAATCCTCAGTATAAATACAGACTGGGGGATGAGGTATTAGAAAGCAGCCCTGAGGAAAGGGACTTGGGGGTGCTGATTGACGAGAAGCTGGACATGAGCAGGCAATGTGCTCTCGCAGCCCAAAAGGCCAATCACATCCTGGGCTGCATCAAAAGAAGTGTTGCCAGCAGATCCAGAGAGGTGATTCTGCCACTTTGCTCTGCTCTGGTGAGACCTCACCTGGAGTACTGTGTGCAGGTCTGGAGCCCTCAATATAGAAAGGACATGGACCTGATGGAGCGGGTCCAGAGGAGGGCCACCAAAATGATCAGGGGGCTGGAACACCTCTCTTATGAGGACAGACTGAGGGAGCTGGGGTTGTTTAGCTTGGAGAAAAGGAGGGTCTGGGGAGACCTCATAGCGGCCTTCCAGTACCTGAGGGGGGCCTACAGGAAGGCTGGGGAGGGTCTGTTTACAAAGGCCTGCAGTGACAGGACGAGGGGCAATGGTTTTAAGCTGGAGAAGGGGAGATTTAGATTGGATATTAGGAAAAAATTCTTTACCATGAGGGTGGTGGAACACTGGAACAGGTTGCCCAGGGAGGTGGTTGAGGCCCCTTCCCTTGAGATATTCAAGGTGAAGCTCGACGAGGCCCTGGGCAACCTGGTCTAGTTGGGGGTGTCCCTGCTGACTGCGGGGAGGTTGGACCAGATGACCTTTGGAGGTCCCTTCCGGCCTGGACCAATCTATGAATCTATGAATCTATGAATCTTTGCCTGTGGCAAACATACGGTGATTCATTTTAGCCTAGTCTGAAGTGTTAAATTACATTATTCTGCATTTGCCCAGGGATAAACTGACTCAGCATTTAGACTAAGCATTTACTGTAGGGTTTGCATCCAGACAATTACCTCAGCTTAGCTGATGCTTGGTAACTTGTTAAGCCACAGTGTCCTAATTACAAGTCTGAGACCTAAGGCTCTCATAAGACAGACTGGGATTTTAAGATAACTTTGGCTTCTTATTGGAAGGTTGGAATAAATTCCAGAGCAAAACTATTCTAAAACAAAGCTCCACATTACAATCTCCCATCATGTAGTCAGAATAGTTTTGTATATAAAACAGGAGTTGCAGCCGTTTCTTTTCTAATCCAAACTGTCCACCAGAATAGAGAAAGAAGATGAAAAACTACCCTTGGCATAGCAATTAGAGACTTTTGAAAATTCAAGCAGTCATTCCCCACTTTAAACACAATTCAGCAAAGTGTTTAAGCTCTGACTTGAATGAGATGACTTAAGTGATTAAAATTAACCATGTGCTGAAGCATTTTGCTGAACTAAGACCTAAGGGGGAGAATAATGTCTTGGAACTATGGCAATTCTTCAGCTGAAAGAACACAGAAGACCCTTGCTCTGGGTACCAAAATTATACTTATTAGGCATTTTTGAGCTCCAGAAACAAAAGACTGCTTTGACGTGGCCTGTGCTGCAACTTTTGGTTATGAATGAGTCTGGTCTTTTGCAAGTTGCAAAATAACTTCTTAAAGAAAGTGTCTTCCCTTGGCAGTTAAGAGATAGTACATTACCTTTGATGACTCTGCAATACCGACAGCAATAATTTAACCCAGTTATTATGCAGTTTGGTTTAACATGCTCCGAAAGGTGTGTGTACAGCAAAGAATCCTGAAATGATTTTTTGCTCTTTGCTTATTAGGATCAGTTCTGACAGCAGCATAATCTGAGGAACTTCATCACTTGCTTGAGACTGACACAATATAATTTAGAATAATTTTCGGCACAGTATAGCTCTTAATACATAGAAACTAAAGTCATTCATGTTATGCATCAGGATGCATTCCCATATGTTGCCACTGAATTTGTTAATATTCTGTACTTAAACAATGCACAGATACACAAAATAGGCCTTTAATTAGTTTGAACCAGTCCTCGTGGCTGGGCCATGATGTTTTGGTGGGGTAACGTCAGAGAATGTGCTTGCTCCTCCTGAACCATTCACCACACATAACATGTACATCCATGACTTTTATGACCTTACAAATTCTTCTCTCATTCATTTACCATGGTAAATGACAATCATTTACCATGGCAAATGCGACTGCAATACCAAGGAAAGAAACTAGGAAGACTACAGTAGAAATTCAGTTCTTGTAAATATTCCAGGCATTCATGTTAGGCATCAGCTGTGATTGAAATATGGGGTTTGGGGATTTTTTATGTTTTGCTAGATGATTACTCTGTTTTGGATAATTACTGAAGCATGGCTTGAAAGAAATGCCTTTACTCTGGATCTGGGAGTTTAAGGGTGACATAGAATCATAGAATTGTCTAGGTTGGAAGGGACCTTTAAGACCATCAAGTCCAACCATTAACCTAACACTGCCAAAACCACCATTCAACCACGTCCCTCAGCATCCCTTTTAAATACCTCCGGGGATGGTGATTCAACCACTTCCCTGGTCAGCCTGTTCCAATATTTGATAACCCTTTCAGTGAAGAACTTTTTCCATCCTGAACCTCCCCTGGCACAACTTGAGACCATTTCCTCTTGGCTTCTCCCAGCAAAAAGGTAGCAGGACCATTAGCCCAACTGAAGTGCATCTACACTAACATGCACCACATGGGCAACAAACAGGAGGAGCTGGAAGCCATTGTGCAGCAGGAAAACTATGATGTAGTTCCAATCACAGAAATGTGGTGGGATGACTCGCATGGCTGCAATGAATGGGTATAAACTCTTCAGAAGGGATAGGCAAGGAAGGAGAGGTGATGGGGTGGTCCTGTATGTTAGGGAGTGTTATGAATGTCTAGAACTTACAGTAACATGTAGAGTCCTGCTTTTGAGAGAGAAAGTGGTAAAGGGAGCATTTTCTTTGCAGCCAACTTCCCTGTGCTTTTTGTGCTATGTAGTAAAGGCAAGATGGCTTCGACCACCTAGTCTGGTGTCTTGCTGCTGCAATTCCTTCGTGGTCCCATTATCAACAATGAATTAATTCAGGCCAATAATCCACTTGAAAGTCAAAATTAAACCCTAACAGCACATAAGAAGAGCAGACCTCGTGTATCCTGTGTCAAGCTTGTAACTGCATTGAGCTACCACATACCTATCAGCATGATATCTGATCTTGACTTAGGCATCAGGCAAAAGAGAACCCAGGCCATTCCTAGATAAACTGTTCCACTGTTTAAAAATGTGCAATTTATTTCTGCCCTCAATTTGTCACTCATCTTACAGTGTCTGGATTATGTAAGGTCTTAATTTACTAGATCAATCTTGTATTAATAAAGCACTCTAGCAAACAGAAAGGGAAGAAATTTCAAGAGACCCTCTAGCCCATCTCCCTGCCCTAAGGTAAGTCCCACTCTGCCTGTGCCCTTCCTAAGACCTCCTAAACCATGATAACTGTGCCATCTCCCAAGGCCTCTAAGCAAGATCTCTCTTTACTATGTCAGTCATAATACTTCAGGGAGTTTTACATATTTCAACTATTTTGATGGTGTGGTGACTCTTCATGGAGGAAACCCTACCTCAGACAGTAGCCCCAGCAGCATTGTGCTGTGCTGGGTGTCCGTCTTGGGTGTCTAAAGCAGTGAAGTTCCTGCTTGTCAGTCTTTGGGACTTGCTTGTCTACCTTCCCCAGAGACACCTTCTCAAGAACGATTCTTCTAAATGGCACTGACATTTTGGAAACTTCAGCTCGTCACCCCCTCTGACAGCAAGTGGGTTTCTGGTTCCTGTGGGGATTCCAGTGGTTTTGCCCTGGGTATTAAGTTCCATAATCTGCTTCATTTTTAGAGGAGCTGAAAATGCCTGGCACATCCAGCCCTGGTGCATGAGGTCTGGCAAATGCTGCTGATGATGAGGTTTCTCACTTGAAGGAAAACACTGCAATTAACACTACATTAATTAGCAGTAGAAAAAGCAAGTTATTTTTGGAAGTAGGTGCTTGCCCACTCAGAAGCATCCAGGAGATCCAATATACCCTTCTGCTAACAAAGTCACGTTAGCCTCCCAGACTAACCAGTCCAGAAATGGAGAAAGATGGTTTAAATTGGGGCAACTCACTATGCAGATCCAGATTTTGAGAATCCATTTTCTGGCACCCTGACCCAAAATTCTACTGGCGTAGAAAAGGAAACCCTGGGGTGCCAGTAGAATCAGAAGCTAAAAAGTGGCAGGGACTGCCCTGCTTTTTATAATTCTGCTGTCATGGGATAGAAGAACCAAAGCTTCAGCATGTGCTTGGCTAGAGATCTAAGTCTGCTTTTAGAAATCCATACTCGGCTCTTTTTGGACAGATAAAGTCTCTTTGAAGCAGAAAAAAAGTGTTTACAGAACCTGGCTTGTCTAATTTACCAGCATAAGAAGAGGTGGGTCTCTGCCTGATGTCACTTTTCACATCCAGATAAGAGGAGCGTGCCAGGGCAACTTTCTAGCTGTCTGTGGTCAGTGGCATGCTGGTCTCATGAGGAGGTTTCCTTGGGGAAAGGATATATAATACATAAATGTAAACCACAGGATAATCTATTAGAATGGCGGGAGAATGAAGCTATATGCAAAAATAAAAAAACCCAGAAATGCTAACTGCTTGAGTTTGTCAGACCTGTTTATGAAGCTGGTTTAGGTGGTGTTTTAATGACCCCCGTGTAAGCTCATCAGAGGTTCAAGTCAGGAGTAACAGCAGTGTTACCCTCACGTACCGGTAGCACAAAGCCTAATTGCTGCCGTTCCTGAGTCTCAGTGTGCCTGTCGTCTCACTGGCCAAGTTCTGGGTATTGCTGACTCTGTGAGCAGCTCTGGGGACTTGGAGAAGGAATAAATTAATGCTCATCATTGAGAACTGGGGAGGAATTTTCCAATGGAAGTGTTTGTTGTTGGAAAATGTGGGTTCATCGACAGCTGCACACGTGGCAAGGGTGGACTGACTTCAGTGACACTTTTTTCTTTTTTTTTTTTTTTTTGGGCAAGAACAGTTTTCAGGTCCAGCATGGAATTTTTATTCAAAAACAGAGCAGAAAACAGCAGCTTCAGAGTGCTCATTTCTCCAATGATTAGCGTGTGAACTCATAGATGGAAAGCATGGGTTTAAGTCCCTCTTGCATCTGAATTGACTTTCGTGTCCCTGCGTCTCTAGCAGATCCCCTCACTCTGGAGGTGGTTATATGGGGAGAAGAACATGATCCCTCTTGCTGGGGAGGGCTGCTCCGTCTTTGTTTTGCTTTGTTTGTTTGTTAAGAATACAACATTATTTCATGCAGTAAGAGAAAAAGAAAAACAAAGTTCTTGAAATCTCAAGTCATGCCAGGACATATTTTCTACCCAGCTACTTGCCATAAATAAAACTGACATTTTATATCTTGGCCATTACAGCTAAGTGACTGCCATGATTTTTTTTTTCTCCTTCTTAATAAATTAGAAGCCATGTTAACACACACTCGCTACCAGAAAATTTGGGCTTGTTTCAGTTGGTGCAAAACAGAGATACGGAAATATCAATTTAGAAAGATACACAAGGGGCTTTTTCTTTTTTTCCTGCCAAGCTCAATTTTCATTTGGGTGAGTTGTCTGCAATCCAGATGGTATCTTTGAGGAGGGATGAAGACAGACATGATTTTTTTTTCTCTCTCTTTTTCTTCGAAGAACCACGTTGAAAATACATTTGAAAAGGGGGCCATTTAGAGAAGACCTGTTTCAGGAGATCCCAGTTTTAATTCTGCAAAGGTGACTAGCACAGCTTTTTTTCCATACAGTTCTTTTAATTTTTCTAAGTCCTCAACTGGACATTAAGTGACTCACCAGCTTTTAGAACATTTTATTGCAGCTGAAACATTTCTCACTGTGCCCCTTGGCAATGGATTTTATGCTGCAATTTTGTCAAAAAGTTTGCATGAGGAACTGAAAGATTAAAGAAAAGAAAAACTTATGTCTCCATCTATAACTGCCTAGCTCTGCACATCTGGAGAGTACCTGGGGATGGGATCTTTTCCTTTCCTGGCACAGATCCGAGTTTGATCCTATGCTTCCATCACATTACACATTTTAATGCATTTCTCTGCATTCTCAGACAGTGATTTTTATGAGTAAATAACATCAATAATTAATAGCTCAGAATGTCAAGCTCTTGAGCTCAAAATTGGGTTGCACAGTGAACAGTGGAGTTCACTGTCTCAGCATGAAAACGGGCTTGTATCTGACAGAACCAAGTTAAATTCCTGCCATGGATTTTTTTCAGTCTTTGTGATGCCTCTGGAGCTAAGATTGGGCTTTGCACATATATACAAACACACTCAATGGTATATGGCTTTTAGTAAGACCCTTTCATTTCCTCTGAGTTCTGGACTCTGTTCATGCAATGACTCATGAGCAAACAGCTTTGCAGAACATATCCTTTGATTTGTAGTGCTCCCTGCTGTGCCTCTGCAAAGTCTTTTATTTCTTTGCAAAGTTTGCACAGAACACTTTCATAACTATAATCTCCCAAAAGCTAAAATCAATGGGAGCTGTATCCATTACACTAGGGATGCATTTGTCTTGCAGTTTTGGACTTTGAAAATTGGAAGCTTTGAAGCATTCATCATTGAAGGCATCATGTGAAGAACACATACTATCACTTAGGAGCACAAATCCCGTTAGCTTTCAGTGGAGATCAGGTACTAACAGCAGATTTTTAAACGATGTTTTTTAGATATCTAGCAGGAGTCTAAGGTGCTTAAGCCTCCTTTTTAAATTCAAGCTTTCCAGCTATGTTTGTGCTGCCTCCAGTAGAAATACTTGAGTTCAGAGCAAGCCAAATGCTTTGAGATGGTGGCACCTGCACTTAACATCAGACCCCAAGTCCCAACAAGGTTTTACCACCTCAAAAATGCATTTACCTGACTGAAAATTCTGAATTCAGCTCAGAAGCCAGACCTGGCCTAGCTTTTTAGCTCGAACTTCTGGCAAGTGAAGGGAGGCTGACAAACCCCATTTTAGCCTCTCCAGACATAGGCATGGTGAAGGGGAATGGGTTAGCTTATGTGGCAGGTAAGGGGTAGCCTTGGGTGCTTTCCATAATGTCCGTCCATCTTTTCTCCCCAGCTCCCATTTCAGTGGCATTTGCATATCTAACTCCCCCAGCTGCCCTAGCAAAACCTGGTAGTTGCAAACAGCACTGGCAGCAGCATATTTTCTCCCGTCCTACCCAATGGCACCTGAACACTTCATGAATGCTGAGGGATCTGGGCTTTGCAATACCTCTGCGGAGAGCAGGCATGTAGTACATGCTCTTATTGACAGATGGAGAACAGAATGATGCAATTATTTAGCAGAGATTGTCACAAAAATCTCCAGATAAGTGAGTATTGATATAAATTATTTTATATTTCTTTGGAAGCCTCCTTCTCCTTGCCTCACAGTTGAGGGACAACTAAACATTGACTGGCCAGTGAGAGCTAGATGGGAAATTTTGTCCCAGACATCTTTTGTTCTCTCTTATTACAGGACACTTTACTGTGTTGGGGACTTCAAAAGACTGCACCAGATAAGCAGAGGAGAAACACAGATTAGCTGAGACATCAACAAGCATTGGATGAGGTCAATTAAAAGCCAAATTAAACAAATGGAGCTTTCAACTGTGATCCAGACAGGAAGAAGCAGCCGAGTTGCAAGGGTTGGAGATGAAAAGAATTCCAAAAGGCTGATGCAGAACAGGAGCATGGGAGTGGGAAGGGCAGGGGGAGCCGGAGGGGAGAAGTACCTTCCACCCATTGTCTTCAGGACAGGACCAAAACTCATCTGGATCAGTCCTACCTGGAGGAGCTGGAAGGGAAAAGCCCCAGCCAAGCTAAGAACCGCTTCAATGCCTACAGAAAGGAAGGCAAAGAAGAGTCCTGGAGTAGGGGTAGGGGTGAGGGAGGGCGAGGACAAGCTGTGCTGCCACAAGCAGAGCAGTGGCCTTACAGTGAGAAGAGAAGGGTTTTTTGCCAAGTGGATTCTGGGTCACGTAACCGGAGCTGAGCTGCTGAGTCACTTTGCAGAGCCTTCCAAAAGCCACTTTGTCTACCTCCTGCTGCCACAGTCAAACCCATCTTGAAACAGGGGTCAGGACAGCCGGGAACCATGCTGTGAAAACAAGGTGCTGGCTGAATATGCCAGAGCTGACCATGTGAAGGGCTTGATGTTGAGCCCACAACAAGGCCCTCTGACTCAACCGTTGAGTACCCCTGAAATGCTGGGATAAAAACAGTGGAAGTGGGAAACACTATTTTGTTTCATAGTGGAGTTTTTTCAAAAAGTTTTGGCATTTTGCTTTGTCCATCCAATCCACTGATTTGTGTGAGAGATCAGGCTGTGTGGAAATATTGACATGATAGGACCTCTGAGGAGGTAATATACAGTGCATGGAGTAATAAATATTATACTTTTCAGGGGTTGTTGGCAACACTGCCTCTAAGTAAGAGGCACATGTAGCATATGGAAAAGTCTGTCCTATCAGAAGCAAGTCCAGATGGGTTGAAGGACAGGCAACTGTTTACCCTGTATGCTCCAGCATCCATCAATTTTTGGTCTAAGTGGCTTCTAGGTCTTGTTCTGCTCCGGTTCTACTATATCAGAGAACTGTTCGCTCCCTGGAATATAGTTGGCATACAGGTATTTGAACATCGTGTTTGCTGTTCAATGGATCACCCATCAGACAGCATCCATCTGGTCTCTCACTTAGAGCAGGCTTCTCAGATTTTTGAGTCAAACAGTGGTTGTTTTCTCAATTCTCCTTTCTGTTCTTCAAGGCCTTTTTGAAGTGTGGACAACTGAAGCAAAAGCTGTCCTTGAAGCAGTGGTAGAAGAAAGTGCTTTGTAAGCAGGTCACCCTTCCCCTTGGCTGCCTTGATGATATATTTTGCTAACATCTCCTGGGTTTAGCCCCCTGAGTATAAAAAAAAAAAAAAATTACTTTTATTCAAATGACTGTTCCAAACCCCTTTCTAGAGTCACTGCTTTCCTTGCTTTGGTCTTCCAGCTCCCAAGTTTGACATATACTTGTATCCTTGCTTTCTAAATGGCAATAATATTAATGATTTCAAAATTACTGTCTTCCAGCCTCTGCTTCCGTGTGGGCCATCTGACTCCATTGAGAAACTTCAACTAATGGAGTATAATCTCAAAGACATTTTGTTTCTCAAAAATAAGGGCAGATTAGAGGAGCTATAGACATGAACTAATACTCTCTTGCCAAGGGAAAAGCTACAGCGTGATCCCAGTGACTATCTATTATGCTTGGTCAGAAGGTCCAGAGTTTGGAACCAGGTATGGGTATGTGACCACTTACCAAGATCTAGGAACAGGAGAGGAGATGACGAAGACGCTATGGGATGTAGGAACATGGCAAGCAGTCATACAGGAGAGAGAGGGTTATTGCATGGTAGGGAATGACAGGGGAGATGCTGGACACAAATCCATAGGGAAAGAGTTTTCATGACTTTCTATGTCCAGGGGACGTTTCATTTGCCTGGATCAGAACACAGTTTACTTGAACAAACCCTTCCTTGCAAAGCAATCTAGTTCCTTTTTCTGCCTATTTACTGCTATCACAAAGACCAGAACCTGGAGGCCCCTTCAATTACTGCCCTTCAGTATCTCAGTTATCTTCCTCTTTTTCCTAAGAATCATAGGACAAGCCTGATGTCAAACTCTTCCCTTCAGGCTGATTTCCATCACTCCCAGAATTATGTTCAAACACACATATAGCCCAGTAATTAACACGAACTATCATGAGCTGACATGCATCTCTGTCTGTGTAGCAGTATCCTCCACGCCTCCAGAAGATGGATGGATTTAAATAGCATCTTTGAAGACAGCTGAAGCAAGTTAATTAGGGATTGACTAACACAGTAAAACTATTTTTAGCAGTCAATTTATATCTGGTTACCTTGTTACGGGAAGCTTATGCAATGCTAGTAAATTCTTAACTAAGGAGATAGATGGGACACCAAAATTATTTCACTGTTAACTCTTCGAGTCTCTCTTCAGAATAACTATAGGACTTCAAAAAGTAATACTTTTGACAGAGAGAGATTTATTTTCTTACTGGTGTTGGAGTTGCAAGGGGTTTATTTTTTCCCTCTAGGTTTTCTCTGAAGCTATGCAGGCTACCAATAAGAAAATGGAAATTCATGATGAAACACCTGCCTCCAGGAGCAATTTCTTGAAATATGCTTCCAAATCTCACAATCCTCACCAGTGTTTTATGTGACCTAGCAGTACCAGCATTTTGGGGAGAACATTTTTAAAAGACTGGTATTTTAACATACACACACAAAATAATTTTTTTTGAGCAGCAGGAAAGCATTGCTATGGCCATGCTGACCTGAACAGTCCTGGGCTGACAGTCCCAGAAAGTGAATAGCTTTTCACAGACAGAAAACACCGGGCAAAGCAAACTCCCATTAATCTTCTGCCTCTCCAGGGAGGGAAGGAGGATGGAAGAGGAGGCCTAATTCTAACTTTGTTTTTACCTTTGCAACTCTGCTAAGATTATCCCTGGATCCAAGTAAGGACGGAGTTTGGCCCACTGACTACTGAGCGAGAGTAGGGGCTGATGCAATTGAACCCATATGCAGAGGCAGCCGGCCAGTATGGCAAACTGTCTTGGGAGCCAGGGCACGATGCTGTGAAATGCTTGATCCAGGACAGCAAGATGTTTTCCTTCTTTGCAAGCCCTAATATGAGAACAAGGCACACTGAGTATATATAGCTCTGGGGATCTGGATGGAGAGATTTTGTGTCCTCCAAAAAAAATATAAATAAATAATTTGCTGGACAAAGGGGATCAGCATTGCCCAGCTTGGAAGGAATCTCTTTTTTTGGAAGGCTCAAGGGAGGGCAAATGGCACCAAGCCACTTCTAAAAATTGATTTGGAGGGCAAAGCATGTGCAGGTTTCCAAGCAATGAGTAAGCACCATGACATCAAGGAAAGGTTTTGTCAGTGGGATGAAGAATTCCCACCGGTGACGTGTCTCGGGGATGCAGAGCCAGGTAAATGGTAGAAGCTCCCTGGGGAGAGACTCTTGAAACATGATATCACATAACCCTAGAAGATGCCGTTCAGACTTCTCTAGAGAGATAGGGAAGATTATTTCATAGGATCACAGATAAGGGCAGAACCAAGGTCTGTCTAATGCCATGTGGTGCCCTGGTTCAAACAGTCAGCGGCACCAGCAGAGCCCCACAAAGGAATAAAATGTTAGAATCACATCACCCTCATGGGATGAAACAACCCCAAATCCTAAGTTAGGTCTTTGTCTGATCTTTAGTAATCAAAATTGGCCTGCACTAGGTAACAGTGGGTCTAACATCTGAAAGGGTTATTACACTGAAAAGGTTTTTAAGCACTGGAATAGGCTGCCCAGGGAAGTTTGTGAGGCACCATCCCTGGAGGTATTCAAAAGATGGGTTGACATAGTGCTTAGTGACATGATTTAGTGATGGGGCTTTTTTATCAGAGTTAGGTTGATGGTTGGACTAGATGATCTTAAAGGTCCCTTCCAACCTAGAAAATTCTATGATTCTGTGATTCTATGATCCCTTTCAGAATCACAATAATTAATTCCAGTAACTGTGAAAAAGCTCATATTCAACAGACAATGCAGAAACTTTTTTTGTTTTCCCTTTAATCTTGCTAAGGTTTTTTTGGTAGCTACATGCCAGGGCAGAGAGTTCTGCAGTTCACCTGCATGCTGTGTTAAAAAATACACACACACACACACATATTTACTCTGTCCCGGTTCTGAGTTTGTGTTGCTATTTAATGTCACTGAAAGGAGGATTCCACTGCTGTTCCCAAACGCTTAGCTCCTTTGACCTGTGCAGGCGTGGAGGCAGGATCAGTCCTGTACCCCTCAATGGCAGCAACTGCGCTGCTGGAGCAAACTCACCTCCCAGCTTCTGGCTTCCAGCTGCAGTAATCAGCTCTGTTTTCCGAGGAAAGCAGCCCTGCCTGCAGCACCTCGCTAATTGTGCACCACATGTGGGTGTGTGGAAGTAACTTGACTCATGCTGCCAGTCAACACCACTAACGCAGGAGGCACAAGGCTTGACCGCCCTTGTAACTATTATCTTATCTGCTGGAGCTGATGGATGCTGTTCTTACAAGTGAAGTACCTAATCCTCTTTTATCTCTCCTAAGCGCTGGGCCTCCATGTTAGCCTCAGGCAAGCCCAATCCCTGTATTAATTATTGGTTGCATTTTCTTAAAGCCCCTCTTCTTCTTTTCTTTTTTTTTCTTGGTTTCAGTCACTCCTAAGTGAAATCCTGTCACTCACCCTTCCCTCATAACGGCCTCACATCTGTTTCTGTAGTCTCTCGGTATCACAGCAAGCTCTGATTTTGCAACAGTAAGCAGATTTGGGGGTCTGAGGGCATTTTTGGGAGGGGATGTTGGCAGATTAGAGATGCAGAACTTGTGATTAACAAACTGAACACACCTTCATGATGGCATCAGACTAGAAGCCAAACTGTCAAGGAGCAAACCTCAGCTCCACACCTTCAATCTTGCTTCTCACCTGCTTATGCTGGTTCCACTCCACTGTGCTACTGAATCTACATGTGTGACCTGGGGCTTTACATAGCAAAACAAACAAGAAGGAAAAAACAGGTATATATCTGGCCCAGAAAACACCTCCCCAACTCCCCTTTCCTGTCCTACTCCCAGCAGCTTCAAAAATGAGAGATGGTGAGCACTGGTAGAGAGTTCACAAGCCTGTTAAAGGAGTACCATGCTACTTTCTATGTAGCACAGCACAGGTGCAAGGAAAACCTCAGGCATGTGCATTTCTTATTTTCCAAATGTAAATGATATCTTTGTAGTAACCCCAGGCCCAAGCCTAAAGCAGCTCCCAAGAATGAATGTCTTTTGCTGTGCTTGCCTCTCTGTCTGCACCGTCAGCATACAGGATCCCTCAGCTTTACACCTCCTCCTGTGTGCTTTCTATCACTTTCCAACCACCCTTGGCATAACCTCAGAGAGGTCACATCACAGTGCTCGCTACAGTAGGGCCATTTGTTCCAGATTTGGGATGGATTCTTGCCCAATTTCCCCCCACCTGCAGAGCAAGCACCCGTGGCCACCTTGGCTGTTCCCAGCTGTAGCTGGATTTCCAAGGGTAACTTTCACAATTTGGCTTTGATCAAAGCACCTGGATCACCTCCTTTCTTCTGCTTCTAAGATGAAGTTGGAAAGCTTTGAGGCTCTTGAAAATGCCTTCAACTTCTGGAGAAGCAACCTCTCTTCTCCTCACCTCCCCTGTGCCTGACATGGACCAGAGTGGCAGAGGTGGCAGGCCTGATTTCCCCCCATCATTTACCCCTGCAAAGAGACTCACTGGCTTTGGACTATCTCCTGCTTCTACTGTTGGAAAGCCTCAACGTCACCTCCCGCTCCACTGACCACTCTCACACTGAGTCATGGCTCTGCACATCCCTATCCCTTACACATCTGCAGGGAGGTTACTTGAGGCAAAGGGGAGCATGGCTTTCTCTGCTACTGTGCCTGGGAGGAAGCTCCAGAAGTTCCCTGCTGTAGGGTGAGGAACTGGCTGCTAAAAGGAACTGTCTCCATGTTGCAACCTGCTCTCCCTCTGACTCAGTCCAAAGCAAACCAGTTAGGGCAATGTCAGGCAGTTTCCCACCTTAAGGACTCTCCCAGCTCCCTTCTGTAGCCTTCCACCAGCTGCAGCTGTAGGTATGTGTATATATATAGATGTATACACACGTACACAGATACACACACACCTATATAAACTAAAATCACCACTGATTTAAAAGGGAAAATTCTGCACACCCAAGCAGTTACCCTAACTTTGGTAAGTCGAAGGGCTGGTTTGGTGTCATCTTTCCTGTCCACAAATCATCCACTGGAAAAATAATTATTAAACAAAAAAGCCATGTGCAGTCCTGCAAATGGGCTCGGCATCTCTGCTCTCTCCCATTCCTTCCATATAGGGTTGTTTGCTCAGGGTTTACAGATAAAAACATACAAGACCTGCCAAGGTACTCCATCCTACATCTTGGGTCACCCTGAGCAAGCAAAGGATGAGCCCTACCTGTGCCCTGTGTGTCAGGCTTATTGAGGAGCTGGTTTCAGTCCAGCAGAGCTGGCTGAGTCTGGGTTGGGAACCTTTTGCACCTGGAAGTTTCATTGCCAGGAGTGGGAGGTGACCCAGCATCTAAGGCAGGATGTACGTCACACACTAGTAAGGATGTAAGCTTTTAAAATGTGCATATTCAGGTCTGAATATGACTTCAAATTATGATAAATGCTGTCTTTATTGCTTCAGTTATGCTACTGAGGTAAGCATACCTCATGTATTATTCCAAATTCTCTGATCTTGTCTCTGTGCTTGATTTTGGTATATGGATGTATAACATGAGTCTGTCTATCCTCACTCTTCAGAGAACTTCTTAGTGCTGTGGTGGGGAGGAACAAGAAGTGGAAGTGTCCATATATTTACAACTTTTTACAGAACAACATCGGGAATTTGTTCTTAGCCATCCCCCAAGACTAGCTGTAAGGGAGCACAGCCCCGATTAGATGTTGGAAAATCTACATGAGACAGGACTTCAGGAAAGTCCCAAAGACAGAACAAATGAAAACAGGTGTGCATTTCCTTAAACAAAACAGAATTCAAGGAGTCTCCCTTACCAAGACTTCATGTCCTTGAGTTTGCTAATTCCACTGCTCAAAAGCTCTTTTATTTCATTTCCTCCAAAGCTTTGTTTCACAGTTCAGTTCCACTGGGATTGCGATGGTTCTTGAGATGTCAGACCTCAGCATCAGCCCGTGTGTGCGTGTGCCTCAAGTTTTGGAGAGCAGTGCTGACAAATGTTCTCAGAATCCTCTGGCATTGTACTGAAACAATGCAAAAAAAAAAAAAAAAAAAAGAAAGAAATCATCTTCCTCCTCATTTTTACAGTGGAGATGTTGGGCCTCATGCTTCTATTCTTAATCTGTAGCACCATCTTTTGAGGGGATGCTGTACTCCCAAGCAAATACACTGAGGATCCCAGAGGATCCCCATGGGGCCTTGCTGGCCACAGTCAGAGTTGGCTGAAAAAAATTGTGACAGAAGCTGTTTTCTATTGGAAAGGGACGTTTCAAGGCTAAATGTTTCTTGGGAACGTGTGATGCTGAGTAAATTTGTGACTGAAAAACGTCAGGCTGCTGCAACAGCAAGAAAGACTTACTTTGTTCCAAGTTTTTTAGGTCGTTCAGTCCCAACTTGTTTTTGTCCAGCTCACATTTGTATTTGGGTAGAGGGTGCCATGTGTATTGATACTTTCTATGCAATATTTACATAGCTGTATGTAATGTTTTAGTATAATATTTTGGTATTGCTAAACTGTCATTTTGGTGTTTTCAAATGGAAAATTTTATTCTTGGGGGGGAGGGGAGGAAATAGAGAAATGTTGACCTTTTTGGACTGATTCAGGGTGGAACACAAATGTCTAAATGCCAGAGTTTTCTGCAGGGCAGTACTTCTCCATTCCAACCAGCTTTTCCCCTCAAGCACAGAAGATATTCCTCATCCATTGTCCCTCCCCGTTATTAATGGCATCACCATCCATACAAAGACAGCTTCACTGTGCTCAACCTGTTACGCTTAGTAGCTAATAATTGCTTCATGTCATGCTTAAGCTCTGAAGGACTTTGCAGGGAAGCGAGTGAATGTCTGTGTGCAGTGTATGCCTCTCTTCACTTCATCCTGGATCTCAACCAAGGCTGGGGGAAGGGAAGACACAGCAATATTTATGACGATGTGTTAGTAACCTGCAATGATGAGAACGCTGTGCAATTACTGACTCTTCTATACAGTGCTCTGGGGTGAAATATTCACACCCAACAGATAATGGGGAAACTGAAGCATGGGGAAGGGAGGTGATTCTTCTACAGTTACACTCCAATATCTTCACTTTTTCCTTTCAAAACTTCATGAAAGGCCGTGGAATAAAAGAGGTCGCTTTCAGGGGAGTCGGTTCTCATTCCCATTTAGGTAGGCACTGGCTGTCAGCTCAAGGATGCTGCTCTGAACCACCTTCAGAGTGCTACACAGGCTTGAGGAATGGGTGGTCATCTACTGAGCTGTAGGAGACAGGCAAGGTCAGTGAAGCCATAAGCCAGAACCTGTCATGGTGGAAGCCCGTGGATCCTGTGGTGCAGATGGTAATGGAAGCATCTTCCAAATGCTAGCCATGACTAGAGAGGAATATAAGCAAGGAAAAGGTTTCCACTTTCCCTTTATTTTTAATTCATCCCCTTTTATCTGTCTGGTTTTATAGCTTTACATTGGAAGGAAGCCTATTTCCTGGTACGTACAGCAGCTTGACTGAGCATAGCTTGGCAACAGTGCCTGTTGCTTTAGGGAAGAACAGAGCATATTCTCATTGTACGTGTTTTCCCTTGGAAACATTTCATCCTGTCTATATAATTCTATATATGGCTCCCAGCCATGCCACTACAAGCTGCAAAAACATCAGCTTCTATATACTAACGATGTCAGGCCTATTTAATGACTGAACCCAGGGCCATCAAGAAATTACTTATGATTCTCTAGATTGTCTTCCTCAGGCAGATTTGGGCTTTTTTGGTCCAGCATAAAGAAGGAAGTTATTTTGCCTTTTTGGAGGAGACCCTCAAAATGGTCATTTCTTCATTGCATACCTCCTTTGCTGCTTTTCACAATGATAAGAATATTAATTTTGATGTCCCAGCTAAATTCCAGTATTGGTAATTCTTGCAGTTCTCCCAGCTCTAAAAGGTTTCTTGCATCCGTCTCAAACACATCATGCAGAATGCCTGGGTCCCTCTCCCACAATGCAAGCTACATGCTTCTCCTGGTTTGAACTGGGTATGCCTGCGCTGAAGGACCTAATTCAGTCCTGTTCTTCTGCTAACAAGCTAAATGGAAATAAAAGGGAAGATATATGCCCCAGGAGCTGGCCAAGAGAAGAGACTCTTTGGAGTCCTGTCTCAGTAAAATGACAAAATAAAATGTTACATGTTCGGTTCAGGCCTTGTTTCATGTCTGCCCTAAATCCACGTCAATTTTGCTGTTAGTGACCATGTCAACGTTAAAACAGGAAATAGAAAGTTTGCAAACTTTCTTAGTGTTTCTCTCCCCCATGTGAGCATGGATTTCATCTGTTGTAACAGCTGCCCTAGTTAGAGAGGTACTGTTTCTCTGACTGCTTTCTGGCTCACATCCTCTGAAGTCACTCACAGAGCTGAGACCTTTTGTTTGGGTTCTTTACTGCATCACATTGAGTGCTCCCAGCTCCCAAGGTTAGTAACGCTACTCCAGATGTGGTCTTCATGGCAGCTGCCATGCCAGAACGACAGCTGTGAACACAAGGGGGATGTTTCCTCCAGAAATGGGCAGCTTCAGTTCCACCTCTGCCCTTGACCCTACAACCTTTGCTTGACTCATGCCATCCTCAGGCATAGCCTCAAGCGCCTGATACCTCCTCTCTCTGTCTTCTCCTCTGCTGAGTGGAAGAGTGTTTCCGTTCTGAGGTTAGTCTAATTGTTGGATCTTTTTCAGCTTCTTGACTGATCTGTCTCCTCAAACAGCATGTGCAGCAGAAGCAAGAGGAAGGGACCCCTCGAACTTTTCATTGATGTGTTCACTGCTGTCTCTTTGGCAGCTCTGCGAATGCCATGTTGTTCTTTAGGACATGGTGTTTGGCTGGAGAACACCCTGGCAAAAAGGGATGTTGAAAAATAGCAGTAGCAGCAACAGTAGCAACAGGTGGGGCTAGCAACCTTTCCCTGGGTGAGTATCAGATCTGTTACTCGTCTCAGCTGCTTGGCAGGTCACTGCTGGGTTACGTATCCGGTGGTGTTTGCATGGTGCTCTGGCCCGGCAACGTATATGCCAGATTTCTCTGGTTCTCTTTGCTTCGCTTTAGAGCGACAGCAGTGTGCTCAAAGGCTCAGCAGAGGTTTTACAGACTCTGAGCTGGAGCAGCCAAAAAATGTAATGTCCTCAAGTTTGAAACAACTTGTTCGTTTCACAGACATGTATGCATATGTACTGTGTAATTTCTCATCATTCAGCTTTGGCTCCTGCTGTCTGTAGCCATCAGAAGCGTCTACTTGAAATCCTGTTTTCTCCTGGGCATCATTGGTTGTTATCTCAGGGGTGACTCATTATCTGCCTGGATTTGTTACCAGAGGGCTTTTTTTGGTGTGAAATCTTTCTAGAGTGGAGTCATGGACTACAAAGCCAAGAAGGACCATTTTGGATCACCTAAAATAACCTCTGAGGTGTTCATGTATTGAGCTGCGAGTGTTGGCTGGTGACTGCAAGGGTTTTGCATACAGAAATGGATGCTTGCATTTTCAGTGCAAGTTTGCACTTGTCTGCCTTCTCTCAGTAACACTTTCCACGTTTAGGATGGATCCTAACAGTCCTTCTGTGGCCCAACAGTTATGGGGTGGAAGTTCTTTTCTCGAATGGAAATGGTCATCGAAGACAATGGACAATAAACATCAAAACTGTCATGGACTTTGAATGCTTTTGGTTCTCAAGAAGGACAGCTTAAGATGAAGTTTACATGGTACAAAGAAGTGAAGGACAGGGGTACTTTGAGTAGGACCCCAGAAGTGACATCCACATGGCATAAGGCACCACAGAAACATTGCCTTTTCATAAGCTGCCTTCTTAGCACAGAGTCACTCCCAAAATTGTAAGTTCAGTTTTTCAGTAAAGGCCCATCGAAGATTCTGCATCTATTTCTGAATCCAGGTTCCTTTATTTTCATTATTTATCACCAAGTGCCATTGATCAGTGTAGAAATGCCCCAAAGAACCTTGCTTGACCTTGCTGCCTTCTCTGGAATAAAGAAGTTCCTTCCCTACTGTTATGTGAAAGCTTCATACCAATGTGATTAACCCACCTATTTAAGGCAGACGTCCTTGGAGAATGGGAACATACAATAAGAGTATCAGGTGGCAGCTCACACTAAGGCTGAGAACTGTGTAGTGGGACAGGAGAGGAGATCTGTCCGTAAGAGTATCACACTGGACATGTTGGGTAAGAGTAATGGTCTGTTTGGATATGTTGTCTCTGATAATATTCAAAAGTGGATGCCTAGAGAAGGATATTAGAACAGGAGAAGCATCATCCTTTCCCCTCTACCCTTCTAGCCTCCAGCCATTGGAGATTACATGGGATCTCATGGGAGCTAAGGATGCCGTGGCCCAAAAGTGAACTGAACACTGATCTGTATGGGTAAATCAAATTCAAAGAGGACACCTGACTGGTCTTAGATCACCCAGTGATCCTTACTCACCTGCAAACATAAAAACAAAACCAGTAGAACTAACCCAAAGGTGAATGAAAGTGGTAGCACGCAGTAGCACCTGAACAGCTCACCATGTCAAACCTGCTTCCATGAACAGCATGGTCTTTCCAAGGCTCACTGCTCCCTATCAAACCTAGCGCTGAGCCCTTACAGAGCATAAATGCCTGTTCAAAGGCTGACTATGCCCTGAGCTAAAAGTGTAGTCAATCCTCACACATCTGGATGCCATACTGCATGGCTGAAAATGCTTCTTTTGACCATGATTCATGCCTCTTCATTTTTTCACTCTGTAAGCTTCTGTGAGTGACTCAAACCTGACACCCATGAAAGGCCTTTATTTCTTTATAATTCCTGTCAGACCACTAATTAATTGCTGTGTTTGTTCTTTAATACCTGGCCAATTAGCATAAGTAAATAACATGGGTAGAACAAGATGGCATGCAGTGCTAATAAAACTGCTGCAGTGTTTTTAATTGCCAGCTTAAAACCCTGTGAAGTCTTTAGCACAAAAGGAGGAGAACAAGGAAGAAATAGTCTGAACATCTAAATGATGAGCTAACTCTGTGAGCAACACTTCCAACTTGTGGACTACTTGTAAGAAGTCTACAAATAATAATATAAAAAATTTTTCAGCAGATATGAAATCAGGAGGGCTGGTGAGTCCACAAAAGTTGAAGACCAATCTCAAAGCACGGCCCATAGCTGGGTCCAGATCCTCAGTACTGGGATCACTGTACTTCCAGGCAGATTGCTATGTCTGCTGTTCGTTTATTTTACTGGCTCACTATATAAAATTACAGGGTGGAAAGAGCAGGAATGTCTAGGGAAACCTTAGATGTCACTGTAACAGCCCTGCTACAGTTCTAAAGCTGTATATATGCATTAACACAGTATTGCTTTCAAACTAAACCATATCCTGCCTCCTAGCTTGGCTTCTTACACCAAACTCTGGTTCAGAAATGCAGGTACATGGTTTCTGGAACAGAACCGCTTAGACTAGGAGTAAAGCTGTTCAGATGTCTCTGTGTAGAAATGCCCTAAGTGATGGGAAAAAGTAATAAAAACCCAGAAGCTTCTTGGAGACATTAGAAAAGAGAGGGTGGGATTTTTGATGTGTTCGGTGAGAGCCAAGAAAATGGAGGGGCACAGATTTGGGTTAATCATTAAATAAAAGGCAGGCCAAACATGAGGATGACGTTTCTCACAGCAAGAGCTATGAGGCCACAGAGCCGGCTTGAGGGAAGCACCATCACTGACTCATTTCAAACTAGCCTGAACAGATTAATAGAGAGAGCAGAGAAGCAGGCAAGCCTGGCAACAAGATTGGTGCTGACGATGCTGCTTGATCCAAGAAACTGTTGGCCCTTCGAATCTGAAGTTTTCTTTGATTCTGCAGAAGCTTTTAATAATTTTATGGATTTTTGCATAAAACAGCTTCAGTGTTGCATAAGGTCTCTATTAGCAGCTCCAGCCCTGAAGACGTGTCAGCAGTTCTAGTGTTGCTGCACTCGAAGGGGTTGGGGCTGCAAGCAATGCATACACCATGCAGGTATCCCCCATCACCACCCTTTTTTGAGGATGGGCTCAAAAATGGGATTTATGAATATGCTTTTCTTTTAATGTGAGTCGTCATTCTCTACAGACTATCGAAAAGCAGGCATAGGTGTTAGGGACTCTGATTCTTTCATGGTTCTCTTCAACTCAGACTTTGCAGCTGCTATAACGCCAAGCTTAGGCATTAAGATATAGTTCTCTTGGCCACAATTTTAAAGGCTTTGAGAGTTAAGCATCTCACAGTCTTTTATGGCTCTGCAGCTTACTTTGTGAGCTAAAGCCATCATTTAGCATGGAAATTCTCAGGTGTGAATCTGTGGTGCTTCCCCTAAGCTGGGGATTTCTGGAACTTGCGGAGTGCCTTTGGGATGTGTCACTGTGCATTTGCCATGGTCTTGTATCCTTCTCTCAGGATGTTTTTGTTACCTGCCTACATGGATTCTTGCCTGAATCTACATGGCTATTCTTATGTACCCAAGGAGACCTGGCAACTGCAGGAGCTGGCTACTAAAGCCATGCACAGCAGGATTTATATGCTTGCAGGGAGCATCTTGCAGGCACATGGTCTTCATCCTTATGTGTACAGACCTCATGTGAAAGTTTAACATCAGGTTTGACCCCTCAGTTATAGGACACAAGAAAGGCTGTTGGAAGCAGCAGGGCAGTTACAGGGAACATTTGGTATGAATTTTCCCCTGTTTTGCAGTTAATGAATCATTCCCGAGCCTGCCCTTCCACTGTTCTCATTATTCCAGTTCAGACTGTTGGGAAAAGAACTCTTTAGGAGATGGAGCAGAGACCGTTTTTATGTATTTAATTTGGTTGGCCAGAGGCAGAGGGAAGATGGACTGTGTGCCATTTATTAACTAACTTCTTGTCCACTACAAGTTTAAGCTTGGTCTCAAGGCAGTCCACAGTTTATCTCTGAATTCATAGGCTACTGTGAAGCTATAATGCTGCAAGGGTCCCAGAAGGTCCTTTCCTTTGGTGTAACCTAGGCATCCCACCTTTGAATGCAACCTGCAAGGAGTTGGAGGTTTGGCTATTCCAACAGAGTACAGTGCACAAGGGCCTTCTCTTTACCTTGTCCTGGGAAATGCTTGCTTCAGCTTTGGCTTACAGGTGCAATGAAACTGATTCAAGTAAAGCTACATGGCAAAATTTCAATCTTCTTACTAGTCGGTTAAAAAAAAAAAAGACAGGAAAAAAAGAAAAAGATAAGCTAAGGCAGCTGAAAAATAAATTAGGCACTTGGTGGTGAGGCAAGTACCTGGATTTTCCCTAGTTCTTCTGGGAGCATGGGACACATGAGACCCTCTGTGCTGCTATCTCCATCTTGGGTTACTGTGATGGTGATCCAGAGAAGGAAGACAACTCTGTGGTCATTCTATTAACTTTTGTGTTCTGTAGGGTTAACTCATCTTGATTTTAAACACCTCAAGTGTGGACATAACAAGGCAGAGGAAAGTGCCTTTCCGCTAATTGCATCTTTTTTTTCAAAGGGAAAATAAAACCACTGGCTTTTTGTTTAAAAACATCAACAGAACTTCACTGGCATATATACATGTATGTTTGAAAGCCAATTGAGGACACAACCCCACAATCCAAGAAAGGGTTAACTTTAGAGAACTATCGAGCTAGGCAGGACCATTTATACTGGCCTTCTTCTAGGAAATTCCCTGCAAGAGAAAATTAGAGGCAGAGGACAGTGTGTAGCCATAATCAAACCTTGTTTAGTTTGGCACATTCTCTATCTATTCCATTTTTACTAATCTGACTTGCTCTACTGTTTTTCTTGGATGGATGACTACAGTAATTATTCCATAGATATATGTAATATTTTAACATATACAGCTAGTGCAGTTGCTGCTTTGTCCATCCTTTGCTAAGCAAACTTCAGGGAATGATTTTGAGTGTGATGAATTTTCAGGTTTTGCTGGAATTCTTCTCCAGGGCTGGGCGGATACTCAGAGCAGAGGTTCCTCTAGAATTAGCATGAGAGAGGAGGGGAGAGTTTTTTCCTTCATGTGTCTCAGGCATTTGAGCTCTGGGACACTTGATGGGCACCCCTGAGATATGTCTGGGATTTCAATAGGGGAGAATCTGAAAATACTTTCATAGTTCATGCTGCATAATTGGCCCATCATAGAGAGCTTATTCTAAAGCAAAATTCTGCCTTATCTATGCATGCATCATCATCCCAGTAAGATTGAATTACACCTGGCCGAGGCAGAGAAGAACTTCTTTAATGTGTGAAAAGATGACCCATAGGCAGAAATCTCACCAAAACCAGCTGAGAAGAGAATCTAGGGCATGACAGTGTTTTTCTCCTGTTAATGAACAATTTTTATATTTTAATAGCTTTTTTTTTTTATTTTCCAGAAGTGACTGCCAAACCCCATAAATAAACATGGTATTCTATACACTAAGGAACTCAATTGACGTTCAGTGGTATTTCATAGCATGTACACTTTAATTAAGACATGATGACCTGGATTCAGTGGGTTGACACGAGGGAGCATTAACTCTCCATTCTAACAGTTCAGCTGCCAAGGACAAATTCTCTGTTGCATCGGTGTGACTCAGTTCAAACAACAAACAGCCTTGCAATTTAAAATCCCTACAGGCCTTGGTCAAGTTTCCCCAGTTCTTGGATAACTTCCTCTTTTCTCCTTGATGTTTTTCTGAAAGTGAGATATTCTGTTGCTTTGTCCTGATTTTCCAAGTAACGGGTGGGTCTTTATACTCCTGACAATAAAGTTGCCTTCCAAATACTTATCACATCAAATAACGTACTTTTCCATGATATTAATCCTGGAGAATCTCCATCTTTCCATTTGGTGAACTACGTTGTCTAACGTGGACAGATATTTCCAGAATTAATGTTTCTGGGATTTCATATTTGTAACATACATTAAGAAGTGTATGAGGAAAAGAAATAGGGTTAAATTCTGCTTTTTTTACTTTTTGTTGTTAACATTCATGTGGTTCTGCTCAAGTCAGTGGGTGTAACTCAGAGGGAGAACTTGGACATACTTCTATGAAACTCAGTGGTTTAAACTGGAGATGGATGAACCTCTACAGGAGACATACGCATAGTCTCCTGAGAGATAGAAGCGAAGTTCTTCTGGATTATGGCTTGGTAGAAGGAGTATCCATTGAGCTCCATCACACAGATTCACATAGTCTCATGCCGTTATAGTGTTTCAGGTGCCTTCAGTCCAGTATGGAATTCACTGAGTTAAAATAAACCAAAAAATAAACTTGGAGCTGAGCAAGTTTCTCTACTGCATCTCCATATTACTGAGGCCTTGGGCTCACCTCCATAAATCTCTCAGTGTATCCTGAAATCTGCCCTAGCCTTCCTCTGAGAGCACCAGTAAAGGACTTTTTAGTCCTTTACTGAAAACAAAGCAAAGCAAAGTAAGGTGAAGTTCAGTGAAGGACTTTGAGAGCAGTTATGAACTTTAGCAGTTGTCCCAGGTCCTGATGTTACAACAATCCAGGAAATCAGAATCTTTCCCCCAGCTCTTCAGGCTTCATCTTGCAAGCCTCCCTTTGGTCCAAAAAGCATAGACACACAGAGAGAAAGTGAAAATTGAGTCAGAAGGACAGCAGAGTCCTTGTAATGTGTTGAACTCCCAGCATTAGGCAGAAGGTCCCAAGGAAATGTGAGTAATTTGGTGACTTGACTTACAATGCGTGCCTACCCACTTTGGTGAGAGCAAGCATTACATGAGGTGCTTTGCTGAAGAAGTTACTGTGGACAAGCTGCTGCCTGTAATGGGAGCCTGGCTTCACCGACCTGGAGAGTTCATAGCTTCTGATGCTCTTCTGGAAGGCTTTGAATCCACCTGTGTGGCAATGCCACACCTAATAGTATAAGGATGGCATCCACCCATTGCATCTGGTTAAGTGTTTCCTAAACGCTCTTAGTAGCAGAGTTTGGATAACTCTGTGTGCAAAAGGCTTTGAAACCAGGCCCATTTGTAGCCTCTGGAGTGGGCCAAGAGGTGGGGCTGCCATCTGCGCTGGGATGAATGAGGGCAGTGCTCTTCCACGGCGTTACCACAGGTGAATTCCTTGCTCCCAGCCTTTCCTCATTGGCACAGATCAGAAGCTTCAGAGATACTTTTATTTAGTTCTTGTGTTTTAAAAGATGTGAACTTTTTGGAGCCCTTTTTTTTTTCTTGTCAGGTTTCTTAAAAAAGGCATACTCCTGAAGCTCGTGTAACTCTTACCATACCTCTCCAGGCACAAAGATGGAGAGCTCATGTACGCACACAGCTTCCCCTCTGCTGGAGACTTTTTTTTGTACGGCTCTGAATACCACAGGAGCTGGCTGCTTCTGAAGGCAAAGGCTGGCTTGCAGTCCTTCCCGATGGATACAGCTTATGTGCAATACGACAGCTCCTGTGAGGAGTACCAGTAGCTTTGCACAGCCAGTCTTCTGTTATCCTGCCTCGGCCAGGTCCGAGAGGTTCATGACAGCTGATACCAGGGAGTCTGTGGAGCTCCGGGAGATGCAGAGAGAATTAATTCCATGGAATGCACTTGTCTCGCTTCTCCATCGATAGCCTCAGACCACACACCAGTCGTCCGTGCAGGACAGCTGTAAACACCGCCTGTGATAGAGCTCTGGCAAAGAGGCCAGTGGTCCTCCAGTGAATCCAGATGGGTCTCAGAGGAGAACAGCTGTGTGTGAACAGGAAGGGAGAGCTTCCTCCTGCCTCTTCCAAAACCTACCACTCAACCGCTAAATAAATCAACATCAGCAGTGACTCTTCACAAGGCAGAGTGAGCCAAGCCCAGGCTGGGAGTTTACCTCAGTGCATAGCGAAGGGAGAGGAGCTGTCTGCAGTGAACCGGGGCTTTCCCGACGCAAAGCTTTAGGGCATCACCAACCCATTTTTGCTGTGTTTTTGTATAGCGTTTTTCCTAATGTTGTTTGTGCTGCCTGAAGTTACAGCAACGACATGGTGCGTATCACTGGATGGAGACAAGGCAGCCAGAGTGCAGAACAGTGAAGCAAAAATGAACTTGCAGCTATACAACAGTAAAAATATCAAGCAGAGGCTCAGAAAGATTTAGTTTGGGTAATGCAGGAGGTCTGACCATTCCTGTCACTGTTGAGAGCTGTGAAAGAAAACCTCTCCTGCCTTTGCACAGAACATGAGACATGTTTATAGGTTGCAAAGAGTTTTCATTTCTTGAAACAAAAAAAAAAAAAAAAAAAGAAAAAAAGAAAAGCAAAACCCAAGAAGCTAGACTTTGGATCTGCTATTCCCACAGCAGCCAAACAGAAATGTCCAGTTTGGCATTAAACACCTGAAATGACAAAAGAAACTGCAGTTCCTCTGGTATCTTCACAGAGCACCACACTGATCATTCATCGTTTTAAAACAGCGCTGAAGTCCTTTTAGCATGTGTGTCTTGTAATCAGCCCCTCAAGCCTCAACTTCATCTTAGGGTGAATAATTACAGGTATTTAGTTCTCATCATCATGAATATAGTTAAATTACAGTAGGATAAAGGGAGTTTGATGGGTTGTGCTGTGTATGGTACGCCACGCTTAGAATGACAGAGGCATTTAGATCAGAAGGGACCCGGCGCATCTTCTGGTCCAGATCCTATAGCTTAGGACACTCACACAATGTACCAAGGAAGAATTTTGCAATGTACAAAGCAAGGATTAAATTGCATAATAACATATTCGCTAAGCTGTTTGGAGGCTTCCATATGCATGGCTGGATAGGACAGCCTGGCCTTCCTAGTGCTGTATGAAACGGTCACTCTTGTTTGTCTGAAGAAGAGATCAGGACACTTTTTTTTTTTTTCCAAGAAGATATTTTCCTTTTGAAAAACTTAATTTAAAAGGAATACATTTTCCTAGAAATGTGTTGGTTTGGACAGATGCTTGTTTAGAAAGAAGAGTGTGAAATGCTGTACTTTAAAGCCAAGTATTCTTAAAATATGTCATTTCAGTGTGTTTGGTTTTGAGGCTTTTTACATCTTGAAACAACATTTTACCTCTCTCTTTCTAGGCTAATTATTAGACATGACTGAGAGCTGGAAATAAAACAAACAAATAAAAATAACCCAAATAAATCTTCATGAAAGAGAACTGGTTTGCTTTGTCCTGAGAATCTTTGAAATGTGCTTGTGTTTACCCCCACTCAGGATGCATCTTGGTGTGGATTCACAAGGTTTCATCTTTGGTGGGAAGATGAGCTGCAGCAGCTCAAGAGCCAAGGTTCCTTAGCTGGGTACATCTCAGTCTTTGTATTGGGTTCAAATAGGGAGATTCTAACTTCCAGGCAGCAGAGGGGTTTATGCTGATGATTCTTAATTCTGCCTGAGATCTAACCCAACTCAAGGTGGTCTGTCAGGGCCACAGGGAAATGCTACAGCTGGTATCACACCTGGTTTTGGTTTCCCAGTCAGAAAGTCAGGTTCCCGCTTATAGTTAGGTGAACTTGGGCAAGATCAAAGCAAGGCCTGAGCACAGGCATCTGGCTTCAAAGGAGCACATGCCATACCGCTCTCTGGTACCCTTTCTCTAGCAGCTGAATTTCGCCCCTGTGGAGCATATACAGGATTTCAGGTACCCACAGATTTAAAATATTTCTAGGGTGGTTTTGATTTTGACACCTCACCAAATCTCACCATCCCTGGCTCCCCGTAGGACAACTCAGCAAATGAAATTTTACCTCTTTCTCATTTGTTTAGATAACAGGGCAAGAAGGAGGCAGGAAGAGGGTTGGACTTTTTTGTTTAAGGGAAAACATTTTTTTCCAGGCAGGCTGAAGCTGTTCTTCCTCATGCATCCCAATAAAATTCACATTCAGGCATGGGCTATGTTTGGAAAATTTCAGCCGAAAATGTAAATGCTCTGAAACAGAAAAAAAATATTTATGAGAATGAATAAAAAAGAAGTTTAGCATGGAAACTGCTCTGTAGCCTTCACTATAAAGCACTGCCAGATGCCTTCTCTAAAAGAACTCATACATGATATTGCTCACATGGCAGTTCCATTGGCCCCTTTGAGTCTACGAACATAAATTAGGGTTACTCATGTGAGTAAAGCATTGTGGGATCAGACTCCTCTTTTGCCCAACTGTGAGCATCTGTAAAAAACCCTTTTGGGATAAAAGACACAGAAGAACTATAAGACCCTTATGGTTGTCAAATACAATTTCCTTTACTTGCATTTTTTTCTTCCATTTGGGCTCCAACCTCCATCTGTTTATGGAAATATTTAGATCCCTCTGGTGTATTTTTAGCAGATCGTTTTGCTTTTGCCGCTGCAATATCATTGCATCATCATTCTCCTGTTGCTCAGCTTCTATTCCTTCACTTTTTTTTTTTTCGGTCTTAAGCTTCAATCATTCCAGCAGACACACACACAAAAAGTAAATGCTATGCTGTGTTTACACTCTGAGTGCTCACACAAACATGTTGGCAAAGTGCACACGGAGACACACACACAGAGCACAGCTTGTCGTTAGTGTTAGTGTTGGGCTTTTTTCAATGATATTTACATTTGTGAATCATCCTGTCTGAGACATTACAGGATAGTTGTCCTGGGAGCTGAGATCTCAGGCTTTTAGAGGTACCTCCCGTAAACAGCTGAAGACTGAAGGTGGGCAAGGCTGTCACTGTCCTTTGAAATGTTTGGTGTCACATTGTTCAGTCAGCCATAAATACACCCGGTCCTGGCACATTTCCTTTACCAGTGTTCAGACCTGCATGCACAAGTGTATATGAATCACCTTCTCCATTGCCCACTTTTCCTCATGTAGATATGGACCTTCCTTTGACAGTGCATCCTTCCCCACCATCCCTGTCTATTCTGTCTTCAGACATGTCACAGCTTCAAATGTTTTCAAAATCAGGAATCATTTGGGCCTAGTTACTTACAAAGGCAGGGAGAGCACCAACCTGCTGGCAGACATTAAGTAGAACAGCTGCAGTCTGGAAACTCAGCTGAGACCCAACAACTCATTAAATAATCCCCTTTGTCCCTCTCTGTCAGATAACACTCACTGGGTTTTACTACAGTCTGAGATGACCAGGCACAAACCAAACCCTGGAAAAAGTTCAGAGGTGGACTCTGATGAAGGTCTAGGTGAGATCCACAGGGATGCAATTAGAGCTGACTTCTGCACGGATGTTTGGGGACACCGAGAATTATGTCTTCTGGGTGAAAAGATACCCTTTTTTTGTGATAACCTTAGGGAAGCAAATATATGACTTGTCACAGGGATTTGATTTCATAACCCTGTATTAGGTAACAAGGTAGAAGAGGAATATTACATCACTGGGAGGCTATGTCATTCTTTGGCCTAGCTGTGTTAGTTTTAGGAGAGACAGTGATTTGTGACTCATGGGTAAATAGACCTGCACTCAGGAGAGGTCAGGCTCCTTTTGCACACCTGAAGAGCCTCTGACTAGGCGCTAATGAGCAAATCCATGAAAAGCCAAACCATGCTCAGCATCTGCTCTTCCTAAATGCTTCAAAATTCTGTTGCCATTTGCAAAATTTCAAACCACATCAGTCTATTTATCCTTCTTAGCCTGGACGGAGAGTGTGTGATGCTTGCTCTGGACAAATCAAACCATTGCGCCTCTCAAAATGCTTTCATCATCATCATTATTTATTATTATTTATCATCCCTGCCATGTGTTATGTTTTTTCCATGCACAAAGAACAGGCAGATGTTTTCCATCTGCATGATTTCTTAATTTTAGATCTCAGGGGAAAAAAAAAAAAAGAAGAAAGAAAAAAGAAACCATCAAGAATGAAGAAATGCAGAGCGTGTCTGGGAGCGGCACTGACCCCCACGTACAGGTATGTGCATGCAGGAGGTCTCAAAACCAGAGCCAACGGCTTCACCTTTCCTCAGGCTCTTGGCTGCCTCAGAGAAAAGGCTCCTGGGACTGCAGTGGGTGACTTCAGCAGAGCACAGGCCCTGGGGAGCTGTACAAATGGGAACAAAAGACCTATTTAGGGGGTTACTCTGACCCAAAATGTTGGGGTGAACTTGTGCAGACCCAGGCTAGTGTGCAGGTCTGCTTTCTTCCACGCAAACCCTTCTTCATTCCTTTGGCTTCTTGCCTCCCTCCAATTTCTCCTCTGCCCATAAGCTCTATTGAGTCTCCAGTTCCTTCTCAGCATCTTTCCCTATACACAGGCTGATTACCTGATGGTTCAGATAAGCAAAGTTCTTGACTTTCTTCTCCCCACCATGTGAGACCCATGGATCGGGTGAAGTGGCCCAGGACAATCCCCTGGCAGGGGGAGATGGTATTGCCCAGCGTTCTCTCTCAGCTTTGGCACAGCTGTAGTCAACAGTTGCTTTGCTAGGGAACTGGAGTTTTGATTAAATGTACATTTTCTTGAAAAGTGTCTTCTTTCCACAGGAATTTTGACTTTTTGATGAAGACCAAAAAAGCTTTGGCCCAAACATTTGGGCATTTTGAGTCTTTTTTTGGAGGATATAGAAGGCAAAACATTCAAAAATTGCCATAACCAAATTCCATGGGGAATGGTTTTATTTTGGTTTCCTTCAGAGTTTTCCCAGAATCCCTCTCTCTTTTCTAAGAAACTTTATTTTCATGTGAACACATAGCTATGTCATGCAATCTACCAGCAAGGGAGCAGGCAGCATAACAAACTGGGCTGACAGAAAGGTGAAAGGACTTGTACCGTATATCAGTCCCCAGAACAATCTAGTTGCCCAAGAGGAAATAATGCATAAATAATAACAAAACAATGGTGGGAACAGGAGCTATATTAATAATAATGCACCATAAATGCACATGGCTTTTTACAACCGTATTACTAACAGACCATATCAAAGATCTTGCAAGAACAGCTCAGCGCCTCTAGGGCATTTGGAACACAGACCAAGATTTTGCCCATAGAAACTGATGTGATACGTGAGGTGACAGTTTAAATTCAGACATCTGGTGGGTTGTGGGGAATGGGGTGCTGTGACTCTGGTATTAATAGCATGTTCCCTCCATTCACTAGTTCAAACAAGTTGCCGTGTTGTTGTTAGCTTCAGAAAGCAACCGGGCTTGTGAAAAATTAAGCTGTTTTCTTTCTGCTTGACATATTGTCGAAGAACTGAACAGACGCAGTAACAAGTTCAGGCACTCTGAAGTGTTTTGGTTAGTGATTATTGCTATAAAGTCCTCTGTTTCTTCACCCCCACCACCCTTCTTGCCAAAATGAGAATCTGATGACAAGGTAACTTGACTCTGCCTCGCCCTCAAAAAGATAGAAATATTCAAAAATAACTGTATGCTTCAGGCTACACTGAAAGCTTGCAAAGAAAATTTACTTGAATGAGTAAAATGAAATTTTTTGCATGGAAGCCCCCACATACACAACTGACCTGAAAATAATGAGAAACATTTGATGGGGGGAAAGTGGGTGGGAGGGGCTTGGAGAGGACTGGATGCTTTCCTGCTCTTTGCTGGGTTTTTTGTTGGATTAGAATTCCCCCACATTGGGGGCTTCTTTTTTTATTATTTTGCTCCCCGGTAAAAATTTAATTAGTATATTTCTGCCTCAAGAAGTGAGAAAAGAAGAAAATCAGACCAAACAATATTATGAAAGTGTAGATAAAAAGAGGGTAGAGGGAGCATCTCAGTCAAGATGCAAGTGACCAGAGGAGAAATCAAAAAAGGTGAGGAAAAAAATGCAGGCATGCGAAAGTTGCTTTCAAGTTTGTTTCATGGGAATTGAAATGGGCCATCAATTATTACGTTGATTTGCACGTCTTCGATGATTTTTCTCCCAAGGAGCTTCTGGAGGGAGAGACTGCTCTGAGGTGCTAACAAGCCTGACCAGAACAGATGTCTCTGACTTTAGGTGTGTTTTGCAAGGTTTCTGTGACAAGATGAGCCCACAGTCCTCTCCTGTAATGTTTGCTTAATCTCTTACCCTGCCTCCCAGCCAGAGCCTGCTGGTACCATCATGCCCAATGCACCAGGAATAGCACCATCCACAAGGAAATCTGATGGAGAAAACCTGTTTGTCACCTGCCACATGAACACAACAAACAAGTGAGAGCCTCCAATGGGCACCCTGAGGACCTTGGTCTCCGGGTATTACCATTCCCTTGTCCAGCTGCCTGAACGCAAGGGTGCTAGGAAAGAGAAAGAGAAGGGTTTATATACTGAATTTCATTTGGATACTCGGGCTTGATTAGTTTGCTCTGAGATGCAGTGAGACTAGCATTTTACAACAGAATTCAATGGAAATAAAAACAATATTTGGAAATAAATAGAGAAATTCACAGTGTCTGCCAGTCTGCTCTTCTGTGTGGAACAGCCTCCACACTCATCCATTTCATTATCCTCCCATGCAGCTCCCTTTTAAACTTCCTCTTGCACAGCACTGAGCAGGACCCTCTTGGTAAGATGAGGCAGCTGGTGAACTGTGACCCCGGTGGATCCAGCAGGTCTGAAACCTTTCAAAACCAAACTGATCTGCCCTACTAGTTGCAAATCTTCAAGCCTGCCCTGAGAAGAGAAGCTCTTCAGCCCAAAAGATAGAGCTTTCTAAAGCATCCAAGTGAGGTTAGGCATGGCAGGGGCAGGAGAGAAGGCCAATGACAGAGGAAGACAGCAAGACCCTGGTCACAAGTTGAGCATGTTGAAGGCCAGATCTCCACCTTATAGCCTTGGCAGATGAACAGGGTTGCTCAGTACAGCAAGTCTGGGATAGAGCAGGGAACTGACCCTGGAAAGTGGAAAGTTAATGTTTCAATGGGTGAATGATCCTGTCCCACTAGAAAGAAACTCTTTGCATTCGGTATCTGTGAAGCTTTGTTCAGAAGAAGACAATAAATCTCATGTGCACTCATTTCTCTGATTATCCCAATCAATATTTAGAAAACTTTTCTTCTCTTTCCCTCCCATCCTCAATCCAACCCTGTCCCTGTCTTGGTTTTTATTTCCTTTGGGGTTGCTGCCTCTGACTCCTTGTGAATGGGCTGTGTGGTGTGGAGAGGGTCAAGGGAATTTCACAGCCACAGAAAAGGAAAAGAATCACTAGGTTTGATATATGTTGCCTATTTGTCTTTCCTCCCTTCAAGTTGGGAGTATCAATCCCCACACCCAGACTTCTGACATGAAGGCTTAACACTGTCCATGAGGTAGAAATTTGTTTATTAGCCCTGTGGAATTTCCTACTTCAGTTTACCTTAGAAAATGTGGGAGGCTAAGAAGGTACAGTTCCATCTATTAAGTCTTTCCAAGTGGTGCCATGATGCTGTTTAACCTTTCCCCACAGATGTATAACACCAGAGCTGTCAACTTGGATACAGCGAGTCTCTGCACGTAGTTAATGCATAGACAGAGACCAGATCTTTACAAGAAACTGTCTGCATAAGCAACTTTGAATTCATCTACTGGTGGTTCCTTTAACTCTTTTTCTCCTGAGATGCATTTTCCCCTCTTTCTACAGCAGTATATATACAGAGTGTGTGTGTGTGTGTACATATATATATATGACATTTATATAATGTCATGTTCCATTACACTGCTTGGGTCACCTAAGGATAAAAAGTATTGCAGGTCATTCCTTAATTCTAATGATGGAGCCCAGGCTTTGATGTTAAAGGTCACAGGTTCATCCCTTTGATAAGATGTTGGTAATATGCAGTGGCATGTGAAAAACATCTCATACAATGTAGCAAGTACAATGTAACTATAGAGCTTAAATTACTATTTGGGTTTGTGTTTTTTTTGGGGGGGGAGGTTGATTGAGCAAAGCCTCATTTTTGAGAACGCAGTTCTATTGACCAATTTTTCAATTTGATAAATATAACTCACATGAACATGATTGGGAAGAGGGGTGAGTTGTATTTGTCCTCACCCACATCCCCTGACAACAAACCAAAATATCCACTAATGGCAAAGTTCTGGGTTGGGTTTCAGAAGTCCTGAAATCCAATCCTGATCTTGCTACTATTTCTGGTGTGAACATGGGTATGCCATTTCACTTCTCTGTGCATCTTCTTTTCCTGCTGACCTCTCTGTTTCATCTAGTCTTAGCTTGTGTCCTGTTTTGTACAGCAGCTATCAAGAGCAGCGTCTTGATACCACCACTCAACAGATAATGACATAGAGCTTCCCAATAGATATTGGAGTCTCAGCTGGGATGAATGACAGAGGAGGCTGGAGGCCAGTTTGAAGGAGGCTATTTGCTTTGCTTGAACTGTTTGTGTCTTTAAAGGAAAATTCAAGATGTGTAAATACTTTAAATCTAGAGCTACTCAGATACATATATCTAAGGCAACTAGATGTTCTGTAGTCATTATCTGCCAAGAAGTTTTGTTAGGCCAGCAGATTACTTGTGAATAAGCTAAAACCAACCAGAACTACAAAGAAGAGGAATTCCATTCCCAGGGAAATGTCAGAATCTCTTTTCCTTTGCAAAATGGAATAAAAAATTTATAAAAAAAAATAGCATTACTGAATTTCTCTAGAATGAGGATTACTGAAGGAACTTGGTTCAGAAGCATAGGAATAGGAGATCTGGTTGTGAAAACCTAAAATATTTCATACAGAATGTTTCCTAACCAAACTAACTTAAACAGAGAATTTCTGGGCATAAAAAAATGCCACTTAGTGCTGATAAACTCCATGTATGCTAAGAGTATCCACCCAAAAAACAGTTTTGTTTTTATCCACTGCTACACAGCAAAATAAAAGAAGCAATTTTCTTCTGGTATGTCATCTTCCTTCCCATTCAGTGGAGCAATAGTATGTAACCCCAATTTGGGGGTTCACTGAGGAAGGTGGGTAGGTGGGAGCTGAGGGTTGGCAGAGTAGAAAGAAAACACGATCTTTGTAGAGGAAATCGCAAAGAAATATCATGCTTCTGGGCTACAGGCATGGTATGCATTACTTTCCTTATCTCAAATAGTTATGATTTTTTTTACCAAAAGGGGGAGATAGAATAAGGCAAAGAGCAAAACTAGGATTTTTCAGAAAGGGATAAAAGACAGTTCTTGACACAAGGACAAGTTGGTTGGGCACATTGACCTGAAGGCAGGCAACCCAGGCCAAGGAATGAGAGAGAGAAGAAAAGCCATACGAATGCCAGCGTACCACCAGGATGCAGCTGGGGATTGGCTGGCAGTGATGTCACCACCCTCCCTCCGAAGACTGACTGTGGGTGATGTCATCTCTTTTCCCATAACACGTTCTAACAAACAACATGGTGCAGAGGGAGGTTGTCCCTTCTCCTTCCTAGCATTATTATTATTTTAATTTCAAAATTAATTTTGTAATAACAGCAATTAGACCCTCCTGCCAGCCTGTACCTGGGGGGTTCATGTGCAGCAAAAGTTTACTCCTAAAGAACATCATAGCAGGCATGCAATAATCACCCAGAAATGCACAGCCTGTCGTGTCTTATTGCTTAATTATCCATCTTACCTTCCTTCAGCCCTCTTCTTACTGTGCTTTGTGTGATGCATGTTTATTTTTTTTTAATTTTCCCCAAGTGCCCTCCCTCCCTGCCTTAAAATTATGAGAGCTGAAAACACTTTTTCCCTTTCATTCTGCTGCCCTGAGGTTCCTTCTGCTTGGTCACTGCTGATTGTTCCCATGAGGGATTACAAGCTCAACAGTCTCTGAGAGTTTTTCCCACTTTTAAGTTCTTGGGGACCAGTTCTACAGCTGTAACATCACTACATTGGCATTTCACCAGATGTGAATGTGGCCTTTTGATTTTATGCCCTCAGAATACAATTGACTATGACCCTATTCCTGAGAGGAACCTCTCCTGAAAGGAAGGGAGATGAATCCAAAGAAACCTAACATACAGCAGCCATGAGACAGTGCCTAGGAGTTCCTCCCCTGGATGTCCTGGGATAGGGCATGGTCAAAACTCTAGAAGAAACTACTTGATGTTTATTTGGGTGTGCCTTGAGATCCCTTGCACTAAAAGCTACTCCAGTTCAAGAGAGGTACTAACCTTTGCCAGGCGCTGAAATCACAGCCAAGCATCTGAGCAGTATCAGAGTGGAGCAGCCCCTGTCTCTTCTACCTGATCACACCCAGCCAATACATCCATTCAGTTTGCATCATTTTGCTCTCCTGCTCCAGAGAGATGCTCTTTACAGAGCAAAATCTGGGCCTACATATCACGTCTAAGCAAGATTCTCAAGATGATCTGTGAGTAGTTTAGAAACCTAAGCCTGAAGTAGAAGAGAGGATAAAGCTTAATATCTCACTGGAAAGCAGTAGCATTTGTATCTCTCTTGAAAACAGGAATTAGTCTGTGAAAGTTGCTGGGGTAAAACTAACAAAACTGATCAATTTTTTATCCATGTTCCAAAGTCTCTGGTTTCTTGAAATTTTCATTTCTTGTGCTTTGTCTTTTGAAGCGAATTAAGGTCAGGAACAGCTGTGTGCAATTCTTGAGCAGTTCAGCTGAGACACCCGTGCCCAAGTGACAGGGGGGGGTCTGGTCCCAGGCTGAGAGAGCAAACGTGCCGAAGAGAGCTGGGAAAAGCCACATCACTCAGAGATCCCACTGGAAGCCTCGTAGATGGGCTTCACAATAGCTGAGGAGACTTAAGTTGTATTTTATTTTCCCCTTTCTGCTTTCTTGGCCTACTTTTTAAATTGATAAAACAAAACAAACAAAAAAAAAAAACACAAAAAAAAAGGAGGGGGAAAGAGTTCTTTTCTGTTAAAATGAATTTTTAGGATTTTTACCAAATGAGAATGAAAATAAATAGGGATTTTTATACTTACATTTTAAATTCAGTGTTAGCCATCTTTAAACACATGTAAAAATACAGAAAGGTAAATTAACTAATTTATTTTTAAATGAAGACCTATTTCCAAGGCAAATATGGAAAACATTTATTTTCCAACCTATTGGAATGAAACGATTGGACGGGAAGGGGCTTTGGTATTATTATTGGGTGCTTTTTCCCTTCCTAAATGAACTGCTCAGGGGAAAAGGCATGAATTCATAAAACATTTTGCTACTACTAAATCAGGAGGGGATTTTTTTTTTTCTTTCTTTTTTTCTCCTGGTATAAGAAAACATTAGATTAAAAATATCACCTAGCTCAGTTTTGGCACCGCGGCTGTCTAATATTTGCTAGGGTTTTATACCTCGAGCATTACCCACCATGTTTACCCACGTTGAAAGCCGGGAGGGGAAGTCAAAAACTCTCCTTGCCAAGTCCCTGCCCGGCCCCCCTGAAGACCAGGTTTGCTGTCGCCGGTGCAGACCACGGGGCTGCGCAGGCGGCTGCCCGCACGTGGCCTCCCGCCCGCTGGGGCGCCGGCAGTGGCGCGACGGAGCCGGCACGTGGCCAGGCACACGGCAGCTGGGTGGCCAGCCCTGGGTGGGACAGGGAGTTCCCGGCGTTCACATCTGCGCCCAAGGCAGTGCTTTATGAAGAGTGCGGACACAAGCCCAGCCAAGGAACATCACTGGTAATTCCTCCCTCCAACCTACCAACTTTATTTTTTTCCCTAAGATATGCAAGATACGTCAAGGCTCGGCTTAGGATGGGTTTTTAAGAGATCTTTACTGTTCAAGGCAGGCTGTGGTTTCATTATTTTTATTATTTTGGTAGAATGAGTAACAGGAATAATAGTAGCTGAGGGTTGTTTCTCTTCATTGACTCTGTGTTAGGCTTGGAAGCCGTTCGACCAGGACAGTCAAAACACAGACAGGAAATAATCTGTGATAATGTCCAACTGGGGTATCAATTACGGCTTTAGAGTTTCATGTTAAAGGGATATTGTCAGATGAAATTTAAACCAAAAATTGTGGGTTGCGTTTTTGAAATACATATATATACATATAGATATGTATACCTATGAGAGAGAGAGAGAAATTGAGACTACTAGAAAAATTTCCAATTCTCTTTTCTTTTTAAGTAAAAAAAATAAAATTCTAAAGTAGTCTCCTCCCTGCCATGTGTGGGACTTGACTGCTGTCCTCGGCCTAGTCTGACCTTATGGGGTTGCTCATAAGGGTTTTATTAACATTCTATCTTAAAAGACTCCGGCGGGTGAAGCGACTTTTTCCCCAGAGACTAGAAGAGAAACAGGGTTAATCTATCATGGTGGCCCCATGACGATCTCCAGAGCAGGAGTGGGCACATGCCTGGGCAGCGGTTTGGCAAGTGCATCTTTGACCAGGGTATGGTGGATGCAAACACAGACATCAATGGAGCCTTTCCCCAGTTCAGTTTTCCTCTGAAAGAGGTGTCCCACGACGAAAGCCATGGCAGAGGAACTGGAAGGGTGGCATTTCAACCCAGCCTTGCTGAGCATTGTCATGTCATGTGAGTATGGGAGGGAGGAGATGCTGTAGCAACCTTTCTTTTGGCTAGGGTGAGAGAAATAGATGGGACTGATGCTGATTCTGTTCGAAAAAGGCTTCTTTCTGGACATCTGCTGTCAATTCTCAAAAAGGTGAGACGGTAACCACCACTTGCTCTTACACCAAGGGTCATTGAGTGGTCCCCAAAAAACCATGAAAGATTCCTCCACAAGAGGATCACATAGTTAAAAGAAACATCATCATATGCTATCACTTTCCTTCTCCTTCTCCCTTTTGTCACCCAGAAATAAATAGAATGGAGATGTATTTACAAATTAGTTTGTGAAACCATCCTCTGGCAAACATATGAGAATAAAATCCTGTGTCCAGTCCTGGGGCTGGCACTTTAAAGAGAAAATTTGGAGAAAGCTCAAAGAAGAGCTGCCAGAAAGATTTATAGTCTGGCAAATGGGCTTACTAGTGAGAGAGGAAAGGAGAGCAATTTGTGAGATGGCGTATGGGCTAACAGGTTAATAAGTGATTAGGGGACTTATGCAGTGAAAAACTCTGATATAAAATGGATCTTTGATCTAGCAGCCAGAGGCATGATCAGCTCCATGGGCTGATCAGACCTGAGGAAGCTTCACAAACATCTGGCAGGCACAGAGGCCAAACGGGAGGTTGTAAAGAGAGAAACTACATGTAAAGCCTTCCTGGTAGCTGCTAAACATGGCTAAGCATGAGATCCTTGGCTCACAGAAAATGGACCTGAGGCATTGTTCAAGTGAGGTCCTGTGCTGGCATGGTAGAAGTCTTTGGCCTCATGTAGTGATTTGCACGGGTTTGGGACCTTGCTAAAGAAAATGAGAGTCATCTTTCAGCTCCAGGGCGTTGATGTAGAGAAAGAAGTAACCAGGCTCAAGGTGAATGCTAGAACAAGGGAGGTTTAAACATATAGCCACATGTATAAGATAGTGATTTTTCAAGTAGGAAAAAGCATCAAAATGAGCTTTTTCTGCTCTTTGTGTTCTCTGAGCAAGCTTTCCCTAAGTGTACATGCTGATGTTTTCATTAGGTCTCGTGCTTTATAGCACAGGCTGCAAAGGAGTACCCCAGACTCATCTCTCACACATGTCCCTCAACTTCCAGATAGGGACTTCCATCCTTAGGAAACCTTTAATTCCAGCATGGTTGCAAAGCTTGCTCAACCTTTAAGAGGAATGCGTCAAATTCCAGGGGGATTCCAGAAAAGCTGATTCATATGGAGCCGGGTTTTGACCCCAGGATTTTATTATGCCTGAGGATAAGGAAAAGAATTCTTTATATTATGGAAATGTGGAGGAGAGCAAATTTCCAGACTCCCATAGTGCCTAGAGTTTGGTCTGAGATCTGTATGTTCTTCCCTGTTCCTTCTTCTCTCATGTAATGTTAAAATCTATGTTGATCTCTGCAGACAAATCACCCAGCAGTGGCAAACTGTGGGAGGAGGGGGTGTTTACATAGGTGATGACCAAAACCCAGAACTGTGTTCCAGGAACTCAGTGTAGGTGATTTAACCAATATGTAGAGACTGGATCCACCTGGAGTGTAAGGGCAGGTGTCATCCATCCCGTATTCTTCCAGTGTCAGGGAACAACCTCCCAGAGCTTTAACTGATGGATGCATTTGAAACCCTGACCTCAACACAAAGGTCCCTGTTCCATTGCCTTGCTGTGGAGCTTTCCTGTCCCCAGTGAGGAAGCCTTTTGTCTAAGCTCCCCCTCCTTTCTCTCATACTCCTGCTCTCCTCAAGCTGTCTTAGACAGTTCGTGTTCCATGTGACTAGAAACTGGAATGGTTAAAAAGGGAGCCTCTGATTATAATAAAACAAAAAAGCCAGATTTTGGGTTGTTTTCCCTGAAAGAAGCTTGGGTCGTTGGCCATTCTTTAGAGAGGTACAATTTGGACAATTTGTCAGTGTGCTCAGGGCAGAGGAAAGCATGTGACAATGGATTCAGGGACCATGACCATAGCATGGGATGGTGAGAGGATACACAGTTGACTAGTCCCAACAGCCTTTCTCCGGAGCTGATAAACAGCCCCCAGTGATAATTAAGGAACAAGTATCAAATACAAATTTTAAACTATTTTACCAATTTTTCTCCTTACTCTTGGCTCAGGTAAAGCTTTATGCCAGATCCCTATGTATAGGTGCTCACAGTTTCACACAACCTTAAGGATCATCCCAAACAATCCGTCTGCTGAACTGGGACATATCCCAGAACTGGCAAATAGAAGGTCCTGTATTTAACCCTTTCCCCAGAGCCAGAACGTCAGTAGGATAGGTTTCTTCTCCTCCAATTTGGCAACTAAAAGTCAGGCTTGTAGCCTAGGCTGAGCACCTCTGGAAGTAATTCATCCTATCTGGAGTTATCTAAAGAAAACAAAACACCGATTTCCATTGACTTACTAAAAAAGGTGCCATCAAACTATAGGTGGCTGAAGTGCAAATAATCCCATGTTATTGGGATGTATGCATCTACATACATAGATGTATGCGTTATTGTGTGCATACATCTACTCTAGGTACCAGGACAGAGGAACTAAAATTGTCAAAAATATAAATTTGATTATAAATATAATTACATTACATTTAGGAGATCTTCTGGACAGTAGAGCTGTGGCTTAAATTTCCAAGATAAACTACCTAACCTGGGGCCACTATTTCCATGTCTACACATCAGGTTCAAAAGTGCTGAGAACACCTAGGTCTCAGAGAGGTCACACAAAAAGAAAGTGAAAAGAATAAGGTTGCTTGTCACAAAGAAGAGGTCAATTAAAGTAATGCTTTTTAAAAGTAGGGAAAAATCTAAGAGAGACAATCTATCTCCCTTTCTGATGATAAGGGAAGGCTCAGCCAGGAGGACAGAAAAGTGACAAATTCCATCTTAATGAAAAGAAATGAATGTTTTGTTTTGTGAGACAGTGGGACTCATTGCCACAGGAAGACTGGGGTGCTGAGAGCTGAGGATTTAAGCCATTGCCTAGTTATGAGCAGTTGGGATTTTTCCTGGTACAGAGGGAGGAAAGCGCTGGACAGACCATCCAACAGCTCTCTGCTTTGGATTGCATGACCTCCCATTTGAAACACTAGTGTTAATCATCACTGGAGCCAACCTCACGTTTGAATGGACCAGGAGTTCCAAGTCACCCTGATTTCAGCAGGAGGCACGTAGAAATGACCTGTCAGACAGACACAGGGAGAAAATCTCTGAAAGAGACTTTTAGATGTCCCTGTTTTGCCCATTCTGTACTTACCACTTTTTTATTGTCAGGCACCAGATCCTAAAGCTGGGATCATGTTGCCAGAGTATGAAAGCGAGTGAAAAAGGACAGTATCTCCTACAGGAAGGCATAAGGGCAAGAGACAAACCTGGCATCAATAGAAAACTTGGTATGAATTTTCAAGGAGCTCCAGAAATAGCAGACATGCTGTCATTGAAATGTAAGAGGAGGAGGGCAGAGGAAAAATATATAGGTTTTATGGGGGATTTGGAAGATTAGAAGAACAAATAAGTAACACAATGGCTGGATATTGACTCAAAGAATAGTTGAACTAGATTTGACTGGCAAACAGTCCCAGTCTCTATTTGCCAACTGCTTGGAATTGTTTGAGCAATGACCTTGAAAAACATACAGCAGATTCAGAGACGGGGAAGCCAGAAGGCCGCACCACACTGGTCTGATCCAATCCTCTGCACAGCAGCGTCCCTCCAATGTCACCTAGTCTCAAGTCTGCTAACTTTTTAAGCCAGCAAAAGTGGCTCAGCCACTTTAAGATATTATACTGGTTTAAAGAGTTAAGTTCTCCTAAATCTTGAAAGCAGTTTAGCAGATCATGCTGCTTTTAAGACACTAAATTCTTAAACCACTTTAACTCTGATGGAGGAGCTGAGAGCTTAGTGAACCAGAATCATTAAGAGTTTAAATTCTTAAGACACTTTTCACATTATAAGCCAAATTCAGGATCAAGTGTAGTGCCCACTTTCTTGCCTGGTGTCAGTGCAGATGTTCAGCATCCAATTGCGTCACCCCACACCAGGTCGAGAGACTTGGGGCTGAATGTCTGTTTCACTCATAGCCTGCTTTGCCAAATTGCTTGACTTTTCTTCCAAGAGCTGTTCCTATCAGTCAGTCTTAATCTATAAAGTTTATCTCTCTCTGCAGATGGTTTTGATGTGGGATAAGAGTGCATTGGGTAAGGTTTTTTAAGTTCAACTCATGTTGAAATTTTCTCTTGATAAATACAAATATAAGATCATATCCAGATCAGCTGTAAAACCCTAAGAAAGAGGCCTGACCCCAAGATATTTTAAGAGGAGCCTCTTGCTATGCTTTTGCAACTGGAGCAGCACATACACAATAAGGTTTTAAAAATGGAAGGAGAGGATGGGGGAGTTAGGAAATCAACCTGATCCTTTAGCAAACACTAGTCAAGTGAGTTCACCTTTCAGCAGAAAGTTTTATAACTGTTCAGAAACTGCCTTTCCCCTGGATATACAGGGTCCATATTTACAGCCTCAGAGCTGATCTTTCTTGTGTGGAGGTGGTGACACGCAAAAGAATGTAGAATCCAATTTTTCCCATAGAAATGGGCTCACCTGGAATAAGAAAACCGCCTGTGGTTTAGTGGCATATGACAACTCCTAAAACAGTAGCTGGCTGTGGTAAAGAAAAAATATCATTTACAAAACAGGTAATATATAAGAACACTGAATGCACAAAAAGGCTTGTATTACATTTTACAGGTCTCCCTGTTGTCTAGAGTGAATGATTTGAGGAGGCGAGAAAGGGACTCTCTGAAAGGGTGGTTCAGAGCAGAGGTGTACTCAGGCTGTATTTAAATTGGGGCATGCAAAAGCATGCCCGGACAAATGTGGACCGTGTGGTTTGGAGAGAGATTTGTGTGTGCATCACTCCTCACTGCAACTCCAGTGCCATCATTTCCACGGGAAGAAAACCAGGCATGTGGCCCAGAAGGGAGCCACAGTGTTCTCAGGATGGACCATCAAGGAACAAGGACCCCTTTGTGCACTCCTCCCACAGAGTGCCCCAGAGAATCACACACACACACATTGTGTATGGCATCAAGACCACCCTCTGGAAATGCTTTGCTGTTAAAGGGTCTTTCGACTTAAGATCAAATGAAGGCTGGTGTTCTCCAGGCTTGTAGTGAGTTCCTCAGATTATACATGTTGTGGTCATCTACAGAGTAGCTCAGCTCTAGACCATAATTTCAGCTTGACCCTGATGCACTGGGGTCAGTGGTACAGAGCTGATGACCTGGCTGTCCATTTCTTTGACTCCTATACTTTGCAGATTTGTTTAAAAGGAAAGTTAAAGCAAGCCACAGTTAAAAGCAGCTTTGTTTTGTTGAGGTAACAGGTTTGCTCTGTGCAAACAATATCTCTTATCTAATAGCCCTAGAAAGGCATGTAGCGTCAAGCTGATACTGTCTTCATGCTTGGCTTATTTTTGCATTTCAGCCCTGAGATATGCAGGCAACCTGCCATCAGCTGTAAAACCACAAACCCTGATCTGTGATGGGGACTGATAAGAGAAAATATATGAAAACAGACTCCTTAGAGCTTGACTCCTTTCCAGGAGGCTCAGGACTGAGATCTGGCATTTGAAAGTGAGTGTTCATGCATAAGAAGCAGCATTTTTTATGTTTCCTTTTTAAGGCTGCAGAAAAGCTGAAAGAAAAGTGAGTGAGTCGGGGGAAAATCAACATAATGTTACTGAGCTCCCATCATGACATTAGCAAGTGCAACATCCAGTAGAACAATGGCTTTGACCTGCACAGCCTCCTGTGATCCTGGGAGCTTTCTCCCCACTTCAAAATGAGAGGAAACATCATGTCAGCAGGTTGACATGATTCACAGGGACAGAAAACAGAACACAAAGCTGTCAGCTTGCACTCTGATGGGCTGTTTATCAGTCCATCTTTCCCTTGCTTGCTTAGTCTAAACAGCCACTTACTAACCCTAAACTTTGGAGTCTTCAAGTTTTCTCGGACTTCCTGCTCCCAAATAATACTTTGCTTGTTGAATATAGGAATTATATAGCATCCCTTAAATGTAGGTGCTTGCCTGTGATGCTGTCTGTTCTGTAACATTTCAAAACCGACAGAAACCACCCAGCATACCTGTAGTACCCGTGGTGGACACGGTGTAATGGTGTGCATGCTCCAGGCCCGGGGCACAGGCATACGTGCCTGCTTCTGTCATGTTGTTTGTCAAACTCTGCCCTTCCTCTCAGGATTTCTGCCTGAAGACGGAACTGAGGTAATGGACGAAGAACTCCTCCGGGTCTGTCTGACTCTGAAAGTAGAAACAGCAGCAACTGCTGCCACTGATGTGTGAAATCTGCTGCCCAGAAGGAAGTCTTTGTAGCTGTTATTTAGCCTGCCTCCATCTCAAAACACCAGATACCCCTGCAACTTGAGCTAAGAGCGTATTTAACCACCTGCTTGCAGAGCAGGGCCTTAGAAACACTTCCAAGCTGTTGTGCTGCTACCTTGGAGGAGGCAACACCACCCCCACACTCTCCCCTGTCTAGTAAACATTATCAGTCCTTGATACAGTGCATTTCTTTTGGGGAGCAAGCTCCAGTCATGTTGGGAGCAGATCTTCCACCCTCGTTGAACTCATGGCATTGACCTGTCCCCATACTTTGCCTTTCCAAAGTCCTTGGGAGAAGCACCCAGCTGCAAAGCAATTTAAATGGATGGGGAGCCAACAAGTACACTAAATGGCTTATCTGATTCTCTGGGGAATCCATCTGGAGCCAAGAGCTTTTCCCCATCTGTGTAACAGCGATTACACTGCCTTCTCACCCTCATCCTCCATAAACTCTCATAATCCCCTGTCTTTCTATCCAGACAAGGGCAGAGATTTTCTCTGGAGCAAAATGAGCTCACCAAGGGAGAGATTCACCTCGTTGGGAATACACCACCAGCCTCTGGTGTTCGGTTAACGGGCCACCATACAAACGAAAGCTCCAAACAGAGCTCTTGCTTCCTCTCATCAGGTAAAGGAATTAAACAGAGTTTTGCTGTGAGGATACTCTGGTTGCACAAAAACATTCAGAAGATCATTAAGAACCTATGACAACTGCTCTCACTTGGCACTGTTCTGGACCATCTCTTCTGTACATGCTGAAAGCTTGAATTCTTCAGTGCACATGGCTATCTAGGGACCAGTGCAGAGGACTGACACCTTCTTCCTACCAAGTACTGCTTACAGGCATTAAGGACATGTTCTTGACCTCCACTACACTGGGGAGAAACATTTATTGGCATCCTTGCAGCTCCATTTGGTGGTTCTCTGTTCAACCTGTCCACTTGCAACAACTCTGAAGAAGGGAAAATGTAGGCAAGAAGACCCAGAGCTGGGGTGAGGAAATCAGGGTTGAGGACAGCACCAATGTACAGAGCTTAAAAGAGCTTTTTTTCTTTTGTGGAGCATTTGTGGGAATGGCTGGAGCTGTCCAGTGTCAGCTGCGGGCCACCCTCCATCAGGCCATCAGCAATGAAGAAGCCCAAGGAAGAGTCACAAGAAGAGAGCAAGCATGTACTGACGCTTTCCTAGAACACCATTCCAAGTCCCTGAAATTTTGGGCTTGTGGACTTCCTGAGCGACCTTTTGTGCCTTCTCACTGAGCAGCCTTTGATGGATTCAAAGCCCAGTTGAAGAGATTACTGGAAGAAATATCTGTAGCACAGAGCATCATGCAGCAAGGAATTCCACACCTTAGTGACTTAAAGTGAACAAATATCTTCTGTTGTTTGTTTTATACTTGTCTTTCAATCTTGTATGATGCTCTTCAATTTTTTCACCTTTTGAATAACTCCTCTTTTACTTGTGATGCTTGACCCAAATGGATTGCAGCAGCTCTTTTTAATTAGTTTATATAGAATGGTAAGCTTTATTTGAATATGGAAGTTGCAAATAAAGACAAGATCTGGACTGATTTCCTCTTGAAAAGCCCATGGTTGCCCAAACATACCTAATCACTTACCTTCATCTAGCCCATATTTTTCTTATTATAATGATTTTCTGCCTTTGACTTATAAGACTTTATTTTTGTATCCTGGGGTAGCTAAATGAATTTGAAATGAATATGGATTTCCTGCTGATCTCATTTAGTTTTGGTCTTCACCCTAGAATTGAAAACATCAATGCCAGGGTGTGTTAGAGGTACACTTCTGGAAAGGCAATTATCCTATAAATGCTCAGCTGTAACTTATATAATAATTATTTCTTCAACTGAAGTGCCTTTTGAAGTACTTTCCAAAAACTTACAATAGCCCTAACCCATAAGCATTTTGGTGGGGCAGGGAGACCAAATTCTACTCTCCATCTGAAACCGTTCTGCAGAAACTGTGTCTGAAGTGCGCTGGCATTGGGTATAGCTGGATCTCTCACATTAGGTGTTTGGAAATCTGTCCACAAAGATGTATGCCCTGCAATGTTTACTTTTCAAATATTACTTGGAAATGGTATGATGGATGACTGATCCTTTTTTTTTTTTTTCATCCCCTCTTGGCTGAGGATTTCCCTGGAACTTGAGACACGTCTCTGCTGAAAAAATCACTCAACATTTATAAAGAACAAAAGACAGCAGAAGGTTAATCAGTGTGTCATGTAGTTTCACCTGAACCCCAGCGGTTTCAGGGTGTATGTGATCTACTAAGCATCTTGTCCAACTCTAAAACTTGTAAAACTTAAACTAATTCTTGTGATTCCAGTTGTCTGCATTAGCTGGTTACATAGCTTCTCTCTAATACAACTGTTAACAGGTGAGAAGGGTATGGGCTGAGAATCAGCAGGTTGGGGGGTCAGTAATCTTTGGCTATTCAAATAGTCTTGGGAGCCTCTCGTCATTTCCCTGAAGCCCTTCCTCTGTCTCCTTGTCTGAAGCCTCTTGAAGTCGGGGATTTGTTCTGCCTTGTTCCTCACACAGCACATGGCACAGGGAGCCCTCGACTGTCATTGGGATCCATTGTAGGCACTGTCTCAATTTAGAAATGGTATTAGCTAGAGCATTTGGATGAATGACATTGGTGAAGAGCAACCATCAGGGGGAGGCTGGGCTGCAGCGTGAAGCTGAACAGCTGGAGCAAAGTAGAGAGAGTCTGGTGTTTTGAGAAAAGGCCTTTTAAAAGCCAGTGTGTGCTCAGGATTCAGAAAATAGTCACAGAGGGGCAAACTCACCCTTGGCAAAACCCCGTCCCGGGGTCACATTGGAGGTAAGCGTGCTTCCCTTCTATCAGAGGGATTTGCAAGCAGAAAGAATTTTAACAAGGTCTCCAGACGTGACTAAAGACCCTGGTTTTTTTAGATCAAACTCCCTCCACCCCAGAGCCCTGAGTATATCTCTTGTTCATAAAATATCACAAGCTTGGATGTGTGTTTGTTTTCAGGGGTGAGTCCTTTCCCCCAGCTCTGCCTGGTTCACCTGCTAAAAGCTCATGAGAAATTGTATCCATAGCATTCCTGTCCCTGTAACACTGGCACGTGGTGAAAGCCAGCAAGCTGGTTCTCCTCAAACTATGGGAAAACACTGTCATTCAAGCCTCCCTTCATCTGAAGCACATTGACTCCTTTTCAGGGTTGGCATATGATACTGAGTTCATGCATCTCAAAATACTGAAAAACTTTTTCATAAGCTCTTTAAGAAATAGAATAATAACAATGACGATGACAGTGACGACAATGATGGTGAAGATGATGATGATGATAGTAGTAGTAGTAATAATAATAATAATAATAGTAATAGCCTTTGAGTCTGCGGCTGTACCCCCCGCAGCTCCTTCTGTTGAGGGGAAACTTATTTCATGGGTTTAAACAGAGGAGTCACAACCAATTCAATTACTCAAGAGTAATATCCTTCATAAAGAAGAGCCCCTACTGCTGTTCCTTTGGAGGGTTCCCCTTTCCTGCTCCAAGCAGCTGTGTTGGTATTTAGACACAGGATACCAGCTCAGCCTCTACTTCCAGCACAACCTCGACTCATATCCTGCAGGCTTTATAAGTCCCCAGATGGTCCATAATGCTTGTGTAGTAGTTAGCCAGCCAAAGAGTGCTTGCTGCTTATCTGGTGTATAACTCTCTGGAATGCATGTGTGGGGAGAATGAGAAAAAATGCCAGATCATCTTCCCACAGAACATTTCCTTTCTTGTCCTCAGCCTCCCCTCTCTAAGCCCAGACAGAAACAAAACACCAGCTAGGGAATCGGCCACATTTGCGTCGCAATGGACTTGATCCTCACATCTTTTCAGAAGCAGCCTGGTGTATTGTGGCTGTGAACCTTTGATGCCAGGGCATTTATGCTGATTTCTGAGCGCGTGACAACCCATTTAGCTCTCGCTTAAATGACAGCACCAGATGGAAGTTAGTAACAAAGCATGTCCAAAGCTAGCCATTTTCAAAATAATGGAAATTCAGGGGATTCCTGCAAGGAGGACAGAAATGTAACAGGCAGGAGAGAGAGACACTATGGGGAAGGGTCCACCATACTGCTGACATTCAGGAATCTTTGTGAGGGTCTTTGCTAGATTACCCTTCAGTATCAGTTCTAGCTTGGCTCTTCCTTCACCATGTGAAGAGTCACACTTGTAGCTCCCAAAGTCCCTGGTTCAGTCCTTGAGATTGGCCAGCAGACACGTCTGCAGTGAAGGAAACATTTTGGGCAATGAATAAACCAGAGATACTTACAGTGAGTAAGAAAATAACTGAAGGCATCTCCAGGGCCAGCTTACTCTGCTCCACCATTAGAGACCTGGGTTTGCCTGCTTGTTTGTGTTGTTCTCAACTTAACCGGTACTGGCAACTTTGGGGTGATCCCCATCCTAACAGTGGAGGCAAAGGAGGCATTCATTTCTTTTGTTAGTGCTGATCTGTTCTGATATTCAGCTACCCTGGAGCAGAGTAGGGAGGCCAGGGGAACACACGGAGACACAGATGGAGGTTTTCATTTCAGATTCACAGCTTCAGAGATTCTGCTTTAATGCAGAAAGGGAATCTTCTGTTAAGTGTGAAAAACAAATTAGTAAATGTTGCCGTCGTTGCTCAATTTTTTGTTTTCGTAACTGCTGAATTCAGAAAGTGCGGGTCTTGAACATCCCTTGTGGCTGGACAAGTGGGATGAGCAGTGTGGGCATCTCAGGAGAAGGAGGAGATTATCAAAGACTCCAATTCTTTATATTTTTTTACACCCAAATAAAAGGAGATACAGATGACACCTTTGTCCTGGGTTCCAGAAACATCCTGCTACTTTCCCAAGTGGGAACTCTGGATGCTAAAGAGCATGGCACCAATTAATAAAAAATAAAAAAACATTAAATAGAGAACAGCAGTGGCAAAAGAGAAGTTTCATATTCTCTTGGTGGGATGGTGACAATATATGCCGTGACACTCCGGCAGGTAGCCATCCCCAGCCTCATTACCGGGTATTAAAAAAAGAAAGGGAAATATATTCAGCCTTCGGTCTCTCAATGGGAGCTCCTAAGGTTATTTCTAACTTTATCTTCTGTGATTATGATCTTAAAGGTCTTTTCCAACCTAAAAGATTCTGTGATTCTATGATTAAAACCTCACGTAAAAGGGACTGTGGAAAAAGGTAAGGTGGAACTGAAGATGAGTCACAGAAAGACCATTGAAATGTTTTGGTTTCTTTTTCCCAGTGTCCAATACAGAATGCTGAAAACCCCAGCTGCAGGTCAGCAAAGATATTTAGTCATCTAGTTCCCATTTCAATCAATGCCTGAGTTTCCCTTGGTTTTGCTACCCAGAGCCTGAATGATGGTATGACGGCCATCTAACTTCCGCTATTGTTAATTGTTTCCTGGTGGATGAATGAGCCCATTGAAAGAGTTCATTCAAAATATACCCCTTTGTCTTGATGTTTCAATCCTTTATTGCAACTTTTTCTTAGTGTCTGCTGAGTGTTTACAGACGGTCACTTCTCTTCCATGTAACTGTGACCAGTACCTAAGACATCAAACAACAGAGCTGGCCAATGAGTGTTCTCTCCCAGCAGCACAGCCCTCACCTAAAAATACGAGGCTTGTGCTACCATGCAGCAATCCTTGTGCCATGTTCTACTGTCCTGCTTTGGGGGTGGCATATTATTTCTCCTTTTCCCCAGAAAAGATTCCACAGGCTCTGAGCCTCCACCAGGAAAACAGGGGGCAGGGGGGCGGGGAGGCAAAAAGCATGACATTAAATTTCAGATGCCAAGTTCAGTAGCATGAATAAAAATTGTCTTAACCTCTGAGGTCAGGAGGTCACCAGCTGGAAGCAGAAAATCGCCACCAGTAAATTGCTGTGGGTTGGAGTGATGAATGCTAGTTAGTACCAGTGAATTTCAGAAGAATCTCAGCTGTAGGGAGACAGGGCATCTTGGAACAAGGCTGAATAAATCCCGACTGTGTTTTCTTTCTTCTTTATCTGTCTTGTGCTCTTTCTGCTTCCACAGATTTCTCAGTTGAGGCAGCGAAAGATTAAACCCTTGTGGGAAAGTCTTGTGGCACATAATAGGGGTGAAAGCAGTGAGATTCCGTAGGGATTGAGTGGTATTGTAAGAAAATTGCTCTCAGATCTGATGGATGTCAAGAGGGAGGGAAAGTACCCCAGTACTTTGGATTTGTAAAGTTGACTGGAGCACAGAGGTGCACCCATTGCCCTAGTAAGCTAATATCACTGCCACTTATGTCAGTGGCACAGCCCAGTCCAGCAGCAGGCACCCTGTACCAAATATGTTTTGTTTGTTTGAGCCCAAGCTATAAACAGCCCAAGTTGGGAAGGTGCTGAGTTGATCTTCTTTCTCTGCCAGTCCGCCTTTCTCTTGCAGGGTGGACACAGGCACATTTTATATGGGTTCCCCATCAGCTTACCATCATTCATCCTTTGCTGCATACGTCAGCTTGCAGCCTTATGGGATGTAGTTCATGCTCAGCCACCATCTAGAATGATGGGTTCTTACTCTGTTCACAGAATGTGAAGCAGTGAATTAATACAAATTAATAAATGTCTATGCAAGTGAATAGAAGAAGTGTCCAAATCACTTTGGTTAGTTCAAAATTCTAGAGTGGGGTAGGTTTCAGGTTGAAGAGGTTGGACCACACCACAAAATGCTCCAGTGATGATACAATTCTCTACAACTCTTTATGGGACACTTGAATATAAGCCCCTACTATTAAATTAAGTTTGAGGTTTCCATAACGGAAAGGGGCCAGTTTGCATTTCAGATGTCATTTGTGTAGGGGAAGCTGGACAAAAAGCAGAAAGTTGGCAGCAAAAAATACCAGGCTCCTTTCTCCTTCCAGCCACCCCTCTCCAACCTCTTTGGCTAACCCCCAAACCATGGCAGGAGCTGAACACTGCTTTTCATTGAGTGACATACCTGGCTCTAGAAGAACACGCCCTTGTGGAATTGGCACTTGGGCAACATTTCCATTCCCTCTGCACGACACTTTTCTTTAATGCCTTCCAAACTAAAACAAAACCTGGAGGATTTGCTACCATGTTCCGCTCATTATATTGGTTTCATGAGGGTGTGGAGCTTTCTTGCATGATGGTAGGATGTATTCGTCCCTGAAACTTAAACTACAACAAGAAAATATAATAGATGGGGAGCTTTTTCTTTTTCTCCATTAGGCTTTTTATGGTTTTGGTTTGTTTCTTGAATATTTATCGTTTCACCCCAACTCAATCCACAATCATTTCATGTCCTTTTTCAGGATTGTGTTCAGCCTTTAGTGCTAGAATAGCAGTAGGGAAATCAGACTTCCTCGACTCGCTATGTGGAAAACACAAAGGATCATAGCAAAGACGGCTGTCAAGGACTTCCAAAAGTCACTGGGAAAAGTCACTCCAGTGCAGGAGGGTTATACATGTACCGTTTCTAATCTCATCTTCCAGCTTTTAGGGCTTGTTATTCCACAAGTCCTGATGGACACATCTCCCCATCTGATGGGCACATCTCCCCCAAGTTGCTAATGATGTTTGCCTCAGTTTTAACCCCTTGCCTCTCACCCTGTCTGCACTGACAGGCAAAACAGGTTGTTCCTTTTTCTTTACAGCTTTGTCTGTGCACAAAGACATCTATCATAGATCACTTCAGTTTCTCTTCTCTAGACTAAATAACCCTATTTCTTCCAATCTTTCTTTCTAAGTCAGGTCTTCAATCATTCCTGCTACTTCCCAGCTGGTCTACATCTTTCCTGAAAAGCAGTAACCACAACTGCACACAGTATTAAAATTTAGTCCCTACTAATGGCAAGAAGAGTGGAAGAATTGCTTCATACTTGCAGGCGGTTCTCCCACTTATCCATCACAGTATGGTGCTTGTCTTTTCCCAACAGCACGATTGTGTTGGATTATGCCCAATATCTGACCTGCTCCAGGCAATCCTACTCCATCCTCTGACAACTCAAATGATCGTTCTGCTTAAGGGCAACATCACACACGTTTTTTTATTGAAATGCATCCTATTTTCCCCCTACAAGCATATCTATCTCAATCCACTCTGAAGCCAATAGAAAGAATACACTTTGTACTTACATTACGATGTGTAATGAGGCTGTGATGCAATTTCTGTGTTAAGCGTTCTGCACAAAATACATGCTACTTACATTGCACTGTTTACTAATTGGACATAAGAGAAGCATTTAGAGACGTAGGAAAGAAAGCCATGTTCTTGACCAGGATACACCACTCTGCTGTTGCATGGTACTTCATTCTGTTATCATTCTCATGACCTTCTGAAGCCTGATCCAGTCATAGGGAGATGAAGAGTCCATAGGGTTATAAGAAAATTGCTTTCACGTCTTACGGACTGCAAGAGGGACTCAGTCCCTTGAGCAAGTTGAGGGAATCTCTCTGGTAAATCCATGAAATGTGTCTCTCAAAGCATGTCTATTGAGACCATGAATTTTGAAAATAAACTCATAGTTCCACATAGGGATTCTGTTGACTTTGCCACTTCCCACACTGTGCAAAGGGCTTTGAGATCCCCGGATAGGAAGTTGATGTGGGAAAGCAAGAAGTTCTCTTATTCCTTCAGCTGGCTGAAGGCCTGGATTTCAGTTGAAAGGTTTTTATGACACCACAACAGTACTGCATGGTACATTTGTTTTTCAGGGGTGGGGCAGGTTATTCCAAGCTCCCACATGAGTAGAAGATGGGAGTAGAAGCAAATTGAGGCAGATGGCTTTTTTTTTCCCCTAAGCTGGCATTCCTAACAAGCAGCTGTGTTTGCACAAAGCTTCAGTAGACACACAGATGGGGAACAATATAGCTGGAAAGGCATCAATACTGCCACATCCCAGCTCCTCTACAGGTTAAAATAGTCCAGCATGCTCCATTGCTCCTCCTCCTTCCCTCTCTTCCTGAAAGTCGTGTAATGCGTTTCACAGAAAATACCTTTTCTCTTCCTTTTGGTGTAATATTAATCTTGAGGGTAGGGAGGAGGGCTTGGGGGAAGGGACATAGTGTTTCGAGGTTCATATTCCCATTGCAGTTAATCTCTTTAACAAACCCCTTTAACAAATGAAAGGTCTGACAGGAGGCAGAGTCATTAAAATGAATTAAAATGCATCCAGGAGAGATTAGTAATGAAGCCACTCACCAGACAATGCCCCTTTTCTTCTCCATGTGGACTGCTAGGAAATATCCCAGATTAGAGAACAAAAGGTTTTGCAGTTGAAAATGCTGATCCTTGAAAGATGCACCATGTTCTCTTCTCCTCTCCTCCACTCCTTGTTCTACATATGTTCATCTGCAGTCAAGCGATCCAAGCTTAATCTCCTCAGGGGGAGGGTCATAGGGATTGGTTTTAATTGCCATCAGCCTGCAAACCCTTGCACACAATGAGGACATGCCAGCAGATAGTGATTGTGTGCCCAATAGTGCAGGATGGTGTCTACCATGCTGTGTGTGGTGAGACAACCAAACACATTCACTCCTACTGGGTACCAGAGGAGTTTCAACCAGCTCCAAGGGATAAAGCTGGAGAGTACAGGACAGGAGGAGGGCCACATGGGGTCAGCAGTGAATCTTGCACACATGCAGTAATGAGAATTTGGGGCACGTGGGGGAGGAATGATCCAGGCAAGGGAGGAACAGGAGCAGTCACCAGTGCCCTGAACAAGGAGGGTAAGAAGAAATGCAGTTGTAGGGAGAGGAGCTAACTGGATTTTGAAGGTAGGTTTTCCTACAGTGACCTTAAGATATGGAATTCATTTGGCAATTTAAAAGAGGCCCAACAAAACCTCTCTGCTTCAAGAAATCTGTTGTTTTGTTGATTTAGCTGAAGCTATGCTGATTTGTGATCCCTCATGGAGTCCCTCCCCAAAGCTACCATATGTGACAATACTAACAAAGACATGGAATGCCTGGATGATGTTTTCCTCCAGCTCCTGTTGAAGGAAGAGCTGTATGACCAGGCATGGGAGTGGAGTCTCTGCTCTCAGGTGTAAGTCAGTGAGCCTGTGATCCACATGTGCGTCTTACTATGTACAGCAATAGAGACTTGCCAAAATCCAGCGGCCTAAAGCATCTCTGCGGGGTTCAGTCCTTCACTGAAAGTGTTGAGAGGTCAGCAAATCAACAGGAGGTTGAAAACAACTCCTCTAAGAGAAAGATAAAACAACCTATAAATAGAAACTGGATGACTGGAGGGAGAGAAGACAGGTTTTATAAAACCTCTTAGCCTTTTATAAATATGATTCCCACTGTTCAGGGGGAGAAACTTAAGAGTTCTACCACCACTGCTGTATCCCAGTTCTTTCAGATCTCTTCTGCTTTTCTTTCCAGTGGGAAAAGGGTGCAGAACTTCCCCAAACTGCCACCCATGACATTTGCAGTTTCTGCACACCAAAGGAAAACAACTTTTTATTTTCTATGGTGGAAAAAAAAAATTTACTTTGAAACACAGCAAGAAAAATGTGTTTTGTTTTGAACTGTTGATTACAATTGAAAGACCCTCAGTTTCCCAACCAGCCCACAGATCTGTCTAGAAAATGGTAGCTTCTGTATCTCAGGTCAAGGTTACTGGTGGACAAAGATTCCCATCCACAGCTAGAAACTCAGCAAAACTTCCAGGGAAATAAAAAGCCATAATGAGCTTCTCCGCTGACATTAATGGAACTCTGAGCTACATCAGCTGAGACTATACCCCAAAGTTTGCTGATGACAGAAAAACAATGAGGTAGTGAATTGGTGAGGGACCCATTTCACTTGTGGTCTGCAGAGTTATTATATCAAAACATGTCCGGCAGAGTTTAATAATGTCAGCATTTAATGTTCAGCATAATGTCATTCCTACAGACCAAGACAGACACTTCCCATAGGTAATTAATCTTTTACAAGTAATTCAGCCATCGTAAGCAAAAGTGGATGAAATGTATTAATGGGTGGAAAGGCTGGGGGCAAACCATGCATGGAGAAACATTTCTCTGCATTAGTCCCACAAAATTACAAGTGAGTTACAGCAGATAGATTTAGGACAGTTCCTGTTGAGTAATTGTATTCCATGAGGGCTTTCAATACAATGTGATATTCATTTTCACTTTATACAGTAGAGACAATAATGGCTACAGGTGCACAGGCTGTCTTGCTGGGAGGAATAAAACTGTGATTGTTTAACATCTGACTTTTCTCACACAGTTACAGCCTTTAGATTTGAGCTATATTTTGCACATATCTCAGACGTGGGTTGTTCTTTTTTTTTATGCTCAAAGAGTCTAGCTCTAAAAAATGCAGGCTCTAAAGACCCATTGTCAAATGAAACACATTTCCCTCGTTTGATTTGTTTTTTCCTCTCTTGCAATATCAGCTTTCACTACAGAAATGCAGACAACCCTGCGTTTGGGTAGAGAAATGAAACTGCCAGCTCATGCGGGACACACAGCTGCCAGGTCGGGCTCCCAAAACCCAAATCCCAAAACAGGAACTTTTGGGTGCATTTCTGAAAACCTGGACATCCCTGTAAACGTTTCGCAATTCTGCAGGACTACATACCATTGCTTTTTGCTTTGGCATCTGATCACAGCTCCTCTGGGTCCTTCTGGGACCTTCCTGGTCTCTCAAACAAGAATAACAACAACAAACACAATGAGCCAAGCAAAGAGAGAGCCTGAACTTTCTCCTGGAGAAGACAGCCTGCCAGCTGCCTTCTGTCTCAGAAATGAACTCTCCTTCCTTCTGCTCCCCAGAGACATACCAAGTTTGCCTGTGACGTGACTGAAGCTCACCTGCATCCACCTGCCAGGGTGACAGCTTCTTTACGAAGGACCCAGTGTCTGAGCTGAAGGTGGGACAGGGGAGAAACACAGCAGCTCCTGGAGTCTAGCAAAAACTTACTGTATGGTTTTCTCTCCACCAGAAAAGCTGTAGGTTTAGTCTGATCAGGAAGTGATTTGGGGCTTTCCTATGTGAAAAATACACATAATTTTATTTTGTTTATATCCTATATTTTAGTTTATGGAGAAAACTGATTGCCACTAAAATTGTTGTGGTTTCCTGCCATGGAACACTGAATTATTTCTTCCCTCATACTTTAGAAAATTAAAACACAGATTCAAGCACTAACTTTTTCTATTTCACTGGGGAAAAAAAGTGTGGCAAAAATCAGGCTAAGAAGAGCTTCGTTGTTTTAAACAAAATGTTGCACCGTTTTGGCAAAATGGATTTATTTTTTTTTTCTGAAGAAAAATCCCTCCCTCAAGTTCTTTGATTTAGGGGAATACTGACTTGCAACAGATTTATCCTTTTTAAGTGTCTCTGGGTTAACTGCCTCTGGACTTTGCTCTTTTGTATTTCTCTGGGAAGAAAATAAATCCTGGCACTTTTGCTTCTGGGCTTGAAGGGACCGGCAATAAAACTTTCCAAACCATCTTGGTGGCCTGGGAACCTAAGCCCTCCATCCACTCCCTGGGCTGTATACCCGGAGCATGCTTTTGACCATTCTCCTTGTGTTCTTGTAATTCCTGTTATGTGTTGTTCACAGCAGCTCTGTAAGAGCTGGCACTAGGGCTGATTTCATACAATTTTGATCTCCATCACTGTCCCATAAGGTGCAAGTTCCCATCACAATTTTTGCCCGTGGATGAAACAAAATGTCTTTGTAGTGTGTAAGAAGAGTCATCCTCATGCTCCCGCCTGCACTGCAGTGAGAGCCCTGGTTTCACCAGCTGCCAAGTTTTCTCAAAACTTTTAGGAATGTAACATTGTTGGTAGCTGTGCTCCTCTCACAGACAGGAGGCAAATCAGGACTCTGAAAGTCCTGGGAATGGCACAGGGAGACAGGTACACACACAGCCGTGCATGCACAGACACCGAGCTGGGTAGTACAGGCTTTGCTTCTTTGGGAAACAAGCCTTAGAAACAACCAGACAAACCCGTGCACCCGGTATAAAACACACAACAGCTTCCACTCATGCTAGGATTTCTGAACCTGCTTTTAGAGCATTATGCTTAGGCCCAGCATTAGCTGAGGGTCTTGTTGCTCATCTGAAACCATTAAGCTGTTCCCCTTGTGAACTCTAATCAACATCTGAACCCGCGTATCCTGAACATAATGTGTCACCTTCCCCACTCTTGGGAAATGAAGTCCTCCAACGAGCACTACAGGGATGAAATATGGGTTGCAGATGTTGAACCAGGAAAGGGCACAGAAACAAATTTGCAGAGCTGAAATACAACTTCCAAAACCTGTTTCCCTTTGACATTTCAGTGAGCTGTTCCACAGTCTTTGGGGAAAAAAAAGGACTGCTGTTTCTTCCCTTCTCCTTTCTCCCTCCCATTTTAATTTTGTAATTTTGGACCATTATTTATTCACTTTTATCTTTAATTAATTGTACTCTGTGCTTTAACATCTGCATACGTTTTGTAAGTCATCTCCAAAGCTTAGCTTTGTCCTCACTTGTTGAAATGTGACAACCTTAAATAGATCCGCTGAGGTGCAGGCAGAGAAAGTGCTGGGCTTTTCTAGACCCTATGCATTTGTTTGTTTTAACTGAAATTCTTCTTTAATAGGGAATATTTTTAGTGGATACTGAAGGACACAGCTGGGCAGGTGTGGCATGCATCCAGGGCAGGAGAAGGCTCCTAAGCCAGTCAGGTCTGCCTGTGCACGCAATCCAAAAGCAGGAGTCAAATTGAAGCCATATTGAGCAGAGCAGGCTCTGGAGCCCAAGCAAGTCATTAGCAGTCTTTTGATTGACTTTGAAGCAGGTCTTTGAGACCCAGTCTATTTTATATGGTGGAATGAGGGAAAACAACCACCGAAGCTTGTAAAATGAAGGGGAACAAAGGAATGCTCATGTGCGCCTGCCAGCCCCGGCTTCCCCGGCCCCTTCTGTGCCTGCAACTGACTGGATTGCACCCCTTCCCCACTGGACTCCTGTAATTTTCTGAACAATTTAAGCACAACCTGCAACTTCCCCTTTTACGTCATTCATGAATTGGAGTGGCTGCTACTTTAGCTGCACCTTGTAAATCCAATGGAACTGATTGTGTGATCAAAAAGCTTTGAACTGGCTCCCAGAGAAGCTGCTCCAGTGTTGAGCCATACAGCTGACATCAGAAAAGGGTCCCTTTGGAATAAACCTGCAGACACACACCCTGTACACGAGGACACACTCACACACACCCTGGCATGAGCTAAAGCTACACAGAAAGCTGAAGCTGCAGGTATGAACCATGCTCACATGCAGCTTCCATGTCGTACACGCAGGTTGTTCAGCCTCTGTCCATTTCACAGCCAGTTCTCTCTGGACAAACTCACACTTCTCTAGATAAAGGGCATTCAAAAATAGCTTTCCAGGTTGCAGTGCCCTGAAGGTTGCCATGAATACAAAAGACCAAGTCTGAGGACCAGTATGCATCAGGGGGATGGAGGGAGAAGGCACTGAATTTCCAGCCTTGTGGCCTGGAGGCTGGAAGCATCACAGAAGCACACACACAGAGAAGCATCAGCAGTCGGTACAGGTAGCTGGAGGCTGACATTTATTTTGGCACCTGCCAAGGTGACTTTGTTGTTGGGATCAGGGCTTGGCCAGCAAACTGTGCTGGTAGGACGGCATCCAGACCAATGCAATAAGCCGTGTCTTGAGGGAAGCCAAAAGAAAAGACAAAAAAGACCACACACAACTCAGGGTTGGTGCCTGGATTTTACAGGAGGGTGTAGGGGGTTTTTCTTCCTTTTTTTCTTTTTTTTTAAGTTCTTTCGTTATTTTTTTCCTTTTTGTGAAAATACTTAAGAACTTGGGAAAAGATTTGAGTCATTATGAAAATGTAATTCTATCTCTTGATACAGCTGTAGCGAGCCAGGGCAGCTAGGTCTGGGCGAGTCAGCAAATCAGGCTCTCTGATTAGGAAGCAGGGAGGCCCTTGGTCAAATTTAATAAAAATAGACTTGTTATATTTGGAACACTTTATCTGAGAACATGTTGTCTCTTTAATGCTGTCTGATATCAGCTTGTCAGGCAGTGGGACGCTTCCTGTGAGAGGGGCGGGCTCTCAAGAAGACTGGGAGCTGAGGCTGGAAGGGATCTGTGGCTTCTGTGGGCAGAAGGAGCTGTTAAGATGATTTCTGGCTATCACAAAACTTTGCCCAGGCTGAGGGGAAAGGTCAGCTTTTACATGGTATGAGTTGCCTATAGGAATCTCTCTCCCTCCAGTGACGTACAAGAAAAAAAAATCCTTTTACTTGTCTCGTCTGTCAGCTAAAAGCAAAGCAAAACACGCCCCATGATATTTACAGGTTAGGTTTTAGACAACTGGCTAGTGTCCCTCCTCCCTGGTGAATCACTGCTATTGATTTAATGAGTTTTAATGCAGTGTGCAAACAGCAAAAGTCAACCCAGCCAAAACCATTGAAACCACTGGGAAATCCTCAGTTCTTTGCAATGGTGTTGTCAGCCTGTAACAATGATGGCCAGAGACTCTCTGGCAGCCCAGTTCAGGGGCAAATAAGAAGAGATTTGTACAGTACTTAGCAGCTCTAAGTGACTATCTATGGAAAGGAGCAACAGCCAAGGAGGCAGTGAGGCAGTAGACTTTAAATTATTAGAGAAAGTGATTGTTTTCCTTCATTCTCTACTGAAGAAGCTCCATCTGAACTCCTTTGGACAGTTATGGGTCTCCAGTATAAAAGAAATTTAGAGCAGGTGAAGAGGAGTCAGCAGAGAGCCACTGAGATGGCCAGAGAGCGTGAACACTATGTCCAAGGAAGGGCTGTGGCAGGAGGTGTGGCCTGAGACCTCCACCAGCTTCAGAGCGTAAGAGGAAGACTGGTGAATGACATGCTTTATCAGGAGAAATATGTCTTCCCAGACCCCAGAACTCCCATTGAACAGATTGTGCTGGATTACACTGGAGAACTGCCAAAAAAAAAAAAGAGAATTTTGGTGATCTGGTTCTGTTTTCCTTGTCTCTCATGACACCCCCAGAGTCTGTATCTCCTAGATCTCAGTCTTGTGTTTAGCCAGGAGACATCTCTCTAGACTTGCCATCCATGCTGATCTTGAAAACTACAGTGGGCCTCCTTTCAGAAGTGTCCTCTCAGAAACTTTCCTGCGAAGACTTCTTTGACTAGGATAAAACTCTGATGAGCAAGTGCTCCACGTTCCTCAGAAAACAAAATAAAGCTAAATGAGGAAAACCAAACAATGTTTTTCATCTGACGATAGATACTATCCACTGTAAGGAGCTGCTTTATTGTCTCTTTATTTTACAGGGCAGGTGTACCAAAATGGAAAGAATGAGAAACATAATACAGCCCAGGATGAATGAGACAAAGGAATCAATTGACTTCTGAGTGCTTCTTTATACAGTTACATTCAATAGCAGACGTGTCAGACTAGGGAAGTCTTCAGGCTGTGAATCTCTCAGTATTTTGGTACTCAGGGGCTTCATCACCTCCAGGCACAAACCACAGAACTGCTTTTGGAGTTTTGGAATTTCCCTAATCTGTAGTTGCGTTTTCCTGCTGGGTTCTTAATACTGTATATGACCAGACTGAGATACTAACAACTTTCCCATCCTTCTCTTTCCCATCTAATTTTATGTGGTAGTCTGGGTAGTCTGAAATGTCCATCACCTGAGGGTATAAAAATGGTTGCTGATAAAGCTGACTGTACATATTTCCATCTGTTGTTGTTTCTTGCACTCAGACATTCTGCCTGTTTGGAGTTAATTGTACCTTGGCTTTACTTCTCATAAAGGACCCAAAGGACCTTGACCTTTGGTGCTTGTACAGCTTTTTTAATGTAGTCTTATGCACATGGATTATGCAGTGTGTATGGAGAGGAAGTACTTGGCTGAACCTGGCTTTGGAAGTCATGAACTCCAGAGCTTGTACTGGGATCTGAGGAGACCCTAAGAATTCAGCATTTCCATCTCATCTTGCAACATGAGTATCACCATTCTGATACAAAACACCTACAGACTTAATCTACCCTTGGGTGAAATGAATTCTCTCATAACTGTAGCTTAACCCAAATAATTGTATGTGCTGTAGACACTTGACACAGTGGGGTAGATTTAATAAACCGGAGCTGCATAGACCATTCCTGTGGTTTAGCTTTAGAACTTCTCCATCAAAAACTTAGGAAATGAAGAGTTAAAAGGAAATCCACATGTGTTTATAGCCAAATGGACTTTAATGAACGTGTGAAATGAATTGCCAATGAAAGCCATTGCTAAATTATTGTTTAAACATCAAGGGCAATCAAAAAAACAGATTGAATGAGAAAATTAAAGATGTAAGTTTCAGAGGGTGACAGTTACAGGCAGCTGACGGGCTTGTCGGACCAGCATCCTTCTTCTCTACAGTGACTCATGGTTTTCATCTCAATTACCGTGCGCATCGGCTCAGAAGGAGAGTAGACCACCTATGTGATGCTGAGCTTCCCCTCCATATGCATAGATGTGCCCGTGCACTTATAAGCAGAAGGCTGTGTGGTCTAGGATTTCAAGGGGGAAATAAAAGTTGGATTCGAGATCCTGAGTTTTAATCCCAGTGGTTCCCAAAGGTTCATTGCACCAAACCTGAGAAAGTCACTTGCCTCTAGCTGTAATTAAGGAATATGAGGCCTTTGGGGAACTATGTTTTCTATTGAGTAGATCTTTCTTGTTTCCTTGCTTCTTTCTAAGCAGGGTAATAAATGTAAAATGGGCCTATTTAGATGGTCCATCTTTATGTTTCCATTCATTCCCTTGTTTGTTTGCTTACTTTGCCAAGTGGTCCAGACTGCAAGTAGACCCATTAAGAATGGCTTGTTCCTGAGGGCCTGAGAATAATCTCAAAAAAAAAAATTAAAAAAAAAAAAAAAAAAGATTTTAAGAGATGCCCAGATTCATGTACAAAATTTCTCCTCGAAGAAGGCTGCTGCTCCTTGTGAGCCAGCCCAGATCTCACAACTACTGCATCCTTGTATCTTTGCCCTACTTGCCTGAGTCTCATGGAGACAGTCAGAGCTGTTCACCCAAATTCCTGGGCTCTTTGTTGCTAATGGCTAAAACCTTGTGCAAGTCTCAGCTGAAGCAAGGTAAGAGACATTTATTACATTTTTCTTCTAAGGCAAATTTGTTCCCTTTTAGTGCTTTCTCCAGGATAGTTTTGAAACTGAGCGCTAAGGAGTTTTCATCCTCACAAATTAGAGGGCTGCAGACTGATAGGATTTTCTTGCCCTGGCTTAGCAATGCAGTCTTTTTATTCCAAGCTGTCCTTACTCCTGTTTTACCTTATTTTTCTTGAAACTGATGGCCTCCAGGTGGCTTGTCTGACCAACATACATTGGTAGCTCTTGGGCATGCTGAGGCTCATAATATGCGAGAGTCATACTGGAGGCTGAGGTGTTGCCAGGCTTGTATCTCCAGTGGAAAGGACAATTGTTTCTCAGGGCACTCTTTTGCATCATGCAAAATATAAATTTCTTCAAACCTTCCAGCCATGGAAGAAAGAAAGTTTTTCCAACTGAAAACACAAAAACTTTCCATTAAATGCCAGATTGTGTGATACAAAGCACTGATGGCCCTCTGGCCACAGCTGCTTCTGTTTAGTCATAGTGTGAGCAAAGAGACACTCAAATAACACATTTGCACTGGAACAGCCCTGGCCGTAACTTGCGTTACTGCAGCTGGATTCACATCAAAACCCAATGCACCGTGTGGAAAGTAATTACCCACTGCAAAATGGTGGAATGAAAAGCATTCTTCAATATCCCCTTTCTTAATGGCGCTGAACCAGATCCGGCAACTCAACAAAATACTTGAGACACTTTCTCCCCCCTCCTCTCTTTCTTTCCTTCTTTTGCTCTGTTGTTCAAGCTGCATTGCAAAGACCCATCAGGGATACTAAGCTGAGAGCGATTTTACCAGAGCTTTTATCGGCCCATCCAGGTTCTTGGCTGGCCTGGCAAGACTTGTGTTGCTGCTTGTAAAACTGTGAGGATCCTGGTTAGGGGCCACATTGCACTAATTTGCAGGATATAAACAGATATTGGGAGACCAACCATGAGATATGGGGAGGATTCAGCTAAGCTTCTTGCATGGACTTTAGGGCCCAGCTGGTGGCCAGACGTAACCCGGCCACATAGTTTTGAATCTGGGAAGGGATGAGCAGGGGAGCTGTGGGAGCAAGGACTGCAGAACCCATGGCAGAAAAATTCACAATGTGCAGCCTATTAAAAGAGATGAGTAAATTAAATGTTAGAGGTCCCATTTTGCAAAACAGGTGCTTGTTTTTCTCCAGCAAAACACACGCATGAGAAAAATCACTGGGGACCAGTGGGCCTTGTGATGCAAAGGAGGGAGTTTGCTGAAACAGCTTTGCATTTTCAAGTGTGTCCAATGGTGTGCCTTATTTGGGAGATGCAGCCTGTCAAGTTCAAGCGAAATTAGATCATTGATTTTCTGCTGCAGGAAGCAAAGCAAGATTTCCCGGCAGCCTGGAGAGTGGTTTGTTTTGGTTGGGGTTTTTTTTATTATTATCATTCATATTTTTCCTAGCTGTTAAAATTTATGTCAAAGTACAGTGCCACTTGTAATCCAAATAATTTATAGTCTCTTTTTTTTTTTTTAATTGTTCCTTTTGTTTCCCGCCAGTCTGTGGGAAAGAACCCCACCTTCGGAATAAAATATCCCCATTCAGTAGCTTGGGGGTCTTCTTTTGCCACCTTTAATACTTCTCTCTCACCTACTAGCCAGCTACAGAGACACTACCCCATCAAAAATCTATACCTTGTTCTAGATGATACATGACCTCAACTGAAAAGGTAGTCCCTGACTCAAAGAGGTTGCTACATTACCCCACAATAAAAAATGCTGTATGGATGGGCACCAACAAAGCAAAGAGAATGCAGAAATAGTACTTCACATGGAAAGATATTCAGGTCACCCAATTTCAGACACCTCTCCTTGCTGTCCTTCACTGCTGTCATCTCAGCACACACCAGGAAAACACTCAGATTTCCCATCCCATGGCAATTGCTGGTTTGCCAAAGGTGGACTGTCTTGGTGCAGTCTTCCCTCAAAGGGCAACGCTTGTAGCAGACCAACGGGTGTAGCACACCAACCTCATGTGTGCGTCAGAGTATGTGCCACCCAGTGCAAGTGGTAACCTGGAGTGGTAATTTGCAGGGCGTGCAAATTATTCGTCACCAGCTGAGCTCTGGTAACTGCCTGGTGCATAGGAGGTGGATCGGCTTTTCCTGAGCCACCATGGAGGCTGTGGCTGGTCAACATCAGTTGTATCTCCCCACTGAGAAGCAACTATGTGACAGGTTAAGCAGGGCCAGAGCCAGGTAAGATCTAACCAGTCTGTTAGATCTGGAAGATGCTAAAGGCCTTTTAAATGAGCAGAACATGAGGACTACATCTCTGCACCCGGGAGGTGGATATCCAGCGGTTTTGGGGGACAGAGCACAGAGCAAAGAAGAGGAGTTGTGTCCCAAAAGCTGCGTCTGAAAAGCCCTGTTGTAGTGAGAGCACGAGGAGTTGGTGGGGGGAGGGGGTTACAAGGGGAGCGTGCCGGGAAAGCAGAAGGAGGGAGCGAGAAGAGCAGTGAACAAGCATGCTAATTGCAAGAGCAGCAAGGAAAATATGACAGGGAAAGGAGTCGAGGGGAAGCTGAAGGGGCCCCGTCAGCCTGCTGCTGGGTCAGGCGCGAATGGTTTCAGCAGAGGCAGCTCGCAGCTGTAGGGAGCAGGTGCAAGGGCAGACGGACGCTGCCCTGAACCCGAGGAGAAGACTGTAGGCAGGAAGGAAACCAGTTTTCCCAAGCTCCAAACAACAGCACGCGAAAGAGGGAGAAGGAGGGAGAGCAGCGTTCAGATGGAGAAGCAGCAGCACTGTCACTCTCCACTTCAGGAGCGTGATGGGCAGATGAAAGATGAATTTACTTCAGCCAGTCCTGTCAGATGTTTCTGAGCTGTGGGACTTATCAGCTGTCAGACCAGAAAAGAATAAGCTAAACAAAAAGCTTTCACAACCCTCATTCCCAAATCTGTGCGTCATAGTGTGCCAGGAAAAATGATTTCTGGCCTTTTCTTTTTCTTTTTTTTTCCCCCCTTTTTCTTTGCTACTACTAGATGCTTTTCCCTTTCTCTCACTGGACAGCTGGAGGGAATCCAGACGGCTGCTGTTCTTGTGGCTGCACGCTGAATGCAACAGGAGGAGGCTTGCAAATGGCTTTCCAAGTAGCCAAACACAATGGTGGTGAGGGGCAGTCTGTGTGTGGGAAGCAGGGGACTTTCTCTGGAGTGAAATGGCAGGGGCAATGGCAGTGTGGGCATTCAGGGCTTCCTGTATCTTCCTTCTTCCATTATCCATCTCAAAACCTTCCGCTCCTCTTCCCCCGCTCCGCCTCCTTTCAAGGGCCAGTGTGTTCAGATGGGTGCCACCACACAAAGCCCCGGATGTCTCCACACAACAGTCTCACTGGTGGATTCAGTTGGTGGCTCATTCTAATTAATTCCTTTTGAGCTGGAGTCTGGAAGTAATTGCCAGTCCAGATACTCTTGACTAATTCAGATGAATACCCAGAACTGGGCTGGAAGAGAAGGAGGTAAGAGGAGCTCTGCTGTGCCAGACCAACATGCCAATGATGCCCCAAAGTCAACAAGTAGATCCATAGGACTCCTGAGGACTTTTCCAACTGAATTATCCGATGATCCAGTGTGGTATCTTCTCTGTAACAGAGGCCGTGGGCAGGTAGCTGGGGAATAAGACTCATACAGAGTGGTCCTTCCCTTGCATTGTCCATGTCTCAGCAGACAAAACTCACATAAGCACCTCCAAAACACAGGCTTCTCAGCTTTTCAATCATCTCTGACTATTCTGATGGCATTTTAAGGTGTGTCTGGGTTATTTTCTAGGTTATCCCTTTTTTAGTGTCTAAGACGGTCTGAGGAGCAGGGTTGGAAGAGCAGGAAACAAGTTTACAGCTTGACCTAAAGGTGAGACTGGCTTGAAGGAAGAAACCAAACCTCACATTCTTTACCCACCAGAGACAAAGGGCTCATGCTTCTTTGCAGGTTAACATGGCTTCATGGGTTATTAAGCATCAGGTCAGCTATCAGACTACATCAGCAGACTTAGCTGCAGCAAACACAAGGAAGTATGACGGCATAATATGTAAAGGAAGGGTCTAAGCTAAGCTGCATTACTCTGTGCTTGCTTCAGACCAACAGGAAACACCCAGGTGATTCCTGTAGCTCTGCTGATGCCTAGTAACTTTTCATGCTCTTTTATCATTTGATTATGACCGTCACACTCATCCTATGGACTTGGTTGACATTTTTCCCTCTCTTGTTTGCCTCTGCATTTTGGCTGTGTCTTCGCATCCTGTCCCTGGTTTGTTTCTGTCAATTCTTTAAACAGCTGCTGGGTTCTGCTCCAGAGGTGGCTGCATTCCAGCAATGGGGAATGTGACTCCTGACATATGGGAGAGCTGGTGCCGTGCGTCAGGAGCTGTGAAGCTGAGAGATGCGACACATCCAGGGTCAGCTTGTCAGCACTGTGCAGCCCCAGGAGAGGTCCCAGCTTGGACATCCATTTTATTATTTCCACGTGCTTCAGCTTGGTTTCTAGCAACAATTCCTTGTGTTCATTTCCCAGCCCCTAACCAAGTCACCCCCTCTGAAAGTCTCAGCAGCTGCCATACACTGGACAGGCTTCACACATGAAATCCCATGCTGGAAATGACCCTCAGTCATCAACTGCAAGCAGCACCAGGGAACAGAGCGGCTGAGTGTGATCCTGGTGTCAAGTATTCAAGCAGCTGGGCTGCTCTTTGCTTTCCCCATGCTGTGTTAGGGAGGGTCATGCTGCATTTGCCATGCTGGGTTGAGTCCCCATTTTCAAAATACTTTCTGGGCTTCTCAGGAATCTCCCTCTGGCTCCCTCAGTCATTGGCAGGCTCTTCCCTACATCCCTCTCTTTTCTCTCCCCCGGTCAGCTGGTGCCAATGCCCTCCACAAAGAAGGGCACCTTGACCCAATCACTGCTGCCCCTTGTGTCCAGCAGGCTCCAGTGAGTCTGAAGCCTCCTCCGCTTTTTCCCAGGACAGAAGCTGGACATTGGCTGTGCAAGAAGGCATATGTTGGTTTGCTGTATTCATTTTTTAATCTGCTATTTCAGAGGCCATCTTCTGAGTTCTCATGGACCAGCAGTGGTCCGTGAGCCATCTGTTGGGAGACTCAGCAGTAGAGAATATAGGCTCTGACTCAGATTCCCACAATGAGATTCCTTTCATGCCAATACTAACCAGTATCAGTATCATGAGCTCCAAAGTTCCACACCCTGCTCACAAGCTGTGGACAGTGATGCTATTGGCATGGAGGAACACCCCATTCTGGTGAGGAGGCCAAGAGGATGGCAAATACAGCAGAGTTGAAGCGACTATATCTAGCAGAAGGTTTCCTCTCCCCACTGACAGCAGCAGAACCTGAGTTCATAGAGCTCCATCCTTTCCAGCTGAGAAGCCCCTGCAACAGCACTTTTCCTTTAGGCAATATACTGCCTCTGCTTCCACTTCCCTCCAGAAGAGCTGTTTTCAACAACTGCCCCAAGGACCCTCTGCTTAGTCCTTTCTCCAGGCCATTAACCCCAGCCTCACCCATGAAACTCATCAGTTAAGCCTCAGAGAGCCTCATTTGCTTCTTTCCAGGAGCTGCATGGTCATTTCTATGGATAAATATTCCCACTCCACTGAAAGATCAGCCTATAATCAGGACATTTGGGGCACACTTTGTTGCAGACCCTCATGAAAGCTGTTGCTGTCCTCAGCTCAGCTTGAGGGGAGAGGAGCAAAAGTATCTTCAGTTCGGCCCACAGAACAGGTCCCACTGCTATTCCCTAAGCCCAGGAGCAGACTTTGATCAGATGGTCCCAACGGTCCCAAAAAGGTAGGCGCAGAACCAGGAATCTCACACGGGCACTCTACACTTAGCTATCCACCACATACAAGTACCACTAAAACTCAGTCCACCTAACTTTTGCAGCATGAAGAGGAAACCTGTGCCTAGCCAGAACCATTCCTCAGGAAATTTCCACATGAGCTTTTGTCCAGTGAACCAGTGCAATCTTTTCCTTCTCATTATTCACTCATGTAATACCTCTACAAACTCTACTCCTTGCTTACTTCACTCCCCTCTGTTCGTTCCCCTGCAAGATGGGTGGCAAAGCCATAAGCTCCAAAGATAATGTTGTGCCAAGGCAGTTAGACATGGCTATGTCTGGACACAGAACATTTCTCTCTGATTCTCAGCGCTGTTTTCTGACTATGTCACTGCTTGCATGGAGATAGAACTTCTCAACCCCTTTATGAACAGGGCTTTTGCTCACCCAGGGAAGCCAAGGTACAACAGGACCTATCCAAACTGCCTCCAACAACAACTAAAATAGACTTAAAAGCCTACTGTGATGTTAAAGATCAAGAGAGCAAGTAAGAGTTTCTGCCATCAAGGGTTTTGGGGAACTTGAGTCATGTCTGGGGTTGCTAGAAGGACTGAGGGTTGCATTCAAGGCCCTCATACCTTGCCCTTCTGTCTCAAACATACTAGAGCTGGAAGGTTATTACCATCTCCTGAACATTGTTATATTCCAGTGCACAAGGAAAGGCATAACTTCAAGATGGCCACCAAGCCAAACAGAAGCACCTCCGGTACAAACAGAGATGGAAAAGAAATATAAATTCAGTCAGAATTACCTGAAAGCTCTTCTGGACTAAAAGGCTGAGTGGACGATTTTGCACATGCCAAAAACCAAAGGAAGTGAGTAGTGGCACCTGTGGCTTACCTTAAAACTGTCTGTATACTGCTGGAGAGTATGCGGAACAGGCATAACTCAGTAGCACAAACTAGCAACAGAGAAGTTGGTGATACAAACACAATAGCATTGTTCCTACAGCAAGAACAAGAGGCTGAAACTACTGAAGGAAAAGTGTAAATTGAATCTATCAGCACAAGCCACAAGCTGCTGATCTGTGTTCCCTACAGCAATGATGAAAACATCACTGCCGGGGTCACTGCTAAATATGAACAAACCCTTGCCAGAGTGCTGTGGTGGTGCTGTAGAACAATGCACCTGTAGTGGTGTCAGTGCTATACAGTTTTTTTTCACCCATGAAGAAACATGCCATTTTACACCAAAGGATGAGAAGATTAACTCCGTATAGTTATTGCAGTCTAAGAGAAAACAAGAAACTATAGCCCAATGCTATTCTTGTAGTGGAGCCAAATGACAGCAACTTCTTTGCTTGCCAATGCATTCAATCCTACATCTACAGGACTGCTTTCTTGGGCCAGAAAGTTCAAGCATGATATTAGACAACCAGAGATGCTGGGTGTTTTTTTCTTGTACTAAGCCAACACAAGAATATATTGCAGCTTATGCATTGTTTTTCCTGGCTTGACTTTATGTTGGCTTATCAAATTGTGAACATCACCACCTGCCAGGATGGAGAAGACGTTTTCACAGACAGATCATCTAATTTATGTTATTATTTCCTACGTTCATGGATTTTCGGACTGCTGCAATAAACTATTCCAGTTTCATGAGTAGTACAACTAGAATCAAGAAAGATGTGAAATTTCAGTATCGTCACAAGTAGGGCAAGAGAACATCTCTACAACTGCAAGAGGGTATTACAGAGGTCTAAACAGAAAAGATGAATAGGAGAGGATTGCAGCTTGGCCCTCATAATGTAAGGCTGAAAAGAGACAGGCTCATAACAAAGAAAATGAAGAACTTCATGTAATGCGTCACTGAACAGTTAGTCTGACACCAGACGCTGAGGAAGCAGAAAGCTTGCATGGACTTAAAAACTGAATGGACAGATTAATGGAAAAACAATCCATCAAGGGCTCCTAATCACAGATACAGCGCCTCTGAGCCACCAGATACTGGGAGAGTAACCTGTGAAGCATCATCCTTCCCCAGGCGTCCACTGTTGGCCTCTATCAGAGAAAGGGTTTGGGGCAGCTGGACTTTGGGTTTCATGTGGTTCAGTCTCTCTTATACAGAAACTGCTGAGAGGCCACACTGAATTTTCAGGATTATCCTGAGCATGAGACCACTCTTTTTATCTGTGCCTGTAGGCAGTGGATCTGCCAGCACAGTCCAAGGTCATACTTCACTGAATCTGGGGCTGCCTGTGTTCCAGCAGGCTTGATCCCTGCTTCTCCGGGAAGCGGCTGAACAGACACAAAGTGGGTTGATCTGGGAGCTCCTCATTCTCCTGATTGTTCCCAAAACCACATTTCAGAGCATTGTAGACACATGCCTGTGCTCCTCTGTTTGAAGTACAAACTCTTCACATCAGTTGTCTTCTAGCCTTGGAAAAATACTTAAAGTACTTAAGTGTGAAATCAAGCGAGTCTCCCCCTTCATCCCTGCCAGGAAGTGCTCCAGAGGGGTGGAATTTGTTTTTCCCATTAGACTTCACGCAGCACGACCTTTGCCATCTCCAAGCCAGGTCGGGCTGATTAATGGGCTGTCATCCCAGTACAATGAGGTCCAGAGGGGTGTGAGGTTGCTAGGACATTCTCCTAACGGCTTCTGCAGGAGAATCACTTTTGGATCGCTCTGCACCATTAAGCAAAGAACCTGGGGGTCTTTAATTTATCAGGTGGGAAGTGAGGATAATTACTTTTCAAGCAGCCAATACACCCGACGTGCACTCACAGCGGAAGCAAAGCAGGGAAGTTGGGGGATTCAGACACTGTTTACATTCCGGTGAAACTGGATCTTGGAGCTATACACCAAGCTTGGGAAGGGAGTGTCAGACTGGGATGGAGAGGAGGACAGGCTGTTATATAGAGTGACTGACAGATTAATCTAATAGTCTGGACTCTGAGGCTCCACAGGTGTTCAGACCAGTGGTCGGACCAGCCAAATTTGTAGACAATAAATCCAAAACTTGCATGGGGCCATCGTGACTAATTTTGCTAGGGGCAACATCAGGTGTGTGATAGGATATGGGTCCCCCCCCAGCATGGACCAAAAGGATTGAGTGAATATTGAGAGCATTTTGAAAAATTAATTTCTTTCCCCTTTCCTACCTCTCTCTGGTTTTGATTTTATTGTCACGATCTTCAGTCTTTACATAAACATAAAGAGAATTAAAGCCTGAAAGGGGATGACACTTTCCCTTCTTCTGAGCAGAGGGCTAGAGTTGTTTCCTGTCCCAATGGGACTTTAGTCATTGTTTATTTAACTTTCAGGGGAGGGGTTGAAAGCATCAATGTCACGTGATGGTCTCACCTAAGGGAAGCTTGTTTTATATCTTAGCCTGGGATCCAGGACCCATCTGTGCTCTTTTCAAAAGATGGAGCAGTGGTTTGACCAGTGACTGGTCTCTGAAACTGGTATGGGTCAACTGTACCCAGCCGGTGAAATTGTCTGGGACAGACATAGAGAGTGAGGGATGATGAATTCCTCCCACCTAACCAAGGCTGTCTGAGAGGCAGGACCAGCAAGGCTTGCTGTCAAGCTCAGGAAGATAACAGTTGGGAAGGAAGCAGCTGAAAAAGAGAGAATCTAAATGTGCTTTTAAATGCCTAGGAAAAAAACCTTGGGAGCTGACATCTTTAGCAAGTAGGCAGATCTCTGTAGGAGGTACAAGAGGGATGGGCAAACACAAATCCTTTATCTGAGAGAAAGAGTGACTGAAATCTTGCTGTGATTGATGCTGGTGAGCCTAGCGTAGAGCCTTTCCTCACATCCAATGCACCAAGAAGATGCAGAAGACTCAGTATTTTGAGACCTGGAGCCTCTCTGTGTAACATCCCTCTCTTTGATATGGAAGGCTATGACTGAATAAGAGCCCTTTCCCCTGCTCTGGGATATCCCACAGAAGCCATGTAAACATCATAGCTCTTCCAGCTTTTAGGTGAAACCAACTCATCAATGATATCTTAATAATATTTAACAGATGTATGCACCTCCCCTGGGCTCAATAAATACATTCTGGGCTCATCTCCTATCGCTCTTAAAAACACCAGTTAAAAGAACAGAAAGGGGGAAAAAATAACCCCAGATGCAGAGCAGCGCCCTGTGGGATAAGACTTGGGTCTCAGAGCCTTCCTCACGCTGAAACCCCCCGCGAGTGAAATATGTCTCACTTGAGGCAAGAGGAAGAGAGATGGTGATCTATCAGCTGCTAAAAGGCATCACCACCAAGCAAGGAAGGGGAGGAGCAGGCCCTGGGGGGACAGGCAGGGATCATTCAGCAGCAGAGACAGCGGCGCTAGCGGCAAAGGCGTTTACGGAGGCCATCAATCCTCATGTTTCTAGGTCTGGGCAGCCCATCAGCTGGGATCAGGCAAGAGTTTCCTCCCCTGCATCACACAGCACTAGTGCCAAGGACCTGAATTATGATGCTGAGTAGTGTAGGAGAAAAGGGATCCGTCTTTTGAAATATCCAGTGTTGGCTCACCATCAAAAACAGTATAACAGGCTGCATGGAGCACTGGTCTGGGATGTCCAAGTTTTGAAGCAGCAGGATGGCTCCGGGTGGCTCCAAGAGAGTTGTATCTAAACAAATTTCATTTGTGTTTCCAGTACCCTGGGAGGAAGGACAGTGGATGGTATCAATATTCCTTTCTCTAGAGAAGCAGCCGAGGTCTGCAGGGATCACAGGAGGCCACTAAGTACCAAAGAAGATCCCTAATCACTAGTCTTTCCCCCTTCCCCTTTCCCCAAGATGGTGGAAGGAGATCCTGATCCATGACAAAGACTGGGTTGCACATGCCCCTTTCACTCATTGTCCTGCTTCCCCTGTCTTTCACGACTGCCCTGTGCCACAAGCCTTGTATTATATGTGACCTCTTTGGAAAGAGGATCATGGTTTTGTTCTGTGCTTGGACAACGCAGAGCAGCTAAAGCCATCCCCCATGCAGACCTCAGAGGCACTAGCTCAACAGTACTAGAAATAATAAAATACCATAAGCACAGTGTAGTTTCAGTAAAGAAATCTAACCACACGTGAGCAGGGGGAATTCAGCTTTCTGGTGGAAACAAAGGGGTAAAGCAAAGCTCTTAAGGCTAATGAAATTTTCCTGGCTGTCATCAGGGCTGCAAAAAAAAATGGGCTTTTCCTGTCGATTTTGCTATTTCCTCAAACCAGAAATTATTTCCTTCACTTGCTTTAAGCTCTCACACTTTATTTTAGTAATCTCAGAGACTGCAAGGATCCGACTCTGTGTATTTATCGGAGACAGGGTCCACAGACACAGGAAACTTCTCTGTACATTTATATGGGCAAAGTCATATGGACAAATTGTCAGGTCCTCTGGGAATTTATATGGGCAAAAAGTCAATTCCTGGTACAACAGCACTAGACAGGCATCTTTGATTTCCTCAGTCTTTCTTCTTACTTAACAGTAAACTGTCATGTTTTCAGATGATTAGAAAGAGATGGGCACCCCCTCCCTCCCACACACATGCAGTTTGTTAGCCGGTGAATTTAATTGAATTATGAACTTACCTGCATCTGATAAAATGGGATCTTGAGTTAAGACACGGATCCTCCAGGGACCTAACCACACACCACAAATCATCATTTATGCTACACGAAGCTTTGGAGAGTCATCTCACTAAATCACCAGTTATGTCAGTTTTATCTCAGTCATTTACAGATCCTCACCGGCTGTGAAGAGTGGGATTGGGTATGGCTGGAGATAACCTCTTGGCCCTTTTTATTCTGAACGGAGCAGCAACCTGGTCAAGGTAGGAGAACTGTGACCTCTGCAAGGGCATTGAGAATGGGCATTAACAGGGCAAAATAGCGCTTGACAAGTCAGAGAGAAAGGCTCTGTGTTAAAAAAGGTGCAAAATGTTTGTAGCCTACTCAAGAGCTTTGAGCATGCAGATGGCTTGACTGCAGCACTACCAAGTTGGTTAGAATGGTTTCATGGCTGTGAACATCTTGGAGGAACCTGTTTACAACACCCACCATGGTACATATGCTTAAATAACACCACTTGACCTCACAACTACACAAACACAATCCCCTTTAGAGGACCGTCTTGTAGCACCTGTCAAAGATCCTCCTGATCCTCTAACGCAAGGTCTGAGTGAAGAGATGGGGAATCTAACACCACACCCACATGCTGTCTAACCCCACAGAGAAAACACAGGCAAAGTGAAATCCTTCCCAATCTGTCATCCACAACCAACCTGCCAGAAAGATGCACATATCTGTAAATACACTGTGGGAAGGAAAATGCATTGTTACTACATATAAAGGCATGCTTCCGTTAGGAGAGAGGACAGAAATGTGTTCGAGGCTAGCCAGAAGCAAGAGGGTCTCCAAAGTACGTGCTTCCTAAGAGCCCTAAATCCTTTCCACTGTAAGCATTCGGCATGGCTTGAATCAGTATTGCCAGTCCAAAATCTGTTCTTCATCAATGGCACAGCATCAAGGCGAGCCTATGCTTTGCCTTGCCTTTCTGTTGAGATGGACGTCAATCATCAGCTGCTAGGATCATGATCTAATTCTCTGGAAGACAGAAATGAGGTTACCAGGGGCAGTTCATTCGTGTAGGAGTTTTTCTGCATTCATCTCTGGATGGTGGTGGATTTTTGCAATAGATCATATGTTTTACAACCTTTCTGTTCCCCAGGTAAGTGCTGTTCTGGTCAGAGTGGCAGAATTTATCAGTGCCACTCAGAACCTCTTTCTCTCCAGCTCCACCAGTTTAAGTAACAAATGCTGAGATGAAGAGTTCAGTTTCTTTCCCTGGTTTTGTCCAGGGTCTAGCCCAGTGGGGCTATGTGGATCACAGGAACTTCTAAGTCTTATGCTAGTTGAAAATACTGTAATAAATGTATCGTGTTGGTTTTTTTCTCTTGGGAATTGTCTGGGTATTTTCAGGCTGGGATGCTACTCACAGACATGGAGCCTAAGTAGTGTCTACATGCAAGCCATAGGACTGAGCTCCCAAATAATCAATGCAAATAGAACAAGTACTGTCAATACATGACCAGAGAGCTGGCCGGATGACCAAACTTAGGTGTCTACTCTATCTGTTTATAAAACATACAAATATGTAGCTTAGAGAGAAGAAAGAGGGGATGTGACATCTAGGATATCTCACAAATCTGCAAAACAAAAATATTGGCTAGGTAGGGAAATAGCAGCAGAGTAAATTTTTCCCATAGAAGAGCTGATTCATCTGCTCAGAGAGAAGGTGAGGCACTGTCATTGTAAATATGTGAAAGACGAGGCATTCTGGGATAAAAGAACTTTGCCCATATATCTGCCCTTAGCACAGGGCACCTCAAAAATCAGCTGTGCTGTTGATCAGAAAAGGCAGGACAGGCAGAGTTCACTGGAGAGACAGTTCATTCAGGTGGAGGCTGCTAAGTCACTGCTCTGAACTAACCAGTAATGGAAAGAGAACACCAGTAAGGACTGTTTGTAGGCATCCCTATGAAATACACCAGGGAAGAGATGGAAAAGATTGCTCAGCCCAGATCAGCAACACCTCCATCATCAAAGATACCAGACCAAACCTGCAAGCTTAGCCAAGGAAGGTGATCTACCCTTCCTTTCTTGAGACTCCCCACTGCAATAGGGGAAAGCCATTTCCTTTTTGAGTCTCTTTGCCTGGTCTATGAATTAAGACACTGCTCTCCAGGGATAACCCTCTGGAATGCATCTGACATACTTCTCCGGTGTTGCATTTGACCCATGGGAATTGCTGTCCTCCCGAATCAGATCAGGGGTCCATCTACCCCATCTGCCTGTCTCTGAGAACAGACAACACCAGATGCTGGAGGTGAAGCTGCAGGAAACCCCTGTGGTCAGGAGTTATAGGATATCCTACCTAGGGAGACATTTTCCTTCAAAAATCCTATTGCTGAATGTTAACGAATGGGCTTGAACGTGAGGTTTCTGCCTTCTCTAAGACTATGTGCCTGTGAACAAACACAAGAAGTTGCTATTTATGGGCTACCCTCCCTCAGCTGAGCTGCTGTAAATAACCATATATGCCGATGGCCTGCTCCTGCTGAGAGAGAAAATGTGTTAGCTTAAAACTCAATAAACTCCTAGTTCAACCTTGGCTCTTCCTAAAGAAATAAACTGCAATAAAATAAGAGTTTGGCTCATGTTCGATCAGCTCCATCCATCTGAACACACCCCACTATTCCTGAATCAAGTATGCATTGAAGCAAGATCATACTGGAATTGCACAGCAAGTGGAACTGTGAGAGCTGGCTGTCTTAGGTACAGCGCTTTCACAACAGGGCATAAATCTTCTCTGAGAGCAGGAGGACAAAGGGAAGGTAAAAAGGAGAGGAAAAAAAAAAGGTGTAGCTCTTATTTTCTATGAAGGACCCAGACAGAAAATGCAAGCTTGAAGCCTTGACATGATGTGCTTAGATTCATATTTTTGTTTTACAGAGTGAAAAAAAATAATAAAAGCCTTGCATTCCACAGCAGCAAGTCAGGACAAAGATGAGACTGAAACCATGTCTGCAGGAGGAGAAACTGCAAAGATGCAAGACAGTTACCAATAGAGAAAAGGAGCCAGCACTGTGGGGGTGTGAGCTGTACCTCCAGGGCTGACTACTGGGATACAGAATGTATCCTTCCAGTAAAGGCCTGGTCCAGAAAACAATGGGGGTGCCTAAATCCATGGGTTCCCACTGATTAATTCCTTGCTCTGCAAAGGAGTTGACTGAAGATAATGTTTAGGAAACAGAGGGAAAATGTACCTTCTGCAACTCCGTGGACTTCAGCACTGAATTATGTGGAAATCGGCAGCGTTCAACTATTCGCATCTACTGTAGGGCATTAAAAGGTTGAAATCTTGTCAGCAGCAGCAAGAGCAATGAGCAGAGTTTCAGAGGGAGAGCTGTTATGTACCTGATGGATGAGAAAAGGTTAGGTCTGATACAGTTCTGCCGGATTCAATCACGATTATCTTCCTCATGCCAGTTCTGATCAGGCAAAACCAAGCAACACAACTCTGTGGATTTTAAGATCCCAGCAAGCGTCCTACCCTTGGCACTGCTGGACGGAGTCAGGCTAGCTTAGCCAGCAGGTAATGAGTAGCTAAGCAGGTCACTTGGCAGCCAGGATGACTGATGAATCCTGAGTTCCTATGGTTGTGTGCCTTGTGAGTCATCACCCGTCCTGATTAGCTTAGAAAAGGCTGAGCCCATGTCCTGGCATTCCCTGGACATAGGCACTGAAGGAGTTTCCCTCCTTCAGCCAGCCGCTCACCTCATAACGTGATCCAGTATGCATGAGAGGATGTTACAGGGGAAGAAATACAAACCCACGCAGTGTAGTCTTTTTGCTTTAGGAAGCAGGGTGAACAAGATAACAGTCTTCCCTGAAATGACTGCCTCTGAGAGAGAAGTCACCACTCCTTTTCTGCATATGGGACAGAGTCAACTCTACCAACCCCTGCCAGACAAAATCCCCGTCCTGCTCTTAGGGACTCCCAGACTTGACACATCTCCAACCTTTCCCAGCAGCTTGTAAGGTTTCAGTGTTATCCTGCTATCTTTAGGAAGAAAACATAAGACTGGACTGGATAAGGCCCTGAGCAACCCAACCTAACTTTGAAGTTAGCCCTACTCTGAGCAGCGCTTTGGATTAGGGACCTCCTGAAGCGCCTTTCAACATACACTGTCCCAACTTAAATTGTCCCAACCTAAACTATGCCTCTCCAAGAGGACAGCCATCACTGGAGATGTGCCACAATGTTCCTGCTGTCTGGATGCAATCAGGCAGGGATATGCTGAGCCTCCGCAGCAACACGCTGGTTTGATTGCTGAAAGACAGCTGCCTCCAGCGAAGGTGGAAAAGTCAGTCTCCATTTGTTAGGTTTGTTTAATCCTTCCCAGACTTGTGCCAATCAACACAAAAGGGCTTCTCTCAGCATTAAAAAAAAAAAAAAAAAAAAAAAAAAAGAAAGAAAAAGAAAGAAAATTAAATAAGGCCTCATTCAAGGAGCTAACCATCCCGTCAGCCTAACACTTGGAGCTCCCGAGGGCTACCTTGTATCTCATCTCTCCTCTTGCCTTTCAGATTCTGGATTTCTCTTTTCCGCCCGCTCCCATTACAACAGCCCAGCCTTCGAGCCAGTCCTGGCATCTCTCTCCCTCTTGTGCAATGTTTGCCTACTACACGATCCCCTCTCCAGCAAGAAGCTTCTCCTGCTGTAATGAAAGCTGACAACAAACAGGGACCAAGGCTCTTTTTCTACAGAAATGCACACACCTCACAGATTCCTACATGCTTCTTGCTGTTGGCCATAATAAACTCTTCTGGCAGTTGTAAGCAGAATTAATGCATGTTTGAGTCCCCAGCTGGGGGGGCTGATGGAACAGCAGATAAAACAAAAACAACTATTGTATTTCCAAAACAGCACCGGGGGAGATGTCTTTCCGTGTGACACTGCATCGCAAGAAATCACATGGATTGTTGCTAATGTGAAGCTTCAGGGGATTATTGTGTGAAGCAGAGAGGCAATGGCTTTCTACAGCTTTCCATCTGAGTCATTTGCAATTGTCTATGCCTTCACACGTATCAAAGGCTAAATCTGGAGAAATCTTAGGATACGGGGCATTCAGTAAGGAGATATTTCCTGGATAAGATCTAATAGGTATAATCTTTGAGATCAAATCATTGCAGGATACCACAGCACAGAGGTTTTTAGGTAAGCCCAGTGGGCATTGAGATTGCTTTATGACCCGTGCGCTCATGGCCAGGTTGGCTGTGAGGCAGGAAGTGCCTTCCTCTCCTTTTCCCTACTCCTTCCAGGTTGGAGGATGAATTGCGCTCCCACAAACACCACCTTCCCAAGAGCTCCCACATACCTTTTTGAAGCAAATCCTCTCCTCCCTGCTGGAGATCCGCTGTCTCATGGTGGTGAACCATGGTGGCTATTTAAACACTCAGCCTTATAGAGCAGACTAACCCAAAGGGTCAGAAGTAATTCTTCTAGCCAAACAAGGAGGATGTTTTTGAGAAGAGGAGCATGCAGTTACCCAGGCAGGAATTAGGTAAAAGCAACAGAAAACTTTCCTGCAACACTTTTCCACGATGCTTTTTTTAGTGACTGAAAGGAGCTTTGTGTCCCTTTGTATTGGGATGTGCCTTTAAGGCAAAGATCCATCTCTTTTCCTCATTCACTGCATTAAAGCTGAGTCTATGCTAGGAGGCAATATCAACCCAAACTACAGAGCTCTTAGTGCTGCAGTGAGATGCTGAGCGCTCATCTGGATGAACTGGATACAGACAAACAATAAACTAAGCTCAGCGTTCCTGGAGGTACTTCCTCCTCAGTATCCAGTGGAAGACTCCACTGCTTCCCTTGCAGTCTACACTGCAAACCTTTTTTCAGCTTGGGATGCTCAGGCCATTGGCATTGCCATACAGATCCTGTACTACCAGACTCCCTGGAAACAGCATCTTCCTTTTTCCAAACCACTAAGTGGGTGAAGTATGGATCTACATGATAGTCCAGACAGACAGATTTAGTGTTCTTGCCTTTTAGTATATTTGAGAGAGCTGCAACGCTTAGCTAAGAGTCTGGGAGCAAGTGAAGGGACCCTCAGAGCAGCTCTGAAGTGGCCAGGAATCTGCACTTTTGCTGCAGTGCTTTATACAAAAACAAATAAGGAAACAAACAAATCATATTGACAGTACTTGCAGTTTGGGGGACAGGGAGTAACAGTTATTATTACTGTAATGGTTAAAATGCCATCAAAGATCCAGGGTCAAAATAAGTTATGCACTGAGTAGACTCACTGAGAGACTATCTTTGTACTGAAGATATTATAACAAGACAGAGAAGGTATTACAATGAAAAGAGGATGGTAATTTCCCAGGGAAAATGTCGCACCATAGGAGGAGTGGTGAGGGCAGGTTCTGGAGGTCCCTGTCTCTCTCCATTAACTTGAACCTCAGAGATCCCTTCCAGCCTTAGCCATCCTATGATTCTGTGAGGAGTCCATACTACCGGCTTAAGTGAGGCACTTAGTTTGTAGACAGCAAATTCCATGGCTAAGCATCTTTCCTAAACTCAAATGAGGTCCCTGGCTGAATCAGGAACTGGACCCCTCTTTTTTAATCCCTTTCCAAGTCTATCCATCTCTCCCACCACTTGAATACACCACTTATGTCAAAGCTTCTTGAAAACTAACAAAACTTCAGCATTCAAAGCCCTGTCTCTTTAACCACCACAGTGTCCCCCCAGGATGAAAGTCAGTCCCACAAAAATGGCTAGTATCGGGAATTAAATGGTTTGCTGAAATTCTGCTAGTTTTGTCTTCATGGCTGATTTCCACTGTCCAAAAGCTGAGCTCACACGGGTCTGTGTTTCTGCTCACAGTGCCAACACTTTGCCCTTCTCCTTTTGTTCAAAACTGCTGGAAAAGGAGGACTGTTTCTTCATCGGTTACTTGAAACCTTGGTGATTGTATTTTTCATTTCACAAGAGGATGGAGGGGGTGGAGATTAGACATTGTCTATAGCAAACTAGCAGTATTTCACTACCTCTGCAATGAGAGAGTTTCCAAAACCTTCGTAATCTGCTCATGAAAGAACACACTGACCGTGAACTTATTTCTTCCAACCTCATTTGCTAGCTTTGACCCTAGACTTTCCTCCTGGTTTAGGATATTGGCTGAAATCTTGCTATTGGGATTAATATCTCTCTCTAACTGACCTCTGGAAGGGAAAACAATGTTTGCCTTACAGGGAATTAAGAAGAGGTTTGCAAAGCACCCAGAAAATAATTAGTGAGCCTTTTCTCTATGCACAGCAGCGTCACTGAAATTGAGACATATCATATAAGGACTTGGACCTAAAAGGAGTAGGAAGTATGAAGCAGTTTTCCCATTGGAATCGGTTTTCCCATCTCTATATTTTACTGCTTTGGCTGTAAGAGGAGAATGGGAGCCACAAGTGACGTGTCTGTGGCCATGGAACAACTCAGCTCCACATCGGAGACTGTGAATGCCCCTTCTCCTCGTAGCCTCTTACCTTACTCAGTCAAGACCACACAACGTCCTTAGGCTGCTGACAGTTCCTCAGCAGCTGAGTTCCAGTTTATTCTTATAGACTTTTATGGCAACATATATCATCCTGAGACAATTTAATCTCTAAGTATCATCAAGTTTATTTTCTTTGATCTAACAAATCCAGCCTCTTTTTTTCTTTTCTTTTCAACAATCTTTGTGGTTAATCTTTTGCCTGCTGCAATGTTGTTGCTCTGCAACTGTAGTAGGTCAGGGAACTTAGCTGCTGACTCTGCAAATACTGCTCTTAATCATGATTTGATGGCTTTTCATTTGTAATGACAGCCAAACAACCATGAGCAGGATTCCTGTTCCATCACATGAGTTACCTGAGTTTGGATAGTTGGACCAAAAAAAAATAACACACACACACAAAAATCCTACAAGGAGCACCCAAGCAGCTGGAAGAGAAAGTCACTTTTTTCACAGCAGCATCCAACCAGGGAGCTTATGGGCAGCTGGTCAGCTGAATTCCCTTCTTTTCAATGACCCAATTCACTCCTGTCACTTGTGAATCAGAGGCATCCTTCAGGATTTGGCAAGAGGAGGGGTGCAAGATTCTTGGTCCAATCCCATCTGATGGACCAACAGTCCGTCCTTCCCTCCGTAGGCCCCAATCCAGTAAAGCCCTTAAGCACGTGCAAAAACCCCCTTGACTTCAGTGGAATTTCTCACTGGCTTAACGCTAAGCATATGGTTGCGTTCATACCACCGCCTCAGCGTGCTTCTCCAATGGCTGTGTAACGTGCCCGTGACCTGGTAAGCAGCTGACACATTCCACCCGGCAGCAGTTCTCCACTACGTAAAGTGATTTCTGCATCCAGAGAGTTGGAAGTCCTTCAGCACGAGCAATGCCATATTGCTAAATATCGTTTCATTTATTCCTTATCTTTGTGCCCAATCCTCAGCAATATATTAAACTGCCAGAAGGGCAGGGAGAGGAGAAAAATCCCTGCTTAGTTTGCTTCTTATCAATCACAGAAACAGGCTGCTAAGAGGAGAGGAAGCATGAGGACCTGAAAAAAACAGACCCAAGCAGGCCCTACATGCAAGGATCGTAAGGGATGAGGGAGGGAGAAGAAGACTTAACGTCTTGAGGAAAAGATAAGGAGTTTGAAGAGAGCTGGGAGCAGGCAGGAATCTGCCCATAGGAGACTTGCCCGAGAAGTGAAAAAATTCTCTCAGCAGATGACAAACCCATGGCCAGCACTTCATGTGCCCTTGCTCCTTTCTTTTAAGACTAACCATGCTTTTCCAGCTGCTTTTCTTTATCCCTTTTCCTTAGGGTCATCCTGGCCCAAAAAAGCTTGGGCAGAGATTCTCTCACCTGCAGGGCTTGTCCTTCTTTCCCATCCCATCACTGTGGCAGACATAGAAACACCACGGTTTGGAGGCCAGCTACAGAGATGCCCGAAGGAGCATTAATGGAAATTGCAGCTGGGACAGGAAGGATGGGGCAGGATTCAGAACTTGCTACAGAGAAAAAGACTGAAAAATTCTTCTAGGAACATTTTATTTTAAAAGTTGGTCCACCTACAATTTAAGCCCATGTCTGTTCTGTCACATTTCCAGCTCCATCTCACCAATACAAACACACTGAGGAGGATCTTTAGCAACCCAGACTAATAAGATTTGTTCAAATGTTTCCCATGGGAAAGAGCCGAACCTGGCCAACTTCTATTGATCTTTCACCTCTCCCTGTGCCAGAGGACTTAGACACTCACTGTGTTGCTTTTGTTTGTTGACCTCACTGGATCTCACTGCTACAGTTCTGCTGCCCCAGCCATGTGTATGCTTTGGCAGAGGGTGAATAACTTCAGAAAAGTTGACTTCCGCCCCATGTTTCCTTAGTGGGGTTTGGAGTTCATGGGGCATCTTTACCTTTGGAAAACTGCAGGGAGAAAATTGTTGACTGAGACACAAGTGACTCAACAAACAAAAAGCTTGAGCTAGAAATGTGAGGTATACCAAATTCTTCCCCTTGCTAGAAGGGCTACAGTAACTTTGAAGATATAAGAAAGCAAGTAAACTTGTACAGCCCATCCCCACTTTCCTTCTATTTGCTTTGCAATTTTCAGGTTTAAAGTACTTAAAGTACTTTGTGTTCCAAGAGCAGTCACCAGGCTTCAATTCTTCAAAGCCTTTCTGACTTCCCATTGACCAGTTCATCTGGAAATTATTTTGCCTTGTGAAGAAGCGTCTGTCATTGGTCAGAATTGGCAAAGTGGTGACATAAATGTGGGGAGAAAACCCTATTTTGGTATGGTGCTTCTACAGACCCAGAGAGCAGAGGTCTTGAAGGAAAAGAGGATGGGAAACACTCCCCTTAATCTTCTCCCTCCTACAGTCTCAGAAATTTGTGGGATGCCCTTTATTACATTAAACCTCTTGACTGAGATCCAAGCTAAGTCAAGTTTATAAAAAGCCCTGATCTTGGCCAGGACCAGACTCCAAATATGTTGTTCTGATGCTTCTTTCACCTTTTTTCCAATCCCACTAGAGAGGACAAAACCTGTGTTGGCTCTCCAGATATGACTCTCCCACACTCGACTCTTGTAGACAGATAGACAGATACAATATATGTCTTTATGTCATGACATCCTTAAGCATCCCCCTAGAATGTGGGATCTCATCCATCCATCCATCCATCCAAAATGCCACGCTACTTTTTTCTTAGGTCTGTGTGGGTCCAAAGATCCACTTGTTGTTAGAACACTGAACAGGACTGAACTACTGCTTGAGTAGATATCCATGGGAAATTTGTACTTCAGATCCTACCTCAGGGTGTTAAATTAAGACTTTCCAGCTGAAGACTTTGGTATATAAAATTTGACAATACAAAGGAGGTGTTTGCCCTGTGTAGGTTACTGGCTACAGCTCACATGATGGACTGAAAGTTGCTGAGAGAAGGTAGGTGTGACTGTTTCTGCCATAAATGTGTGTCTGACTTGGCAAGAAAATAACTTTTTTTCTGCAGTATAAAGGGATATAAAAGAATATTTTGCCATAATCTCTGCACCAGGATGGAAATACATAGAAATAAATCCAAATGGAAATTGCCAGCTGGTCACAGCTGACAAGGAAAATTTTGGAGGAGAAAAATTGTTCTGTTGGTTTTTCAATTCCTTATTTCTTCAAATAAAATCAAGTTGAGAGCATGCAATGGACTAGTGGAAGATTCAAAAGTGTAATGTTGGACTTCATAAGAACCCCTTTCTGTGAAAGGAATATTTTCATCTGTCCCACTTACAAAATGGATTAACCAGAAGTAGCATAGTGTGCCTCCTGGTAAAAGATCTAAGACAAACATCCTTAGACTTAATGACTCGGCCTTAGATTAGTCTCCCAGGAGGGAAAAAAAAACACTGGTCCCATTTTCTAAAACATTCCAAACTAAACTAATCATATAGCTGTGATAATTAATGATTTATACTTTCAGTGGACAGAGAGAACAGACGAGAAGATTAATAGCTTTATTACATCTTGACTTTGATATCTGTAATTTCATAAACATGGTACTCATGTTGAGTGTTCATCAAAGTAAATAATAATGCGTTTTGAAATCATGTAGAAAAATGGATAAATGTTCCATGACCACAGGTCTTCAGGGGATGGCAGAAGGCAGCTTGCTTTCAAGGGCTAGCTACATATAATAGAAGTTCAAATGATGCACAAGAGATTTACTTGGTGACTGCGGCTTTTTCTCTTAGCAAATGGTCATGACCAAGACTTCAGTATTCTCAGAAGTGTTCAGTATGGGGGATTTATTTGTGAATTTCTTAAGCAAGCAAATTCTGTTCCACAAATTATTAGTATCTCCAACTGTTTCAGACTACTGATAGTTTGGCTAGCCTGACATTAGTGTATGGGAAGCCTTATGAATTTTGCACGTCTGTATTGTAAAACAAAAGAAAATAGATGGGAAGTTACTTCATTTTGCTCCCATTACCACCTAACTTAAACATTCACTTTAGAAGGGAGAAATAGATCCTCTAGAGGAACCAGCCCTTCACCTTTGACTATAGCATGAACCTAGAGAACTAGGAAAGATTGCATTTGTTTAAAGTTATGTAGTGAAACAAATTCCACCTCTAATTTCATCCTATGCTGCATTTTCTTACTCCTAGCCATAAATGGTTTTGCACTGAAGGAAAGTTTTATTTTGTGGCCATAATCAAATGTGATTGCCCCTAACTGATTTAAGATCTTTGTAGAGCACTTTTCCAAGGCATGCAGAGCCTCCACAGCTCTCAGGGGCATCCTCAGCAGCTCACCACATTGGCCCCTTTGCTAGCTGGTGTCCTCACTGCCGGCAGAATTGCATTTGATTGGCATGTCCATTTCCACATAGAGAAACTCAAGTAGCTGGTGCACCCGAGGCACATTAAGCTTGTCTCCAAATCAGCATACAGATGCAAAACACAACACATTTATTATTTACTAATTATTGTGCAGATTCACATAACAGAGGAGATAAAATCCTCTTTACCTTTGGTCACTGATTAGCCAAGAGTTATGAGTAATGAGAAATGTAACCCAGATACAACCACCAAAACCAGAAGAGTGAAATTCTGGAGCAGATGGCCTGGAAAGTTTGTGAAATCTCCATCACTGGGGGATTTTAAGAGCAGTCCGGGCAAAGACTGCTTCCAGTTGAGTTGCCATTGTCTTGGGGAAGGTCAGTGCAGTGAACTGCCTCTCAGGATCCCTACCATCTGTTTTCTGTGGCTCTAAAAATTCCCTTTTCTCTGAAACATTCAAGGTGTATTTGCACAGAAGAGCTGCCACACACTGAGGTGTTCCAGAGGTGAGCAGCACATCGAGTAAACACTTTCTTGACAGATTGCCTTGCCTGCCTGGAAAGCTGAATGGTTTTCTGGTGGCTGAAACACAGACATTATCATGAAGAGAGCAGCAAAATCCACCACAGGTAGGGGTCTTGGCTACTGCAGCACTCCTTGGAGTGAATTTCTACAGAACAGGCGTGATTTGCTAGGACAAGAGTTTTGATGGGGATCAATCCCTGTTGGTAAGCGCCTTTGTAGCTCCTTCTCTGGAGGAGACAAAACCCCAGCACAGCAGAGCCTCCACTGACACCAGCCCCAGCCTGGGGAAGAGACAGCAGCTCTCCCACCTGGCAGAGGGCAGCAGGATGCACGTCACCTCCGTGCCCAACAGCTAGAAATGCTGACACACACCCCCCCCCAGGCTGCTTTAATAAATACCCTGGCCCAAGCCTGGTTAAGAAACAGCCCATTTCTCCTGTAGAACAGCATGCTGGACCTCCCCAGGAAACAGCAGCAATATGATAAAGGCTCAACCAAAGGAGACCCTCAGCCTCAAGCCTGAGCTGCCAGCTGAAGGTCTCCCAGCACACCCCTTCTGTCCTGGGCCAGAAGTGAGGGAAGAGCAGCTCTCCTTTTGTCCGCCACCACGGCTGACAGTGTTTCTCTGACAGTGCAGATTACAACAAGCAGCTTCTTGCCCTCCCTGTCTGGCTCTCCTCCGTGCAGCCCCTCAAAGTTCAGCTGTAAAACCCAGCCTCCCCCGGCCAAGCAGGGGAGGAGGATGTTTAGAAATTGCTCTTCACCGTTGACTCTTTGGTTCCAATGCAGAGTTCAGGTCGCAGCAGACTCACTTGTTTGTTTATATTTAAAAGGAGGGAGGTGGAAGGGAGGAAAGAAGGAGGAGATGGGACAGAAGATGCACAAACTTTTTGTTTTCAGGCAGAGCAAGAGCACCCTCTACAGGTTACTGCCCAGAGCACAGACAGGCTGGGAAAAGGAGGTGGATTGCCTCCAGCCCTGTCCGTCTCAGGGAGAAGGGATGGAAAGAGGCAAAGCACCAACTGACCCCCAGGTCGCAAGTGCTTCCTGGCTCCTCGTGGCCTCCAGGCCCTTTGCAGTGCTCTCAGACCTGTTAACCAGAACAACTTAGCCTGCCCAAGGCTCATGTAGGCATGCAAGTGTATCCACAGCCAGAGGACCTGTGGTCCACAGCCAGAGGACCTGTGGTTCATGGGAGGGTGAAGGTCACTTTGGTTCTCTGCAGTTCTGATCTGGGAAGGCATTTGTACCAGCTTCAAGGGCTGAGATAAGCCCAAGGCTGGTATGGCTCTTCAATTGTTGCAGCGTTTCCAAACATAAGTGTGGGAGCACCACAAGGTGTTCCGAGGTGTTACCTGGTCTAGCGGGAGGTGTCCCTGCCCATGGCAGGGGGGTTGAAAATCAATGCTCTTTAAGGTCCCTTCCAGCCTGAACCATTCTATGATTCTAAGGTGGGCTCTTCTACACCAAGAGGATCAGAAAAAAACAGGGTTGTCTTGGATTTTATGAGACTTCACAAGAATGCAGAATGATGTTTCATTTCTTTATTGGACTCTGGGTGCTTTTTGCAATTAACTCAGGTTTTTCTTCCTTCTTGCAGAAGTTAGAAGGTTGTTCTCTTTCTCAGAAAGGGAAAGCAAAGAGCTTTGTCTTATGAAGGTCACATGAATCTCAAAGTTGCACCTTCATGGCAATAACCAAAAACTTTTAGACTGAGGGCAGAGGAACACAGCTATTAGTCTCCCCCTACCCCTTCCCATCTTCACTTATGAATATAGTTTTGTATCCTGCTTGCATTAAAGATTGGATGATTTTGTGTTTTGAAGCAAAAAGAAAAGCCCTTCCTCCGTCTTCTATCTGACCTTAGAGACAATGAGGAACTTCTCTCCCTGCAGGTCCACAGAACCTCTGTTAATTGTCACCAGAAAATCTTGTGAATTTCACAACCAGTACCATCCTGGATATCTGCAATAGCACAAGGATGTGAAGGGACCTATTCTGTTGCAAAATCCAGATCTCTGCCATGGGAGGCCACCAAGTCATACCCTCTCTGTAAAATTATCAGCATCCATCATACAAGAATATCCCAGCTGTGATGAGGATGTTAAAGCTTTTAATGACCCTAGTGCAACCCTTTCTACAGCCTTTCCTGACAGCAGGTGAGCATAGGGAAGTTAATAAAAAAGACTAGGATGGAGTGTGGTCAGTTTGGGATCAGGACAACTAGAAAAGCCTATTTATTTGAATGTGGGAGGCAGGAGAGACATTTACTTCATTTAATATTTGAATTAAATGGCACTGTAAATATGGCTAATGACACTACAATAGGAAAGTAGCAGAAGACCTCCTTATTTGTTTTTTAAACAGTTCACAGGACTGGTGTCCAAGAAGCTGATGTTCAACCTCTTGATTCAACTCTTGCTACTAGAGAAGGCTGAAAGGAAAATCTCCTACAGAAAGCTAGAGAGTTTAAACAATGTCTCCTTGCCATGTATATTACTTGAAAAGGCTTGGCTTTTCCTGTTGAATCCCAAGAATTAAATGATTTAAAAAGAACAGAAAACCAGTAGCTTTTGGCATAGAATAGAATTGGTATGTTTTTCCATTTTTCATCAACAAAAAGAGGTAAAATGGCACTTTCCAAAACTCCGCTCCTCACTATGAAAGGACCAAAGCCATTTTGCCATTGTTTTCAAGGACACTCATTCAGTCATCCAACATCTCTGTGATCAGCTACATGCCACTAGACCATCAAAAAGAAGCCACGTTCCTTGTCAGCAAACACCAGCATCTTGTTGCACCTGGCGACTTGTGCAAAAGTCCCATAGAAGTCAATTAGCTACTTCTTGTGAAATTTCAGATCTATTTCTGAGACGCAGGCAGGCTAATGAAATAATAACCAGGAAACTCATTCTGTGGCTTTCCAGAGCTAAGATTTGATCTCATTTCTCTCTCTTGTTGTAATAGACATTTGCAAATGGAATTACTGTCCCTGGACTTTTCTTCATCAGAAATATAAGCTGAATTTTGCTGAGAGCTGGGGCCCATTTGGCTTCTTTGGAGATCTGAACCATATTATAATAACTAGAAATGACACAGCTGCACCCAGGGACTCCAAAGCTTCTAAATTCTGGAATCAGACCCAACTCATGAGTTGGCTGGTCTCATGTCCAAAACCCTGAACAACCCTCGCTTCCTCCCAGCTGAAAGGATAGGTTGACTTGAAAGTGGACCAGATTTGTTAGGTCCCATTGTTTTTCCTCCTGCATATTAGCAAACCCAAACTGCTGGCATCTCTCTTCTCTCCCAGTTGCAAAACATCTGCATCTCAGCATGTGCTGAAAGGCCCATGTGGCTCCTTTTGCACCTCACCTCTACACACGCATTTTGCCTTTGTGACAGGTCTTAGAAAGATGGATCATGCTCCCTGCACCACAGTTGCACTTAAAAGAGACTCCTGTGGTAGTGTTGTGATACAGCGGTGCATACGCAGAACATGGCAACATTTCTACATCCTCTTGAGGCCAGGAGCTTCACCACTGCTTGACCCAGTGCTGTAGGTGCTTTTGCTCCTCTCCCACAGCAGTTCCCTGAAATGAAGAATTCAAGGCAGGAGGAACAGAGAAGATAACCTGGAAGCAGTCTTCTGCTTGCTGAGGATAAAGCACCAGGTTTTCTGAAGGGACACAATGCCTGGTGCTACTGGGAAAGTCAGGAGGCTGCTACCATTTGGGTCCTACAAGAAAAGCATCCTCACATTTTTCAGTGCTACAGAGAGTCTGGAGCTGTTTTGTTTAAGCCAGGTTCATAGATGTCCTTGCCCTTCTCTTGCACACACAGCTAGCTCCTCATCCCTAGTTAGTTTTCTATGCAACTTATCCTTTAAGCAGGTGCTATGGTCACAGCCCAGGCCAGACAAAGCCTCTCATCCCAACAGGGAGCATCCCAGACAATCCAAGCAGAGAAAAGTGCCCCTCAAACCACAGGGATCTGACTTTTCTTTTGATTTAAATTCTGTGTTCTTTTTGTATACTACCTCATTTTGCATTTCAAAAGCAAAGCTCTATCCTTTCTTCTTGCAGGTAATTAGCTGGAGAAATGCCAATATGTCCCAGAGTCCCTTTTTCAAGGCCCATGAGGAGTTATGGTATTCCTGATCCAGCTCTCTGAACCTCCTCATTAAAGTCGAAGGTATCCTCAGCAGCTGACATTGAACACTACATAGGGTAAGTTCTTCTTGATGTGTACTTTAAATTCCTAAATTGGGGCTCATGCATTGGTGATGCTCTACTCACAGTTAGGTGGAGGAGCACTTTCAAGGAAAGCCGTAAAATCTCAATACCACCATTCCCTAATCAAGGTGTGACAGCAGTCCTGGGTGCTTACCCACAAAATGTCACCTGCAAACACTAAGCATCCTCCATCTGAATTTCAGCACATGCCTTTTAAAGAGGCCTGAGATTACTGTGCTGCCTGTGTGGACTGAGTAATCTCTGTGGTCACCCAGAGAGCAGCTTAAAATCATGAGTGGATAGAGCTAAACCGAGGCCACATAAGCCTCATTTACAAGAAGAGGGGATTGTAAATTGAAGAGAAATAGACCCCTTCCAAAGGCAAAAGATGAGGTTCCACCCACGTTTAGGCTGTGCCTAATTGACAAGGATGGTTAGGCATAATTACCCTCAATTTCCAAAAGAAGGGAGGAAAACATGGAGGTTACGTTTTTTGCCCAAGGGCACTTTATGTTACATAGTGTTTCAAAGACCAGAATTTTGAGTTTGGACTCTAAAGCACTGGTTTCAAAACTGGGATTTGAAAAGTTTCCCAGGCAAGTATCTTCAGCAAACCAAAGAACGTCACAGCCCGGAAAACCAGCCCAGTCTTTCTCACTCCTGACCAACACTGCAATGCATTTGGGCCAACCAGATCTTGTCTGAGATGTCTAGTGTTGGGCACAATTGAACATCTAGCATAGCTGAGCCACTGCTACAAGTGCAGTGACAAAGAGTAAGTAAAGTCTCTGTTTGTTCCCCATTTTATGCAATTCTGATAGCTTCACAGCAATTAGTTGAGCAATTAGTCATGCATTTTGCATGCACAATTGCACATCTATACTGTCTGAGAATCTGGTTCCAGGCTAATGCTTGCCAACAGTATCGAGCCATCAGTATTTAAGCAGGATGCAATGTGGGCCATATTCAAATGATATGTCTCACTTCTGTATGGATGGTTTCTTTTAAATGTCCCTATCCAAACAGCAGCATTGTCAGCTCCCTGCAGCCCCCACTGTCCAAGAGCTAATGTGTCTCCTGGTCACCCAAGGCAAGAGACCTCTCTCTCACTCCAAAGCCAACTTACTTGCCTCAAAATTTTGCCCTTGTTTCCTTAATCAGACTGGTGATGGGTTTGGATATGATCTCTTCAGACTGAAGACCCTCCCTCCTGTCATGGCCACATGCTCCTCATTTTGCATGACATTTTTGCTTGCACAAACAATCCTTTGTACGTGCAAAAGCTCACATTTGTGCTCGCCAGTCAAGCAAGCCATTGTCTGCTTAGCCTGTCTTTGTGCCTGCAAAAATTCTAGGGCAAATGCAAAGGCTGGACAGAAGAGCCTTTGGGACTCCCAATTTTCTTAGCAGCCAAAGCCGAACACATTTCTAACTCTCAACAACCTTATCATAGTGAATGCAACCAGATACCCATCCATCCTGGCACAATGGCTGAAGTTCCAGTCCCGTCCAAGCTGACGACTGGAAATCCCTCTGGTTTCCGAGAGATGCCTGAATTTCCCGTCTGTGGGTTTTTTCCAGTCTCCCCTTAGCAGAAACGATGCTCCTCAGCTGCATGTGCTCTGCCACTTGCAGTAGCAGAGGCAGCCACATGACCCAAAGTAATTAAGGCACCGAGCCCTTCGGCCGGCTTGCTCTCGCATTCTGTTTGGTCACAAAAGAGCAGTCATGGGCCGTTTCGACCGAAAACAGACCTGAACACAGAGACTTCATTGTCCTGAGGCCAGAAGAGATGGCTGCTGGGAAGAATTTGAAAGGCATAGGTTTCGGTATATATGTTGCTTTTCCATGAAACTATATACACTTTTGCAAATTATAAGCTGTTTCCTGTCTATGTTCCAGCACTTTGGGCTCAAATTAAAATCTCCTTAAAATCAGACCAGCAGGAGGGGGAAGAAGGAGGAGGTGTTTGCTGGAGTTCTTGAGCAAATGGGAGGAATTTAAGGTCTTGTCCTCTCTAATTCCTCCCCTATAAAGGAACGTACTTCAACAGGTTGCCACATACTGAAATAAACTTGGCAGCGGTGAGAGAAGCAATGTTTTCCTTCAGGTTTTTAATGCTTTTGGCTTGGACTGCATTCTCATTGCTTCTTCCTATTGCATTCTCCTGCCTTTCCATCCAGGTGCCACTTAGTGAACTGGCCATTTTGCCCAGGGACATGGCAATAAAAGAAACCGTTCCACCAGGCTGTGATGTTTTCCTTCCCCTTTGCCACTGGTGACCAGCAGGCCTCCAGGCAGGAGGCGTTGGCCAAGGGATAGGTAATGTTTTATATGCCCCTTGCATGGGGCTTGCTTGCATACCAATTACAGCCTGGCGCGCCTCTGTCCCCCCGAGGGCTGAGAACATCTGGAAGCATTCACAGTGCAAGCACAATCTGGGCCAAGCCCCAAATTGGAGGGAAAACAAACCAGGGAGCCCGGGAAGTCAGCAGAGCGAGGTTCAGAGGCACACCGGGGACCTGCCTCTGATGTCTCTGCTCTTCTCTCTGCTGTGTGATGGGAGTGCTATGGGGTGAAGGTATCCACCTGTCTGCTGACCCCCACGCTGTGCCTCTTTGCCATCTCCAGGAATCCTCTCATCAGTGCAAAGGATCTATCTCATGGGCTGCTTTCCTTCTGTCCTCGAGAAGTACTCGGTGTCCCAGTCTCAAACTCAATACTTATATATTTCAAGCCTCAATGTTTTCCAGCCTCCTGAAACTGGTCTCCTGTTTCCCTGGATCAGGTTTTCCAGTGCATTTTGGGTACCTTGAGAGGTCACACAGCCCTACTGAGATATGGACAGGCACTTCAGCTCCCAGGAGAGGGCGGTTGTCTCTAACACCAGTGCTCAGCCATAGCCCGTCTTCAGGCACCTCTTTCAGCCAGCAGAAAGAGCTCAGCACCTGCCAGAGGACAATTCAGGCTACACACTTTGCACACTGACCTGAGGCTGGTGTGGCACCCTGGGGAACCAGTCTGTCTTTGCTGACATTGGTGTGGAGGAATGAACACCAGCTTCCTAAAGTGGCACTGCTACCGTGACTGCAGTGTTGTGCAGATGTAGAGTGCTCAGTGCCAGCACAGAGCTCAGCGTAAGGTAACTCACCCTATGTCTGAGCTGGGTTTTCAAGGCCATGTTCAGTTCCATGTTGGCCTGGCTGAATCAATACTGTGCTCTAGGCATCTGTTTTAAAAGCTGAAACTCAAACACGTGGGAAAGCCAAAGAGAATGGTTTGGTGTAGAAGAAAATATGAACTGGCCTTCACATTTTCTTCATCATAGCTGTGTTCATAATGAAAGATAATGCCATACCGGAGGTATCTATGGACCAAATATGTGCATGATTTATAGCCCAACATGAGATCTCAGTTCTGATTTCCATCCAATATTAAAGAAACCAGGAACAGTCTTCCTAGGTGCATCCTTGGTGGAGAAAGGTGAAAAAAACAAGGTGGAGAAAACTTTCAGATTATTTTCTTTGGTTTCTGCTCCATTCTACACAGACATAAAGACAAAGAGAAAAAGACAGGAGGTAGGCAGTTAGAATGTTAGCTTGCTACTCTAATTGGAGCTTCAGAGTCCTACAAGGCAGGCAGCACAACTGTGATTTTTTCCCCACCTCAGCTTTCATGATTAAGTTCAACTGTAACAGGCTATTCCTTTATTTGCAGATGGTTCAGAGTGAAGTACATTTCAGAGTAATAGCAGCAGAATCTATGTCCTCCTAACTTGGAGTAGGGAGAGGACATGGATTTTGCAGTGCCTGATGCCTACAGCTCATGGTCCCAAAGGACGCTGGCTTTGGTAAGTCCAAATCATGAGTAAGATCCTTGGCTCTTCAACATGGTGGGAACAGCAATCTGTTTCTTTAAGTCCGAGGGGAACAAGGGTATCTCGGCCAACTCTGTTTGACCTGTGCTGATTTACCCTCCTCGCACACTCCTGTTTCCACCTGAGTATCGTTCCTTTCTCTTTTGACATACCTGCAACTTTGAAAGCAGAGTGGATGGTTGCTATTATGAATCCAGCCCAGGACAGAACCAAGGAAAGAAAGAGGCAATCGGGTGGGGAGACCATGGTGAAAAGCTAGAGTGAAGAAGGTAAAAGTTCCTCCACCTGAACACAGGTAGTCTGGTAGACAAGGACATTTCAGACAATATAAATCAGGAATCAATTGTGGCTTCATGTTTTATGTGGGGAATTCCATGGCAGCAGATAGACTTGTAGTCTGGGAGACCAAATCAAGTCCATTTATGTGATGATCATCACAAGCAGGTACAGAACCCGCAAGAACAGCATTTCCCTTCCTGTGCTCTCATCTTGCTTCATCTCTGCTGCTAAGGCCAAGCAATGCTGGGAACAAAGAAATTCCTTCATTTTTGCCAGCTTCAGCTGGAAGGCCCAGAGGTCTGAACTCAGCTAAATAAGCCAATTTTTCTAAAGCTGAATTTTATAAAGGAGGAAAATAAAACAGAGAGCACAACAATGCAGAAAGCATGCTGTCACTCCTCCATGCCCTTGGTGTGCCTCCTGCACAGAGGTGCTGAGTTGATGTGCAGAGCTCAGAGGATGATCCTTCCTACTCAACCACAAAAAATTGCCCTAGGAAGAGTATGTCTGTAGGCACGTGCCTGCTCTGGCCCCAACCTCCACCCTGAAGGTAAAGGACATTGTAGCTGCAGTGGACAATTTCCAGATCTACCCAGCCTCCAGCTGCTCTTGGGGCCACCTTAATGCTGTGCTTGTCGTGTCCACAATCAGCTCCATGGGACATGGTGTGCAGGTTCTCTTGCTTTGGGTCTCATCACAACCTGGTGCATTAGTTGGTCCCAAAAGAGTTAATAGCTCTTCCGCGGTGTTGTGGGTTTTTTCCCCATGCAAAGCAAAACACAAAAGCCTGTCTTGAGAGGTCTGTCGCTGACAGGTATATTTTGTCTCTCACTGGGGTGCTCAGGAAAAGTACTGACGAGGCAGATTTATGCCTAATGAGGGGAAAAAAGCCATGGAGCAAAAAAAGACCTGGGGAATCCCCTTGCATTATACTTCCATGATATTTTCACTTCAGCGAATGAGACAAGGTAACTTTTGGTACAGCATTTGGTATTTTTCTAATCAAGATGGTTAAATGCTCTCTGAAACCAATGCAGACAGAGTTTCCCTTTGGTCTTTCGGCAACATTCCACATGCCAACCTCAAATCATACAGCAACAGAGGGCTTTAAGGGTGCAGTTAAATTTGGGCATGCCCTTCTCCCCGTTTGCTGAGAGCTCCAGCGTAAAGCCTGGACTGTGAACACCCTGTGAATGCTAGAGAAGGAGGAACCTCAAGATGTTCCTGAAGGAGGCTGAAGACAAGAGAGATTTAAAATGATTAGACCTGTTCTAGGTCCATAATCATGCTAGGACTCTGGATACTTACCATCGGCCAGGACAGAATTGATTAATGTTACACCTGGCTGCCCAAGCTCTGTTTGTGGACAAGGAAATCAGCGTCTCCAGGGATCAGTTTATCCAACCTTCCTTGCTTCATTGCTGAAAGGTGATGAATCCTTCCAGTCTAAACAATCTATTCTTTACAAATGGATCACAACCTTTCTTATGCTAAGTATCACGTCTCCATACACCTCTATATACTCTTAATTCTGGGTCAAAAAACAAACAAAACACCGGTGGATGCAAATATTGATTTATTTTATTCCTGCTTCCCCAGAGTTGCAAGACTCCTTTCATATAGCTCCCTTTTCTTAGGGAAGAGGAGCACAACTTGAACGCATCAAGTTGCAGCCCGCAGGGAGAGTTTATGAGCCGGCCATAAGAGCTTGAAACACGACTCCTAGATGTGTCTTTGAGAATATTGCCACTGAAAGCCCCTCAACTGAAAACCCTTCATATGAAAACCTTCACTGGAGCAGCCAAAGGAGAATGCTGGTGTCTGAGTGCAGACTGAGGAATCAGCAAATTCATTTGAAATTCAGATGCCAGCACTAAGACGCATATGGAAACAGGCCCTACCCCTTCTAATCTAGATGATCATGGGGATCGGGTTCCTTGCAGGACCCAGGCCTCAGACAGACAGGGGATTTAGGCAATGGATGACCTTGAAAATGCCGCAGCATAAATCACCATGCAAACCCAGGAGGGTGGGTCTGTTTTCCCCATATAAATATTTAAAGAACACTCATTTTTTCTAAGTGATAGATGACAAGCAGGTGGCCTGAAAACTGGAAATATTTTTGCCATTTGTTCAGGGAGCTTTCTACACAGGTTTTGCATTTACTTCTTTATCTATTTATTTATTTATTGGTGGTTTGCCATGTTATTCTCCGAGGCCAGGAGTTGGTTTTGGAAGCTTTCCTGGAGAACGGCGCTCCTGCTCTGGGATTGCTTTCTAAGCCTGGTTTTGATTTTAAGCAAGCAAGATCTGATTTCCCTGCTTTGCTCCAAGCTACCTTGTAGACCATGCTTTGGGCCAGACCCTCAGCGCTTGCTCCATGGTCGGGACTGTGCTGATTACATTAGCGTGTGAGTATAGCCAGATCTGATCAGCCCAAAGGGCCCAATATCTTTTCTTTGACGTTAGGCAGTAACAGGTGCCCAGTGAAGAATATAAAGGCCAGGAAAGTGCACAGTGGTGCTTCCCTGGAGCATTCTTCCCACCCTCCAATGATCAAAGACAGTAGCTTTGTGCTCAAAAGCCCTTTATTTATCCAGTTAGTTTTTGAACCCATGCCAAGTTTAGCCTTCATAGTCTCCTGTGGCAAGGAGCTCCTTTGGTTAACATTTGGGAGTTTTTTTGATTTATATTTGTTTGCTTCCTTCATACTTTTCCTGCCTTGGCCACCTTGTTTCCCAGCTGAAGAGTTCTAGTCTGCTTATTTCTCTTATGAAAGCTCTTCCCTGCTTCTGACCATCCCTGTCAAAAAAGCATGAGACACAGGTATGAAATCCATCAGCAAGTCCCACCACCTGATGGGTCTGGAAAGTGGGGCAAGGCTGTTAGTACTTCTCCTGTGGCAGAGCTTGCACCTATATATACACAACACATCTCCTTCTAGCACAAATATATCTATAAAGGAGATCTCTACCCCACTGTTTTTACAAGTAGATAGGAATTGGAGGGAACAAGGCAAGACACAAATCATAAGGCACAGGGCAAGATACTTTCTCAGATAACCTGGTGACTTCAGAGTCCCTTTGCAGAGTAGGTTAATGAAACAAATACCTAAGATATATTATCTGAACACTAAGAGAGCCATCCAGCAAGGCCATTTCCTGGACCAAAGCGGGGTTTTAAGACTGGGTAAGTGAACAGCACTGTATCCATGGGACAAAGTGATGCTGGAAGAGAGCCTTGAGAGAGACTGGCAGGGAGAAAGCAGTTCATGAGCCTCAGCCAGCCCTAGTTTATTTCTTCCCTTTCCTTGTTAGTATGAATAATAACGAGATAACATGAGGGGGGTTGTTGGCGAGGCTGGTGGCAGGACTCCTGAGTCCCGAAGGAGAGTGTATGCAATTACCTGAACGAGTTAAGACCAAAGCCAGAGATAACCAGTACGAATAAATCAGCAGCGATGAGATCAGGTTGACGTCATTCACCCCGGGCAGATTTTGGACCTCTCTCCAGGTGGAAGTTTTGCTAACCAGAGCAGTGGAAGTAGGAAATGAAAAACAAGCCTCTGAACCATGAATTTCGCCATTGAGTGCTAACACAATTCTCTCCCCACAAGCCAAGGAGGAGGCCAAGTGGGGGAGAAAAGATCAGGTTCCCATTTATCTCAGATCTATCTCCCGGTCCTCAGCAGTGCTTTGACATGGTTGAGTGACTTCCGATGAGTCACTTCCCATCAGCCTCCCCTTACAATTTTCCTGCACCTTGTGTAGTTAGATGTTGGGCTTATGGAGGTAAGACACAACCCCCTCTCCAGCAGTCAGACCTAACGGTCTTGACATTTGCCAAGGCTCCAGCAATTGTGCTAGCAATTTTTTTGAAGTGTTAAGCACCACTTGACAGCAACAGGAGTCAGAGAGACTCAACAAGCTTTCAAAACAAAGCCAGAGGAGAAAATTGAGCTACTGCTGTCTTTTTTTCCCTTTTTCAGTTGAAGAATATGTATTGAGAGTGAAGCTGCTGACTGGTCTCCCAGTGACTGACATGCAACCAGTTGGTGAAGCCATTGGCCAGGGATGCACAAGGGTTGTTTCCTTCTTTTATTTCACCAGTCATATTTATAGATTTGCAGAATGCTCTCTACAGTTTGCAAATGACTGCCTCATACAGTTCTCTCCATCTTTAAGATTTTTATGATGTGGAGCCAATCCAGCGTCTAGACCAATAATGATAGCCCACATCTCAGCCAAGCCTTTTCTTAATTGTCCACAGGGCTGGCGAGGAAATATAAACAATCATACAAACGGCGTCATTACTAAAAAGGCTTTGACCAGCTGGCACCTTTCCCTGCCAGTCCTGGGGCAGCTTCTTACTGTATATTTCCTAGAGCTCAATCCAGTCTAGTCTTAAAATAGCTCAAATGATGGTGGTTCCCTAAAAAAGAGATAATTTCTGCAGAAAATGTAATAGCTGAAGCCTTGCCTTCTGATTCTGTCCCTTGGGGTAAAGCTTTGTTACTCCTTTACTCACCCTCAGACCTCTCTGCTTCTTGTTGATGCCGTGTGGCAGGGACAGGTTTTTGGGGTGTTTGTTGAGAAGGCATAGTCTCCCTCCCCCATCCTTCTCCCACATTGATGGGGCCACATCTCACACTTTGGAGTATCAGAGCTGTGGGGTATCCCCAGTGTCAGCTGCAAATGCCCCTGGCCCCATTTAGAGTCTATAGAGTGCCATGGTGAAAAATATCCGTGTCTCAACAGATGGTAGTTTGTACTGGAGGAAGCTTGGCTGTGCCACCAAGGTATATGTCTATGCCACCCCTTTCTTAAGCTGTATTCTTTTCTTCTGGACCCTCAACACCTCCAGAATAAAGTTATGTCCTTTTTCACAGCACAGCTTTCTGTCATGTCTCCTCCCTAGCCAACTGTCATGCAATTTGGTGATATTCTCCTCATTCTTCCACAGTTTCTCCAGCTCACTTCCAGATTTTTTGATCACCTGACCTCCCACTTTGGCTATGCACCTTTGCCGAAAGCAGGCCAAAAGCCAAGTGTTGTGATCCAGGTGTGGCTGCACCAGCAGCCCTGGCAAATCCTTTCCAAAATTTCTACAAGATTGAGATGCTCACAAAGATCATCATGGAGCCTTGACATCACATGGCCTTGTGCCTTTGTGTTCATCTCTCCATATCCATCTATTGTATCTTGCTTGAGACTGTAAACTCACTGGTATGGGCTGTTACTCTTAATTTGGGGATTTAAATAGCACCAGACAAAGGAGAGGAGTGGGGAAAAGAATGAATCAGGTTCCTCAGTGTCTCATCCAGATCAATGATTATTGAAAGGAAGAACCCGCAAACTGCCCGTCTCTCTTGCACTTACAGGGAGAATCACACCTCACCAGCCCAGACCTCGTGCACCCTATCCCAGCAGAGGCTAAGCTTCATTTCAAGTCCAACTCAAGCTATACTTTGTGACATTAAATGGGAGTTAAGTACTGAGCAGGCTTTATGCAAACTCCAGGCAAAGAGGGAAGTTTCACCACAAAAGCATTATCAGAGATCGCTGACTCAGCTGCTGCAGCACCTCATTTTCAATTGCATGAAAGCTGCAGGATCCAGACTCCAATGTCAAGGGGCCAGGGGCTTCAGGATTTTGGTTGGGGCCTATGTCCCCTTGCAAATTACCCACTGAAGACACAAGCAAATCTGTGGGCTCTCATGTAATATGAGGCATTTTACTGCAGCCGCGTTGGGGTTTTAAAATAACATGATACCATGCAATGAGCAGTTGAGGAACGGAGCTAGAGAGAATGCCACTCCAAGCCTTGCCCGCTGGGAGCCGGCGGCAGAGCCAGGAAATAAACCCACAGCTCCTGAGACCCAGACTAGCGGCTGAGCCACAGGATCATTCCTCTCCCCCTCCTGCAATCCCAGCAATTGCCCCACCCGAGGGCCTGCAAGCTCCCCAGCATGTCAGGACCCTGCAGGCAGAGCAGGCTTCCGAAATATCCCCGCCAGAAAGACTGAGGTGATGCTGGGGCTTGTCCCCATGGTGTAGAAAGGGCTGTCGCTGCTACCCAAGACATAATCCCTCTGCACCTCTGTGCCATGTTTGCTGACAGGGCCCAAGGATGCCTGGAAAGCTTCAGTTGCTTCCACCTTCCCAGTAGTCAGCTTCCTTTCTTAGATACAAGAAAGCCAGGCAGTCCAGGTTTCTCCATACTGTACAAAGATTCTTCCCACACCACTAAAAAATACAACCATCACATCTCATTTGCATGTTCAGAGAAGAAACATCTCAGCCCTGCACGCCATCGTGTTGTCAATGTCATGGAGTAAGAGAGGTGCAGTTGGAAGTTGAAATGCATGGTACCCTGGATAGGAAAGCATTAAGCTGGGCAAGTCTGTCAAAAAGAGCTTTCACCAGAAGTCACCATGAGTTCTCTTTGGTTCCTGACAATCCCTTGGAAACACTCAGGTGCTGGGTCAGAGCGATACCAAGTGCTCACTCTGCAGCTGAACTCAAGGGGAGGTGTGCGCCAAATGTGCACCAGTGGGCAATGTCCACTGTGCACGACGTCATTCAAGAACCTCACAGGAAACAAACAAACAAAGAAAAAGCATATTCCACCGTGTTAAAATGAATGGTTGCACAGGAAGCCTGCTTACAGGTATTTCTAATCTCCTGACCTTGAGTTTGCAAGCAGAGCACTCTATTCACTTCATTTTTATTTGGTGTAATATCAGCACAGTTCCTTCGTGCCTCTGTTACTCAAAGGATTGTGTCAGCTCTTCTAACCACATCATTGCACTAGAAATGTGTATTCAGCTGGACATTTACCATAAACCCTATGTCTTTTGCATAGTCACCATCTTTGGGAGAACAGCTTTTCCTTTTTTCCAATTTGCCATTCCTTTTTGTTCATAGATAATATGTGCATAGATATATCCATGTGGCCCTGTTAAAACCCACTTCCATGTGCAACCAACTATCACTGTTCAGCTGGTTATTAGCAGCCAAGGGGTTGAGCCAGATGGACATATCACTGCAAACTTGTGGTAATGACAACATTGCCCTGGCACACAAATGATAGGGTTTCTCATCTGCTCTGCTTCAATACTCCCTAGAAGTCCAGGTCTTCCAGATTGCAACCTGGTACTCTAGGTTACTAGGGGCATTGGTACTATAGAAACAAAATAGGTGGGCGGCTAGATGGTTGGAGACTTGCCAGGCCAACAAAAATAGCTGAGCAATGCCACAGCTTAAGCCAAGCATGGATAACTTCTAAATTCTGCAGAAACTCTTGTATTCCCAGACAGGTGTTCAGGGACCAGGCAGATGCAGCTTTATGCTGGAACTTTTCTAATAAACCTTAACAGACCTACCCTGAATCTGCATTGCTCCCACAACAAGCACATCCCCAGGATGGTAGGTTCACCTGTGAACTGGATACTGGGGCCTGCATCCAACTTTCGGGTTGCCTGTTAGTCAACCTTAAGCAATCTAAACAGAGAAAGCAAACATGAAATACAGCCCCCTCTCTCATGTTGACAATGCTCTTTATCTTGGATAAAAATGTCAAGGCTTCTCAGCTCCATAAATCCTTTCCATTTGTAAGGACACAAGGAAAATAGCACACATTAAGCAGACCATAAACTGCTCTAGGCATTGATTCCACACGAAAATTCTCACATTTGGAGCATGACATCAATTTGGCCCAGTGGTCACATGAATTCCCAGGCCTGCATCTCTCCTCTCCTTTTAGCTTCCTGGGTTATTGTTTACACACTATCTCATGTTGTCCCCATTCCCCGAAGACTGCAGAGGAAGCCAGAGCAAGGGAAGGAATGTTTCTTCCCTGAGGCTAGAAGCAGCTCCACAAGTGTGATGTAGAATTGGCCAGTCCATCTTCAAGGGAGGGAAAGAAGAAAACAGCTTTGGGGAAACCTGGCGTATCTGTTCTTTGCTTGCCATCTGGTCCCCAGCCTACCTGGACTAGCCAGGACCTTCCTGCAGGACTATTTCAATATCTATTTGCATACACCATGTGCTGCAGTCCTGGATCATGGGTCACCTGGTTCTGGTGACACAAGACTGAGGTTTAGCAGGTCCATTCCTCACTGGGCCACAAGCCATTTTGGGGAATGTAAATAAATCCCATTTCCACTTGTAAACTGTAGGTAATATTTCTTTTCAGATCTTCTTTGCCTGTTAAATTTATAATCCCTTTATAGCCAGGACTATGTCCATAGAGTACTCCACACCATGCGTGTCCAATTTCACATCAGACTTATCATCCCCACCACCTCTGACCTGCCCAGTCAGAGCAACAAGGTACCTTTTTACTCACTGTTTGGCAGGAAGCCTTTGCCCTAAGTGTGAAAGAAAATTTGAACTCACAGCCCTGGACCTGCAGCAAAATGCTTGAGTTGCTTTGGCATCTGATACCAGCTGGAAATAGTAAATTACAAACTAGACAAAAAAAAACAATGTCTGTTCTAGTCTGCATACATTCTTGGAAAAATGTAACCCACAGGTCTTCAACAAGTGCAGCTCCATCTCAAGTAGCAGTGATGTAGGCTGTGGGTAGCTCAGAATCCACCAGAGCTCTTAAAAAAATGCTATGGTAAGCAGCAAAGTGGGACAGTCATGCCTAGAGCCAACAGCAGGAAATTAAATTTGACACCTTTCTGGATATAAAATGCAAATTTTTAATACCATACCCTCACTTTTGGAATAACTTCATTGGGACGGCAGCAGATTTTCCATCCTTTGAAGTCTACAGAGCAAGACTGGGCCAATATTCAGATGACCCAGTCTTGATGTCTCATTTAATCATTGAGCATGCTTTGCACTCAAAAAAAAAAAAAAAAAGAAAAAAGCAAGACATTCTGGTCATTTTCTCTCCAGAGCTATGAGATCCTTGGATCCCTATGCAGTCAGTGAAGAGAGACAGCCGTGACAATGAAGTTAGCTTCCTAGAATTGTTGGCCTGCAGTTGTTTGTGGCTGCCTTTCTACATGATAGGTTTTGGCTTCACCTCAAACTCGTGGATTCAACAGAAGAGTTGTCAGAGTAAATTCTCTGGGGCTTGGCTTATCTGTCACATCAGGATTCATCTTCATTGACCTTTCCAACCTTACTGCTCAGGGACCACCACACAGAAAGCCTTCAGGAAGAGCTGAGGAATGCCATAGAGATTTTCAGCTAGAGAAATTATTATCAGCTAAAACTTAGTCTGTTTGGGGACCTTCTGTTGGGGCTAGAGCTTTGGCTTTTTAGTTAGCTAAGAAATTATGACAGGTAAAGGAAGAAAATCAGATCAGTCACTTCCCCCTTCTGTGAGGTGCTCATATCCAACAGTTCCCTGATCTGTCCCCATTGGGGATCACTCCTCTACTCCATCTCTCCATCATGCATGAACACCATAACAGCAGTAATATGATCACCATTTGTCTTCAGCAAAGAAAGAGTTAAGCAGGGCCAAGAGCGCCTTGTAAACAGACTGAAAGTGTAACCTTTGCTTATAAATCATGTGTTCAGCCCCAGAACATGCCTTTAATCCTGTAATTACATTCAGAACTTGCTGTTTCAGTTAAGGAAATATGAGCTCCTCTCCAAATGGCACTGGGGCTGACCTTAAATGATACGTTAGCTCCCCGAAATGGCCACAGAGCCCCACAGCTTCCAGCATCCCATTCCCGGGCGGTGGGGCAGGGAGGAGCACACGCCAAGCTGTGTCACCCTGGGTCTTGTGAACTTGCCCGCGGGGACCCTGCCTCCAGCCAGCACTTGCCTGAGAGAGAAAAGCTGTCCTTGGGCATCAGGCTGGCTTTGCAGCTGTGGCTGACAGAAGTCCAGATCCTCTGTGGCTTGGGAGCACGCAGGACCTCAGATGTTGGCAGTAGGGCAAGGGGACAGGCGTTACTGGTGGAACATGGCATCCTCTCTTTTGTAGCTCTCCTCCTTTTGTGGGACAGCCTGTTCCCATGATCCCTGGGGAAATGAGCAATGGTCAAGAACAGGGTGAGGGCAACCAGGCAGCTCTCTTTCTGGTCCCAGCTCTGCTTCTGCACCAGCCTCTCCCTGGGAGCAGACAGATCATAGAATCATAGAATCATCTAGGTTGGAAAAGACCCTTGGGATCATTGAGTCCAACCATATGAGATATCTCTCTCTGGTCACCACATGGCTGCAGCAGGCAACACAGCTCATGAGACCATCCTCAGGAGGGCCCCCAGCCCGGGTCCTGCCAGTACCTCTCAACTCTTATTCACAAATATGAGGAACAATATGGGAACTTAGATAGAGGCTTCCAATGCAACAGTAACACGCAGGTTGCAGACCAGGAGTATTCCCAGGAGGAAGACTGGATATAGCCCACTCTTCTCCAGAGGGAAAAGAGCTCAGCTGCACAAACACATACTGCACCATTTGTATGCAGGGCTCAAGTCCACTCTTCAGCCCATTTCAGTATCCATACAGGCTCAGAAGAGGAGCTGGAGGACCTGCAGGATGCCTGCAGCAAAGCAGGAACCTGAAGCTAGACCCAAGGCCCCTGAAAGGCATTTTCTCCAGCCCAGTGTGCAGAGACATCTGTGGAGGGTGCTGCCCAGCATGGTGGGGTGGTCACCTGCCCTTGGGTAATTGTAAAACAATAACCATGCAACCAAGGTTTTGATTTATTCCCAGGGCATCTATATTGTCTCCTCTTGGTTAACCCCAGGATTATTTTCACCCTCATTCACCTCCTCTCCATATCTGTTTCCTTTCAGAAAGTGTGCACCAGCAGCTTCTTACATGTGCTTGGGAAGGTTTATCAGGTCTGATCAAGAACCTTCCACATACATTTTCTCCAGTAATTTCAGAGTTTCTATGAGTCGATCAGCAAGAAAAAAAAAAAAAAGGGAACCATAATGGCAGTATGACCCCCGATTCCCAGCTGCTCTGCCCTGAGATAATTACTTGAGCTAAAACTTGTTGGAAGTTTAGCAGAGTTTTCTGTTTTCATTGGGAAGTGAAGCAGAGTTGCTTCTTCTAAGACACATTTAGTCTTCCTTAAGATAGAACAATGTGCTCTTTCCGAGGCATCTCAAATAGACAAATGAAGCACAGAGCTAGTATCTCCAAAGAGTGGCTGGCAAGATCCTGCAATAAGCAGATGTTCTGCCAGCACCTCATGAACTTCTGGAGCTCTTTAAGTAGTAAACAGGGTTATCACATTGCAATGAACTCCCAAGATCTCTCTGGATTGGATCCATTTTCTGTCCCTTTCATGGGAGTGATCCAGGAGCTGGATGATTCATTAGCGGCAGCTGGCCAGAGCATGCAACAACAGCACACCTCCTGGGCTTTCATGGGAGCAGTTGTATTGTCCTCACTGCAGAAACACTGATTCATTTCAATTCACGGCTGCCTCACCGCTGTCCTTACTGAATCTTCACTCAGAAGATCTTGCCTTCCTGTTATATTTGCTTTGCCGAACATCTGAAGGGGCAGGGAATGCCAAAAGCAAAGCTGGACCGGCAGGACATGGTCTGTTGTTGGTGACATAATAGAGTGTCACTGTGCAAAACATGCACCCTTGGTTTCCCTTTAAATCACACATGTATCCTTCCCACTGGGCAAGAAATTAAAACATTCACACCCCTCTCCCAAATACCTAGCACATCTGCATGGATGATGTGGTGGCCTGACCATCTGTCTGAGGTCAGATGAGCCCTGATACAGAGACTACCCCTGTCTTATCCAGGGTCCATAGGTAGCATGTGTTTCATTGTTTGTACCTGGTTGGGACATATCTGTCAGCCTAGATGGAAAACCAAGCTCCTGGGCTATTCTGCTTTGGAAATGTAATGATTTCAGTAAAGGCAGAAGGTAATACAAGCAGCAGAATTCTGGTCAGTGCAGTCCTGTAGCACCGGCTGTTGAAGTGATACTTGGTTTTCAAACTTGCTGTTGAAAAATACTTATTGCAATTGAGCCAATTCATACCAAATTACTGAGTACTAACTTCTAGCTCAGCAACTAGGAATTCATTCCCTTTCTCTTAGGAAGCCTGAGCATAGTAGTTCTGCAAGGATCCTGAATTTCTGAATGTGGCATAGTCTTCCACCTTCGATCACAATCAGGTAATTTCTTGCTTGAAAAAAACTCCTTCAGCTTTTACAACACATCTCCCCAAATATGCTCCTATTTCCTCCCTCCTCACATTGCAAAATGTTAGCATAGATACTAGTTCTCTGCCTTTCCAGCAACACATGACTGATCGCTTTTGAGGCTTGGCTCCCTCTCTGGTCAAGATTGCCTAGGACCAATCTGTCCCTCAGTGCGGAGGAGCAGGGATTACAGCTACACAGCCTTGTCAGAGTTACATCTCAATTTTTTTCAGGCCAAAAGTATCCAGTCTTACCTGAAACACCAGAGAAATCTTCCATCTTATGCACAGGATGCACGCCACCAAGTCTTACCATGTCTCTGTAATCCTTCTAAACCTATATTCCTGGTGACAGCAAGGCAGATCCAGTTCATTTAGGGAAAAGAAGAAAGAGCAACCCCTTCTTTAGTGTAAGGTCTCCATCCTATTACTACTGCTCCCACAGAATGCATTTGAACAGGTTAAACTGTCCTCCATTAGTGCCCTGTGCTTCTGGGAGAATACCACAATACCACATCAATTTAGATTGTCAGACTGCAGTGGTATGGCAGGACTGTTGAAGAACTGATTTACGTGACCAAATGGATGTGGTGTGGTCGAATCTGGCTTCAGAAATCATAGCTTTTCCACAAGACCTCCTCCTCTTCCCTCTAGGTCTGTTGTGAGATTGTAGCACAGATAGCTCCAGGACGGGAGGAATTAGACCTCACATAATGGGATTTTTCTGCCATGCATTTTGGGGGAGGCTGAACCAAGGAAAAGGAGAGCCCAGACTCCACTCACTTACGCATGGACTGGAGCAGAAAATTGGCTGCAGAGCAAGAACCATAGCATAATTCTCAATGGGATCCTTTCTAAGCGGGAAGGAAGTTGCTTGTGGAATACCACAAGGATTAGCACTGGGCCTGCACAGCTTTTAATTATTTATATTGTATAAATTTGAGCTGGGGAGCACTTGGAGGGAAAAAAAAAGGGCCTTACCTGACAAGCCAACTCTTCTTCCTCCAAACTCAGCTTCCGCTCTCTTTCATGCCTACTCGCTCCCTTCCCCCTTTTAGGTCTCTACTCTTCACCATTATCCACCTTTTTTTTTCTTTTTACCTTCCTTTCCTCTAAGATTATATGACATGATGCTGTGCTCTGACACAGTCTATACATATTGCACTCCACCAGCTTGTGAACTCAGCGGGAGGCAGAGTCAATGTTGTGCCAGCATTTTGACTTTTAACTTGTTTATTTCCAGTCATTAGTGATGTGTAATTCATTAGATCCTTGCTGCAGTAGGGCACCATGCCTTCTTATAACACGAGAAGGTTTCTGTCCCAAAGAGCCAATGAGCCGTGAGCCAGGTCTAGGCAGGAACCTCACACTGCAGCTGATCTCTCAATCCCAAGTACTTCCATAGTAGTATAAGTACTTCCTACTTATACCCTAACACAACACGGTCCAGACTGTATTCCTTCCAGGACACAGGTGAGAATAGACAAGAGTGCAGAGGGGCTGGGACTTGGATTTAGCTATTGGGAGGCTGTCTCCGCCTAAGAGGTGGTTCAAGGCTGTGCAGAATGACATTTCCATCACTTTCAAGAGCTTTTTTTTATTTCCAGTCCCACTGAAACAGAGGTTTGGGTCTTGTTCTTTAGTTAAAATAATTTTGATTTAATTTAATTTCATTTAAATATTCTTTAATTAAAAGAACAAATGGTAGGAAACAGCCCCTTTGCTTTGTAGAGGTAGGACCTGAGCTTTTCTCTAGCGTAGTCCCACTTCAATGGTTCAGCTGGCTGCAGACGTTCAGGGCTGAACACGAGCCACCTGCAGAGTCTGATTTCTAGCTTATGCTCTTTTATTTCTTAACTGAGGCAGTATGACTATTCAGTGAGCAAACCGACTCAATCTGCAGTTTCACAGGGTAAACACACAATTGGGAGGAAAAGTCAAGAGCCATGAATTTTGCAGTGAAACGCAGTCATATGAGCACTCATCTGACTCATCTTGCATTTTCTCAGCAAAGCTTTATGGTTTTTTTTTTGAAGGACTGAACCAAAGACACATGAGAAGAAGATACACAGTCTCGATTTAAGGGCTCATGAAATGCTTTCTTCATGTACCACTAAAGAAATAAACATTCAGCCTGGGAGTAACTCCATCAGCTCCTACACAGTCACACCAAGTCTGAATCTGATTCGCAGAACAGAAGAAAACAAACAAACAAACTCCAAGAAGGTCAACAAGCCAAAGAAAGTGAGAAGAGTGGAATGGGAAACCCGGTCAGTGTTTTCCCTTATGTCCTGAACTTATCATAGGCCTGAACCCACAACATAAGCACAGACATTTTTCATTACAGTAGAGATATTTCAAAGCATTGGGATCTTTGACAAATTGAGCTTAACTCTGTCTATACAGCCCCTACCAGCAGGCAAAGGGGATCAGTTTCATAGCTAAAGTGGCTTAACAGGATTGGATGGGGACTGAGGTTTGGGGTTGCTTGTCCCTGTGCTCTACAACCACTCATCCAGCAGCAAGGCAGGTAGAAAGCGATAGGGTGGAAACGGATGTTCCCCTCAGACTGCCCTTAAAAAGCAAATTCATTGAGGCAAAAGCTTTTCTGGCCCCAATACATTCTTATTCAATGAAATATTGGTGCTTCCACATACAGGAATGGAGATTTCCATCCCAAACCTGTGTGCTGATATCCTTTCTCTGATGGCAGCCAAAACTTAATGCCTCAGAGGAAAGCAATAAACTGCCACAATGCACCTGGCCAATTTTGTGTGGCTGAAAGGAGTGAAAGAAGGGGGCTAATTCCTTCCTGGCTCCCAGGATGATCCCTCCGCTCATGCCTGGGATCTCATTACTTTCCTCTTTCCTTGCATGGCTGTAAATGTTTGTGACCTAGCATTTATCCTGTCACACTGCTGAACTTGCATCAGGAGTATTGGGTTGAATAGAATGAATGTTCACCTTTGCTCCAAGCATGGGAGCCTCTCACAGGGGTTAGATTCTGACCCAACTGTGCTTCCCTCCATCTAGAGACTTAAGCCCCATTCAAAACTAAGGCTGGCACTCTCCAGACCCATGACAAGGTTTCCTATCAATGTCCTTGTGATCTTGCAGTCATCTTGTCTTGGATAAGATCCCAACAAAGGCAGAGGAAGCACATGGGATCAGACAAGGCCCAGGAACATAGTCAGATCACCTGAGGAGCAACAAGAGCCAGCCAGCTAGCCCTTGGCCTGTGCAATGTTCTGCAAGGACTTGGGGAATGGCTTTCATCTATGCCTGGAAAGGGTCCAGAAGCCCCTCTGAGAATAATATGTTGCCCCTTTCCATCTAAAATATATGCTGAACTACGGACACAGACAGAGGCCATCTGGTTTGAGTGCCACAGAAATGTCTTCTAGCACACCACCAGCTATCTTCATCATCACCACCAGTGAGGGAGGTTGTCAATATGGTTGCGATTTGACTGTGACAGTAGGCGGGGGAAACTGAGGCAAGGCATGTTTTAAAAAGAGGTGGTTCCAATGAAACAGGAGAAACAGCCAGACCAAGAACACAACCCAGCTCTCCAGAGCCTCCCTAGTTCAGTTCTGGAGCCAAAAGATTTCACATCTTCCTGTTTATACATGTATAGTCAAAACCTGTCTCAAGAACCTGCCAAGCTTGTCAGTACAAACTCCAGTCCTCCTTATATACTGAGTATTTGTTAGCTGCATCTCCCAAGCACGCTCCATCCCAGTGGTCACATAACACAGGCATCAGCTGATCCACTGTCACAGATAGACTCAAGGTTACAAATATGGACATGCTGCAGTGTATTTACAAGTTCCCTCAGGTGACAGGACGAACACGCACATCTGTACTTCACCGTGTTGCGAGCCACTGCATTCCTCAAAGTTTCTGGTGTCTGTTCTCTGTCCTGCACGCATGCAAACACAGCCCCAGCTGTCATGAATATCTGCACCAGCCAAACCACTTGTTTAATCATTGAGGTGGAAACCAGAACATCCCATGTGTCCCTGACAACATGGAGTAAACAAAGGTCTCCATGGCTTTGCTCTGCTTGGACACAGAGCACATCACTTCCAAGCCCATGGAGGACAATACAGGCACCTCAGAGAATGATGCTCACCTTGTGCCATGCAGCCACAGTCCATAGCCAAGACTTGCCTGTTTTCTTCGTCTACCACCTTCTGTTACCTTGATTTCCGAAGAAACACAACTGGTATCATACATGGTTGCTTTGCCACACATAGTTTTTAACCCAGTTGGTTACTTTCTACCAGCTTCCATAATGGGAGCTCAGAGTTGTATCAGGACATTGACATTTGGGAGTGTTCATCTTGAACTGAATCCTACTTTTACAAGGGAAATGTGGCTAAGGGGAGTTCAACCCTAATTAGACATCAGAGCACCTACATGAGACACATCACATGTCCTTTGAAGAACCTCAGCATGGGACAAGTTTCAACAGGAACCTACGCTTTCTGAGAAACCAAAGGAGCCAGCTATGAGACAGAGGTCTGCAGGTGGACAAGTACGCATCGTCCTGCTCTGTCCTTTTCTGACATAAAGCAGAACAACCTCTTAGAAGGAAGCGGGATGAGGCAGAGCATGGGAAGCAGCAGTAGCACCAGGGCATACCCAAACAACCAGAACAAAAAGAGCCCTGCATGGGAAGATACTCAGCCTGCTCTCAAGTGGCTCAGCCCAAGGGCTATGTAGAGGCAGGGCAGATAGGCGCTTTCCAGTCAAGTCAAGCTGCAGTGGAAAATCTCTGGCCAGGAAAGGAAAGAGCTGTGTGGAGATTTAATTACACGTATGATGCATCCTTTCTGATGAACGTTGAAGGGGGTGAAGTGTTTCCATTGAAACAATAACAGAAAGGGAAAATTTCCATGTTCCTGTTAGGATAAACAGGGGGGCAGGTGGCAAGGGTTTGTAGTCTACTCTTTGCTGACAGCCTTGCTTTGGCTTTCTGAAACCAAGCAGTCAATGACCCAGACGGCTGCCAGGCTGCCTACTAACCCCACCTTTCAGTCCCTCCATTTTACAAAGTGCCTTTTATTTTTAACATGGTTCCCTAAATGAACCCACTTATGCTATCTCACTGTCTGCATGTTACTCTCTCCATCTGTCCCCCCTCCTTAGCAGCTCCGGAACCTGTAAACCCTTTCCACTGAGTTTTCTCAAAGGGAAGAGACCCCAAATATAGGAAACTACTGCCAGATTTTGAAAAGAAGCATCTAGAGAGAAGACACAGCCTGTATTAGGGATCCCGATGCATGCTAGGGGGAGAGATTAACTCAGCCATAGCAATCCACATACAGGTGCACCATCACTTATTACATTTGGGCTCTACAGCCAGGCTGCCCAGTGGTCACGGCCTTGATCAAAGAGTAGCAAGGTCTAGCATGCAACAAGACAAAACCAAACCATGCTCCCCACAGCGTCTGAGGTGCTATACTCCTCTAAGCCCAGAATTAGAGTTGGGTTTGGAGATGCCTCTGGGCCACCCATGGGAACACAAGAAGGCTTTGCTGGAGGGAAACAGCTAGCAGAACCTTGCCAGCAGCCACAGGCAGGACTTGAGCTCAGTGCCAAAGCAGTCACAGCCTGCAAGACTTCACCTTGAGCATCCCAGCTATACTGCTAGGGTTATCCCTTCCCACAGAGAACAGGAAGACCCAGCTATGCCTCCTTACAACAAGCCTGGAAGAAGCTGGTGGCTGCATTTGGGTGGCCTGACTCTTTGAGGGAAGGTCATCTCCAGCAGGGCAGAATCAAAGGCATTGCAAAGCTCAGGCTGAAAATGGGTACTCTGCTCTGGGTTTTGTTTCTAGTGCAAGTCCCTAGACAAGGGGAATAAAGATTAACCACTGAGATTTCTGACCTGGACCCTAGGAAACAGTTCATAGCAATCTCCCTCCCACACTGGTTTAATGTGCTTGTACCTTGGGGCTGTGTCTGGTGGTCTCAGTCTCTCTGATGGGAAGCCGGTTCCCCTCTCTTCCCACAAGGAGGGTAGGATGGTGAAATGTTTCCATCATCACAGAAGGGGAAAACAGCAAGCTGCCACATGGATCTATGGCATGGCTGGACTCGGAGCCATTCGGCCAGAGGTCCTGTACTGTTAGAAATGATTCCTTGCCAGACCCTCCATGGCGCATTTTTCCAGCAGAGCCCTTTGAATCCTATTGCTCCTGCAGCTGCAATGCTCAGGTCCTGGCAACACTGGGGTTGACACCACTAGATTTGTTACAGCCTCCCTCGTTTTGCAAGACTGTTTCAGGCACTCTTGTTTGCCTTGGGGACGTTACTGATGTACCCAAACAGAATCACCAGCCGAGACCCAAGTTTCTCAAGCTGCCACCCTCTCTTGCAGCAGCAAGAAGCTGGATGAGCAGGCCATGGCTTCAGGGAAAGGGCTGAGCCCATCAGCTCTGTCTCACACCACCATGGGAGTGCAAACCTGAGCAACCCAGCCCTTTTCTTGGCACCACCCCAGGAGTGGGTGCTATGGGCCCTCTGTGGTTCAGAGAAGCCAATTTCTTGGCAAGGGGTACCCCCAGTGGGATGGCATCCCAATGTTTTCCCACTTCTGCCTCTTTGCCAGCCAAACTCCATCTCCCTAGTTGCCTCTTTCCCGTGTGCCTGTCTCGTTCCCAGCTGTGCTGAGGCTCCTCCATCCACTATCAGGCAGTGGAGTTCACCACAAATTACTGTCTCTGTGTGTCGGCAGGAAACATGGCCCATCACTGGGGGGTGGGCAGGAAGAGGAGAAGGGAGTGTTAGCTCCTTGCCAAACACACACGCACCATGCTCCCTCCAACCGCCATTGCTTTCCCTGCAAGGCTGCTATGGCCCCATGGAAAGCTCCTTGGACCCACAGACCAACTACTGGCTCAGACAACATGGCTTCCGGGGCCTAAGCCCAGCCATGGCTCTGTGTCCCGCACCCTGCGCTCACACACACACTTTCCATTTCACAAAGATGCTGCTTAGTTAACCAAAGACCAGGCTGCAGGAGTCAGCAAACCTCCAAAGGAAGAGAGAGGCACTGCTATTTGCTCTGAGGCAACCAGCCCCTCTGGGCTGAGAAAACCTCTCAGCAAGATGCACCTCTCACCATCTTGCTGATGGTGCAATTCAAGAACAAACCTCCGTCTGCAGCCAGTTTACCTCCCTGCACTAGCTGCGGAGAAATTTTCAATCATTGCCAATGTTTCCTTTTCCTTCTCTTTCCCTGGGACAACTCTGCAACCTGGCTGAATCCCGTCTGCCCTTTCCTGGGACTGCAGGCATCTGTTGGCCTCTCTAGGGTGGAGAAGACCATTTCTTGCTCCTGCTTCACCAAATTGCTGTGAGAAGATTCAGAGCTTGGAGCTTTGCTTCTCTCCTGTTTCCTCAAGCAAGTCACTGGAATTCGGGCAGAGGCTTCAGCTGTGAGCCTTGGAAAGACAGAAACCACTAGCCATCAAGGACTAATCTGCCAGAAACACTGCCCAGTGTATTCTTACAGAGGTTGTTTGGGAAGATCTGGGGTGCTTATCCTACTTGCCAGGCTAAAATTGAGCCACATCAGTGACTCCAGACTTCCTTCCTTCCTACTGTGAGGGACCAGGTGAAATGTCTTGCCCGTAAGTTTGGCATGAGGAGGGATGCTAGGAGAGCTCTCAAGAGATCTATGTTTTTAGTGTGCTCATGATGTCTTTCAAAATAGATAAAATGCAAAAGCCAGTATTTCCCCCCAAAACCACTGAAACCTTTTATATATGTACAGCCCAGGGTAGTCAAGGCTGGTGTTAAGCAGACCTTTACTAGTTGGATTCACACCCAGCTCTTCCTGCCTGGATTGTTGTATCTTCCATTGCTGCTCATGCTTCACCACGGCTGTTGCTCAGAGCTGAATCAGCAAGGCCTGTGTTTCTCCAGGTTTCTCTGGGAAAGCACCTAATAAGTCTCTGCACTAAGACTTGAGAAGTAAGTACACAGTGTCCACCTGATCCACACTTGTTAGCATGATCAAGGTCAAATTTGGATGTAAACTCCTCAGTAAATAAACCCTTACTGCCTCTTCTCTGCTCCTTTTATGCCCTACACAAGATGGGCTGCTTGGTGCCTCCCAGTGTCTATCCACTAGAGTTCTTAAATACAGAAGAACTGCTAAGGAACAGGGCTGATTCTGGTGCAAGGTGAAGATTTGTTTTGCTGGAGCTGACTTTGGGTGAACTATTTCAAACAGAGGAAAGGCTGAGAATGCTCCCCAAACCTCAGTGTCATTCACCAGCGTGCCCTCCCCACCCACAGAGGAGTGGAAATTGTCTGAGTTTGGAGCTGCTGGAAGGTGACTGGGTAAACATGCAAAATACTCCAAAAAAAAACACAAACAAAAAACAAATAACATTTTGAAATATGCTGATGTCATTTAATCAACACAGTCATGGTCTCAGTGTAAGCTCCACCAAAGGGCAACCAACTCCAGGAAGGAAAGCAGAGCTTGATCTCATCCGCAATTTCACAGAGCCTCTGACATCAACAGGAAAAATGAAATCCCCAGATGGGCGAGAGGTGAAAGTTATGCATTGCTTTGCCCAGTGTTTGCTGATGTCTGTAAGAGTGAGACAGGCAGGAAAGGACCCCACAGATAATACATGAGGAATGCCTGGTCAAAAAAAAAAAAAAAAGAATATTTCAAGCCCTGACAGTAGACTTTTTACTTTGCCTGGCTGCAAACTGATTTCTTATAGCAGGGTATTTTTTTCACTGTTGGGCTGAGCACCAGCAAAGAAAAGCACAGGTCATGTTGGTTTCTACTGGGAAACCAACACACAGAAAGAGTGGTCGGGCATTGGAATAGGCTGCCCAGGGAGGTGGTTGAGTCACCATCCCTGGATGTGTTTAAGAGACGTTTAGATGTGGTGTTGGGGGATATGATATAGGGGAGAACTTTGTAGTGTAGGGTAGATGGTTGGACTCGATGATCCCAAGGGTCTCTTCCAACCTGGATGATTCTATGATTCTATGAAGGCCATGGAAGGCTGGGCTGGCTGGAGGGATGATGCAGGTCATAAAGGTGAACAGCAGGAACCCATGTGCCTCACACTGAGATGAAAAGTGGGGGAGCTGTGGTCTGGTCCAGCTCTGCCCACCTAGAATTGTCATCAAGCCATGTTTCCCAATTATCTCTACATCTGCCCTCTCCCTTCCCAGATGAGTGAGCAGTGCTCTAGCCAGGACAGTCTGTCCAAGGGGTAACGGGACATGGGGTTACTGTTACACAGCTCCCAGAGATGAGATAAACTACATGTGCTATCCAGGACTTAACTTGGTAGATAGGGGTTAGAGAAGCAAGAAACCTGGGGTTCTGCTCTGTTCTCACACACTGGGCAGGCAGCTCACCAAGGTGTCCCCTCCCAAGAAGCGTGGATGATCTGCTGATATCCTGTGCAGTTACATCCCCCTCCTGAAGAGAAAATACAGTGAGGGGTTTGCATATTTTCTCAGTGATTCCTCATAGCTTATCACCATAAAATGTCCGCTGTCTGGGGTCTCGGACATCTTCTGCAGCATGGCCACATGGTGCTGCCCAGGGGATTTAGAGGCATCATTCCAAAGCAAATGCTTGCTTGGCTTCATAATAGCATCTTTGCAAGACAAATCACACCGCTCCCTGCCTTCCCCATCCAAAAGCAGCATTTATAATCAGAGCTTTTATTTTGTGAAGCAGAGCTGCACCCTGACCTCTGAGAGGGGAAGGAGAAGATGCCTCCTCTCTCCTGGAAGGAGGTCTGTCCTCAGTCTCAGTCTGGAATTGCACAGATGAGTTCAGCAGGGGCAGCATCCAGTGCTGGGAGGAACGGTCCCTTTGACACAGCCTATTTGAGGTTTGGAGTGAGGAACAGTGGTGGGAAGGAATTAAACACCATAAAAACGTAGAAGGAGTGCTAAAGACATACACTGCCATTTAAATAGATCGGTGTGATTAAAACCCGATGTGTTGTAAGATCTTATGGGCATCTCATTAAAAACCTATTACTTAAAAAACACAGCTTAGATGGGAATGTTGTTAAAGGGCAACTTAAAATAAAACTGACCATCTGGTCTTCATTAGGCAATTGTCTATAACCACCGTGTTATTATAAAATCCACTGTGTGCTCCACATCTGCTTATCTCCTGCCTGCCCCTAAAAGGGCAACATCGGCTGAGACTCAAAGTCTGGAAGGGGAATAGTCTGGGGGAGGCGTAGGGGGTCTATGCTGGTGTAGGATTTCTAGGTGATAGTGATCAGCTCTTCCCACATTACCCATCTGTCCATGCACCCCCTTGTTCTTTTATTTATCCCCATGACTTCTATCCTCCCCTGCATGGTATTTCTGTTGCAGAACTCACTTTCTTTGTCTGTCTCCCAGAACAAAACACTCATCTTTCCCCCTCATCCCCACTTTCAGCCTTGCCAAGTGCCCACAGCACACCTAGAGCACACACAGCCAGCAACCCCAGTTGGACCAGGGACTCTAGGCTCTTTCACCCCGAGCCACAACAATGTGATCCAAAGACAAATGCCCTGTGCTGCATCCCCAGACTGCCTGCACTGTAAAATCATGAAGGGTATAAACACCACAGGAGGAACACAGAAGACAAAAGCCCATCCCCAGTAAAGACTGGCCTGATAAGTCTAACATTTCCTGGAGGTGTTGGACTCACACATGATGTCTAGCTACCAAGCACAGAATCCACCAGGGATTCCTTGTCTCAGGGCAGCCCCAATGGAATAACCACATTGTCGATACCAAACCTACAAGCAGAGGCATCAAGATTTTTATGAAAAATATTACAGGAAATCCCATTCCAACACAGGAAATCCTTCAAATATGCCCAAAATAGACTTTCTGTATAGAAAATAAAAGGGATCAACACCACCAAAAAAAACCCCAACCCAAACCCCCAAAACAAACAGGACTACCATCTTCCACTGCAGGAAACTGAACTTTAATAGCACTAGTGACCTCATGAGGTTTACTTTTCACGTTCTCCTCTCCCTTCTCCATCAGCTTACCTCCTTTAGAGAGTCAGTCTACTTGATGCAGAATGATTTCCTGCCCACAGTGTCTTCCCAGCCTTCAAACACAACAGTGAAAAAAACTGTGTCTTTCCATCTGGTTTCTCTGAACCCACAGCTGCCTCCAAACATTTCAGGAGCATGGGCATGGCTGCATGTTGCTACTCCAAGGACTCAGCTCCTTCTGCTGAAAGAGGAGGTGTGGAGACATGCAGAGACAGGTTGCAGAACTGGGGGCAAACCATAGAGATGACTCTGTTGTTCTTGCTGCCCTGGGAGGTGGAAGAAAGGGGCAGTGACTGTCCTTCTGGGAAGAGATGGGCTGCAGAAAAGTCTCAAGCACAGAAACCTTGTTCTTTTTCCAGACACAGCCATCCTGGCATTACTGCTCTGCGCAACTCCCTGACTTAGACAACATCTTGCTTGACATGTCACTAGAGTCTGCCTTGTCTGACCCTCCCTACAGCACCCAGCTAACGTACTCCTTCATGCAGAAGATGTGAGACCACACTTTTCTGGTGTAGTACATTTATCCATCCAGCATACACAGGACCAGACTGATGGGGACTCCTCCATTCATGGACCTTGGGCTCAAGAAGCAGAAACAGGACCACTCTGAATGTCCAAACCATATTTCCATGCCCAAAGATGGGGCTTTTTCCAAGAGACAAGGTTCAGAGGTACCATTGGGCAGACTCTCAGCATTTTTAGTATAAAGCATGGGCAATTCTGACTAGGAGGAACAAACAAGTAGCCCATAGTCATGGCATGTGAGCTCATGACCCCTGGGACACACCCTGTCAATCACACCTGAAGTGGTGGAGAGACAAGTTTCCAAGAAAGATCCAACACCGTTGGAGAAATGGCTTTCGGCCCCGTCACAGAGAAGGATGTAGAAGGAGGTGAAGGAAACAGGCTCTGGTCTGGTAGGAAATGACAACTCTAGGAACAACATCCAGACCCTGTTCTGTTTTAGAGGGGCTGGACCCAGGAAGCAGGTTTTGCTGGAGTTTTCCTCTTACCTCCCCAGGGAAGAAGTCAGTGATTTGCAGTTTGCTCCAAGTATTCACCCTGACACAAGTGCTCTGTGTTATCGCCAAGGTACGCCTCCTGACCCCAGGCTCTGGAGAGCAAGGTCAGATGCCATTTCAGGAACACGGGGGGGTGTGCTTGTTTGTTTGTTTGTTTGTTTGTCATCGGGATGTTGTGAGGGATGCTTGGTTTGTTTGTTTGTTTCTTAAATCTCCCAGGGGAAGTTTCTGGCAGAAAGCACCTCCTGAGCAAGCTTGGGCCAGGGTGTGTTTGGCTGGGAACTGAGGCGATCTGCGTATGAAGAAACAAGAGGTGAAGAGAAGTGTCAGGCCAGAGGGCTGAGGATTTGGCTTTGCTATGTAATGTGGTCATCAGGCAGGGACAAAAACAATCAGAAAATCAGAAACAAGCTTTGCCCACAACACAACTCAAACCTCAGCAAAAGCCATTGGAAATATTTCCATTTTAATTTTTTGCCACCATTGGGCCTCCTGTGTGTTTTATGTGACAGGGGCTACTCTGATTCCTATTGAGATCAGTGGAAAGCTGCCTACTTTAGGCTGCAGCCATGTGAACCCCCTGCCTGGAGAGAGATCGAGAGATGTTAATGCAGCCTAACATGTCTCAGAGCTGTCAGAGACAGTTTTTCTTGGAGATGCTTCCAAGGCAGTCAGAATTCCTTAAAGGGGCACCTGTCAGCCAGCCTTACCTTTGCCACTTGTTGAACTACTTCTGCGGGGGCTTTTCCTGCAAAGAAATCCACAGAGCTCCAAAATATGCCTGATGGGGAAATCTCCAGACACAAAAGAGAGCCAGAGGGCTGGCTTATTGGTGTCACGACAGTCAAAGAAATACGTCCTGTGGCTGCTGAGCTATCACAAAACTATAGGAGCTGCAGTGAGCTGCAGCAGTAGGCAGCAGTTTTCATGTAGGCTGGCTCTGCAAGCCACCCTATCTGACTATATCATTTGGTTTAAAGTAACCGGACATGTGGAAAATAGAGCTGCCTTTCCTGTTCATTGTTTCCCTTGGGATAAACGAATATTGCACAGGTCACTACAAAGAAATCTTTCTAACGAGATGCCAGGTCCCATCTGCTCTGGGAGAAATCACAGTCCCACATTCAAAAAATGCTGATGGAAGTAACAGATGATGTACTAATGATCCTTGGGGCTTTTAGACAGGTTTATTTAAGAAACCAGGCATGTGAGATCACAGTGTCTTTTAGTCTGCTAATACGTTTGTCTGGGTCCTTCCTAATACCTTTTTAACTCACAGGTCAGTTTTAAGAAAATATAACAGAAGAGTGTAAGTCTGCAAAATAAGAGCTTTCTATGAGTTTTGTGAAAATTATTGGCCAAGTGGAAGAAATAAGTCTAATAAAAACACCCACTGCTGCATGAGCTCAACCCTTTACAAGGCTTCAGAGAATCCACAGAGGTGCTCACCTTCAAGTTGCATGAGAAACACAGCTTCCTTGGTTTTGCTGTTCACACAATGATTTAGGACGTGTTTAGGCTTCAGGTGCTGAATAAACGGGTACCCTTGTTCCTTTTATCATGCAATGCATCTGTCCATTCAGTTCAGCACAGAGATGGATCAAGCCTGCTCAGAAGATGTTGCAATGCAGGACATCTAAGGTCATAAGCAGGTAAGGCTTGTAGAACTCGTGTTTGGAAAACAGAAGGGAAAAACCCATATAATTCTTAAACCCCAAAAGAATGATGCAGATTTCGGCACACTCATCTCATTTTTGTGTTTGAACTTTGCTTTTCATCCCACAAGCTCTAATGTAAAGGAATCTATTTGCTTAAAAAACATGTACTTACACATTCAGTGCAATTTCCTTTGGAAGAAAAAGCAGCAGTTAAAAAAGCAATCTAAATAAGGTTGAAAAGAGCTCTCCAGTTGGGTGCTGCAGACCACCACTTGCAGAACCACCACGCCATCCTGCCAGGAGCACACGCGTGTGGCCAGCACACCAGCACATGCTCGTTGGTATAAATGGTGCTCTGGATGGTGAGGAAGGAAACACATAAAGGTGAGCAAAAGCTGCAGACCCCAGTGCCCAAAGGATCACTAGGGTGTTAATTACTGTAGCTGGTGCTAACACGGCAACACTAAAGCGTATCTCTCATGGAAGCTTCTGGCACTACATGGCTGGGGAGGAACCAGGCACGGAACTGATGCCAAACAACTCTTCTTGTTTTAAAAACAGCCACAATCCTCTTTCTTCACTTCTTAACATTGGTTTGGAGGACAGGTTTCCCCAGTTTTCCCTCCAGAGGCTGATGCAAGAGGAGACCCACCAGAGTTAGCACGTGGCCATGTGCAGCAGAGGACTTGACCTCCTCCTCCCACCTGCTGCTCTTCATCACACACCCGATACTTCTGGAGTATTAACGTCTGGAATGCCACCTCTGCTACTGTACCCTGGGCTTCCTTGCTCAGCTATGTCAAATGTAAAAAGCCTTTTCCTTCCCTGATCTCCTTCTGGACCAGGTGTAAATGTACGGAATGAGGGGAGGGGCTGGGGGGGAGGGAGTGGAGATACTTTTTTTTTTCCTTTCCTTTCCTTTCCTTTCCTTTCCTTTCCTTTCCTTTCCTTTCCTTTCCTTTCCTTTCCTTTCCTTTCCTTTCCTTTCCTTTCCTTTCCTTTCCTTTCCTTTCCTTTCCTTTCCTTTCCTTTCCTTTCCTTTCCTTTCCTTTCCTTTCCTTTCCTTTCCTTTCCTTTCCTTTCCTTTCCTTTCCTTTCCTTTCCTTTCCTTTCCTTTTTCCTTTCCTTTCCTTTCCTTTCCTTTCCTTTCCTTTCCTTTCCTTTCCTTTCCTTTCCTTTCCTTTCCTTTCCTTTCCTTTCCTTTCCTTTCCTTTCCTTTCCTTTCCTTTCCTTTCCTTTCCTTTCCTTTCCTTTCCTTTCCTTTTTCCTTGCCTTGCCTTGCCTTTCCCTTCCTTGCCTTGCCTTTCCCTTCCTTGCCTTTTTTGCCTTGCCTTGCCTTGCCATCATCAAAAGATTTGAATGATGACAAAAACTCTGGCAATGTGTGTTGTGGGTGATGAAGTGTAGTGTAGGGTTAGCCACGAAGAGACAGTGAGTTGTGATTACTGTCCCCAGCCAGCTGGGAATTGCACATCTCCTATCATATTTTTTGGTCACCTGTCCTCTGTCACCTCCTCTTTCTTATTTATCCCCTCATCCAGCTGCTGTCTCTCATCTTTTAGATCTCTGGGGCATGGAGATTGAATTAGGATGCTTATAGCCATGTAGGAGCCTTCAGCTGCCTCATAACATACATATTTGTAATGATATTTACATGCTCGTTTCCACTCCAAGGCACTGTCAGACTCAACTTCATAAGCTGATATACATAAACAGAAAGTCAGAGATGTACCCAAGCCCCAACAGCCGAAGAAACATGGAGTTAAGGAACTGTAAAGTACAGATTCACACCATCGGCAATGACATACCCTGAGATATTTTGAGCACATCTTGAGTGTCTGATGATGAACAGATCAGCCTGAATATGTTTTAGAAAATCCTTTGAACCTTCATTAAAATATTCTAACAATGTTATACATCAAAATCAGACGTTATTCTTTTTCAGTAAGCAAATTCCTAGAGCAATTCAAGGAAAATACTCATTCAGCTTGTTACAAGAACTATAAATATGATAGAAAAGCATATTGCATATTGTTTCCCTTTAGACCCAATTAACGATGTGGGGGACCTTTTATGGTTGTCTCCATTAGAGAAATTGATGATACAAGAGCAGTATATTCTTCATACCATCTTGTGAACACTTTTTTCCTGAATATCTATTTTTAACCGTCTAGTTTCCGTTAATAACAGTGGCATCCCATTTTATTATTGAAAATTCCCTATGTAAGTTCCTATGTTCCTGTGAATTTTGTTTCTAGAAAATGACTCCATCTTTCTTTGCTTCCTTGCATGTTATGTCCTCACTGCACAGAACTTGTTCAGAACTTGTCTCAATTTTAGCTTATTATCTCTGCTCCATTTCTAAAGAAAAAAATAATAATCCTAGACTTGGGTTTGGAGTTGCCTTGAACCTGGACAGGCTTAGCTGGCCTGAGGTATTCATCAGAGCTCTCCTACTCTGAAGCAAAGGATCTGACAAAATCACAAGGGTGCTGATAGTTCTCCCCTCCATGTTTTCCCACAGTTATTCTTGAAGGACAGACTAAATTCTTCTGAAATTAAGGCAAGAGATGGGAAAAGAAACATAGCAGAGAAGTTGGTGGAAATTCATCCCTTTGACATAGTTATGAAGAAGTAGGGGTGGTGTGAGCTGTGTTTCACCGTGATTGACATACCACCAAAAGTTGGAAGACTTTACTCCAAGGCAACCAACCTTCTGGCATTAGCCAAATCTCCAGATGACCAGGAGATGTAGACTGAACCTCTGAGGACTGCGGTGCAAGACTGCCTCAGGAGAAGTCCACAGTCAGGAGATGGTAATAGCTGTCCAAGGGTGTACTGCACTCCATAGTTGGGAAAAAGCTGAACAGGGTGTGATTCCAGGTCCAGGACAATCCAGAAATCTCTAGGTAAAAATACCCAGAGATATTTTTCTCTGGTGATCTTCACTCTAATATTTCACATCACCAATATTGCCCAAGGACAGGTCATGCAAAACCTCCACCACTTCAAACTCTTGCAACACATGCAAGAAACAAAGCAGGTGACCTTTTAACAGCCACTGGAGCATCTCAACCTGGATGTATCTGAGGACTCAGGAGTCATGTGGGCATCTGTGGGAAGGAGCAGGCAGAAGAGAGACTGATTTAGAAAACAAGTGAAGAGATGAAGAGATGCTCAGGTGCACTAGAATCTGAAGGAAGGTACCTGGAGGAAGAGCCAAGCACTCTTCTTCTACACTACTCAAGTGTAGAAGCCCCTCAGCCTAAACTCAGCTTGTGCAACCTCTCCATGTTGCATCAGGATGTTTTTGAGCCCATACTAGAAGTAGACCTTATTCTTCCACGTTCATTTCATAGACTGTGTGGGCACAAGAAGGACAGTCAGCATTTGGCCATACATGAACATAGCCCAGAAATTCAGCAGTACAGGAGCAGCCAGAAGTTATCTGTCTCTGTGAATGCTTTTTGCTGTGCCCATAGAACAGCCCAGGTGTTGCTGGTCCTCTTCTCCCATGACATTCCTTTACATGAACTACCCAGGTTGCTTCTGAAAGTTGCCTCCTATTTGCCCTCTTCCTGTTCCTCCCCTGCCACTGGGAACCTCTTTCCATCTCTTACTGCCCACGCAGCACTTCACCTTTGAGGGAGGTGGCCATACATGGGCTCAGTGGAACACTGATCTAATCCAGTGGAACACAGATCTAATCCAAGTGCAAAAGGACCTTGCTTTGGGGCAGACTCCAATCCATGTTTGACCCTTTGGGCACAGCTTTTCCTTTCTGCTTCTGGACCCACTGTACCCCTGCAGTTTCCTCTCTCCATCCTGGAAGAGGTGGAGGAGAAAGGGGAGGTGTTTTCTTCTCCCAGTCGTGCTTTGGAAGATGTACTGTGCCCGTGCACGGCATTCCCCTCCCCCTCTGCCATCCCTCCCCCAGGGTTGCTCCTGGTGGCCACAATAAGAGGTTAGCCAGCCTATTTCAATTAGTGGCAAACCGTGTGGCGTGACTCCAGGGCCTCCATATGTTCATAAGTATATGCAACCGCACTTTCCTTGACGCATTCCTCATTCCAGGGAAAGGCCACATCTCCACAGCTTGCTGGCACAAGTCACACAGGCAACTGCAGAAGAGATGGGATAATAAGTACACACTCACATATATATACACACACACATACGTAGGAAAACTTGGCACCCTCCCACCCTCTCCCGTGTTGACTGCCACATGGTCCCCATCAATTTTTGTCAGAGACAGCAAGCCAGCCAACAGCTCACGGATGCTGACAAGGCAATTTCAACAGCTGAAGGGACTTCTCTGCTTTCCTCCTCCAACCCGTAGGATTTTGGTTGGGTTTTATTTCTTTAAAGGCATCTGCTCCTGGGAGACATTTCCCAGCCATGGCATTGCCAGCTCCCAAGGCACTTCTTGGCTAGGGTGCCCATCTCTGCAGCTGGGGGTCAGCAGGTTCTGCTTTGTCTTGTGTGGGGATGGGATAGAGTCTGAAAGCAAAGATGTTCTCATAATATGCCACCTGTACTACCTCAAGCATCCCTGGAGGAGACTGAAGGTCTCCCAAAACCAGTTGCTGCCATTTTCCCATATTGGTTGCAAAGGTGCAGATTCCATCTACTACTACTCTACTCTGAACACAATTGCTACTCTCACATTCCTCCATTCACCAGCCATACTCCTCCTTCCCTAAAGCTGTTCCCCATCTCTCACTCTCCTTTCTTCTATCAACAGCTTTCTTTGCACCCATCCTTCTGTCCCTCCTTTGTCACTGATCTTTCTATCATTTCTTGACTGCCAGCTCTCCTTTACACCATGCTGTGCCTTGAAAAGGTTGCTTTCACCCATGACCTCAGTACCTTCACCCATCCATGTATATCTAGTTATCCTTCCTTAATTTATAGCATGTCTTCCAGCAATGCCCAAGAGAGTGAAGGAGATATGATTTTCTTCAGCTATTTGGACACTCTAAGTTTCTTCCCCTTGCAGGCACTTTACACTACTGGACTCCAAAGAGCATCCTATGCTCTAACCTGCCTGGAGCCTGCTGTACTCAGGATAAATGAGCTGTGCTTAGCACCTGTCTCTGAAGGGCTCACACTTGGCCTTGGCCATGCAATCAGATGAAGAGTCCAAGAAATTCCAATTCCTTTGGCATGAATAGTTTGAATACTCACCCCTTGAGAGATTCATCCCACTCTTGGCTTTGCCGCTATATTAATGCAATGCTCAAAGACTTTGCAGGGTGTTGAGGACACATCTCAATGTTCAGGAGGTCCTCCTGTGAGGGGCTCATCCTTCAATGTGATATTTTCAGGGCCTTCTGCAGGTGACCAGGAGTTTGTGTCTAGAGTCAAAGACAGGCCTGAATTAATGGAGATCTTCAAAAATACATTTGACACATCTTGACAAGTTTGATAATGCTTAATGACACAACACACTCTGCAATGGCCCCTAGGCTAAACTGAAGGGCAGGAACTGTGCTCAAGAGAAAGGGTCATAGAAGTATTTTGGGGAGGAAAGAGAAAGCAATGGTGACAGAATGAGGACTTTCAATCTCAGTGAAATCCTGGTCCCACTGAAACCCTGGCAAAACCTCTCATGGTTGCTCATCCCAACCCTATCCTGGGTGAAGCTCAAGAACATCAGTCTGGTGCCATAGCTGGTTGGTGTTGTCAGCCCCATGAGAAGAGGCATTTTCATGGCCTGGGCCTGGAAGGTTTCCACCCATCACCTGTGCAAAACCCCCATATCTGACCCTTCTTTCCCGCCTCCTCAGTTCTATCCCAGGTCAGGAAAGGAGTCTATGTTTGAAATGTAGTTCAACACAGAGAGAAATCCCCCAGTCAGGCACCACCCCCCCCAGCTAGCTGTTTGCAATACAGCTGTGGGGCTGTGTTTTGCAGGCAGGTACATGCTGCTTGCTCAGATGCCCAGAAACATCTGTGCAGACAGAGAGACCGACAGGCACATGGTGGGATGGGAAATGGGGGGAGAACTGGACTGGGGGGACTGGGAAAGGACTGAAGAGAACTGTTTCAGATGAACAAGCAAAGTTCATCAAGTCTCTACAACTAGGGTGCACAGGCAGGTCTGGCAGAACTATCCAACTCACACAGGAGCACTCTGCCATCCCAGACATCATGTTCGTAATGGACAGGACAACCGAAGCTTCTCCCACATTGCCGAATGCCAGGTCATGTCAGCTGTTGCCATGCAGACGAAGAAACCACATCACTTGAGCAGATCAATTTCTTAGAGCTGGAGGCAGTTGAGTCAAGGAGGTGCTTCAGGAAATGTGGAGTTCAGTGAGCAGCTCAGGCATGGATGGGGTCATGGGTAGAGTCAAGGCAATTATGAGGAAGTGCTCTGACCGCGAGCCCACACTGCCTGTCACTTCCACTAAGAGATACATCTTCTGACATGTACAGAGATCTTGTTAGCAGAACAGACGTCGAGAGCCATCCACAGCTGATGAACCCTTTCCAAACCACTAGCTTGGGCTCAAGATGCAGCATCATGGGATTTCCCTATACCTATATTATGGTGCTGCTCAATTATATGCATTATGGTATTTTTATCTCTCTCAGAAACCCTGGGTGTTGATCAGAAGTGATGACAGGAGAGTGGGCAAGGATAACCATCAACTTGGAGCTTGAGACTATGAGCTGTGGGAAGCAGGCTAGGCATTCTGGCCTCACAGAGCAAAATATCACCATTTCCAAAGACGTACAAAGTGAAAGATGAAATAAGACACTGGGATGAGCCGAGGAACCAAAAACCCTTGCAACACTACATTTTGCTTCACTGCTCTGTCACATCTTAGCTTAGTGACCCATGCAATCTCATTGGGATGCAGGTGGGATGCAGAAACTTGGCCATGTCAGGGATGGGGACTATGACTGGAAAAGAAGCTGGAGGACAAAAGCCATGAAGACTTTGTCGATGCACAGGACTTATGCAGCTGCTCCCAGCTCTCTGTTGGATTGCCTGCTGCATCTGTAGCTGTCTCATCAGGCCAAAGTAAGGTGTATCAGCTGTGATTTGAGATGGATGAACAGGGCAGAAGAATATGAAAGCCATCTTAAAAAGTCCTGACAAGTCATGATGGGAAGTACTGTTTCCTCCTGCAGTTAATGATGAGATCCACGCTAGAAGAAACATGCTGCTCCTACCACAGTTCAGGACTTCCTGTCCTCTTCCTGAGCATGGATCCTGCACTGGAAATGAAAGAGAGAGATCCTAGATTAATCCAGGAAGTCTTCCAAGGAAGACAAAATGATGCATGACGTCCCCTGCATTCCACTCTCAATATGCTCTTCTTCTACATTCCTACATACACATCTGGGAAGGTCAGAAAAATAACAGGAAAAGCTAGAGAAACTGGCAGAGAAAGCACAGATTTTTTCAGACTCAACCCAAATGTGTAGGGAACTCTGTCCCATGTTTGCAGATGACCAGTGATTTTAAGAGATCACTGCCATTTCAATGCCTGGGGTGAACACTTTCTTCCCCATTGCTGCTCTGCAGCTAACAGCAGAGACACATGGTCCAAGAAAGCATGGATGTGAGAATTTTACTTCCATTGGTCCAAATCTTTCTTCAGTTAGTCCTGAAATACCTGCATCCTTCTGAATCACAGTTGACAGCAACAGATATCGTCTGCAAGGAAGAAGGCAAAAGAGAAGGAATAATTTGATTTGTCAACTTTGCCAAACTGATCTAAGACTAATTGTCCCCATATCTGCCTGAGCCAGAGCTAAACCTCATCACCAATTTGAAATCTCACTTGCTGGCCATCCCTGGATGGCTGGAGCTAGACAGAGAACAGGGGCATGCAGACAGTTGGAAAGACCTCCAAGCAGAGCTCAGGGAAAGATCTAGAGTTTCACTGTTGGTTGAATGAAATGAGCTGATTTTGCCAGTTGTCAGGCAGCAATCACAGCCCTGATGAATGACAGAATAAACCAAGTTCCTTCTGCAGCCAAATTCCATTGACACCTCCACAGAGTTGGCTTTCACCATCCATCACGACATCTGCTGAGGTCCACGGGAAGGGGAGAGGGTGTAGCTCTCTGTCCCACCCTGGGTTATTTTTACAGCTGGGAAAGGAGGTGGTGAACCTGGATGAGAGGGTTGGAGGCTGTTCCAAGGCAGCTCACAAAAGCTGTGAAACCAGAGCCGGAGCTTACAAGGCCCCAGATCCCCAGATCAGGAGATCCAAATGTGTCACTGGCACTGAAACTAGAAGGGCAGTGTGGCCCAGAAAGGAATTTCCCTGGTTCTGCCCAAACATAATTTTTCTGCACACAAATAAAAACTCCCAGCCAAGTACCTGTCCGCCCCATTGGTGTAGAGACCTGAAATAGATGCTTAGAACTCAGAAGCATCTGCAGCCTTACCGGAGGACATAGCCTCAGGGGGTAGAGGCAGGACAGTGGGACAGAAAGACTGTCTACAACATGCAAACCTTTTGCCTGACCAGATACAAGAGTTTTGGAAAATACCCAACCAAGCCAAGACCATGGAGCTGTGCTGATTTACATCAGATGAAGATGGGTCCTTTGAAAATCAGTTCCAGGTGAGCTGTGTGGAGCTGCCCAGAAGTTGCTTGCTAGTTTCTCTCTCTCCCTGTTCCTTGCTGCCAAAACATGTCGAAGCTGAGGATTCACAGGCAACGCAGAACGGTTCCCTTCGGAGGAGCCGTTCCACACATGCCTTCCCAATAAGCTGTCCCAGCAGAGTGGCAATGTTTAGAAACCAAATTGGTCATCATTGGCAATTGTAGAAATGGACAAAAATAGCAGAAAAAAAATTTCACAATTTCCTGCACATTTTTTCTGATTGTTCCACACGAAAACGTTGGGCTATCCAAAAGAGAAGAGTGGTTTTAGCAAGCAAAACAACAGTAATCACCTGCTTTGCTGTTTGCAAATACCATAAACTGTTGTTCTTAGCCAAATGTAATTCCTTTCCACAACCATCGCCCCCTTCTCCCAGTTACTCACTGTGGCTAATGGGAGGGGAAAGAGATTGTTGCCTATTTTTCCAATGGTTTTTAACTCCAAAACTTTCATTTTAGTTGGAAAGTGCTCTCCTCAACTCCTCTTTGCCCTCCAGAATGGGTGACACCATCGCATCTGTGGCATGAAATGTTTTGGCTTTGGTCACTTAAACATTCAGCAGTAGAAGAAAGTACCTAGCTAAGCCCTCTCTGGCAAACTGTCAGCGATGGCACAAGACCACCAAGTTCATAACACTTCTCCAAGACAGCTAAGGTTTCCCGGCACATCCTTCATCAGATTCTTAGTTTTGCTAATTGAGCTATCAAAGCTGTGTTGGAGGGGAGAATTGTTTATATTTACTTCTTTCTGGGTTGCAGACATTGCCAGTAGAGTCTTCAAAATAAGAAAAGAAAAACCCTCTGACTCGCTGCCCAGAAACTCAATCCCAAAAGCCTCCTCCCAACCTCTGTTTACAAAATTATAAGCTTTCTTTGTCCTAACCATTTTCCTGTTACAATAATATTCTTCATCTTCTATCTGACTTTTTTTTGGTGCATGGAAAATATGATTTCATTGTGAAAGGATTTCTTATGCATCAATACAGCAAAGGGAATACAGAGATGTTTGCAGTAAATCACCCTCGAAGCAGAGACATGTAGAAAATGAGTTACAAGAAAAAGTAGATAATCCCAAGCCATTTCCAGATGGAAGGAGGTTATATTTTCCATACACTGTATCTGGTTTTTGTGTCACAAAACACACCGGTATTTATTTAAAGTATTTTTTTCTTGTACCATAGGGTTATGATTGCATGAAATGAGTTTCCAAAAATTACAAAAATTGGCCTGCTTTAGGTAACAAATGGAAGAAGTGAGATACTGAGTTCAAACCACCTAAGGCTCAGCCCCTTTGAAGTTAAGAGCCGAGTCCAGCAGCAGAGGGCTGACTTCCATCCAGTGAGGTTCCCTCTGCTGCTGGGATGGTCATGACCAGTGCAAAGGTCTGATTTTCCAGCATTTTGCAGTTTCTTTCACCCACTTCTCCACAGCTGGCAGGGAGGACCCTTGGAGGTAGGCTCGCTTCTCCCCTTCCGTAAAGTGAACTCTGTCATCACCATCTCCTTGGAGAAGGCTTGGCAGGACTAAGTGCCTGGCAACTTGAGGAAGCCGCTGGATCGCTGAGTTCTTGGAAGCACTGGACAGGGAGCAGCCTGTCTGAGCCATGCATCAAACTGGGTGTTAGGTACCAAGCTGTTCTCCTAAAGGAGAGACATCTGAAAGCCATTTAGAGAGCATCTGGATGGAATCAGGTCTGGCTGCTTCCCAGGGGACTGAGGTACATCCTCTGAGTGGTTCACTCCTGCACTGACCTAAAACTTAGACAGGTAAATGAGAGAACTACATCCCCCTTCCAACAACTCCCTGAGACCTGAAAACCTGGTGAAACATCCTCCAGTGGGCTCTTCATGGAACTGTGGTTCATCAACACTGTGGGTGTGTAGCATCCTGCAAAACAACTGAGAAACCGATGACTGTAATAGATACAACCTCCGACATGCAAGCAAACCAGCAACGTGTGAAGAAATAAAAGTAAAACCAGACTTCTCTAAGCTCAGTCTAGCTGTGGGCAGACAGTACAGGAACGCTTTTGTGTAGACATTTGGGGGTCGTGTTCCAGAAAGGGGAGAGGGTCCTTGAATTTTAAAAACTGGTGAGAAAGATTGTGGTGATGGCCATGTAAGCAAAGCAGTGTGGGTCTGGGCTACCTATGGCATGGCCAGTAGCCCATCTCCAACCAGCTTGGAGGGTGGCTGGGTCCTGACCCAAGAAGCCACTTGCAATATTGCTGGTGTTTTCTGCCTCAGGATGCTTTAATCTCTGGCTCTTGCAGAGAAATGCAGCTGTGTTGGGTCCGTCTCATGTGTTACTTGGACAAAACGCCAACAAGAAGAGCTGGGGTCACACGAGCCAGGCAGGCAGGAGGGCTGCACAAAGGATGATTCCAGGGGGAGTAACTGATGTACCAAAGCTCCTGTCCTTCATTATCCAATTAATGCCACATTCACAACCAACCCATCACCTGCTGTTGATAGTTTTGCCAAACTGAAGAAGGATTCCTAATAATACATGCAGTTTAATTGCAACCTGCCATCTCCAGGTACACCAGGCCAGTCTCTTCCCTTGCTGTTTTGACAGACAGAGGTGAGAAAAGCAGGAGCTGGATCTTCATTAAAGCCCCTGGTTGTTCTCCTGCTATGAATCCCTAATCCTAATTGAGTAGACAGGGGGTGAGACCCAGACCTGGTGGTTATAAGGGTTTCACTCTCAATGAAAGGTCCCGAGGGCATGATCAAGTCCCGAGTTCCTGCAGGTCACTGAGAAAAAGGGGAGTGCAAACAGTGTCAAGACCCCGCTCCATGAGGCTGAGGGTGACTCTCTTCACCTTTCTGGCAGCTGGGGGTGCCTCTGAGGCTGCCAGAGCTCTGTGTGCACCAGCAGCCTCCTTGAATCTTTTTCTTTTCCAGGAAACGCTAGCACTCCAGCTATTCCAGTGCTCCCCTGCCCTTAAAGACATGATTTTTTTCTAGTGTGTCGAACACACCGATCTATAAGAGGAGCAGCACCAAGCCTGGAAAGCTGGCCCGAGGCCCGGAGAAATGTCAATACGAGAGGAAGTGTCTGTACACACACAAGGCTCCATCGGCTAAGCTATTTGAAGTCATCTTTGGCCTGCTGCTCTCTTCTCCTGCTTTCAGCGGTGCCATCAGTGGGGACCGGCCGACCTCTAGTGGTGTGAGCCCACAAGTGCTAGCAACCAGACTCACCGGGCGAGGAGGAAGCCTTCATCGAGCAGAGCATCTTCCCTGTGCATGGGTTCCTCCCCTGGATAATAAAAGGTCTCACATGACTGGAGAAACCAAAAAGGGAAGAAACAGATGAGAGAGCATCTGAGGGGCCAGACGGAAGCAGCTACAAGAGCTCAGATCACCAGCGTTGCCTTGAGACTTGCGTTACCAAACCTTTTAGCATCTCTACCTGACCTGGTGGCTCTGAGAGGATGCTTGGAAAAATGAGGTTGAGGGAGAGAGCAGAGGTGGGATAGCAGGGTGCTCACCTCGAAGGTGGCTTATGAGGCCAGGTGGACTGTGGTTAGGGTCCCTGGGTTCATGCCCCATGATATGCAAGGGCACTTTTCTTTCCCTCATGCAGCAGTTTCTGAAGTGTCTACAGATGCAGTGTCTCCCTATTTCCCAGTGAAGGGAAGGAAAGCCAGGAATGAGCACCAGGCCATGAGAAAGCTCACAGCCAAGCACTTTCTCCTCAGTGGAGGGTATCAAGGATCTCCCTCTGCATCAGGCTGGGGGCACTTGGGAATGAAGGGCAGCCATTGCTTGCAACCCAGCAAGCTGAGGAGGATAGCAGCTTGCCTGAGCAAGGCTGAGGTTTCTCTCCCGTGGAAGTGTGAGCTATAAAGATGTGCGAAACCCTATCTCCAGTTCTATCCGTATCAAAGGGTTCAAGGGGGGCTGCTTTAAAATAGGACCTTGGCACAGGTTCCAGCTTCTCCTCACGTCTTACTGAGTGGCACACTGCCAAAATGTCAGCTTGGCTGCTCCATATGTCCCAGGCATCCCAGGCATGTCCTACAAACCTTTCCGGTGCTCCCAGGGAGATCACTGCCTCCACAAACAGCCTCTCCTCTCTCCTCTCAGCTGCAAAGGGTCCTGGTGGCCCCCAAGCACCATTTCCCCAGCAGAGGAGCAAGAGGAGTGTCTTTCCTGAAGTGCCAGAAGCAAGGGCTGGGGACATGCATGAAATTCAGGTCTCTGAAGATAGTGTTGATCAAACTGTATGCAGGGACCCTCTTATTCCCCCTCCTCTGCTTGAGCACAAGGGATCCATGAGGAGCCAAGGTGCACAAGGCAGAGCTGGTGGGAATGAACTTGACTTTCTAGTGTAAGTGGAAGAAGAGATTTCAACTAAGAAGATCATGGCCATAGGGGTCCAAGGACTCTGAATAGTCATGAGGAGCCAGAGGCTGACAAAGCTGTGGCATTTTGAAAACTGCTCCATGCACATAAACCATGGAGTCATCCAAACTCTAGAGGGACGCGACAGAGTCCTCCCATGCTGTCATGAGATACTGGCTTAGTCCAAGTTGTCTCAAAGGGAGAAGACTATATCCTGAGTCACCATAACCATTTTCTCCCACCCCACCCAGGCTTTCCTTCTTGTTTTTGCCTTTCTCAGCCCAGTGCACTTGCAAAATCCCAGCCCGGAGAGGGAGCCCACATGAGCAGAAGTTTTTCAAGATTACCCTGAGGCTGGTGGGTGAGTGTTTTCCCCCTGTTCTCCCAGCTGGAAGAACAGGCAAGGGTGGCTCAGAAAAGATACCCAGCAGCACTGGAAAAACTGAGAGCTGAGTAAAGCCAAAGGTGTTTGCTAAGAATCTCCTGTTAGGACAGATTGCTTTCATGCAAGCAGCCCCACAGACAGCCAAGACAACAAGGTGCTTCAGCAATAAACCTCTCTTCTCCTCTCCTCCACAGCCCTCTTGAGCGACTCCAGTGCACCCCAGCAGAGCTCCGCTACACCAGGGCTGAGGTCACTGCTGCTCTGTGCTTTGATTCAATGCAACCTCCCCTCCCACATGCTGTTTTCATTAGAGGCTGGCTCTTCTGGCAAGGGTGCTGTGCACAGTCACGAGAAGCTGTTCGCTGGTGTCTTGTTTTATCCAGTTGTTGGAGGCTTAAAACAATGAGATTGCAAATATTGCATTCCTCCCTGTGCTCGCTCTTTCTTTCTTTCTTTCTTTCTTTCTTTCTTTTTCTTTCTTTCTTTTTTTTTTTTGAGGTGAGAAGGGAGAGATACATAGCAGACAGCACTGGAGCCTGGGGTTAGGACTGATGAGAGAAAATAGATCAGAAGGGTATTTCTGTCGTATTTCTGTCCCATTGCAAACACACACACATGAGCATATGTGTGCATGTCTCACAGCTGCCCTCCCAGAGGACTGTCTGGCACCATTACAAACTGGACATGTATGTTGCCCTGACTCACCCGGGAACACTCAGAGCAGGACCCTTATCACCACCACCAGAAAGATGCCACGCGCCAAGGCCACACCACTGTTCCAGTGTCACCACGACAGGGAGACATCCCTCTGTGCCTTCAGTCTGGCAAGCAGATATATGGAGAAGAGGGAGCTTGGAGTCCAAAAGGATGACTCCCATTTTGGGGCCAAACACTCTCTTCCCTGCCTTTAACTAGGAATTTTCTGCTGAGACCAGATGCCATCTCAATATATTGATGCCCCAGGTGACGTGTGGGGAGGGCTTGGTTTTGACTGGAGATGGACTGCATGCCTGTTTCTGCTGGGCACTGCCTAAGGCCCAGGTAGGGATGAGGGGGACAAGCAATGGGACAGTGCAAATATGGGGTAGCAGCCAAGACTTGGCAAATGTCAGTCACCCTGAGATTATCAAGACACAAGGAGGCAGCAGCCAGTTCCATTCAGGTTATCCCACCACAAGGACACGTAGCTACAGCCATCTGGAGGCCATAGGGTGTTGTAGGCTGAAGCAGACAGAAAGCAAAGCATGAATGAAGTGAGAAATGAAGGACCATCGGGCATGTTAGAAGAACTTCTTTGTCCTGGGCTGGGGCAGAGAGGTTGGGAACAAGGTGCTTCGCCTCCCTTCTCTAACTTTTATTGTTTTCTTTAGTCTGGATGTACATAGACCTGCTCTGCATGCTGGAATGATCTGGAGTCTTAATTGTCACATACCTGTCTAAAATTGCTGGCATAAGGGGCATCCAGGACAGTGACATGGTGAGCATCAACTAACCACAGGGAAGAGACCTGGCTAATGCTGCTTCTACTCACCTGAGCTTTGGAATTAGGCTGCTGCCTGATTTAGCTTGGACTACATGGTCCCTTGGGAGCAGGGCTGCATGGTACTCCCATAGGGGTGGAAAGAGTTGCCGGCACTGAAGGCCTGCACAAGGGCATCCTTGGGCTGTGCTGATGTGAAAGGCTGGCAGGGCCCGGCAGAGGCTGTGCAGAGCATGTGAGTCTGGGACCGGCAGTGCTGGGAGCGCTCTGCACCCACCTCGGGGTGCCCCTACTGCACCCCGGTCCCGCAGCCACCGGGGAAGGCTCCCAGTTCCTTTAACTCAGCTCGGCTCGTCAGTCGGCAGCCTCCATCACATGGAGGAACATCCCTGTAGATGGAGCCAGAACCTCACAAGGCAGAAGGACAGCCCAGTTCTATCCCTCGCCCTTCTTCAAGGGACAGTCCAGACCCCCTACAGATCGCTCTGCTCTGAAGAGGGACAAGCCCAGCCCCTCTCCTCCCTGCCCTCAAACACCTCCAGGGTTTCAACTCCACTCCCTCTCCAGGTAAATCGTTCCAGAGTGTCACCTTGTCCCTCTTTATTCAATATTTAAGCCACATCCCTTTCTGTTGTCTTTTTCCTCTCCCCCATGGCCATGGAGAGTGGGTAACTCCTGCACCACAGGCTGCATGTTTATGCCCCCCTCCAAGCAGTAACATCCCCCTGGGATGACGATGAATCCCCTACAGCCTTTTTTGGGATGGCTTTTCTCACCACCATCCCTATGATGGACTTCCCCAGGCCCTGCTGGGTTGGATGGAGGCACTCACACATTGTGTCCCCTACAACTGCCTTGGTCCGCTCTCAGGGAAGGGCTGAGGGGTCTGGTCCAGGGAACAGAGGGCGCTCCAAGGGGGCTGCTGGGGCGAGGGAAGCTGGCTGACCTCTCTCTTCTGGCCTCTAAAGCTCCTGGTTTGGTGCTGCCCAGATGCAGTCTGTGTACTGACAGGAGCCCCAGGCACTTGGCCAATGGGCCCTTGCACCTCCGCCAGTGGCTCGGGGTGTCACCATCACACGCAGTGGCCGAGCAGCTCAGAAATGCGGTAACTCAGAGGCAGCATCCCGGACACCACAGCAGAATTTGCAGCCCGCAGGGAGGCAGTGTCACTCCCACGAGTGTAGCGCCCCTGGGCGAGCTTGTGTGTGCCCCCACCTTCATCTGTGTGGTGTGTTGCACAGGGATGCACGTGTGCGTGGCGGGCAGCACTCTGCCCAGCGCACCCACCTTCCTGGAGAGGAGCATCCATCAAACCTTCTAGCATGCCTGAGTGACTTCAATGCCCAGAGACTGCTTTTCACTTCAGGGCCCAGCTCATCCTGCCCGTAGCTCTGCAGAGCCCAAATTGGGCTGGGAAATGGGATGCTGGTGCTTGGCAGATGGCAATGTGGCATCGGGCAGGCCCAGCTCCACCTGAACGAGTCCCTCCCCTGTGTGATGACAGGGGGAGGGCAGGTTCAGACCGGCAGGGAGGACATGGCTGGGGTGGTCTTACATCACTGACTGCAGCAGGGCAGGGGATGGGGACACTGTTTGCTGAATAGGGTGCAAACGTGAGCACAGGTCACCCCAGCCCCCGGGTGACCTTTGCCCACACCAGGTCTGCTCCACCCTTCACACCCTGGGGAGGCTGGCTGGCTCCTGGCCTTTGCCCAGACACAGTACTAGGGAAAAGCCAGGTTGTGTCATGCTGTTTGTCCCTTGGGAACACTTCTGAGGGGGCCTCAGTTTCGCTCCAGATCTGTGGGTTGTTTCTAACGTAGTCAACGGAAAATGATGCAGGATGAGGGGACAGACCCACCTCCAGTGTTTCTCCCCAGGAGCACTCCTCCTTGCTGGGGCTCCCCCGTGGACTAGGGACATGGCTTTGCAGCTAGCTTTTACCTGCCAACAGCCCCCCACAACCCAATAAGCCTCTGGGTCCCAGGGTCTGGGGTTTAAAATCTGTTAAATAAAGGTTGCTGGGAATCTGACCACATTTGCACGGGAGTCAGCTAGGAATAGTTGCCCTCAGTGAAGGCTTGGTGCCCCAACCCCAACGCAGGGTTTCCTGACTGTCCAGCAGCATGACCAGCCTTTGCTTCAGGAGCAGGAGGCAGAGAAGAGCGAGAAACTTCACCACAATTCACAGCCCCACAAGAAACGTTCCCTGGGTGGGCCAGAGTCTCCAGAGCAGGGGCTGAAAGTAGAAAAAAAATGGCTGTTTTGGGAGCCTGAAGGTGGGGACTTGGTAGGCATGGGGAGATGCAATGGGGGCAAAGTTTCCTGGCGTGGAGCTGGTGGGACCTGCCTTTTCCTGATGGTCACACCAGAGCCACTGGCCTGGCCTGGAGACAGCAGCAAGCTGCAAAGAGGGAGACCCTGAAAAGCCTGCGCTGTGACAGCCAGCGAGGGGAAGTGGGTGGCAGATAAGAACATGTCGAGGAAAAACACAAACCAGAAGCTCCTGAGGAATTTTGGAAAGGAAATGGGGAATTAACTGCAGAAAAGGGGCGGGGGGTGAAATGCTCAGCATCTTGTGGCTCGCAGTGAATAGTCTGTCCATGCCACCTCACCAGGCACTCGCTGCCTCTCCTTCCTGCCCAGAGGACACCCAGCAGCAGCCATCCCAGCCGGGCAGGAGCACTGGGAATAGACAGGCTGCTGGTGCTGGCTCTTAGGGGGGGCAGTGGGGTGGGGTGTGATTCCAGCAGGAACCGGGAAAGAAACAAAACCAAGAGCAGCTGGCAAGAAAATACCAGCCCCGCTATGTCAGATAGGGAGAGAAGGCTGCAGGTCCCATCTTGCCAGAGGATAGACAGGGGACAGCCGAGGCCAAGGCTGGCAGACACCAGGTACCTCCCGAGGTCCTGTGGCACAGCCTGGCTTGGAGAGCACGTCGCTTGGGTGCCCACTCGCAAGTCCACAGCTATTTCTGGGGGGCCAGAAACCATCCCATCTCCTCCCCTTTCTTTTTTTACCCCTCTTGCCTCCACCTCCCAGCACCAGCCCCACAGCACGGGGTCCCCGCGCAAGCAGCCCCCTCCATCCGCCCCTTGCCCTGCAGCTATTTTAAAGAAAGGCAGGAGGTATTTTTAGTGCTGCCGGCTCCCGGGAGAAGCTCTGAGCCTCTGAGCCGCAGCAGTGCTGGCGCCAGAGAAACTGCCGCTGCTCTGGCTGATATTTCTTGTATAATTAAACTCAATCCATCCCGGGGGCCGGGTCTTGGCCACCAACTCAGCAAGGAGGGGAAGGAGCGGAGCCAGAGAGCCGGGGGCTGAGGGATCTGACGGATGCTGGGAATTGCTCTGTGAATGCTGGAAAAGCCAGGCCTGAGACTTTGGGAGGGGAGTTTTGCCAGGCACAGGGGAGCAGGATGGCTCCAAAAGAGGCAGGGAGTGGGATTTAATGGGAGCAGACCTTCACAAAGGCAAAAGACCTGGTACCAGCATCATCCTGTCCTGCTCCCCAGCAGGAGATGGACACAAAGGGGGTGTCCAGGGCTGGGCAGATGGCACCTAAAGGCAACCTGGGAGAAAGAAGCAGGATTTGAAGAGCACCCAGTGGCTGCAGGACAAGCCGGAGAGATCTCTCCTGGTAAACAAAAGCCCAAGCTGGAGCTGGAGCCATGTCGGAAGTTTTGGGGCTGTCTGGTTAGCGAGCATCTGGTGAACACAAGCTGCGGCTGGAGGCTGACAAGCAGCAGCACAACCCCTCCTTCTTCCCACGCCCACCGCCCAGCGTCTGTCTGGGGGCCCCAATCTGCCGTCGAGGAACTGGGGGAACAACAGCCCGGAGAAAACACAGCACCCACTGGGTTTTAGGTTGTTTTTTTTTTCCCCTGTGCAAAAAGAACACAGCATTTATTCCTGCGCTCCCTTAAATTTCAAGATACATTTCCAGCAATCCAGACACCAAGCTGGCATTCCAAGCAACAGTATATTTTATATAACTGATTTTTTTTTGTTTTTACCACTTTATAAAGCCATACAATGAACTGCAAAGAATCCAACATCTGTACAACGGGAAGACAACAGCGGAGTCACATTCACACATGGACACGGTGCGACCGAAGTCATCCTGACACACGCGATAACATTGTGGGCACAAAGATACAAAATATAACGTATTTTTTTTTCCATCTATATAAATACACAGAAATGGGCGAGTCTAAAAGTTTTAAACTGTTCATTAACACTGATTAGCAAATAAATCTGTAACATTCCCAAAGTAACAAAGACAACAACAATAACAACAAAAAAACCCCACGCATAACACGGCGGCACGGGATCCGCCAACAGAAACATTGGGTTGCTTCCTTTTTTTCTTTTTCTTTTTACTTTTTAAGGAAAAGAAAAAAAAAAAAAGAAAGAAAAAGAGTAACCCCAAACCAACCTTGCAATTTGCAAAACAAACGAACGAAATGAAACAAGCCCCTGCGGGCTCCTTTGCTGTCTGATCCTCCTGCCTGCTCCAACGGGAAAGGTTGCCTTTTGTTGATGCTGCTGTCTGGGGTTTTTGGGGCAACTGGTTTCTTTACCTGCCCGACCTGCTGGGTGGGCATTTATTTTGCGCTTCGGTTCAGGCGGTTGAACTCACTCGCTGGAAAATTGATGCCCGGAGGCTGGGTTGGGTTTTTCTCCCTACCTGGTTTGTTTTCCATGTGTGGTTTGACCAGGGGGCAGCCGGCAAATGCTGCAGCCAGAGCAACCCCAAACTTTGCTCAATTTATCTGCTTAACCCCATGAACCCCCCCCCGTCTCTACTGGCAAGGCAGGGGCTGGGAAAGACCATGAGATGGGTGGATCCCATCAGCAGATGATGACACGGGCCATTCCCCAGAATAGCTCCTGAGGGGGGCAGAGCCGGAGGCAGCCCCATTGAACGGCAACCCCACATTTTGCACGTCGCAGGCACAACTGTTTGGGACAGGCAGCAAATGAACCCCCCGAGGGAGTGTTACCCAACAGACAACAACATCGACAGCAAAGGGAGGACGGGTGGGAAGGGGCTTCTCCAAAGAACAAACTGACACAAAAAGGGCACGTACAAGAAATGTACACACACAAAAAAAAAAAAAAAAATATATGTGGGGAAAAGTGCGTTTTTAAGGATATCTTTGGCAAGAATATATGCAGTTCTTTGTGCAGGAAGGAGGGATGTGTTTGTGTGTGTGTGTGAGAGAGAGAGATACCATCCGGCTGCTGACAACGGCAGTGTGATTACAACGAAACATATGCTGGGCTTAATTCACGCAAGCTCAAATCTGAAATACCATGACTGCATTTAAAAACCAAAGAAAAAAAAACAAAACTAAAGAGTCTTTTCTGTTCCTTTCGTAAGGAAAAAATATCAACACTAGGTCCCCGCCAGCCCCAGGAGCTGGGTGATGCTCAACGCCAGCTGACGGTCTCTCCCAGGGACAGAAAGGGTAGTTACGTGTAACTTAAAAAGGAGAGAAAAGGGGGGGAAAAAGTGCCTTTATAGGGAACTGACAAACACCTGGCTACAGGATTGGAAGGTGATTAGCTCTGTGTTAAAAAAATAATATAATCATCGGACGATTTTGTTAGTGTTTGAGATTTGGATATGGTCTAACTCTTCAGCTAGTGGGTTAGTGGGGAAGCCGTGGGCGGCTCAGGGCCCGAAGCAGGCGTGATGCTATCGGCAGGTATCTGCTGGGGTCAGCTTCTACGCGACATGTCTGGGGTGCTTAGATCTGCTTCGTTTGTACGGGGAGAAAAAGAGGAACAGGAGTTTCAAGCACCGGTTTCCGAGGCAGCAGATTAAAATAAAATTACATTATTATCATCTCTTTTCTTAGCAGTGAGAAAACCAAGTCTGAAAAATAGAGGCTTTCAAAAATATATCTTTATATATCTATAAACACAGTGTTTCCTCTAATCGGTGAACGGCAGGGTGAGGAGATTACGGGTGAGATCATCTCTCATCTCACTTGAATTTCGCAGAAGGAGGGAATCGCTTATTTTGGAAACATCAAAAATGAAAAGGTTTCCGCATCCATGCGGCCAGGGAGCCAGGGAGAGGGGAAAGGTCCCCCCTGCCCCCCGAACCTCCCTGTCCTGCCGCCATCCAGCAACCAACTCCCCACTACACATCCTTTCACGCTCGCTTCAGTACATCAGTACAGCCTCCGGGCGCCCACGCTGCTCACTCCCCCACGCACACACACACACGCACACGCACATGCACGCTGGTCACACGCACGCCGTCCCGACACGGCAGGGGGGGAAAAGACCCCCACCCGTGCCTCTTCCCCCATCCATATTTTTCCTTGCTCTGGATTTTCTTTTAACGTGCAGGTGTTTCCCCAGGGCAGGGGAAGGGGGGGGCGGGTGGATATGATGGGGGAGATATGATGCGCAAAAAGCAATATGGCAAAAATAAATATTTTCGGAGTGTAAATTTAACCTGTTTTTCCTCCTTAAAATTTTGTTAGCTTACAGTATTTCGTCAGTATAGCTCTTATATATATTATAGCTATCAAGGCAAAGGCGGTCCAAGGGAGGCGAGCTTTCGGGGGGGCTGCAGTGCTACGTTTCTAATTTTTGCCCCCAATAAACTACCTGGGCCACTTTGCACTGAAAACTTCTCCCAAAAGGCTCTCAGGGGGAGAGGGCTCAGTAATGACTGTTCCCCCCACCCCAAACCTGCACATGTGACCAAAGCATCCTCTGCCCCACCCCAGCACCGTGGGGCTGGGACCTCCGCCTGCTGCCCCCCAACCATGTCTCCCCCTCACCGCAGTGGCATGAGGGCCCTTTGCCCTTCTCGCCCCCCAGCTGGCTCTGCTCATCTCCCAAAGCAAGGAGAAAAGCCATCAGCATCAAAGCCACTGCAAAACTATGGTGCATTTGGGGGGCACGAGCCTCCAGCCAGCCAGTTTTGGGGGTACACATGCAGAGCAGGGTGGCCCTCGGAGGACCTGTTACCTCCCCACCGAGCCAAAGTTGCCCAGCGACTGCAGGTCCTTTCCTTTTTTATTTTATATTTTTTTTTCTTCCTTCTTTTTCTTTTTTTTTTTTTTAACGTGGCCTCCAAAATAAAAGGAGAAAAAAGCGCCTGAGTTACTTGTAGTCATTCGCCTTTCGTGCAACTTGAACGTCCATGCAATTTAAAAACCGCTTGCGTGTCTCCGACGAGCGAGACAGGGGTAGCCACGGGTCTGCTGCTTTGCACAGGGAACCCACCTGTGCCAGCATCCGCTATTATTATAATTATTATTATTATTACAATGTTTTTCTTTCCTTTCTTGTTTGGCTTTGTTTTCTTTTGTGTTAAGAGAACGTGTGACAGGCTGCAGGAGAAAACTGCCAAAGAGGACTAGTGATGGGAGGGAAAAGGGGAAGACGGGAGAGGAGGCGATTTTCTGCATCCTCCTGGGAGGTTCCCAGGGAGCATCTGCCTTCCCCAGGCGTGGGATGACAGAAGCCCCCACACACCTCCCCATGGGCTGAGGAGCACAAGCACCCCTGGAGAGGCAGGGAAATGCTGTCACTCCCCTCTCTGGATGGACTCATGGTAGCTCACCTGTGACCGGCGCTGGGCTCTGGGTCAGCAATGGATGTCAGCCCACAGCCGAGCTCCCTGGGGACAGGCGGGCTCAAGACCAAGCCCCGCCATGTCCCCAGCAAGTCACCAGGCAGCTGGCAGGTTTCAGGAGGAGCATGGGAGCCAGTGGAGACCCTCCACTGCAGTCGGGCAAGGGAAGGTTTCCAAGGGCATCTCCTCCAGTGTCCCACAGACCCAGCCCACGTCGTTATCTCCTACGGGTCATTTCAAACACACAGCAGATGTTCAGTGATGGAGCTGCTGGGATGGAGCTTCTTCCATGGTTTTTGCCAGTTGTGACATTTTTTCCAGATGGAGAACACCATTCATGGTCCCGCATTTGATTCCGAGTGGACGTAACCACTTGGAACCGTGATGCAAAAGCTGGGAACACGCCTCTCACTGCCGCCTTTGCTTTGGTCACCTTCCCTGCGATGGGACGTGCATCCTGTCTGGCGTGACTTTGTGGCTCTCTTACGTAGGTGCGTGGTTTTGGTTCCTCTATGTGTGTGTTTGGCTTGTGTTGAGTTTTTAGGGGTTTCGTTGGGGTTTTTTTTGTTGTTTGCTGTTTTCCTCCAAAATTCCAACCCTTTCCCACCCCCAATTCACTTCCCTCTCCCACAATGCACTTCCTCACACTCCTTCTCGGATCAGCTCCAAGTCCTTCTCCAAAATTCAAGAATCACCCACAAGCGCCGGCTCATCTTTTCTGGCCAGAGCCAAGCATGACCCTGGAGACAAAGTTGACGATGGCTGCAGCCGGCTGGTCTGGGTCCAGCTCGGCAAAGAGATGGCAGACGTTGTCTGTGGTGCTCCCTTGCTTCCTGGCCACGAAGCCGAAGAGCCTGGGTAGGGAGAAGGTGAAAGGCTCAGTAAGGTTTGCTGGAATAACGCACCCAAGGAACATCCCCACTCTCTTGGCCAAATCCCCCTTGCTCTGACCATCCCTGACACCCTTCCCTAGATTGTCCCCAGGAAGGGGCTTTCCAGATGATCACAGCACTGCCTCAGTTTGGGTGATGACCCTTGAAACCACGGAGGTGTGATGGGCTGGGCATTGGGGTAGACCCCATATGAGAGATCCTGTAACACTGCGAAGGCCAAGTGGGGACATGGGGAGCTGGGTGAGACCATGAGGTTATTTCTGTCTGTCTCTTCTCTGATAAATAAAATGTCCCCCCCACCACCTTTTTTTAACTAGAACATGCAAACTCAAGTTATAAATACGGGGGAACAGAATGTGAGACAGGCCCAGGCCATGGCATTTCTAATTGGAGAGGGGAAACAACCCAGCAGCTGGACATCCTAATAAAAACCCCTTTGCTAACACAATGGCTAAAGTTAGTGGGAATTGGCCCCTGGAAATGAGCTTAGCCGGCAGCTCTGCTCCAGGGAGGACAGGAGGAAAGGGAAGAGCCAGCCAGTGGCTCATATGCCACCAACATAACCCCCAGCTCTGCTTCATGAGCTGGATCCCATCGACTCCACTGGGAGAGTTTCCAGTAAGGCCACTTCAGAAAGTGCCATGCCTGCTCTGACCAGGAATTTGGGGCTGAAATACATCTCCTGAGTCCCCAGAACTATGGTCTGATGCTTGGGTGAAATGTTCCTGCAGCAAGGAGCTGAGCCCATCTCATGCTGCCCTGCATGGGGCATCTCCCAGCCAATGCTCAAACACAAGCAGAGGCCACCTTGACAGCCGCTGGGAGGAATCAAGCACAGAAACTACTTACTTGGCTGGGCCGCTGCCGTCAGTTTTAGTCCACCTGCAAGGAGAAGAGGAGGTGTGAGGGATGATGCCTCCTGCACCCCACAGAGAGACAAGGCCATGATGGTGGTGACCCCACCATTGCTGGAGGGCCAGCCCGGCTTTGCACAGGCTTGGTTCTATGGAAAAAAAAACTAATGTGCCTCTTCCCCAGCATGAAGGTGCTTGGACACACCAAAAAGTCACCAAGAGAAGCTGGTGACTTGCCTCCATTCCTGCCCTCTGCCAGAGCAAGGAGGATAGAGCAAACAAAGACCCTGCTCCAAGCAGCCCAGGAACCTGGGGGAGGGGAAGTGGCAGGGGACATGTGGTCTCCCCAGGTTAGGGCACTCACTTTCGTTCCTGGGGGTCCAGGTCGCAGAAGGTGACAGTGTTGAGGGGGTAGTGTCGTCGGAAGAACAATCTGAAACACAAGGCAGGAAGCATCAGGGCCACGGAGCCCCCAACTCTGCCCCACCACAGCCCAGTCCCACTGGCATGGGGGACACTCCCATAGGTCTCCCCTAGGATGCTCCAGGAGTCAAGGACAAAGCCCTGTCCTGCCTATGACCAGACTCATGCCAGCCCAGGGACATCCATCTACGTGTTCCCTGGATCACTGCCCTGTTGGCTTTGGGGACCCAGGGACATGGCCATGGAGGGTCTTACTTCCTCTGGTTGTCCGTTAAGGTGATGCCTTGTGCAGAGACTTTGAAGTGGACGATGGTAGCGGTGGGTGTGGGGTCAGCCACCAGCGTCTCAGCAACAGCCTTCGCGATGGCCTGGGGGCCCGTCAGCGACTCCATCTCCACCGAGTTGATGAAGAGGACATTGCAGGCTGGAAGGGGAGACAGCAGGCGTGGGGTCAGCCACTGCTCTGGGCCACGTTGACCCTGCGGCAGCCCTCTCTACTCACCCGCACCCTGTTTGAGGAGGTCAGTGGCCGAGTTGCTGGTTGACGCAGCGTCTTTCTTTTCCTCCATGGGGTCTAGAAGAGACAGGGTGTTATTGCTGCTCCCTGCTTGGAAACATACCCTGTCCCCACAGCCTGTGGGGGTGGATGTGCTATCCCCTTTCCAACTGCTGAGCTTTAGACCCCAGTGTAGATGTGGCATTGGGGATAAAGGGTAAAGCCCAGTCTGGCTCCAAGTTGTCTGAGCAGAGGGATGAAGGGACTAGCAAGGAGATACAGCATTCAGGATGGAGATGAGAGGGGTGCATCCCCAGGGCTGGCCCCACTGAAGAGATACAGACCTGAGCCTGGGAACCCATACCCCATCCCAAGGACCAGAAGGGCAAGGCTGTCCCAGCACTCCCTTCTTGGCCCTGGCTCTTACCTCGGTCAGGAATGACCAGCTTGCAGGGCAGGGCCAAGGGCATGATGGAGTGCTGGTACACCAGCGCCGAGAGGCAGCCTGGGGAGAGAGGGAAAACAGTCAGCACAGGGCAGGGGACATGGGTTTCCCCGGTGTTAGGTCATTGCTGCTCTGGGTGGATGGGAACAGGCTTTGTGGTGTGGTTCTTCACTGTGGTCCTCATGTGGCATTTCCTCTTGCTGAAACCACAGCACCCACGGAGGGCTCAGGGAGGGGGCAGAGAGGCCAGGGCCACCTTAGGAACAACGAATCAGGCAGAAGTCCTCATGCAGCACCTTGGAGCACATTAGCCATGGGATATCTGGAACAAGGTGAGCCTCTGCCCTTCACCCCACCCAGCAGCATCATTTGTCCTACACATATGCAGGGACAACAGGCAGTAACAGAGGTGGGGGCTCTCCCAGAGAGTCTGTTTTGATAATCCAGCAAAGGCAAGGCTCTGCCAACCCAACCCCACATGTAGGAAGCACACTGGGGTCACTCACCAAAATTGGGCTCATTGGGGCATCCTTTTAGTTTCACACCCCGTGGGCTGGTCTCAATGAGGAAGTGCCTCACCAGCTCGTTGGTGATGTCTCCTGGGAAGAGATGGGATGTTCTTACATGAGGGCCACCCCACTTCTCCTCCCACTCTGCAGTCCCACGGGGAAACCAGTGCTCCAGGTCAAGGGAGGGGTCCCTGCCACTCTGTACACCCTTCTCCTTTGCACAGGGTCAACCCCAAGCCAGGCTCCCCCATGGTGTTGGTGAGCCAGGGAGACTGTGCCCGTTTTGCCATGCCAAAGTCCAGGATGCAGATGCCCCTGCACCTTCAGCAGCTCAGGACAGAGGACGTCTGGTGCTTCCTTGTGCCCTGGGAGGGGAGGGCTGGGAGGGAGGGATCCTGCCACATCAGCACATACCCAAGAGCACAACTGGCTCAGCAGACCCAGCTGCCTGCTCACCCCAGATGAACGATGGAAAGTATCTCAGCGTGGGATGGAGAAGGGCATACAATACCTTTCTTGTTCTGCTGCATGACCGTGGGAGGCGGAGAAGCTACTTTCATAGCGAGGCCGTAAGCTCCCCGGAAGGAGTGGCTGTCTCGGATGATGAAAGCCCCTGGCTCCCTGTCCTTCAGCAGCGCAATGGCTGGAGGAGAGAACGGCAGACCTCAGAGTTGGCACAGTGAGAGCTGATGAGCCCTCCAAAACCAGCAGGCGTGGGTTGGGATGGGGCGCCCTGGGTCTGCAGCCTCACAGCCAGGCACCATGACATTACCATCCCCCCTGCACATCTGGATGGTGGTCTCCAGTGGGTCTGCGGCCAGGCAGGGGCTCATCACCCCCCCACCTCCACTGCCTTTGAATGGGCATCCCAGAGCACCCATTCCCACCCAGCCCAGCTTTGAGCAACCAAGCACTAGAGGGCGGGCAGGGACCAGCGGCCAAATGCTGGCACCTTGGCCCTGAAGGCACCTTGCCCCTTCCTTTTGTCCCCTCACCTATTTCAGCCATGTCTCCAAGACCCCTCTGAGCTCTCTCAGCTCAAGATCTGGGTGCTCTGCACCCCAAACTACATAGATCCACTGCACGCTGTGGGAATCAGTGTTCCACCAAGGGGAAGGTCTGGGAACCTACATCATGCAAGCCTGCAGCTGAGCTGGGCTTCAACCCCCTTCTGCCATGGTCTGAGCATCCACAATCTACTTTCAGTGCTAAGCCCCTAAGGGAAATCCTTGCTCAACCCTGTGATCCCAGACACACTCCAACTCCCAGCCATGGCTCACTTGACTGTATCCTTCACCCTGTGCCATCTACCCACCTTGCTCCCTGGAGATCTCCGGTTTGTACCAGTACTTGGAAGTGTCCTGCACAAACTTGACGTTGGCACGAGTCTCAGGGCTGATGTCTGCAAGGAAGGAAAGAGGAGAAGACAAGAATAAAGGTAAAAGATGTTGCAGCTAAAACTCCACGTGACTTTTTAGCAAATCTGGCTAAAGCATTAATACCTCCACCTCCTCTCAGCTCCAGCACATTGCTTTAACCTCAACCCAGTCCTCCACACCCAGGCAGGCTATCATCACCTGGAGCTTATGGGGCTGCTGGACATCTAAAGCTAAACCCAGGCACCCTGAAGGGCTGTGTGTGGGATGAGCCTCCTTGCCACACAGCCAGACAAAATGGGAATTCATCATTTAAAAGGGAGCTGGCTAGGTGAAAGGAAAGCTACTGGAGGAAAGGCATATGTCCAGAGGGTGATGGGAAGATCCCCTGACTTCAGAGGACCTTTATTGCTCTCTAATGTTCAAGACTTGGCTCATCTATCATAGAAATAAATTCCTTCCCTTATCTTTGCCCCGTGTAGAGGAACTGGACTGGTCAACCTACCCCTGGAAATGCAGCCCTCGGTCCCAGCCAAACCCTGCCTCACTTGGTGCCCATCAGTGATATGGTCCCAGTGGGACCCAGTCCTCCAGCCATGAAGCCACGGCTTTGCTCAGGCAATGTTTCCAACCACCTGCTTTCCAAAAACAACCGAGCAAACAACCCAGCAGGCCAGATACCATCTCTGCTGGAGACGTGTTATCAGCCTTCTGCAATTTGGTCTTCTTCAGAGAGGCGGGGGGCTCACTCCCCTCACCAGCTCACTTGCTAATTGTTACAGGTTTTAATTGCTCGCATTTCCCCGCTGGGAAAAGTCCCCAGCCACAGTGAGTCACGGGGCCAGGGTGGGCACCAATGTGCCCACAAAGGGCTGTCAGCTCGGCAGCTAAACCGGCCTGGCAGCCAGAGCCACCACTGCCCCACGGCTTTATTCCTCTTGTCCTATCGGCCCGATCTTGGCGTCACCGAGGTGTCCCGTAACAGGAGCCAGAGAAGGCGTTCCAGGCACAGCGGCACCAGGGGCACAGCACAACATTTGAAATGAGGAGGCAGCACCGCAGCAGGGTCTCAGCAGGGTAAAGCCTACTGGGAATGGGGCCGGGAGGTCAGCGCATCCCCACAGCAGAGAAAAGCTGCCTCCGACTGCTTTGATCTCCCCATACACAACTCTGGGTGCTGTTTACGCCAGTGATGCCGGGTCAGTTGCTTTTCCTGTTTGGATTTCTCAGAAAGTGCAGGAAATGGCCCAAGCCCCGGTGGTGCCGTCGGTTTGCGGATGGGCAGGAGGGCTAAATCAGGACGCAGCCGCAACCCCTTCCCCGCCAGCCAGTGAGGAGAAGGAGGAAGGGAGTGCCCTGAGCAGGGAAGACGGACACAGGGACTTCCGACAGCATCCCTTACCTGGCATGGAGAACTTGGAGAAGTCCGGCAGGGTGTGGGAGAAGGCAACAGTGCTCCCACCGCTGGGGCTGGACATGCCACTGGAGAGGGGCGAGGATGCCTTGCCATTGATGGTGGCATAGTTGGGCAGGCTGTTGGAGCGGTCTCCAGCCGACATCCGCCGCTTCTCAGGCAGCGCTGGCTGCGATGTGGGGCTGCCCTGGCGATAGGCAGCCGAGTCCGGGGAGGAAGAGTGCGGCGTGCTCGTGCCGGGGTAGTATGCCGGCGAGACGGGGAAGGACGGTGTGGAGGGAGGCTGGTAGCCAGAGGAGCTGCTCTGCCGAGACAGCGTCGGGCGCCTCTCCTCCGGGCTGGGGTAGCCATACAGAGGGCTGCCAGGGGGGACGGCCGTCACAGCTTGATGCCTGGCCAGACTGGGGCTCCCCGGCGGGGCCACCAGGTTGCCATGGGCCACTGCGGTGTGCCTGCCCAGTCCAGGGCTGCCGGGAGCACCGCTCATACCGGGGTTGATGGCTCTTCGCCCAAAGCCGGGGCTGGGTGGCGTGTTGGTAGCCACTGTCCGGTGCAGGGTGCGGGGGCTCCCCGGCAGGACATGGACCCCCACCACATTGACCTGTGGCTGCGGCCGAGCTTGGGGGTCTGGCTGGAGAGTGGCTCGGCCATCAGGGTAGTCAGGGCTGCTGTATGTTGAGCCTGGCACCCCGCCTTGGACCATTGCAAAGGAAGATGGAGACGAGTTTTGGTAGCTGCTGTGAGCAGAGGGCATCTGTGAGCTGACAGGCGACCGGTAAACCGGCTCAGCCGAGGCGTGGGGAGGTGTAACCGTGCCATGAGGGCTGCCCTCAGACGGGTAGCTGCGGAGGGAGGCCCTGAGGAGAGATGAGAAGAAGGAGGATTCAGTTCCATCCCTCATTCCTGCTGCTGGGTGGCACCCTCCTGTGAGTGGTGTATGGGGAAACTGAGGCATGGCACCGTGCTTAGAGGCAACAGTAGGATGGGTCCTGCCAGTTGCATGAAAGCAAATGGAGGCAGCTTTAGTTCCCGCATGCATCCCAATTCCCTCTCAAAATATGGCCTTCTGGGAGACAGAACCTTTTTCCAGCTCCTCTCCCAGTAAAATGCCCGGTTTGTTACTCCCCTGCCAGCCTCGCCAGGTGAGCTGGTGCCGGACACCCCATGGGCAGGGTAGAGAGGGGACAGGGACGATGGCTCCATCACACCACAGGGTACGAATGCTCAGCCCACCCCAGGGCTAGGGGTTGGCACAGACCCCATCCCTCCTCCTGCCCCAAGGGCCAGGTTCCCTGCAAGATGCTGCTGAGGACCAGTGACCACCAGTGACCCAGCTTTGTGTCCTCAGGGCAGTGAGCCACACGGTTAGCCAGGACCCCTAAGCCCTGTGTGGGGAGACGGGGGTCGTTGCAAAGGCAATTTCAAAGTGGATGCAGCCTGTGCACCAGGCAGGGTTCAGCCCTGGCCCCACCAGCCCCTGGGACCTGCACGCCCTGTCTTACCCGTCCACGCTGTGAATGGGGCTGCTGGTGGAGACGGGGCTGGGGGCGGTGAAGGAGTTGGTGAAGGTGCCATTCCTGGCAGGCACCTCTGGCGCCCCAGGCTGGGTGGTGGGCAGGCTCCCTCCTCTGCCTGTCGTGGCAGTGCGGGCCACCGATTCAACATAGCTCCTGGGCTCTGTGGCAAAAGAGAAGGGGAAACAGATGAGCCTACAAGCTCCTATGGGTAGCCCTTCCCGGTATCCCTGTTTCAGCCAGTGAAGGTGCTTGAGCTGAGCTTCTCCAGCTGCGCACTTTCCCTGTCACTCTTCCCCCATGCCAAGGATTGTGTAAAACCACATCTGACTCATCTGGACCTTTAGGTTACTTCAAGGGATGCTGAAGACCCTGGCCAGGGCACAGGGAGGGGGGTCATGCCCACCCCTTTTCCCGAAGGGACAGAGAACATGGGACCACAGTCTCTTCCCGCTCCACAGCCCCTCCGCCCTGCTCTGAGTCAGCGTCCCTCCCTGCCCGGGATGCCACATGGCACACGTCGTACTCCCTGCTCATCCTCGGCCCCTAAAAATAGAGCCAGTGACTCTGCCCAGCCCGCGTTGACTCACGTGGGACTGACGACGATGCCCAGAGGTCCCTGCCCCACACGGCCCACCTCTGCCAGCCATCTCCAGCAGCAGACCAGAGAGCAGCTCCAGCTATTTCCACTGCAGTATCCAACACTCTCACTCCCAGCCTGACTTGAAACCAGAGCCCATGAGCATGACCAAGAAAAGCAATTTTCCTTTGGAGCCGCCGAGCTGTCCCGTGCCAGGAGCAGCGGGCTGAGCTGGCCATCACCAGCCAAGGCAGCGGCCAGACCCAGCCCTCCCTCCTCCCTTTCACCTCTGCCTCCTGCTCCATCAAGGCTGCTCCCTATCCCTACAATAGCTCCCCAGCATCCCCCCAAAAGCCGTGCTGGATGAAGGGGCTGCAGCTTCAGCCCCATCCTCCCGTGCCCCCACAGCTTTGTCACACCTCGGCTGGCACGTGCGACCGACTGCCCCTGTGCTGGGGCACGACACCCTAAGTGAGACCTGGCTGGCGTCAAACGCTATGGGCTGGGCATCCTTACAGGTCCCCGGCTCCAGGCTGGCTGTGCCCCAGGCTGCTCCACAGTAGTAATTAGCATGACAAACATTATTATTATTATTAGTCATGACACTCAGGCTACAACTAAGCCTGCTGGCAGGCCAGCCGGCTCACAGCCAGCAATGCCAATGCACAGCTCCATGTTCGGTGCTGGACTAGAAGGCTGCAAGGAAAAAGACTGTCATGGGTCCTCCTTCTTCTCCCTCATTGTCTCCGTGCCCCATCCGCCTGCAGAAAGAGGAGTCGTCATCTATCCCTCAGGCTGATTTCCCTACCCAGCCCTGCTCAACCACCCCAGGAAAGATCTGAGCCAAAATTAGACCCAGGACCTCTACACGAGCTGGGTACCAGCATCTGAGGCAGGACACACAGCTCTGAGTGACAGGGATGAGGCGCTGCCCAGGGGGACGCCCAGGGCAGCTGCAAGAAACTCATTGCCACTTAGGTAATTAAATTAATTTCACAGCTACTCACTTTTCTCCCCCTGCTCCCCACCTCAGACTAAAATTAGCCAGACAGTACATGAGTCAGCCTGCAAGAGGTTAAGACCAAATGGCTGTGAAAATGCCAGCCCCTCCTGCAAAGGTAGGGGCTGACGCAAGGCAGGGGCTTGGGGACTGGGGACAGAATACGTGTGCCACAGAGAGGTGTGTGACCATGGGCACGAGTTCGAGTGGTTTGGTTCAATACAGGAAAAAAGAAAGAGAAAAAAACTGGGAAGTTTCTTGCCTCCTAGTGTTTTCTTGGAAGAGATTCTGGAGATGGGAAGACAGTGGGAGAATAGAAAGGCGTTGAGTCACCAGGGGGTGGGCTGTCATTTGGGAATCCTGAATCCAGGCAGGGCTGCGCTCTGGCCAGGAGCACCCAGTGCTGTGACTGCACCATGACGTTTTAAAGCCTGCTTGGAGGTGGCAGCCAGGCCTGAGCTCCTGCACTGCCAGAGCATCCCCCAACCCCAGGAGCAGCTGAGCAGACCCTGGTAGGGCAGGGATCCTCATGGGGTGTGCAGCTGGGTGCAGAGGGTGCTAAACCAAAGCTTTGTTAAGCCAAAAAAACCCAGTCCCTGCTCAGGACTGCAGATTCAACCACACCAAACCCACCACTCTGCTCTGGTGAGACCCCACCTGCAGTACCATGTCCAGCTCTGGAGCCCTCACCACAGGAATGACATGGACCTGTTGCAGCAGGTCCAGAGGAGGGTCACAAAAATCATCAGAGGACTGGAGCACCTCTCCTATGAGGACAGGCTGAGAGAGTTGGGGTTGTTCAGCCCAGAGAAGCGGAGGCTCCGGGGAGATGTTATTGCGACCTTTCAGTACTTAAATGGGGCCTACAGGAAAGATGGGGACAAACTTTTTAGTAGGGTCTGTTGTGATAGGACAAGAGGTAATGGCTTTAAACTAAAAGAGGGAAGATTTAGACTGATATAAGGAAGACATTTTTTACATTGAGGGTGGTGAGACACTGGAACAGGTTGCCCAGAGAGGTGGTACACGCCCCATCCCTGGAAACATTCAAGGTTGAGTTGGATGGGGCTCTGAGCAACCTGATCTAGTTGAAGATGTCTCTGCTTGTTGCAGGGGAGGTTGGACTAGATGATCTTTAAAGGTCCCTTCCAACCCAAACTATTCTATGATCACATAATCCAAGAGGATGAAGGATAAAAGCAGGGTAAGAGGCTGGGGTCACTGGACATCCTTGCTCTGGGCCAACCATCAGGCAAACAGCTGGACTACCACAGGAACAGAGAGGCAGCACAGCATGAGCTCCTTGGGGTTTGGTAGGAAGGAGAGGGAATGTTTGGGTCTTTGGAGACTTAAAGCTGCACAGAAATGGTAAAGCTGGGGGAGACTTAGGAGGGAAAAGCCTGGTTTTATCCCAGCTTTACTTCCTTTAACGTACCCAAGAAGCCATCGCTGAAAAATCAGCTCTGGAAGCAGAACATTTTCTTCAAGCAAACACTTTCTCCAACATTACACAACGTTCAGATTTGGGCTACGTGCATTTTGAGGAACTCCCAGGGAGAAATGCTGATGGCTCCTGGGGCCATGGGAAGCATTGCAAACTCGCTGAGAAGAGGCACCCTCTCCCCGAAACCCATCTTGAACACACAGTTCCCCATCCCGGCCCCGAGGGCCCAAAGTTTCATTAAAGAAGAAAGCCAAACCACCTAACAACCGTTAGATAGCAAGCGGCACTGCAGGGAATCACAGCCACTCCCAAAGTCTCCATCCGCCTGAAAAACGAGCCAACCCAGAACCTACAGTGACCCACCATCAGCAGAGCCGCCCCCCAGCCACCAGCCCAGCTCAACCCTGTCCTCGGCATCCCAGGAGAGGCGCAGCCTGGGGACAGGAGAGGTGGGGGGAATTTGGGCAGCCTCCCGGCTGGCGGAAGATGCACACCGGCTGCCGACGCTGTGCCGCTGCCTGGCCGGCTGAGCCGGCAGCACGCTGGTGGCCTCTGCGCCTGGTGACCTTTTGTGCTGCACTTTGGTTTATTTTCGCTCCGAACAGCAGTGGAAAAGCCAGAAGCGGAGGCAGGAGCCCAAAACTGGGGCTGCTGCTGCCAGCCCCCCACCAGGCTTGTCCGAAGCTGGCTGTGATGTGCCAGCATCCCCGGCATGCTGCCAGCGAGGATGCCACACACTGAAAAAGAGCTCTTAGCCCTCATGGACAACTGCCACCCAACGTGACAGACCTCCAGCTCCAAGTTGGACATCAGGGAATCCAACCATGACATAAGGCACGATGTTCCCCTCCTCAAAAGGGAGCGGGATGGGCAAGACTCAGGCTCCTACATCCCTGGGGGCCAGTGGGAGGGAAGGCTGCTGGCACAGACAGATGGAGCCTGCTCTGAGCAACAGTCCCAACAGCGGGGATGAGCAGGGAAGAGAGAGACAGAGAAAGAAAAGCCTTTCTTACCTTCTTCAGAGTCACCGCCCACCTCCCCTTCTAGCTCTGATAGATGGAGGGGCAGGGGAGCAATGGGAGCAGGAAGAGGAAGAAGAAGAGAGGTGGGAGACAGAAAGAAAGAGAAATCCGAGTTAAGCAGCTTTGCCTTGCTTAGACAGGGGCACACAAAGCACAAAGGAGAGCCCCACACCTCCCCAACACTGGGGACTCCAAACCAGGACCCCAGCCTCGGACACCCCCAGGGTCCAGCTGGGCATCCCAGAGATGATGTCTAAAACCCAGGAGGCTGGTTTAGGGTGGGGAAGAGGGAACAGCCCAGCAGGGAGCCACCACGAAGGGCTACTCTGAGAAGCCCAGCGAGCACCAAAAAGGCATCAGGTCCCCCCTGGGGGCAGAGTGAGAAGGGTCCTCCAGGGCAGGCTCAGCCAAGCTGTTTCCCCCTGGGCTCAGCTGGTTTTGGGCAGGTGACACTCAGCCCTGAGATGGCCCAGGAAGGGGCCCCGGGTGCTGGAGAGCACCAAGGTCTGGATTGGCAGGCAGCTCTGGGACATGTCCCCAGGGCCTTTACACCCAGGGCCACTCTCCAGAATGGAGAGAGCTCTGGACACTGTTCAGGCTGACAGGCTCGGTTCTCAGAGAGCAAACCCTCTCCAGCTGTGCTGGGGAGGAGAAGGGATGGAGGGGGTGAGGGAGGAAAGAATGTGGGGCTGGGCAGGAGGCTGGACCCTGGGGTTTTCCAGCCTCTACCACTGAAGACCCTGCAGGGCTGAGCCACCCAGGGTAGCACTAACATCCCCCACACTCATGCAGTTCCTGAGTCCCCTCGGGACATGACAAGGACCCAGGGCCACCTGGCTCCAAAAGGGAGGCAGAAGTGCCTTCTCCATCCAGGGGACCCTTCCAGGGGTATCCTCACAGACGCCACCCCCAAAAACCGACTGCAGCCCCCATGCCTGCACTCACCTCCCACTGGATGCAGCAGGATCTCGGCCGGGTTGTGGGGTTTCAGCCCCAGTGCTGAGAGTGGGGTCTTGGCCAGGCCAGGGGGAGAACGCACTGTCAGCACAGGGGACACAAGAGTGTTAGTGGGGGGGTGGGAGATGAAGCTTCAGAAAAGCTGGGGCTGTCACTGCCCAAGGGCTCAGAGCCCCCATGACACATCCCACCCACCAGCTGTAATCGGGTGCTGCCAGGAAGAGGAGATGCCCTAGTGCGAAGCAGCACCCCAGGGAAGGGCACTGTTCCCCCCTCCATTTGGGGATGTGCACAGGGCGGGAGGTGCCCAGGAACAAGCAGTCTGCCCCACTGCGGCACTGGCAGGATGGAGAAAGGGGACAATTCCCACCAGGGCAGGCCCAGACCCCATCTCCCAGCAGCGTCTCCACAAGGGAATGGTCCCACCATGGGCATGAAGCCTCTTTTATTGCCCCTGTGCAAGCAGCTTCCCCCCAACCCAGTGCTCCCAAACCTTAACCCCCCTTTGCCGATCCCCATATCTGGCTGAGCTGGGACCGGGCTGTCCCAGAGCAGCTCATCACCCCCACAAAAGGGGCAGCGGGACTGCAAAACCCCCTTCACCCCCCAGATCAGCTCAACAGGTGGGCGAGGATGTTCAAACAGAGCATGTTCCCCAAGGGGTGGCAATGCACACATGAGGTCTGTACCCCTGGGCCCATACGTACATACCAGGAGGAGCTGCGTATGTATGTATGACTATGGTATGGATGCACCGGCAGTGCAGGGCGGCAGGGTTTCATGGAGCAGGGTGGACCTCCCGGAAGCAACTGTGCCTCCTCTCCCCTCCTGCCCCCCAGGTTTGACCCATTTCCTTCATGCTGCATCTCCCTGGTGAAGACCTCCAGGTCTCATTTCCAGCCAGAGGGACCAGAGGGGCACATTCCCCCATCAGCATTTGAATGTCCCCATCTGGCAGCATGGGCACAGGGTCCCAGGCGAGGCCAGGAGGCGGTGGGTGGTGGGAGCTCCAGAGGAAAGCCAGACCCTCACCCCAAGGCCAGGTCCCCCCGGCAGCCTGAGGCTGAAGCAGCCGAGCAGCCAAGTCCCTGGGAAACCGAGATGGCAGCACCTTCCCCGGCGGGTGTCTAATTTCCCCAAATCTGGTCGGCCGCAAGCCACGATGTCAGCTCGCACTTCCGTTGGCTGATGAATGGCAGGGGCCTCCCAGGGCCGGGAATTCCCCTGGGACCTCCATCTCCCCACGGAGGGGAATCATTCTTGTATCCCCCCAGGGGGAACTTTGGCAAAGCCTGCAAGCTGCAGTTTCAGGCTTCCCAGGCCTCCCCATCTGGTGCCTCCAGGCCACATCCCCAGCCAGGCTGTTCCTGTCACCTCTGCAAGTGACTCATCCCCCAAAACGAGCCACTGTCCCACTGCCAAGGAGCTGCTGTCCCAGGGAAAAGTTCTCTGGTCCCCTGAACAACAGGGCCATTTCCAAGCTGCCAAACGCCCTGGGGACGCTCCCACACTCCAGTCACTGCATCTCATGAGACAGGGCTCAAACGCCAGTGGGTTGCAGGGAAGGAACAGCAACAGCACATGAGGAAACAGCCTCAAGCCCCATGGGCTGAGCTATGGGGGGCAGGTGGCCCCATTACAACCAGCACGTGGCATCAGAGGGGGTTGTGCCCAGCCCGAGCATCCCCAGCCCTAGAGCATCCCTTGGTATCCAGCCTACTAAAATGTTTTGGGGGGGCTGCCATCTTTTTGATGGGTTTCCCAGTTGACTGGCTGCTCCATTGCACTGGTGCAGCCCAAGCTGTGCTGTACTACCAGGAGGCTGCTCATCGGGGTTCATCGCTCAAGCTGGTCACACAAACCCCGTCCACACAAAACCACCGCAACTGCACAGTTGGGGTTAGTCAGAAGGGAGGCATGCTGCGCTAGAGGAGCAGAGACAGGCTGCATGCAAAGGGCTGGCACCTCCCAGCCTTTTCCACCTCCTGCCCTGGAAACAGTGAGGGAGAAGTGGCACAGCATGAGAGGGTCTGCCCCGAGCCCCCTCTTGGTCTTCAGTCCCTCCTGCCTCCCCCCAGCTCGCCTTTTACTGCAGCCTCGCTGCCTTTCTTGCCATGCCAGTAGGAAAGATGGGGAGGTGCAGGACCAGGATGGGCTGAAAGGATACAGTCTTTTGGACCCTGCCTCTCTCCTTATCCCGCCTCGGGATCCTGTCAGAGAAACACCCCAGCAAGTGGAAGGTGGGCAAAAGCTGACAGGAGGGTGATGAGAGTGGGAGGATGATGGCAGCGGGATGACGATGGCAGCATGGAGTGGTGGGATGTGGAGGAGAGAGGAGGAGGAAGAAGAGAAGAAGTGATTAACATGGCGGTGGGTGTCTGGAGCCGGGAGCTGTCTGACCCTTGGCGAATTTCTGGCTTGCTGAGAGCCACCCACCGAGCCCCTCCGCCTCCCGGAGCCGCAGCACTTACGGGAATTGGAGTAAGGGGTTTGTGGCGAGACGGGGAAGGCTGGGGTAGGGGGAGAAATCTCACCGCCGCTGGAGGGTGGGCTGCTGGGGGAGGCACCCTCCATTTCTTCGAATGCTTCCTTGTAGCTGTGGAGGTGGGGCTGGGGGAGAGCAGGAGAAAGGGTTAGTCCCTACAACGGGTGCAAACCTCCAGGTCACCACAAAAAGTATCACTAACCCTCAACCCTTCAGGATGCCATGGATGCTAGAAGTCCCATACTCCCCTCCAAGCCTTCTCCCTCCCTGGAGGTGGCTGCACCACGCCAGCCCCCTCAGCACCCCACCAAGCCCCAGCACACCTCTTTGGGCCTCCCTCCAGGGTTGGCTGCGATGGTGCTGACCACCTCGGGTGAGAGGACAGTGGGGCTGCGGGGCGAGCTGGGCTCCGGCGAGCTTTTCTCATAGTGGCTGTCACTGGGGGTCCGCTTGCGGGCAGGGACGGCATTCTCCTCTGGGGGCTTCTCCCGGGGCTGCACCCCTGCAGAGCAAGCACAGGGTGGGAGATGAGTGAGGAGGTGCTGGCTGAGATTGGCATCAGCAGGAGACGCTCTGGGGCTAGTCTGAGAGGTCTTGCCAGGGCCGTATGCTGCAGAGGGGGCTCTGCCTGGCAGAGATGGCAGCTTCAGCACTCACCTGCATCTAACTCCCAGACCAGCACAGTTAGTTTTGAGCTGGAGCAGTTAAACCCTACAGCACTGGTCCTGGGTCAAGCAAAAAAGGAAGGCAGGATTGTGGCTAGTGGCTGGATCACTGCATTAGCTCTCCCAAGCACCTCGAGTCTTGCACTCAGGGACAGCATCCCCTGGCAGTGGGTGCAAAGGGCATAAGCATCCTGCAAGCCCCCCAGTCAGCCCCTGCCCCAAGGAGCTGGGAGGACCAGGACCTCCCAACAGCATCACAGTGGGAAAGAGCCAAATCCCCCAGCACCAGGGCAGCCACATTTGGCTGCATCCCTGTTCCCACAGCTGGATGCAGCTTCAACCACAGCAGAGGAAAAAGCCGGTTTTGTGAGTCTAAAGGCAGAGGGAGCACAGTGGTGGGAGGAAGGACCCCAGCCAGAGGGGTGGTGCAGGGAACCCCAACAAACCACCGCTGATCTCCTACCCCCAGCACGATGTTTTACTAACAGGGAAGATTGTCATCTCTGCACCGTCTCCCCCCAGGCACCTCTCCCACATCCACACCACAAGCCACCAGTGCCTGCAGCCCAGGGCAGCACCAAGGGACTCCAGGACCCCGGGAAGAAGAAGGGAGCAAGCAAGTCACCATGGGAGAATGGGTGTCACCAGTCTGTCATGGTCTGGGCAGATCCCACTGGTGATCCCACTGGGCTGGGAGAAAGCCCAGGAACAGGGACAAAGTCAGCACAGGGCAGGGGGGCTTAGGGTACTGGGCTGAGGGGTGTGACCTCTCCCAGCACCCAGCAGGGCCCAAACATACCCTCTGCTCCATCTCATCCAACAAAGACATTAATTAGTGCTCAGGGATGATGCTGCCGGGTTCAGTGCAGGAGAACTGCACAGAGCATCACGAGTGCAGCTCAGAGCCCCAGGGACTCCCACTCCTCCCCAGGATCCACACAGCAGTGGGGTGACCCCTGCTCTCAGCCCCACTAGCGGAGGTGACAGCACCGTCCCCTCCACCTTTCCCGCAGAGCTGGGGAGTGCTCACGCTCCCCTTGGCCCAGCACATTGGGAGAAAAAAAGAGAAAAAGGAAAAGGAAAAAAAAAGAGAGAGGCCAGCATCACGCTCCAGGAAATGCACTTTTCAAACACCAACTCCTTTCCCACGGGCTGGCGGAGGAAAACCAGGCATCAGCTGCTTCCCCTCACTCCCCGGGGCTCCATGTGGGACCCACGCCTCACGCCCGCTGACCTCCCCTCTTCACTGCTCCAGCACCCACACCGGAGCTTTCCTGACCCCGGAGAAAGGGCTAGGAGCAGGGAAAGGGCTGGGAGCGCGGGAGGGAGGGAGGGAGGTGGCCTGGGTGCATTTCTAAATAATCAGTCCAGTGAATGGCAACAACAATAAAATCGCAGCTCGGGGGAGAGGCGGCCGGGCTGCGAGGCGGGGGACGTGAGCCAACGGGGCCGGCTCCAGCCGCGGAGGCGGCCTGGAAAATTCCACTAAGAGCAGCTTTGAAACACAACTCCCCGATCCCTTCTGCAGGTGCTCGCCGGCGCGGGGGGACGGCCATTAAAAAGGCTCATGGTGGGGACAGGGGGACAGAGAGGGTCTCTGAGAAGCGGCCCTGCAGGCACAGTGGCCATGGATAGCTTCTTATAGGGTCACCCTATACCTTTTTCCCTGCTTTAAGGGAACAAAGCCCTGAGTTGTGAGCATAGGGAGAAACAAAATGGGGGAGAAAAAATAAAGCAAACCCTTATATTTTACTTTCGCCCCTCCACTTTGTGCACTGTGGGGTGTCCTGCACGCTGCAGGAACATCAGCAGGAGCATCCCTTGCCCATCCCAAAGTGAGCTGCAGCGACCGAGCACTGTGGAGAGGCAGGGATTGGGCTCCTCGAGTTGCGCACGCCTGCCTTGCTTTGCATTTTTTGTTTGGGAAGCACAAATAGCAGTTTGCCAGAGCCCGGCTGTCAGTGCACATCACACATCTACAGCATGGGACCCCCAGCTCCATCCCAGGGTTGCATGTCACCTGGACGCAGGGTGCTGGACCTGGCCCATTGGGACACCCAGGAGCTCATCGGGCTTTGGCTGCTCCACTCCTCAGACATGGAAAGCAGCCGGGGCTGCGGGGAGGGGAGGGAGGAGAGGGGAAAAAAGGGACTCATTGTTTGGGAGCTGAGAGTGGGAAACTTCACGGGCCGCCCGGAGCAAAGCCTGGAGGAAACCCAGGCTCTGAGCACGGCTCCCTCGACCCCCAGGTGATTTATGAGCTGGAAACTATGCTTGAAAAACAAACTCTCCTTTTGCCCGCTCACTGTGCCCCTTCAGCAGAGGTACAGCCTCCCTTAGCCATGGCCCCGCCACCAGCGCCCCAAGGACGCCCTGACTGGCAGGAGGAATTGAGGTTCACAGTTGAATCACAGTTGAAAGGGGTAACAGCAGCCTGCACCCCACTCCCCACTCTTGGCCCCCCGTCACCTCTGGCACTGCCACCCCTTCTGCTGCCTATTGAACTTCCTAACCTGACAGCAATCTTTTCCCTGCAAAGTCCTGCCCTTGGACTAAACACAGCTCTAGGGCTGGGGAAGGGCAGAAGCACAACAGCCGGGGGAGAAGGAAACAAAGGGGATTTAAATCCAGGTGGTTTTGCGGCTTGGGAGCCGCGTTTCTGGGCCAAATCAGGAGGCAGCTGCTTTTTGGGCATGAGATGCTGGAGCTCCTGCCAGGCAAGAGCCAGGTGAAGCCCCGGCAGTGGAGAGGAGAGGGCAAAGCAGCATCCCATGGGCCTCAGGATGCAACAACCAGCAACTAAAGCCAGATGGGGATACGCAATGCCCAGGGAAAACAGAGATGCAAACTCACTCACTCGCTGCACGAAGAACAGCTGCAGACATTGCCCTGTACTGCTCTCTGCCAGAGCCCAGCTCCTCCCGTCCCACCAGGCACAGATACATCTACTGCTCCTCTGCTCTTGGGGCACTTCATTGATATGGAAGTCCATGTTTCACCCCAAAACGTGCACAGCCATGATCCCTCACTCGCCTACCCCCTTGCTGCAGGCAGACCCATGGGGGAAACCCCTGGACTGAGGCAGGTAAGACCCTGCCGGGCCAGGAACTGGCTGAACTTGGGGTCTGTAAAGCTGCACTCCAGCCCTTGCCTCCCCGAGGGGTGAGCCATGGCCAGGGCAAAGCTCAGAGGGGCTGGAGCAAGGGTCCAGATCCGGCCCAGCAATGAAACCCCACCAGAGAGCCGTGCCTGGCTTGGGTAAGATGCAAAACTGAGCATGGGCAGGTCAGTCTGCATCCAGGGCCAGGGGCTCCCCCATCACTGGAGGAGGTCAAGGGGATCCCAGGGCACCCTGCTGAGAAAGGAGATGAAGCCTGCATGGGGAAGGTCTCCCGAGCCTCCCTCCATACCACATCCATGCAACACACTGTTAGGTCCTGGGTTCTCACACACATGGAGCACTCAGCATGCAAGGATAGGGGAGAAAGGAGGGATTAGGGGGAAGAATGGAGGAGAGAGAAGAAGGAAAAAGGAAGGAAGGATGAGAGAGGAGAGGGAAGGAGAAGGATGGATGGGGAAGGTTGGAGGGCAAGGAAAGAGGGAAGTGGAATGAACAAACCGGAGAAGGACCGTTGCTGGTTCAGAGGAGGACGGGGGACTTTGGTGCTCTTGTTGAGTTCCCTGAGCTTGGCGTTGTACTCTGCCAGCGTACCAGGACAGGGGGTGCAAGGAGGGTGGGAGGTCACAGGGGACAGACGCAGTTCCCCACAGGGAGAGGAAGAGCAGAGAGGACAAATGTCACGAGATACAATAGGGAGACAGAGAGAGAAAACAAGAGAAAATATTAGTTGGGCTCCAGCAGATGAGCCCGGGGTCACCTGGGGTCCAAGGGAGCTCAGACCCTGCTTGGAGCTGCTTTCCCATCACCCTAATTGCCTGGCTCCAGGCACCGCTTAAACCCACATGGGAAATAAATGGTGGCTTTCAGCCACACATGGCCTTGTGCAACACCACAAACGCCCATCACCACTCCCTTGGGGGAGTGCAGGTCCCCTCCATCATGGGATGCTCAGGGCTGGGACAAAAAGGGATGACCCCAGATGCTTCACTGGGAGATGAGGGGGACTTGAAGGATGGCAGGACTGGCTCCTCTCTGCAGGGAGGAGCTGGGGACACCAGCGCTGCCCCATCCCATCTCTTCCCCACCACCACCAGCGGGAAGTGGGAATGGGAATGGGAGCACTCCCCCACCAGGCACAGAGGAGGTGTGAGATGCTCTTCGTTGCTGCACTGGGACACGCAGGCAATTTATAGCAGCAGGGAATGTAAACAAACCCATCCGTGCCCCACCGTCCTCATCGGCCATTCCCTCCCAATGCTGGCTTTGGGACACTTCGTTCCCACCAGAGGTCAGGCTGCCCACCCACACTGTCCCTACCTCGGCACAGACGGCCAGGCTCCAGCAGGGACAGGTGGCCGCGGGCTGGGCACTTTCCCTGGGACACCTCTCCTCCCTGGGAAACCCAGTGGCTGCAGGGGGATGAGAGTGACCCCAGCCCAGCCTTGAGGACCTGACCCCAGGGTTATGGGGGATGGATTTTTTGGTAGACACCATCAGATATCCATTTCCCACGCAGCAAATACCGTTCTTCCTCTCCTGAGGACTCTCCTCTTTTCCACCCCATTTTTTCTCCTCCGTAGCTGGAGGGAGATCTACTCCTTATCAGTCCAGACATACAGTGCAGTTTGGGCATCCATGTGTCCTTGGGTTTATTTAAACCCTCCGCACAAGCCCTGGGTCCCTCTGTGGATCTGGCCTGGATCACTGAGATCAGGTTCAGATGGATGCAAACTGCCCTCAACGCCTCTGCCACCCAGTCCTGTCCCCCTCCCCGCTGCTGGCACCCCTCCTGCCCCCTGCTCTGGTGTCCTGGTGACTCAGCCCCCACGCCTGGGAGGTTGGTGCTGTTGGATTTTTCCAGCCAAGCCTTTTCCCCTTCCCTCTAATGCCGGGCGAGTTTCTGGACTGAGCGCAGAGCTGAAAGGGACGGAGCTGCCAAGCCCCAGCATCACGAGCTGGCCCCCAGCCTGGCCACAGCCCCAAACCCTTCCCAAGTGTCGCTCTGCAATTCAACAACTGCAGCCCAAGCAGCAGTGAGGAAGGGCACAGGGACGTGGCATCTCCTTCCTGCGGGGGCTGGGACCCTCTGCGCCCCCAAAGCCCCCGAGCTGGAGCCACGGGAGAGCAGGAAGTCGGAGGATGCAGTTTCCCCTCTGCGGCACAGAGCAAATGACTTCATTCAGCCACGGCACCAATGCTCGGCGCTGCACCCAGCCAAGCGTTGCACCGAACCCCTCTGGCAGGGCTGGGAAATGCCTTCCCAGCCCCTGACCACCTCCCCAAGGCCAGGTCAAGCTTCAAACCACAAGAAGCCAAGACAGCTGGGCCACCTGGGCAGCAAGGCTGCTGCCAGCCTGCGTGGCCCCCCTGCTGCTCCAGCAGCACCCTGGCTGCCTGGGGAGGAGATCTGAGCACCAAGCCCAGCACGCTACAGGGAAAGCGGGGGCTGAAATCAAGGAGGAATCCAGCTACGTTAAAGACAAGGCATGTGCTCTGCTGGGACCTTACACCAGAGCACGCTCCAGGCAGGGAGAGCTTCATGTCCAAGGCGGGGTCCAGGCAGGAAACCCTCAGCTAGAGCTGAAAACATCTTCCCAAATTCAGCCATATTCTCCCCGAAAGACAGAAATCCCCCCAGGACCCAGTGAGTGGCCCTGCCACAGGGAACAGACCAGCCCCATACCCCAAAGGGGTGAGGATAGGGGGGCCCGACCCCCTTGGCCACCCTTTCTCCCCACCTCTGGGAGATGCTGCTGCAGATGGCAAGCTGCAAGATCTCAGCGGAGATCTTGGCGAAGGAGAGGGGCACAGGGGCACAGGCTGACCCTCTGCCCAGCGTGCCCCACGGTGGGTGGCTCAATCCTGAGCCTGGATCCGGCACAGACGAGGATTTGCCGCATCTCCCATCCCCGGCTCCACCATGCATGCCACCCCCGCAGGCTCCGGCTTCTTGGAACATGCAGTTCTCCCCGTCCCCCCAAGGAATCAAAGTGTCCTACCTGCCACCCTGTGGGCCACCAGGCCCTCCAGATTCAAGGGCTCTTCTGCCGACCTCGACAGGTCTTCATAGCTCTCCGGTCCCTTGGGGGGCATCTGGGTTTGTGGTGGGACGGTGGGGGAAGGAGGGGAGGACACAAGGAGCTGCTGAGACCCAACAGGGCTGTAGGAGGTGCTGAGAGGGAGGATGCCCATCGGTGTTCCAGCTGGGGCATGGCTGTAGCTCCTTGGCTCCGGCACTGGTGCCGGCTGATAGCTGTAGGGTGAATAGGTTTCCCGGTACTCATGCACCCCATAGTCCAGCTCCCTGGGAGAATAGGCTTTGCCCCCAGGCTCGGAGACGACAGGGCTCACGGAGGTACCAAAGGACCCTGGCTGGGCCACTTGTGGAGCTGGCCGGGCATAGAGACCGGCGATGGGCTGAGCTGAGAGGGAGGAGTGCAGGGGTTCTGCTGGCTTGTCCTGGCGGGAGGTGGTGGGCACGCTCTGTGACTTGTGGATGGCGGGTGCAAGGTCCAGCATGAGGACGTCAAGCGCTTCTATGGACTGCTCGATCTCCTGGCGGGAGGGCGCCCGGGGGAATTCGGGCATGCTGTGGCTGTGTAGGGGCACCGGCTGCAGTGGGCTGGGCTGAGGGCTGCAGCTGGAGACGCTGGGGCTGTGGCTCTCCATGCCACCATCCTGTAGCCGGGAAGGCGGCCGGCTCCCTCCTTGTTGCTGCCAGGAATTCAAGCCCCTCTGCACAGCCTCCCGGCTGCTGGTGCTGCGAGCTGGGGCCTGGGGCAGCACCGGGGTCGTGTCGTACTTGGCCGTGTCCACCGTCGGGAAGGACCGGGAGCGGTAGGCGCTGGGGGGGTCATAGCCATACAGGTAAGGCTGGGAGCCGGGCAGCGGCTGGGGCTGGAGCCAGCCCGGGGCATGGGAGCCCGGTGGGCGCTGTGGGTAGCCAGCCAGGTGATCCTGAGCAGATGCCGAGGGCCGCAGGGAAGGCAGCGGGTCGCGGAGGTGGTGGCCCATCATGGTGTTCTGGTTGTTGTATGGGTAGCCGCCGTTGGAGAGTGGCTCACCATCGTACAGGCCCTCCTTCAGCAGCTTCTCGGCCCCGTTGCAGCTTGAGGGGCCATTGGGCAGGGAGGAGAGGCTGCCCACCCGGGGCGCCTCCTGGTAGCCGGCCTCGCTGGCGGTGGTGGTGCCGTCCAAGGAGGAGAGCGTGCCCAGGCTGCCCACGCTGTGCCCGTCCTGGTTGGGCAGTTCATCATCCAAGATATCCGTCTCCCGCTCGGCCACCAGCGCCGCAGCGTTCCCGTTGACGTGCACCTGAGCCGGCACCACGTGGCGGCCTGGCATGGCAGGCAGGCGCGCCGGCACGGGGCCGGGCACGTGATTGTGCATGGGTGGCGCGCTCTCCAAGCCGAAGCCCACCAGCAGACGATCCAGCTCCCGCTTCTCCTCGGGGCTCAGCACCGCCTGGCCGCCGGGCACCCCGGGCACCCCCGGCTCATCGGTCCGGTCGGTCTTGGTGGAGGCGGTGGAGTTGCCCGAGTCGCTGCTCACGGAGAGCGTGTGCTCGACGTGGTTGGGCGCTGCCGAGAGCGGGAGGCGGGCGGCGTTGACGGCGCCGGTGCTGCCGTGGAGGGAGTCTTTCTTCTTCACTTTAGCGTAGAGGCTCCCGTCCAGGGGCCCTTGAGTGTGCCCAACCTCTGCAAGGGGAGAAACGAACACGAGACCCCAGATCAATTGCTGGCTCTCTGCACAGAGCTAATGGGTCCCATTAGCCGGTGGTTTCGATCTCTTCCGTGCCGCCGGAATGCTTAACGACCAGCATCGCCGTCTCCTCGGCACCCTCCGCAATCCCATGGGCGCCACCATGCAGAGACACCGGAGCCAGACACCCCCCCCAGCCCCATGCACCCATGGCCCCTGACTCTACACGCCGTCGTGCCCTGCCCTGCAAGCATCGCTTGCTCCGCTGGATCCACCAAAATCCCCCCCAGCTCCAGGCATCATTCCTGGCAATTCCCTTCCATGGCTGGTGAGGGCCAGGGCTGCCCACACAGTCGGCCGATGCTTCAGTGCCACCCCACTGCTCTGTAGGGCTCAGCCAGACCCAAAGGGCCACATGGCACCAAGGAGGCGAACAGGGAGGGTGGGGGTGATGCACCATGGGCCATAGGAGGACGTGGGGGCGGTCAGGATCTGGCCTCGGAGCTCTGCATGTCTCCAGCTGGATTGATGTAATCAGCCCACGGGTGAAGGACAGATGAACCACAGACCCACTTTCCCCCTCTCCACCCACTCTCCTCCCAGATGATGCACGGATCCAGCCAGCTGCCCATCCTTGACATTTTCTTCCCTGGCTACAGACAGGCTCCCACCCTTTCTCCCCTTCCCCTTCCCTCTCTCATCCCGGGTGGATCTGCCCCAGACCTTTCCTCGCAGTCAGACGCTGCCCCAAAGCTTGTGCACAGGCAGCGCCTTTGCCCAATGCCGAACACGCAGCATCTCCTCCCTGGGGAGGAACCGAGCACCCCAACCCCATGATTCAAGGCCAGTGCAAGCAGCCAGCTCCGCTCTGCAGCCCCAAAAGGCTGGGGGGCAGCTGGGGTACAGCAGCATCACCACCAGCAACCTTGCATCCCAGCTCCCTGCCCCCCCGCCCCCAGCTCCCACCACCCCCACCACCACAACCAGCGGCACCCTTTGAAACTTTCCAAACAGGGCAGCCAAATTTTGGGGGCACAGGGAGACCCCGGCCACCAAGACAGCAATGGGGATGGCCCTCAAGCCGTGTCCCCCTCACTGGATTGTGCGAGGCACTGGCCAGGCTGCAGACTCCTGTTTTTCCAGCTCCCCACTGAGGTTTCCTGGAAGGGCCCGCGAGCAGCGTTAAACACTTTCTTTTGGAGGAAAAAATGACTCTTCTCTGGCGGGGGGCCAGGCGGCTGACTCAGGGACGGAAGACGGCCCTAACGCGATAGTGTGAAATCAGAGCGCTCCTATCTGCGAGCAAAACACTTCCGAAAGCCAGCCCCGAGCCGGGGACAGCTTAACCAGTCCCATGCCACACAGCCTGTGCCCCAGGAGCTCCCGTGCCACTGATCCCCCTCGCCATAAAGCAGAGGGGGGCAATAACCCCCAGCACATGTCCTACCAAATCAGGGCCCCCTCCTCAACACTGATTTTCCACTCCCAAATCCCTGCCGGCAGCATCCCAAGGAGTCAGCGGAGCCCCAAAGCCCCCCCCTTGGCTTCAAGATGCCCCAGAACCATGCAGCGAGGTTCTCTCCGGGCACTCAGTGCAAGAAAGAATGAGGATGGGGTCCACGATTTCTCCTGGAGACTCAGAGCTCCTTCATCCAGACGGCGTAGCCAGGAACCAGCAGCATTTGACTCCACAACACCTCCCATATGGGGAAAAAGGGGGAGAGAGGGAGGGAATCCCTTCCCATGGAGGAAGAAAGGAAAAAGCAGCGTGTCCAGGGGCAGCATCAACACGGAGAGGCTGAGACATTGCCTGGAGCCAGGCTGTCGCCCAGCCCTTCTGTCTGATGGCAGCGATGGGCGCTGGCCAGTCCCGGGAAACAGGGCAAGAGCCATTGTGGGGGCTGGGATAAATAGGGCAGGGGAATAGAAAGGAAAAGGGAATAAATAAATATAAATGAAAGCACGTGGCGCCAAGGGAGAAAATAGCTGGGCAAGGCTTTAATTAGACTGTGGGCTGAGCACAGTTCATGGCAGAGCCAGAGAGCGCTGAGTGCCCCATCCCACCTTCCCAGGACCCTCCGGCCAGGCAGGGACATGAGGGGTTTGGTGGCCCTCACCCCAAGAGTGGTACCAGGGTACCAAGCAAGGAAGGGGCCATGACACCTCCACCATCAGCCAGGCCCTTGTCCCACAGCTGCTCTGCCCCATACCTGACTGCCCACCCGGTCTGTGTTTTCTGGGCTCAGATGCCAAGAGCCAAATTCTGCTATTCCCTGCCACTCCCAGGACCCCTCCCGGGCCATGGTATTGCTCATATGGTTGCCCATCACTTGTGACCTGAAAGGTTGAATAAAATCTCCAAAAAAAGAGCAAGGAAAGATGGGACAGGCTGCCTTAGCCGAAGCAGCCATCCCCAGAGCAGCAGGCTCCCAAGTTCCCATTTGCACAGTGTTTGCAGCTCCCAGCAAGGTCAGATTTCGTCCCTGAAGGTCAGAGCAGCTCCAGCCTGGCAGGCTGTGCCAACCCAGCGTGGGTTGGGTTTGCCCAGGGCTCAGCCCCAGACGCAGCTCTGCTCCGGCTCTATCTGCTCCGGCTGTATCGAGGCAGCTGGGGGAAGCGCTGAGCCCGGCTTGGTCCTACGCCTGCTGCCAGCCAGGGCAACACTCTGCCCTCTCCCTCCCCAGCACCCTGCAGCTCAGCCCAGGAGAAAAGCTGGTCCAGGGCATGCGTGGCAATGGGATGGAGGGTCAGCTCACATCCCCACATCCCAGCCACCCGCCCATGCCCACCACACAGCATCATGCACCGGCACAAATCCTCGTCGGGGCTCTGCACCAGTGTAGAGGATAAGGCTGGGGCACCAGTGTCTCCCCTGGTCCTGCCCCCAGCAGCAACCCACCTGCTGCCTCCGCTCCCCACCAGCCAGAGCTCTTGCCCCAAGACATCGCCAGAGCATCAGCCAGCAAGGAAGATCCCAGGGTCCAGGGTCAGCCTGAGGGATACAGGCTGAGTCCCATGAGGAAGAGATCAGCCCCCTCCAGCTCTGTTTTCATCCTGTGCCCAGATATGATGGCAAGAAGTAACCTCAGCCCCTGAGCCATGGGTATCCATGGCCATGAATTTCCCACCCACTCCCAGCCCTTTCCCCCATCCCATCCGGCTCAAAGAAAAGCAAAGTCAGGACTTACCAAAGGGGACGGGGAAGAAAAGATCCCAGGCGAAGAGAAGGAGCGGATGGCAAAATCCCTTTCCTTCGCTCCTTCCAGCACCAGAGCCTTCCAGGGGCACCTGGCGTGGTGGCAGCTCGAGCGGTGTCCGCAGCCGGCTCCGTGTGTCCGTCCAGGACAGGAGCCGACAGCCCGGGGCTGGCTTTGGTTGGCGTTTGTCCCTTTGGCTTTGCTTTCCCTCTCGCCGAAGGAGCTATTCCCTCCCCATTGCCGTGTCCCGTGGGGCCACCGAGAGGGACACCCTGACAGCAGCGGGGTGCCAGAGGGGCTCAGATGGATACGGGGTACCCCCAGGACACGGGGTGCCGGAGGGGAGGATGGAGCAGAGGAAGGCGGCGGAGGCAGGAGATGGGTTGGAGGCGAGGAGGTGCGGTTGTGCTCCCCTCCGCCCCGGACCACACAGGGATGAGCGGGAGGGGAAGGGGAGAGGCGGCGGGGGAAGGCGGCTGGGGGCCGCCCAAGGCTAAGCCCCAGCCAGGGTTAACCCCAGCGAGGTGCGAGGAGGGTGAGAGCCAGGGATGGAGGACGGCAGGACAGACAGCTCCTAGCTATGAATATTAACTACTTCCTCCACAGGCAGGGCTTCCCAGCATTAACTATTTCCTAGGCAAAACGGACAGACAGCTGGACAGCCTGTTCCCCTACCCCCACCCCACACTGGATGCTGAGCATCACCCGGCTGGATGACACCCCCCCCCAGTTGGAGACCCCCCAGCCCTGCCTGGCTGCTGTGTACACAAGCATCACACCTGTCCCCAAAAAACAGTGACACATGTGGGGCGGGCATGTCCCTTCAGGCCACATATGATGCTGTAACCCAGCTGGGACTGCAAACCCAAATGTCTTGCTGGAGACTTGAGTTTCTCCATCTTAAATAAATACACAGCTGAAGAGGAGTGGAAACCCGCCATGGCTAAGCCACCGACCGCGCTCTCTGACAAACCCAATCTGTTTTCACAACCCCCTTTCTCTGCCCCGCCAGTGCCGCAGCACAACATGGACATGCCAGTGCTGGTTTTGGGATGGCACATGCTGCACTGTCCCATGGCAAGAGACACAGCACAGATCCTGTCCATCCCGGAGCCCCCTGTGACCACGCTGCTCCATCCCAGGCAAAGTCCATACTGGGATGGTGCTGACAATTCACTGGTCCAGGTGATGGCGAGCCCACCCCATGTCCAGACCCCTCCTTGAACCCATGCTCAAGCCTCCACTCCTCGACTGATCCAACATACTCAGCAATTCCCCACTCTAATCCCCCAAATCGTGCGTTTCCCACACCCCCGTGGATGATGGCAGGGGATGAGAGCAGCGTTTCCAGCCGGCCCCCTGACTCACAGCCCCATTTGCTCCCAAATAGTGGCACACGCCTAGTCAACATCCTCCCAAAACCTCAGAGTTTTGCTTGCTTCTCTGCCTTTTCATTTTTTGCCCCAGTTGTGCAGCTGCAGGCAGGCTGCAGGAGGGCAGGTCGAGGGCTACCTGCTCCTGCCTGGCTGCCCAGGGACAGCCCTGTCCATACGCATACACGGTCCAGCAGGTTTTGACTTCAAGGATCGTTTAAAAGGGGAAGAGGCTGAGCTTCCACCAGCCTGGCCCTCTCTCCCTGCATCCCAGCCATGCCTGGTTCCCAGTCCCAGAGGGACCGAACCCCATCACCCTCCCGTACAACAACCCCAAATACCAGGTCAGAGGACAGACCCTGCCCTGCGAGCAGTCACACGCTAGCCGAAATGTCTAGCCAAGCCCGTGGATACTCCAGCATTTCTCCCACAGGGAATAACCAGAAGCAAGGGGGAGACACTCCCCGTGGATTCCCATCCAGCCCAGCCGGATCCCTGCTGCCCCCAAAACACCCGCTCCGCCGAGCCCTTACCTTGCGGTGGCCGGAGCAGAGAGGGGCGGAGAGGGGCGGGATGGGGAGGGGGAAGCGGATTCCTTGGGCTTTAGTCAGCTGGCGAAGGCGAGAGGAGAGCCAGCGGCTCCCCTCCCCGCCAAGCCCGGCCAGGGGACAGATCCAGCCGCGGGGGGAGAGCAGGAGCCCGCCGGCAGCTCCGGCGATGGCTTTAACAGCTCCGGCCTGGCCCATTTGGCTCTCCGCCTCCGCACTGCCTGGCTCACTCTCCTCTGCATGCCCTGGCTGGGCAGCCTCAGCCCCAGATACGTGGGGCAGGATTCTGCCCCACTAGGGTAGGTGTTTCCCCACGAGATGCCCACCCTCCTGGGGGACCCTGAATGCTAGGTGACAAACAGCTGACAGCGACCCCATCTAGTGGCATGCTGCCCCATGGAAAGGTGCAGGACCGGCATTCAGCTCAGTTTGGGGGGCTCTGGGACCCCCCGACTTTTGCCATGCTGGGGCTCAGGCTCTACCATGACCTCCCATCCCTGGAGAGGTGAGATGCTCATCCTGCTCCCCACCCCGGCCAGCCCTGCCCTGTGCATGAGGCTGAGCTGCAGGGGAGCCCCGCGCCAGAACCATGACTCAGGTGGGGATTTAGCAAGTCTCCCGCAGATGTTGGATTTGGCCAGGCCCCGGCCATCCCCCTTCCAGCCCCGGCAAAAAGTAGGGGTGGGCAGGACCGGCCTGAGGTGGGGACAGGGAAGGTACAGTGGTAGAAGTAAGGGAGGGGGACCGGACATTGGGTGCAGCAGGACCAGCCGGAAGAAGGGACAGCCGGTACAGGGAGCTGCTGGGTCAGGGGAAGGGCATACACAGCCCTTTTGCATTATCTTGCACCACACCAGGATGGCAGAGCCCTGTGTTCCCCCACTACAGTAACATATGCAGACCCTGGGGACAAGCCCTCCACCAGCTCTGTGCCAGCCCCAGCACCCTGTTCTCCATCAGTGTTGATTTTCTCAGCAAAAACAAACCAGGCCATAGATGCTTCCCGTCCAGCTTTGCCCACCTGCCTCTGCGATAACCCAAAAATTTCTCTGTGGCAATCCTCCAACCAGCTGCAAACCTAGCAGTGCCACATCCAGCTGCAGGTCTCCTCCTGCCTCCCTGGAGCCAGCCTGGCCCCCAAGGAGAGGCATCACAGTGCTGGCAAGGCAACCTTCATCCACCCAGGATAGGGGACATCTGAACCCCCAAATCAACCAGGGGAAGAAGCACCCCATCACCACCATTCAGCCTCCAAACACTCTCTCAGCCAACTGATGGCTATGGGGACCGCAGTGGGAACCCAACACGCAGCCGGCACTGACCCCAAAGCCCCTTCGAGAATGAGGAACGATGGCAGGCAAAGCCGTGAGCCGCTTGGGGACACCACTCACCTCCCCTGTGCCACACAGGGATGGATGATGGGCAGCAGGATGGGTCCGCAGAGGTATCCCAGCGCACCCTGCTCTCACTAAGGACCACGGGGCAGACCGACTCCAGTGGGCAGCAGGAACCCTGCCTGGGTAAGGCAGGAGCGTGAGCTCACCGACGGGGCCAGCCTGTGCTGTGGGGCGGTTTGCAGAGCAGTCCCCGGCTGCTGGACCCAGCTGGGTCCCCTGGGCCAGAGAGCAAGATGTGGGCGTTCAGATCCCCCCTCTCATGCCCCCGCCCTGGGCAAGCTTCGTCAGCTGTCGACCCTGCTGCGACTCAGTTTCCCCTTCCCCAAGTCCCCGCAGATAAGCACAGCGGAGACGAAGGTAACATTAGGATAGGCACCACCCCCAAACATTCACCTGCCCCCTCCAGCTTTGGAGTCGCACAGGGTCACCCCCACCCTGTCAGACACCCCCCTGGCCCATATGGGTGTCCCACACTGAGCCAAAGCCGCTGGAGAAAGGGCATCTACCCCCACCAAGAGCAGCTGCGGCTGACAAGAGACGCGGCGCAGGGGGGACCCACCGTTTGGCAGGCGATCCCGATCCCGTCGGCCCGGGCTGCGGCACCGGTCTGCGGGGTGCCTTCGCCAAGCAGCGGGGACGGGCAGTGGCAGGGACGAGGAGCAGCGGCTGATCCCACCCCGGCGCAGGTCCCGTGCCAGCCTCACCCTCCTCCACCCCCGGACGCTGCTCGCTCGCGCCTGGTGGTGCCAAAAATGTGGCGTGCAATTCCCTGACCAAATAAGGCGAGAACAACCATAAACAGGGACCCCCCTTGCACAGCCGGGCACCGGGGTCCCCATCCCAGCCCAGGACAGGCTGGAGAAGAGGAAGAGTGACGACAGAGAGGGAGGAAGATGGAATCTCCCTGAGCCCACACTGGCTCTCCTCGCTGCTGCTCAAGGTGCCCCATGGGGTGGCCGGGGGGAGATCCCCCATAGATGGGCTGTCTAGCAGCTGCCTGTGCTGGCACAGGTCAGAGGGCAGCCTCCTGCCTGCAGCTTCGTCCCAGCTCATCCCCAAGCGTGTGCATTGTTTGCAAATCCAAGGTGCCCTTGTTTCCCATCGCCACCCTCCCTGCGAGGAAGACAGCCTGGCCAGAGCACGGAGGGACCTCCACAGCCCCAACAGCCACTGAAACCCCCAGGAGGGATCAAAGAGGAGCCCTGGGGTACCTCTGCAGCCCTGCGAGGGGGTGGGAGGACTGTGGCTCTGCCCCAGGGGCCAGAGGGGAACACACAGGCACTGAGGCATTCGGGTCTCTGAAGGCAGGAGGGGGCTGCCAGCCAGTCCTGCCAGCTCGGGGCAGGGGCAGAGCCGTGGTCTGAGCTCACGGTGGGGACAAGCATTCCCTCCCCTCAGAGCCAGACCCACAGCCCCCAGCTCCCCCCGCAGCATAGCTGAGTCCGCGTGTCACGAGTTGCCTGTTTACTGCCCCGTGCCAAGGCAGGTGCCCATGCCAGCTCTGTGCAGCTACCCCAGCTCTGGCCCCACGTCCCCCACCGCAGGCAGGGACCCCTTCACCCACTCTGAGCACCCAGCATCTCCACCCTCCCCAGCGAGCCCGGACACCCACAGCTCCCACTCAGAGTAGCCAGTGACCTTCAGGGACACCAGGAACCCCAGCTGTCCCTGCTACAGGGACGCCTGTCCAGACCAAGCCAGGAAAGCTCAGGCATCTGCTCAGCCACAGGTGGCTTCGCTGCTGGGACGGGGGCCCACCACCCTCTGACATACAAGTCCTGCCTGTTCCTGCCAGGCAGGCAAAGGCAGATGACGCAGCACATCCAGGAAGGTTCTCAAGGGGCTGTTCCCAGCTCCAAGCCATGGTGAAGACCCTCCAGGGCCAGTGAGGTCTTCCAATCCCCCAGGGGAAACTGAGGCACAGCTATATTCTGCCACTCTTGTGCCACGAGCAAGGAGCTGGGAGACCTAATGGTCCCCCCATTAGGTTCTGTTCCTGAAAGACTTGGGGTGTGGGTATCCCAAAGCTCTGGGGCATGAACCAGGGCTGGACCCTGCTTGTGCAAACAGGGCTTTGAGAGCAAAAGTGCCAAAGAAGAGCCTGAGCTCTCTGGCATTGCAGCAGGAGGGAAAGTCCACAAGATCTTCCTCTCTCATCCCGTGGTCACACTCCTCCAGAAGCTGCTGCCTGCCCACAGCTCTGCTGCCCACTGGTGTCCTCCTCCCCAGGGTGATGGGAATTCCCACAGAGACACTTTGGCCACCGATCGCCCTGTGAGCCCTAACCTTTCTCCATGTGCTTGCCAGGCAGGGGTGGCTCAGCCCAGGCACCCTCTGTACTGTCCTCACGCTGGATGTTGAAGTTCTCATAGGAATCCCACCGGATGAGCGGGTCGGATGTGTTGTAGTCCACGGAGACACTGGGGCCATTCTCCAGGTGCTCCATGCCTGGGAAGAAGTGGGACAGTCAGTCAGGGTGACAATGGAGCCAGCACAGGTGGGATGGAGGGAGGAGATGGAAAGAAGGTGCAGGCAAGAGAAAAAGGGCAGGAGACGTAGGACAAGGCAGGAGAGTCACATAGACATGGGGGCACCAAGAAGGATGGATAAGCATGGGAGGTACATCAAGATGCTCAAATAAGGTGTACAAGGCTGGCTGGGGCTTTTGGGATTGCCTAGAGACAGGCAGATGGACTGACAGAGAGTGTAGACTTTGGTTGGAGGGTCCTCCATTCCCAAGCACCTCCCTCACCTCTCCTGGGCCAGCAAGTGCTGCAGAAAGTCACCTCCTGGAGAAAAGAACGAGGGCAATAGGGCACCCATGGGTGCTCCTAGGTCAGCATCACTGCCTGGACCCCTCATCCCACCCTGGTGACAAAGGGACTGCAAACAGGGCAGGGGGAAGTCACAAGGGAGGCAGCAGGGGATAAAGCTGAGGAGCAGGAAAGGAGCCAGCACCCAGCTCCAAATCCCCACAGTGGCGAGCCAGCCGTACCTTGGATCTTCTCGGGACCGTAGGAGAACACGAACTCCACCTTCCCATACTCGGGGAAACGGTCATCTGGCAGGGAGAGAGCAGAGCAAAGGGACCATCTCTATCCATCTCTCCAACAGCACCTGGGTGCCCACCCCAAACATGCCCGGAGCACAGGCCACCCACCCCGGCCAGTGCAAGAAGGAAGCTGGTAAGGGATATCCCGGCATGGGGCAGCACGTCTCAGCTCCCATGGGTGTGCTAGGCTCCCAGGGGTGCCCTGCTTCATCAGGGGTGGATTTGGGGTGGGTCCCCAACATCCCAGCAATGGGAGCAGCATCAGAGGGATGGGAGAAGGAGGGAGTTTGGGTGGGGAGGTGCTGAGACAGTTACCTCTGAAGGCCTCATCCAGGTCCTCCTTGCCAAAGACAACGTCGAGGTCATGCACAGCACATGTGTGGAACTGCACGCGGAAAATCACGTCGCGGGTTGGGCTGCGAAACTTCTTGTGGTAACACTTCAGCTGCGGAGGGGAGTGGGAACTGACCATCAGGATGAGCCCCCAGGGCTGGGCAAGGGGGAAGTGGGGGGGGTCCCAAGGCACGAGGACCACCGATCCCCCAGCTGCTCCCTGCACAGAGGGCTGAGCCAAGGCTCCTTACCAAGATATCGCCCTTGAGGAGCAAGCCAGGCTCAATGGTGATGCAGATGCCCGTCTGGCTGTCTCCTTGCACGTTACTGCAGAGAGGGACAGCAGGAGGACATGAGCTGTGGTGCAGAGCCTCCCCAGAGGTCCCAGCACTGCCTCCACCAGCCCCTTCCACCCAAACCCAGCCAGGAAAGGTGCAAAGCACAGAGCTGGCCCTCCAGGTGACAGAGAAGGGTCCCTTCCCCCACCCCGAAGGGCACCCATTCCCAGGGGAGGCAGACAGGAGGGGGAAACTGAAGCACAGCTCAATGAGGATGCTAAAAATCCTGAGTGGGAAGGTTTGACTGGGGCCTGAGCGCTGGGGCTGGGCTATCGCACTGCCCATCCTGCTCCTCTGGGTCAAGCGGAGCACGGTGCACAGAGGGAGACCTCTCAGGGAAGGCCCTCCTCCCTGCCTCAGTTTCCCTGCCAGAGGCCCTCCCCTGGGAAGCCGGGGGGCTGCCTCCGGGCGGTGGCGTCAGCAGTGGGAGATGAGGGAAGAAGGGAGTTGGATTTCACAGGGAAGATAAACCTGGAGTTTATTACCAGCATCCCATAAACAGTCTATTAAAAGCTGAAAGGCAAGGCTGGGATGGCAGTAAATCTCGGCTAACGGGGACGCCTGGCTGCGGGGAGGGGAGATTCTGGTTCAGGGGGGTGAGCTGGGAATACTTCTGAGGGGAGGGGCTCTGCTCCCTCCAGGGGAGGCAGGAGCCGGGGGTCCCAGGCTCGGATGTGGCCCCGGCAGAGCATCAGGGCAGCTGGAGAAATCAGCTCCTGCTTTGCCTTTGCCAGCTCCTGCTCTGGGAGCAGCGTCAGAAAAATAGTGTCAGGGTAAATCGTGGGGAGGTTAAAATGGGGGGAAACTCTTTTCTGGGGAGAGGAAGAGGGCTTTTAGGATGACTCTGGACAGGAAGAGCAGCTCCTTGGGCAGGGAGAGGAGAAATGCCTCCATCCCTCAGGGGGGGCGAGGTGTCCCCATCCCTGTCCCACTCCCTCTGGGGACACCCAGCCCCAGGCTCTGCACAGCCCCGGGCTCCCTCTGCTGATACACAGAGACACTACAGCCCCCCCAGCAGAGGGGCCCATTATGGCCCAATATAGCCGGTTTCCGCCTCCAAGGAAAAGGAATTCCCTTTTTTTGGTTCCCTGGACCACAAACAGACTAAGCACAGGGCACCAGGACTGCCAGGGATGTGACCCTGACCCTCTCCATCTCCCCCCGCAACTTGCCAAGCCCCCCATGCTGGGGAGGAGGGAAACCCCCAGCCCCACGGTGAGGAGATAGTTACTAGATTCCCGAGGTGTAGACGGGCTGCATGGCCTGGTAGATTTTCAGGAAGGGCCGACAACCTGGAAGACATCAAGGCGGGGAGAGAAGGCGCGCTGCTGTTAGCCGGCAGGGCGGAGGGGCCGGGGCAGGGATTACTCACAGGGGAGAAATCCAAACAGGGAGGGAGCCAAGGCAAACAGCCGCTCCCCGCCCCAGACAGCCCGCACTGGCCATGGGCAACATCTGGGATGGGCAGAAAGGGATGCTCCAGATGGGCTGGGAAAGGGGAAAAGCCGCTATAGCCTAGTGTGGGTCCTATAGGACCTGGGGCAAAGCACTGGTCTGGGGATGAAGGTGGGGTGATGGTCTCTGAGTGAGGGACTCCTTCTGTGTACCAGCATCAGACTGGTATTGCATCCCAAACCCCAACCCCAATCTCCAGTTAGTGCCCAGCACATGGCAGGGGGCACCCCCCAGGGGCATCTCTGCAGGAAAAGGGTAGAATCCTGCTGGTAAGAGTAAACAGTCCCTGAGAGTGAAAGGGAAATTCAAATTGCCAAGGAAATTGTGGAAAATATCACCCATGGAGAGCAAGCCCACCAGACAGTGTGGGGTGGTGGTGTGTGCGTGGGGGCTGGACTGGGGGGAAGCGTGGGGGCACCTACCGCCTTTTGACTCAAAGTTGGGGATGCCGTGCATGATGACATGGTGGAGGAAGAGGGGCTTGTTGTTCATCTTGATGCTACCAGACAGGAGCCCGCTGAAGTAATGGATGTACCTAGAGGGGGGACAGGCAGGTCAGGGGCAGAACCCACAGTGGAGCACCCCCGGTGGCCTCTCCGTACCCAACCACCCTGGCCACAGGGGCAAAACACACACCGGGACCCACCTTTTCTGGGATGGCTGCCCCACTGGCACTATCTTGTCCTCATAGAAGCGCTTCATGGCAAACCTATCCAGAGCCTGGTCAGCGCTGTGGGGACAAAGGGATAGATGAGGTTGAAGGAAAGCAAAGGCACCAGCACCCCAGTACTGCCAGGATGGAGGTCAGCAGTGGCGTCCAGGGCCACCCCGGGACCGTGTGTCCTTCTCACCTGGCCGAGATGTTGCTGTAGTGCATGTAGGCAGCCACCACCACCCCCAGCCGGCCGCGGTTCCCCTGCGGACACACAGCAAAAGGGGTGTCATGGGGCCGATGGTGCCTGCGAGCATCCAGGCACAGCCGTCTCGCACATGGGCAGGCACACACCAGTCCCTATACACATGCACCGACCCACATGCACACCCCAGCCCTTACAGACGCACACCGACCTACACACACATGCTGACACCTACGCACAGCCCAGGCCACAAACCACCATGTTCCCTGTGTGTCTCAGTCTCTGAGACTGCCCACTCCTGTCTGAACCACCCCCCCCAGCCTTGGCTGCCCATGACTGTGCGTCCCAGGGACAGGGTCTGGCCAACCTTGTTGTGAAGCACCACCACGTTGTGTGTCGTTGCGTTGAGCCACGTATCCATGGCTTTGCAAATGCTGCAGATCTTCTCCAGCGCCGGGGTGTGCAGGTCAGGCCACCCAAAATCCAGCACCTGGAGGAGGACACACAGCCAGGGGTCACATCCACACCGGGCTCTGTCCCCTCCACAGTCCCCAGCCTGCCAGCGTGCAAAGCCCAGGGCACGTACCCAGGGAGGGCACCACCACCTTGCCCTGATATACCCCTCCTAGCCTCTCCCCCAGCCCTGCACCTCATTGCCTAGACCCCCGCTCTAGAGGGCCACTGGAATCCCAGATCTCAGCCCCGCTCTGGGTCCCTCAGCTAAGCTGCCCAGGGCTCCCCCATGTTCACGGGGATGGGGATTATGCCTTAGGAAGGTCTCCAAGAGGCCCCAACAGCCAGGTTTGGGCTGCGTACAGGGGGAATGGCGAGGGGCAGTTAAGCTAAGACCCCACAAACTCATTGGGAAATCCCAGTGCTTTTCCCCCTCTGCTCCTCCACCAGCTGGGTGGGATAGAAAGGGTGGCTGTTCCTCCCTCAAACAGCTTGCAGTGGGGGGCTGGTCCTGCAGACAGCCCTGCCCCAAGCCCCTCTGCTCCCCACAGCTGTGACCCACCTTGGGGTGAAGTTTGCTGATGTCGTGTCTCCGCTCAGAGAGGTTGAAAAGCTTCAGGGAAGAGGAAAGACAGAGTGAGGGGACACCATCCTCCCTCGCTGCCACCCCCCACCTTTTCCTTCACCTCAAAGCCTTCCCCAAATACCCCCATGGGAGGCTTCCCCAAACACATTAACCCAAGAAACACCTTGCCACGGGGCAACTCAATGGCCAAAAACTCCCAAGGGCTCTAAAAGTGACTGGAAAGCTTCAAGGAAAGAAAAAAATCAATCTGCCTTGGTGCAAAGACCCCTCTCACCTGAGTCAAGAGCAGCCGAAGACAAGGATACACGACCCATCCCCTTCAGCACCCCAACCCCAGGACCTGAGCACCCCAGCCTGGAGGGGACCCAGCTGTGTCCCTCACCACGTAGTTTTCCCCATGCTTGGACTTCAGCATGTGGGCCACCTCGCGGAGATTGCTGCAGAAGCTCTGCTCCTCAGCCGTGCTGGGGTAGGAGACAGCGATGATCCGCTCCGTGATGTACACCAGGTCCAGCTCGCAGCTGCTCTCCGTGGCTGCGGTCAGGCTCATGCTCCTGGGCAAGGGAGGGGACCACCATCAGGACATGGTGTGGGGAAGGGATGCAGTGACCCTTCCCCACCCTGCATGGCCCCTGGGGTTAAGCGAGACAGGCTGGGACACGTAGGGATGCAGCAGTAAGGCTGCCCACAGCCTCTCCCCTGCTCCCAGCCCTGTTGGGGTCTCTTAGGAACCCCAAGCTGGGGATGGTGGGTGATAACCCCTGTGTATTCTCCATGTGGAGCACCTCCCAGCTGTAGCACATCTGGAAAAGCAAAGTGTTGGCAGGGCGGGGGAAGGTTCAGGCAGGGCAAAGATGGTCACCAGAAGGGGAGACTGAGGCATCTACCTGGACGTTTTGCGGCGTGACTGCCCGCTCCTGGGGGATTTTGTGGCATCCTAAAGAACCAGAGAGGAAAAGGGAGTTACTGCCATGACCCATAGCCAGTACAGGGGTCCTGCTAGAGCCAGGTGTGTTGATGCTTCCAGAGCATCCCACCCCCACCATGCTGTGCTGTAACACCCCCAAAATAATGCTCTCTCCAAATCCCACCCACTGAGCATCCTGGTGGCACCAAACACCCCAACACCACTATCGTCCCCCCACCACAGCCACGAGCAAAGCCCAGCTCTCGCAACCCCAGCACAGCTGGGACCAGCCACCATGAGTGCATCGCACAGGCTCCCAGAGGACCTTTGAGGAGGACACTGTGGGGACAGTCTCAGGCATGTCACCAGACCCTCCGGTCTCAGCATACACCAGGCGGGACAGAGGGCTTTGGCACTGCCTGGGGCAGGGACAGGTTTGCTGCCCAAGTGGCGGCGAGGAGCCAGCCAGGCACGACAGTTTGCTTTGGCCCTGGCTCCGCAAAGCCGAATGCCGGGAGGAAATGTTTGAGCTCTCGGAGCAGGAAACTTCTATTTATGCATGTTCTCCGGCCTCAAGAATTTCATCTGCAGCCGGTTTGCTCGGTGACTTCGTGACCTCAGCCGAAAAACAAAGCAGGGTTTCCAAAAAAAACCACTAAGGAAAAACACACTCACACCTCATTAGTTTTAGTATCTCCAGCTAACAAGCAGGAGTCATTTAAAGACTCATCTCGCACAGGCAGCACATCCCGAGCCCCCGGAAGGATCCAGAAACAAGAGATGCACCCTGCAGCCAGCTCCTGGGATGCCCCTTCTGTCCTCGGAGCTGCGGGACCTGCTGCCACCCTCCTCGCGGCTGCGGCATCCCACAGCCAGCACACCAGAGCAACAGGATGAGGTGGGAGAGGTTTCCCTGGCGCCCTTCACCCACCATCTCCCACCCAATGCAGCCCCGGGGCTGCTCCTGTGAGCAGCCGGCGTCACCCTCCATCGGTCTCGTGTCCCCCTTTCAAGGTCAGGCTGCCTGGTGGAGCGGAGCCGGGCTCGGCAGCCTGGGGATGACAGTCTCCCCTCCAAGCTCAAGCCACTCCAGGAGGCAGCAGCCCCATCAGAGCACCCAGGGGCGCATGGGCATCAGTGACAATCCCCCGCCTCTCCCCTCCAGGTTGTCCCAAATCTCCTGCTCACCCCAGAAATCTCCCAGCATTGCTGAGGGCAGAGGAGGAGTTAAAACACAGCAAAAAGGGAGGTAAAACCTTCCCTGGGCAGAGCCAGGTTGCGTGGAGCAAGCCTGAACCTGAAAACATGGGCTTGTCTCTGTGTCACCCACCAGTGACCGGGAGGGGATCCCCACCACAGGCTCTGCTCTTCCCCAAACCTTCATAGTGGGAGACACCTGGGGTCCCACACCCACCAGCCAGAGGAGCCCCAACAGCTGCTGTCACCCCAGCCAACTGCAGCAGCCTCCCAAACCGCAGCCTTGCCCAACGGAGGAGCCAACAAGGAGCAATTGGGGCTCACTCCCCTCTCCCGACCGAGGAAACTGAGGCACGGGAGGGCGAGCGAGGTGGGGACACCAGAGCCCCTCTCCTTCTCCATACCTTGGCCGCAGCGAGACCCTTGCTAATCCACTTCCAGGGCATGGTGGCTCCTCTCCTGGCACCCTCCCAGCCCAGGGGAGCGGGTGCCCGTGGCCAGGGCCCTCCAGTGTCCCCCACCTTGGCAGGAGCCCCCAGCTCTGCCCCGCTCCCCCTCCCGATCTAACCGCAGCCGCGCTGCTGTCTCTGCCGCCAGCCCCTGCATGAGGAAGAGTCAGCCCACAATCAGCTGATAAGAGCAAGCGCTCGTGTTATTAAACACTCCTGCCCACCGCTGGGCTAGGAGACCCTGCAAAGGTCCCCTCTGGATCAGAGACCCCATCGAAGCCAGTATGTCCCAGTCCAGCTCAGCACAGGGCAGGCTGGTCCCACTCATGCTGGGTTGAAGACCCCCCTGCCAGCCCCATCGAGCATCTGCTTCCCAGTCCCAGGTTTGCTCAGCATGTCCCCAGGCTCAGGCAGCATCCAAAACCCACAGGTCCATTCTGCCTGGAAAGGGTGATCTGAGGCACAAGAAAGGAGGCAGAAATACTAGAAACTTCTCCAAAAGAGAGCAAAGCAGGCAAAGGGAACTCCTGACTGCCCTGCTGGAATTTTCCAGCTGTGGATGCTCTTTCTCTAGTTTGCAGACGGATTAGAGACACACCCTGGACAATCAAAGGGATGGGGCAAAGCTGGCTCCCAGGTGAGGAAGGCTTTTACCCTCTTCCTCATGGGAACCGCTCTGCCTCCATCCCTCGAGTCCCAGCCCAGGCGCACAGGGAGGCCAGCGAGCTGGCTGCGGGCTGGGGGAAGCCGTCCACGTTGATTTTGGCTGGGTATTTGTCTACACTGTCTTAGCAATTTCATGTCCACAGATTAAATAAAATATCCCCGGCTCCAGGACAGGAAAGCCGGCTTTGTGGCAAAAGCCCTGCCCCCGCCTCCACTGGTCTCTGCCACTGCCACCAAGCCTGGGCATCTCACTTGGCCTTTGGCATGGCCATCATCACCTTGGCTGGCAGGGAGGGAAGGCCGGGAGGTCCCAGAGATGCTGGGGGACCACCAGGGCATCCCAGGTTGAGGGATTTTGTCTGCAGGGTGGATCTTGCAGCAATGGGACAGGCATAAGCGACCCCCTGGAAGGCCTCTGCGGCTGGTAGCACTTACCAGGGCATCTACCTGCTTCGTGATGCTCTCTGCTGGGGACGGCTGCAGGCAGGCAGGCAGGAGGAAGGGGAGGGTGAGAAAAAGGCAAGCAAGAGAGAAGGAGAGAGAGATTGAGAGAAAAGACACACACACACAGAGCAGGGTCCGGGGTCAAAAGTTCCCTCCTGGCTATTTCTGGCCCTTCGAGGATTTCCCGCGCTGCGGTCCCATTTCCTTCCCTACCCGACAATGTGTCCGCTCTTCCTAAAGGTTGGGAATCCCTCGAAACCCAATAATGGAGCTGAGGCAATGCTCGGGTACTGAGGATGCTGCCATCCCTTGTTCCTGGCAGCTGCCTCCCGCACTCGACCTCTGTCATGGATGGAGAGCGCTTGGCCAAATGCTGGGCAACCAGTGCCCCCCACACCTCCGCAATCCCATCTGGATCCTCCATGCTCAGACCCCACAGCCAGAAGGTAAACAACGGGGCGAGCCCAGCGCGGCCGCACACCCAGCCCAGCCCCCAGCAAGCCCAGCTGCCCGAGATAAACCCAGCCCCATAGGGCTGGTGCAGGACCCTGGTGGGAGCAGGGGTCCAACATGCTCAAAGAAGGGGCAAATTTGGTGACATGCCACTGGAATTCATGGGGAGCTTTGAAATGGGGTTGGGAACAGGAATTAGCTTCCCAAGGTGGGGGAGAGTGTCCAGACCCCAGATACAGGGAGCAGGGGACATATGTCTTTGCCTGAGGACAGTTGGTTGGAGGTGGCACAGCAAAGGGACCCAGCTGGGTGGCTCATGGGGGTCTTGGGACCAGGGGGACCCCCAAGGCCAGGCTGCTCCAGTCCCAACAGCAGGGCTGGAGCTGCCATCTCCAGTCACAAGACAGGGCAAACAAACCCCTTTCGATTTCCTCCCCAAGCCGCAGTAACGGTCCCAGCTCAAAGCCAACATGTTTTTGCTGGTGATAAGTGCCCGAGGAGGCTGGCAGGAGCAGGGGGTACAGGCAGAGATTAAACTCAGGGCAGATAACCACCACGGGGCCCCAGGGCAGGCAGCACTCTGCTCCCACCCCGTCTCCTCGTGAGCTGCCAGGGGGGCCGTTTCCTAAGCCCACTTTTGGGGTGAGACCCCTGCCCAGCTACAAGGTGGGCAGCATAGGGCCCCATGCGCATGGCCACCCCAGCACTGCCAGGTTGCCGAGCCCGGAGCCGAAACCCTGCCAGGGCCTCCTCTCCCCGGCGCCTGCCCCAGCAAGCCTTGGCACACATCCGGAACAAGAAGGCAGCCACACCAGCCCCAGGCAATGCCAGCCTCCCTGCCGCCACGTGCCTGCTCTGCCTGCTGCCATGGGCCTGGCCGGGCTGGGGACAGAGGGGCTGCTATGCCAGCAAGATGCTGCCTGGTGGGCACCACCATGCCATGCTTCCCAAACCTCTACCCCCAGTAGAGGAGTAGTACCCCTACTCCCAGTGCCAGCCTGGTGTCCTGCCATCCCCAGAGCCCTGCCGTGGCCCAGAACAGTGTGGCAAGGGAGCATGGCTGCCCACCCAGTGCCCCTGCGTCCGTCCTCCCCCAGCACGGGGTGTCCAGAGATGAGGAGCCCAGCTGTTTTCCCAGTGTCCAACAAGGACAAGGTGGGAAGGGCTGTGCATTGCCCAGGCTGCTCATTAAAGGTCCCCAGGAGGGACAAAAGAAGGGGGTGACAATAACAAGGGACACAAACACGCGGCCTTGGACGTCCCCAGCCAAAGGCACATCTGGTAGACCCATCTCCGGGCCTGCAAGAAACCGCTCCGGCTCCAGCCAGGGAGGGGAGGCCCTCGGCGCCGAGGGACCCCAGAGCCCAGGCTGGTCACGTCCCACCTGCCTGTGTCCCCCAGCAAGCCTGCATGCCCCTCTTCCCTGAGAGCTCCAGCTCCAGGAGTCCCGTGATGGCTGGGCTTCCCCATCTCATGCTGCTCAGTTGTGGGATGCCCTGCAGCCAGCAACAGCGTCGAAATGGGGGGGTGCCGTTACCCACAGCAAAGGACCCCTGTGGTTTTGGGGGTGCAGGACTCACACCCTGAAGCCCCCAGGCAGAGAAAGCCCCATGCCCAGTGCAGAACAGGCTGTCCCATCCCACCCAGCATCCCCAGAGCCCTGCCGGCCACCCACGGCTCACGGCGGGGGTCTCACTTACCAGCTCATAGTTGACAGTGGGGGAGCAGGGGGTCACGGCCTGTAAGGAAGCAGAAAGAGGGCCAGGATTAGTCCCTGCAGCCCCCAGCCCAGCACAGGTCATGGGAGGGGGCTGGGCTGCTGCACTTTCCCCGCCCCCCCAAGCTCTAAGCAAACCCAGTGCCCACCCAAGGGGGTGACAAGGGACCGGTAGCCCGTGGCCCTGCCTCAGCATCTCAAAGCCAGGGCTGGGCTCCCAGGTGACAGGACCAAGCTGGGGGCCACACTGGCGGTGCCATTCGTCCTCAGCCAGGGAGCCTGGGCAGCCCCAGCTCCGGGTGGGCACAGTGGGACACGGTGGGACACGGAGGGGCACGGCTCGGCGCAGGACGGCCGCCTGATGCCAAGAGCAGCTCCTGGAACAAACCCCAGCCTGGCCTCGTGAGCGCTCCTGCAGCCGCCAGCTGAACAGCCCGGCTATTGTTACCTTAATTACCAGCGGCAATTACTGACAATTAACCTTGGGTTTTGCGTGCACCCCAGTCAGCCGGGAAGCAGCGAACGCCAGGGTGGGAGAGGCAGCGCCTTGTTTGTCAGTGCCGGGGGCAGCGGGAACAGCCGCTCCAGCCCCACGTTGAGCCGGAGATGCTGGTGGTAGTGGCAGGGTGTGATTTGGGGCACCTCGTGTGTCCGCAGGAGCAGTGACCCCCAGCCAGCCATCTCCTGCCCCCTCCCAGCATCGAGCCACATGCCAAATGCCAAACGCCACTCAGGGGCTGGTCCCTCACTGCAGTGACATGGGGACCCCCTGCTCCCCACTCAACCTCCCTTGATCTTGGCCATATAAAGCAGGATTTTCTCCAAGCACCCCCCTTGGAGCACCCAGATCCCACCCCATCCCAGTCCCCGCAGGGTGATGCTCAGTGCCTGCCCCCTCCCCGGCCACTGGCCTGTTCCCATCCCGCCTCCCTGTTTTCTTCAGGAGTTCCTCCTCCTCCCCGCTCCCTTCCCCTGCGCATTATTATTATGATTTTATTCTAATGCAGAAACGCTTCCATAAAAGGCCCCTTTCCCTGCCCCGCGGCGCTGGCCCTGCGCCAGCCTCCCTGGAATGTTCTCCGGCAGCGAGCCGCAGCGGACGGGGCCAGCGAGGGCTGCACCGTACCCCGCACACCGCTGCACTCTTCCCCCTGGGATGCTCATCCAAGGGCCCCCACCTCCCACCCAGGGCCAGCTCCCGAGGCCGGTGATGGGGGCAGATGTGCAGCTCCCCCCTGCCATGGGACACGGTGGTTCCATGGACAGGTAGGGTCCATGCCCACCCTTCCTCTGCTGTTGGCACCAGGAGGTTTGCAGGCTACGAATGCTCCTTTGGCTGGAGAAGGGAGAAAACCAGGGTGCCTATTGTTGTATTTCCCTGCTCTAGCGGATTCTCTGGTGTCTAATATGGGCTTGTGGTCACACAGCACTGCTCCTCCTATCCACAGGAGACACTAACCCGGGCTGTATGGCACTCTCACCCCAGAAAGGCAGTTTTACAAGGACTGCAGGAACATAACGCCGTTTTCAGCTTCCACCCCTCTCTCGTTTGGCTCAAACATGCCCCAGGTTCCAGAAGAGGAAAGATCCCGCTCCAGGCAACGAACCCCGTTCCTAGGGAAGGCAAGCTCCTGGCCCAGGGGTGCGGGAGCATCCCTCCTGCCCAACAGGACCAGCGAGAGCATCACCCCGCACAAGACCGCAGCGACCCCCCAAGGACCACCGCCACTTCCGTCCCTGGTGCAGAGAGGGGTGGGGAAGGCAGGGAGCCCTGCGCACCCCCGGTCCGGGATTTGCCTCGCCACAGCAGACACAGCAGCCTTTCTTCTCCCCCCCCACCGGTGTTTGCATTCCTGCCGCCCGGCCTCCACCGCTGCGACCCCGCCGCCCGGCAGCCCTGCCCAGGAATGCAAGGAACGAGGCGCAGCGGGGCTGCCGCCCACCCCGCCAGCCCCCCACAGCCCCCCGCTTGCCCACCCGGCCCCCCAGGTCGCAGCTCCATCCTTCCCAGCAGCCCCATCCTGCGAGCCACCGCCTCGAGACCCGAGTTTTGCCAAGCAGCAAAATCACTTTCCCAGCAAAGGAGGCCCCACGGCCACGAGCAGCGTGGACTCTCTGATGTCTCATAAAGGGTTGGGCACACCCTGCATCCTTCCCCTGGAAAGCAGTGGCCCGCTCATAGCCAGCTGTCACCATACCTAGAGAAACTCAACACCCTGGAGATGTCCAAGCCCAGAAGTAAACACCTGGCCAGCAAACTCCTGAGAGCCCTTGGCCAGACCGCCCCAGGGCAGAGCAGCCCCCGGGAACCCTTCTCCACCAAACCCCACTGGCTGCAGCTCAGGGACTGGGCTCTGCACCCCAGATCCCTGCCAGGACTTCGGCACTGGTTCACAAGCACTGAGCGAGGCTGGAGGGATGCAGACACCCATCACATACCCAGTGACCAGAAACCCCAGAGCCTTCTCCCTGCTGCAATCACCGGTCACATCTCCCTCCCTCCCTCCCTCCCAAATCCTTCCTCTCCCTCCTCCTCCTCCCTCAGCAAAACAAACCCTGCAGCCATGGAGGTGCCCAGGGACATCGCCGGCTCCTGCTCCACCTGGAGCATCCCTGTGGGTTGTAGCCCCAACCCATGAGATCCCAGCGGGGCTGTGGGAGACAAACCTCCATGGAGGGGCCCTGCAATTCAGGAATGGGCTGGGTTGGTGCAGCACCGGGGACGGGGCAGGCTGGGGGAGCACAGGGGTCCCCCTCAGCCTGGCTGCTGGAGCAAGGCAAGTGCTGGCCCGCAGCCCACGGCACGGCCCGCCTAGCTGCCGGTGGGCGATACAGGCCCATCTCTGACGCATATCCCTTTCTTTGGGTGGCGGTTTTTGTTTTTCCCTTCCCCAGGAGCTCTGATAAACATTCCCGAGCCGGCCGATATCCGGGCCGGTGCTGACTCTTGCGATGCCGGGAGCAGCCGGAGCACCAACTGCCCCAGTGCTCACACAGACCCCAGCATGCCAGAGCACTGAGATGCCAGCAAGCCAGCCCGGCTGATGTGGTCAGAGACGGAGATATCCTGCCAAAAGGGATCCCCCCAGCATCCCGGACATCTCCCACAGCAAACCAGCACCAGACAGGCACAGCCCTCCTGGTCCCTCCAACCAGAAAGGATGCAGACCTCAAAAGAGGGGAGCTCTCACCAGCCTCCAGGAAGAGGGTCCTCTGCCCAAACCACCCTGCAGGCTGGAAATGCGGTTGCCAAAGAGGATGGTGACTCAGAAGCCAGATTGGTGTCCCACAAGACGACGCTGGGGTGGCACTGACAGAGGCCACATGAAGAGAAGCCAGCTCAGTACACGTCACCCCACGAGGGACCTTATGGGGTCCCACATCACCCCATGGGGGACCTCTTCCTCCCTAGGAAGGTCGCCTGAGCTTTGTGCCGCCCGCATCCCATATGGGCTGCACGTCATGTCCCCATGCATCCCACAGCTCTATGCTCACCCTTAGACCCTGCCCCAGGCACGGAGTGGGGGGACAGGGACAGCCACAGGACACAGCAACCCCCCAGCCAGCCCCAGAGCCCTTCCCCTGCTCACCAGCCCCTCCAGCCCTGCCACAGCCACCAAGCCCTGCTGAACCCCCTCTTAGCCACTGTGTGTGGCAGAGGGGGAGCCCTACTCTGGCATCCCACAGCAGAAGGCATTTTAAGAGGACAAGTTGGGGATGTTGGGGAAGGTTCTTCCCTCCCCAGCACCCCTGCTTCCTCCTTCCCAGTGGGACCAGCCACAGCATCCTTCCCTCCTGACAGCCATAAGGGACTACAAGGTCGGGGCTTCTAAGCTACAAGGTCGGGGCTTCTCTAGAGTGCCCCTCCGACCACCCCTCTGCCCTGCACAGGAGGACAGGTTCCCCCTGCCCACACCATGTGCTGCCTGCTCCTGCCCTCACATTTCTCGCAGCTCTGGCAATTCTCCTGTTTATGCAACAAATCCGTGGCGGGAGGACAGCATGTTTCCATCCGCGCCCGCTCCCCCCTCACCCCAGCTCCACCCTGCCCAGCACAGCCCTGGTGTGCGCAGCGCAGGACGGTCGCATGGAGCCCCAGAACCCCAGCACAGGGGTCCAGGGGAGGTTGCAGCACCCCAGCACCACACAGCCCCTCTCTGCCCCTGCCAGCCCTCAGGGGCTCTGCTGCTTTTGGGGTTTCTCCCCTCAGGCGGGGGTAACTGTCGGCTGTGCTGAAGGGCTGGGGAGCGGCTTGGCTGGCGGCTCGGAGTGAGTCAGGCTGGGCTGATGCCGGGGCACGGAGGTCTCGCCGCTCCCAGGCTTCCCTCTGAGCATCCCCATCCCGCCCCGCAGCTGAGCTGGGGACTGGCACTGCACTGTCCCCTCCATGCTGGGATGCCTGGCAGTGTCCGTGCCAGGGCAGAGGCCACCGGGCTGTGTGCCATCCTGCTCCTGCATTGCCCGAGAGATGCTGGTGGTACCCAGGGAGGGTATCACATCGGAAACCACCGTGCTGCACATGTCACCCCAGTCGGGACGGACCCCATCCCCCCTGCCTCCCTCCCTGGTCTGTCCCCAGGGAGCCACCCTAAGACCTGTCTCCGCCAGGAAGGCGGCAGCAGGGCCAGGAGAGAGGTCACCTGGTGCGCCCAGCCCTGCAGATTGGAACTGAGATACCATAGGTGACACCACTTGCTCCACCCTGCAGTAGCCCCGGGGACCACTACCAGCACCCCAGCACGCCCCAGGACCCATGGCATGGCTGGGAGGGTGACAGCCCCCAGGAACCCACAGTTGGCCAGGTCAGCAGCCCCAGCACAGGGAGACAGGACAGGATGGGGAAGGCAATGCACAGGGAAGCTCCGAGGGGTTGCAATGGAGGCAGAGCACCAAAATAGCCCTGGTTTCAACCCAAATAAGGGCAGGTCCTAGCTCCGGGGTGGTTTGAGCAATCACGCCAGGGCTGCCAAGTGCCGACTAGGGGAAGGGGGAGAAGGTAGCATCCCCGGGCCTGTTTGGGGGAAAAAGAGGGGGTTTTGGGGTCAGGAGTGGAACAGGGCCTCCACACACCCAGGACAGGGGCTGGCCCTGCTCTGCCAGCAGGCGCTGGCTCGGCACGGGGCCGGCCACGGGCAGGGACATGTTGTGCTCCAGTGCCTAAAAAGGCAACATCTGCAGGCAGCAGGTCTGGATCCGGCCCCGCGGGCCATCGCCTGCCTGGCACTGGCCCCACAGCCCCGGCCATGCCCTGCTGCCGCCATCCACCCATGGGTGCTGCCACCCCACCGCAGGGACACCCCATCCCCACAGGGACCCCACAACCAGCCTGCCCCAAGGAAAGGGATGAGGTCACCAGCCCACTGCACCCAGCCTGCCCCACGGGAGGGCACAGGGGTCACCCTGTCCCCAGATCGGCCACAGGGAGTGGCCGGGGAGCAGATCCCACACCAGGGATCAGCCAGGAGCAGAGTCACACCGGGACTGGCTGGGACACAGTTTGCACAGGCTCTCACATGGGATTGGTCAGCAACTGGATTCCCACCTGGGATTGGTCAGTGCCTGGATTCTCACCTGGGATTGGTCAGTGCAGGGATTCTTAGATGGAATTAGTCAATGCAGGGATTCTGACACAGGATTGGTCAATACATGGATTCTGACACGGGATTGGTCAGAGCAGTGATTCTCACATGGGATTGGTCAGAGCAGTGATTCTCAGGCAGGATTGCCCAGAGCAAGGATTCCAACACAGGATTGGTCTGTGGGACCGGTCAACAAATAGATTCTGACATGGGATTGGTTGGAGCATGGGTACTCATGTGGGATTGGCCAGCACGTGGGCCCATCAGCAGCCAGGCTGGATGCCTGTGCCCCATAGAGGCCCCTGTGTGGGACCCTGCCCCACAGATCCCCTCTGCCCCATGCGGGTGGACCACAGACAAGCCCCATCCCAGAACAGCACAGAGACCCTACTGCAGGCTTTGGGCAGCTCCATGGCATCAGGAGCACCCATCAGCCCCCGTGGGACCATAACCCACCTAGAGGGGTAGTCAAGGTGCCCAAATAAGCCCTGGCTGCCCCAGGGAATCTGTGCGCACCAGCACCCAGCCTGGGGACTCCCTTCACGGGGGAAAGCCCCGAGCAGATGGAGACCGGGGTCAGTGCTGCGTCCCCACCCCGCGGGACAGAGCTGAAGAGGCTGCAGTGAAACTGAACCGCTGAGCAGCACCCCCAAACTGATGTCCCCCTACTTTGGGGTCAGGGGGATGTGGGAACAGGAGGGGGAAGCAGGGACACATCTGCTCCCCCATGCCCAAGGGACCATGCCATGGGGCTGTTCTTCTCCCTGCACCCCAACACCCAGTGGGGCAGCTCCAGTGCTGATGAGGGGCTGCTGATACCCAGGGTTGGGTTGCACAAGGCCAGGCATGGGACGGTGGCAAAGCAAGGAGGAGAGTGGCTCAGCGCAGGGCACAGCTCTGCTCTGGCAGCCCCCCTGCCAAAACAAGCCAGGGTGCAAACAGACCCCTCGGCTCAGGACCGCAAAAGACGGGGACAGGGAGGCACAGCCCCAAGGCACAACACCCTGCCCTGGGGGGGCAGCAGCCCTGTGGGGCAGCACCAGCTGTGGCCTTCCCGAAACAGGGTCCAGTGGGATCACTAATGGAGAGCCTTCATTAGAGAGCATGCAGGCTGGGGGCTCGTTTCTCTCCTGACACACCTTCCCCAGGGGTGTCACCCCAAAGCAAGGGATGGCTTCAGGCTCCAGGCAGGACACACACAGCCCTCCCGCAGCCACCATGCTGTAGGAACACGGGGTGCCTGCTTGGGTGCCTCCCAGCACCCCAAAACTTGCCATGAAGCAGATGCCACCCCAGCACCCTCCATGAGGACCCGGGGGGCACAGCCACTGTCACCCCCCTGTCCCTGACAGCCACCTCCCCAGCACCCAGAGCAGGGTCACCGGTCCTGCACCGGGGGGCTGATCACAATGCCGAGTAGGATTGCCCGCGGGTGTCCCGGGAACGGAGCAGTTCTCTTTTTTTTCTTGTTTTCCCCTTAAAACCAAGAGGGCTGATGCCTCGCTCAGCCGTTTCCTCTCCCAGGAGCACAGCCCAAAAACATCTGCGCCGGGACCTGCCCTGCCGGATTTAACCCTCTGCGGGCCCGGCGGCTCCGAGGGGCCGGGGGTCCCTGCCCGGGGCGGAGCTGGGGGGGCAGGGGTGGCACCCGCCGGGGCTGCCAGGCTCCTCGCCACTCATTAACCCGGGGTTTAACCATTGACGGTCCCGCGGTGGGACCGGGGAGCGGGGGTTAACCCGTGGGCTGCCAGGGTGTCCCCAGCCCAGGGGCTGCCCTCCCATGTCCCCCACCCCAGGGTGACAGGCACCCACCTGGCATCACCGCCCACCAGCCGCGGGGTGGGAGCTGGGTGCTGGGGGAGGACCCCACTTTCCCGCGCAGCCCTCGCTCCCCAGGGACAGGTCCCTACGCACTTAGGAAGGGACACAGACCCCAGCTCCTGTGTGCCCCCCTCTGGGGCACCCTGCAGGTCACCACCCTGGGGAGGTGGGGACGGGGGGCACAGTCCCCCCCCCCCAGCCACTCACAGGTCCCAGCAAGCAGCAAACCAGCCCTCTCCCCCTCCCCAAATCCTCGTCCCTGTGAGCGCCTCTCCCCCTCCAAACCCTCCTGCACCCCAAGACCCCCTTCGGGGGCCGACAACTGGGGACCCCCCAACATGGGAGGTGTGAAACATTCCCCCAACCACGCACCACCCCATTGCCGCTCGGATGTCACGCGTGGCCCCCAGCCCCCTGACAAGATGCCACCCCCCACAGCATCCCCCCTGCCCTCGGGGAGGGTTCTGGGGACCCCGGTGCCCTCGCCGCCCGCCTGTACCTGGTTCATGACGCTCCCGAAATCCATCCGGGGTCTCGCCTGCCTACATCCGAAAGGGACAGCAGTGCAGCCTCACCTGGCCCGGGGGGCGCGGGGGGGTGGCCCGGGGGGCGGCCGGGGGGCAGCCAGAGGGGGGGCAGGCGGGAGCCCGGCGTCGCCCGGGCGGGCAGGCGTGAAGGCAAACTGCAGGCAGAGCCCCCCTCCCTCCCCGGGCCAAGCCTGGAGAAGGAAGGAAGGAAGGAGGGAGGGAGGAGGGAGGGGAGGGAAGGAGGGGGAGAGCCGAAGGGTTTCGCTCCCCGCAAGCGGGACCCCAGCGATGGAGGGGCACAGGGGGGTCCCACCGGCCCCCTGCTCCCCTCCTCACCCCCGGGGCAGCTGGGGGCTGGGGAGCCCGGGGGTGCCGGCCCCGGACCTGGGGAGGAAGGGGGTCCCGGGCGGCTTTTTCCACCGCTCCCCTCCCTCCTCTCGCTCCTTCTCCCTCTTTCTTCTCCTCTTCCCTCTCTCCCCAGCTGCACGGCACGCTCCAAGTCCAGCCCCGCTCCGCTCCCCTCGCCTCCCCCAAAAACGCCCTTAAAGGCAACCAGGAGCCCAGCTCGGGCAGCTGGCCCTGGGTGAGGGGTGCTGGCAAGTGGGCAGGCCGCCCCCCCACAAAAAATAGCCCCCCACACCTCTTCTGCCTTCCCCTGCAAAGCGCCTCAGACGCCGTGCCGAGGGGCCACGGTGGGCGGCGGGGCACACCAGGGTCGGGGCCTTATCGCCCTGCGTGACGCTACTGGCGTCCCCATGCCCTTGGCGGGGACGGAGGAGAGGTGGCAGGGACCGGGGTGTGGGGCCCTTCTTGGGACCTTTATCTGCTTGGCACCCCCTGGCATGGCTTGGTGTCCCCCTGCTGCACATGGGACGGGGTACCCGGTTAACAATGGTCCTTGGGTGCCCCGCAGCCCTGGTATCGGGGCTGTGTGAAGATTTACCAGCCCACCCCCCAATTAAAAATCAAAGCCAAAATGCTGGAAAAGCCCTGGCTGTCCCTCAGCACATGGAGCCACACCAGTCCCCACTCGCTTTGTCCCAAACCCAGGGTGTGCCCAGCATCCCCCTCGCCTTCCTCCTGTTTCCCTTCCTCCTCCTCCTCAGGGGCTCTGTGTGGCGATGGATGAAGCCCTGCTCTCCTCGGCCACCCCTGGGACGGCCCAGTCCTGGCCCCGCTGTATGAGCAAGTGCTCAGTGCCAGGAGACCCGTGAGTGAAGCGGGGAAGCCCCCAGAAATGTGGGACAGGGGGGAGCCTGCCCAGCGGTGGCCCACAGAGCGGCAAGCCGGACGGGGAGGCAGTAAGCCAGGCACCCGGCCCAGTGCTGTTGACATTTTCTCGCCCAACGCCTCCCCGTTCCTGTTTGCGTTTCCGTCCTCATGCCGCAGGCTCAGCCAAAAGGCTGGGGCTGGCTCTGCCGGCACAGGGAAGGACCCCGGGGACCCTGATGCCTCAGCACCCCCCCAAAAGTTACCAGGGTTGGGGTGGCAGCAAGGGTCTCTCTCTCTGCACTCCTCCAAGACCCCCATAAGATGCATCACCCTGTAAATTCAATCCCACTAGATCCCACAGATCCTGCCCAGCCTCTCTGTGCCTCAGTTTCTCCAGCAGCCAAGGACTGAGAGGTACCAGCAGATCCTGCCTGCTGCTGAGGACAAAGCACTGGAGCCCCAACATCCCCAGGGGGGCACCTCCTTGTCCCCCTCATGAGCAAGGGCTAGCCCCACTGCCCTCCCTGGCACCCAAGGGCACACAGATGGATCCCAACAGCCACCGCTGCAAGGGCGAGGGCAAACCACCCCCCCCCAGGATCCATTGGCACCCCCAAACCAGCTCCCCCCACCAAGGACTACAGCCCCCAAAAAGCAGGCATCCCAAAAAGAGGCGAGCACTGCAGCTGGGATGGAGGGACAATGAGCGCCCTGTGATTTGGGAGCCAGGAACTGACCCCAGATCAGCTCCATTACAGATTCCCACACAGAACCCCTCAGCTTCAGCTCCTTGGGAGGCGGCTGTGGGATGGCTCCTGGACCATGGGAAACACCAGCAGCAGAAGAGCCGGGGCCAGATGGGAAAGTATCAGCAGCCAAGCAGGATGGATGAGTGGGTGAGCGAAGGGTGCTGACACCACATCCCTGTCCCCGGGGAGGTGACGGGAGCTGTCCCTTAGGGAGGTGATGTGTCCCCTTCACAGGACATGGCTAGAGAAGTCCTGACAATGTCCCTGAACTCCAGCCACTAAGTATCGCCTGGAGACAATCAGGTCAATGTCCCGGTGAGACCGGGTTCAGCAGTTGGCTGCAGTGGCCCCTGCACACAGCAGGGTGACCCCAGCAACCCTGGAGAAACCACCCCCACCTGAACCAGCTACTCCATGACCCAAAACAAGCACCCTTGAGCATCACCACCCCAGATGTCACAGGAAGAAGGGGGATGTGGGAACCAGGCACCAGGGTGGATCATCTTCAGAGGTGAAAGCATACAGGAGGAGATGAAGCCCCAGCGCAGGGTCTGTAGAGACCCTCTTGAGCCAGACCTTTCGGCTGATTTGAGGTCGGTGCCACCACTCAGAAGGTGCTGGTGGTCCTCGAGGACCCAGGGCACTTCCCAGGGCAGGTCCCAGGAGGGGTGGCCATGGGGGATGCAAAGTTGTCTGGGAAGGGAGAAAATTGATAGGAAATGAGGCAGAGATGCCCCACAGGAGCCCCTGTCCAGCTTCCCACCACTGCAGGGCCCTGGGAGGCTAGATCCGGCCCTGGGAGCACCTGAGGATGGAGGCAGGGTCCCCCCTGCCTCGGCCGACACCTCCCAGGCCAGCCCAGGCCAGCCCTCACCAGTGCAGCGAACGTGGGCGGTCTCAACATAGCTGCTCCCCTGCCCACCCTCCCTGCGTGTGGCAGCACCCGGAGGGTGCAGAGAAGGGCCCCAGCTCCTCCGAGCAGCCAAGCCATCTCTCCCCCCCAGGAGCCGAAAGAGGCCGAATATTTGGGCGGTGACGTAAAGAAGGGGAAAAAGGAAAGAAGGAGGAAAAAAACACACAACCCAGGAACCCACTCCAGAACCTGCTGCACAAACACAACCTGGTACGGCACCAGTGCAGGGCTGACCCCCGCAGCTCCCTGTCCCACCACCCTGGCTGGGCCCATGCCAGATCCAAGGACACATTCCTGCAGCATTCCTCCCACCGCCACCCTCCACCACTGGCTCTGTTGTGGAGACCAGGGTTGTTGTTAATTAGCTGTCCTGAAGAACCCGGGCGGGGGGTTGGCTTTTAATGGGGCATCGGGGACAGGGATGGGACAGGCAGCTCCCCGTGTGACCAGCACATCACCCTCTCTGCTGTGCTGGGAGGAGGCAGTGGGTCAGAGTGGCTGGAGCGGCGAGTGGGGACAGGACACCCACATGTCCCCTAGCATGAGCCTGCTACAGCTGGAACACGGATGTCCGCTCCCTGCAGCCACCATGCCTAGCACAGCCAAGGGCAGCCCACGATGCACAGCCTGGCCATGCCCCGCCAGCACTGCCCGGAGCCCCCAGCCACGGCACAGCTGCGGGGTGCCCATCACCATGAGTCAAGCCTGCTCAAAATGGTCCCTGCCTCGGTTTCCCCTCCTGACTTGCTTTGCAGGCCGGGGTGGTCCCCAGCACCAGCTGAGGCCAGGAGAGGTATGTCCCTTTCACCCGCAACGTGTGCCCTGGCACTGGTCCCACTGCGTCCCCCCACCACCAAGGGTCTGTAGCGCCGCGGGTGCTGGGAGCGATTGCTCTGGCCAGGATGCACCTCGCTGCCCGGCCCTGGCCCCGCTCCAGCCCCCGGTTTAATGATGGACAAACTTCCCCCCCCCTAGCTCCCCTGGGCGTCCCTTCACAGGGGGGCACTCGAAAAACAAGCCGGGCCTGGCGTGAGGCCAGCGGGGATGGCTGGCACCGAGCTGGGAGCACACGCACAGTTGTGCACACGGATGGATGTTCTTGAACGCACATGTGTTCCCCTGCAGGCTCACAGGCACACACATGTGTTTGCAAGCATACACGGTCATGCACACGTGTGCCACATGCATGATCATGCAAACACACTCATGTTCAGGCACATGCATGCGCACTCACACACAAGTGTTCACATGCACAGACACACACGTACTCACACATATGGTCCCACAGCCCAGCACAGTTCCAGCGCCCGCTGTCAGCTCCCCAGGGGGAGTCACTGGGGAATGAGGCAGCCCCCAGACGCCTCAGCCCCATGTTATGTGCCCCAGTTTCCCCTCTTGGCACAGCCCGGCACCCCCACTCTCCCAGGACCTGTGGGCGCCGGTGTGGCACAGGTTGAGCAGGGCAGGCTGGAGTCTCGCCAGAATCAGAGGCTGGCGCCACCGCCACTTCCCAGAACCACCCACAGGCCATCGCCAGCTGATTCGGCAGCCAAATGCCGCAGTTCTCTCCGTCCCCGAGCCAAACTAGCCATCAGCGGGCCAGCTCATGGCACAGGGAGAAGCATCGTCCCCCATCTTTTCTCAGCCTCTCCAAGCAGCATCATGACAAAACCAGCCCCAGCCAGATCGAGCACATCCCGGGGGATGAGGATGCCCCCAGCGATGCTCCCAGCATCTCCCTTGCTCCATGATTTGGGACACGTCTGCATGGCCCCACTGCCCAGAGCATCCTCAGGCTCATCCCTCCATCCCAGACGGGAGGGCAGTGTCACCACCAGATCCTGGCTGTGCCGTGATCCCAACACATGGGCTCACCACTGCCATGGAAAGCACTGCCACCCCATGTCATGTTCTCCACCTCCAGCTGCTCCCAGGCAGGGCTCTGTGACTCAGTTTCCCCACTTTTCAAAGGAAACTACACTCCCCCGTACTTTGGGCAGGCAGTTTTGGTGCAGGGAGGGAAGGAAGGGGCAGGCTGGGGGTGTCGGATACACGCCAGTGTCCATCCATCTGTCCACCCCCCTTGGAGGGAGGGAGGGAGGGAGGGAGGTTTGCTAAGCGAGGAAAAATCCCTGAGCGGAGGGGCCGGGCGCGAGAAGGACCTTACATGGGCATGGGAACGGCGTCGTGCTTCCCAGCTGATGTGTGTGCGGCTGCCCCGGCCCCCCCAGAGCCTCCCACGGGCACCGGGCACCCCGCCAGTGTCACTGCCACCACAGGGCACGGGTCCCACTGCTGTCCTCCCGCTGTCCCTTAGGGCAGGGGGGGCACCTCAAAGGGTGCAGGTCACTGCCGGGGTGCACGTCCTGCCTTCCCTGGCACAGCTCTGCCCGCTCACCACCTTGCCACCTCTCTGGGGACATGGCAGTCCCCAGCACGTCCACACCTCCCTGATACCCCCACATACACCCCAGTGTCACCCCCCTCCCCCTGCCCCATATCCCCATCACATCTATGATATCTCCTGGTACCCCATACCCATCACCCTCAGTTCAACCCTTCACACCTCACCAGCCCCCCTACCCACACCCCTATTTCTCCCCCCTCCCACCCTACTCAGTCCATTTGGGGTTTTTAACTGGGGGTTTCTCCCGAGCTGGGCCAGGAGGCAGCTGGCCAGGAATCAGCAGTGCCAGGGGGCAGCCAGGAGGTCAGAACAAGGGGTCAGGGCAGATCCCAAGGGGGTAAATATGGGGACCAAGGGGAAGATGCTGCCAATACCATGGTGGGACAGGCTCTGGGGCCAGGAGTGGGGCGCACCAAGATCTCGGCAGCATCTCCAGAGCAGGAGGAGGAAGTGGCGGGGGGTGCAGCTGCCAGCATTTTGGGGGTGAGCCCATCTTCCCACCCCAAAGTATCCTGGGGGTGCAGGGGTTAAAAGCAAGGGGCTTCAGGTAGACAAGAGGCTGGTTTTGCTCTGTGCCAAGCCCACTCCTCACACGCGCCCTCCCTGTAGACCCTACAATAACAAGCCGGCTTGTGAGTCAGCTGGCCGCTTGCCCGGCCGGAGGAGCCCCTCCCTGGGCGCTGGCCCAAAGGAGCTCTGCAGAAGGCCCCTGGCCCTGGCCCCATGCACGCACCCCCAGCAGCACAGCCCTCGGCTAGCCGGCCCCACTGAGGCGGCTCCAGCTTCCAGCGAGCGTGGGAAGGGTGACGGAGGCTAATGAAATGCAGCCGGCCGCGGGAGTGAGCCACGAGCTGCTCCTGCGTGCAGGCTACCCAGATGCTGGGACCCTGGTGTGACTCCCCCCTCTTGGTGCACAACCCTGTATCAGACATCAGAGAATCCCCACCAGGCACACACCCAGACACATGCATTTCCCGGCACTCCCTCCTGCCTGGAAACCACTGGCAGATGCTCCCCGCCACCGCCTGCCGTACTGTGGGCATCCCCTCACCCCTTGCCCTCCTCACCTCTCCCCGTGGCACCCTGGCATCGAGGCAAAGACACCTCCTCTGGCCTCAGCCCCTGGGTGTCTTTGGCAGAGGGTCCCCGAGGTAGCACAGGGTCCCGAGGCTGGCACAGGGTCTTCGGGTGGCAGAGAGTCCTCAAGATGGCACAGAGTTCCCCAGGGCGGCACAGGGTCCTGGGGTTGCCACCAGGTCCTAGGATGGCATAGGGTCCCCAGGGCGGCACAGCCCCGCCAAGCCTCCCAGCTACCTCTGCCCTGCCCGCTCAGGGCCCAGGGTGCCGGGCACATCCCCAGAGTGTGCCCACAGCCTCCATCTCCTCCAACACCTCGGCCAGGGCCCGGTGCCAAGGCTGCTCCCAGTCCCTTCCCCGCGACGCCACCCACGCTGCAGCACGCTGCGATGCCCGACGCGTGCCTGGCCCCCGGGACAGGCCCCCTCAGGACCTTCCTCTCCCTCCCTGCCCAGCCAGGCACGGGCACGGGCACAGGCATGGGCACGTCCCAGCCTACGCTGCCTGCGTGGGGTGTGCCAGCCTCTTCCCGCCCGAGATGCCAGTCCCAGAGCCGGCTGGCACACATGCCCCCCCAGGGATTCAGGAACATGCAGCCTCCCCTGCCCCAGCAGTAGGCACCATGCCCACCTCCAGCTCGATGGAGAACCTGACTTGCCATAGGGTTCCCCTCCACCGGCACAGCAGCTGGACAGACGGATATCACCACTGGGCATCCTCAGCTCCGCTCCCTCCTGCCAGCCAGATCCGCCCCCGGTGGTGTTGGATATCGGGAGAGGTGCCCAGCTGGCGTGTGGGCTGTCGGCACCGCTCAGCCGTGGCACATGGCACCCACGTGCAGCAGCACCCACCCTGGCAAAGGGCACCCCACTCCAGGCAGTGGGGCACAGACCCCTGCCGGCCCCCTCTGAGCAGGGCTGCACCCCAAAACTCAGCCCCGTACCCGGATGGGCATGTGCACCCAGGCAGCAAGGTGGCACTGCCAGCCTCACCCAGCTGTGACACCAGTCACACCACGGCCAGCTCACAGCCACCAGCCCATCTGGATGCCCATCTGGTGGGGTCAGCTGGTACAGACCATGGCATCCCCCCTCTGATTACCCAGTGCCGCCCCCAAGATGGGGATGGGCACGACTCAGGGCATGGGCCTTACCTTGGCTTGGCACTTGGTGTGGCAGGAGAGCTTGCAGCCTGCGGGAGGGAGAGGGGACACAGGATTAGTGGGGGCAGGAGAGGGGGCATTGCCGTGGGGCAGCCTGCAGGCATCCCATGTTGGGGGGCAGAACAGAGGGTGGCACCCCACACTGCGGAACATGGAGAACCTTGGCACCAGGACGTGCACAAGCGCACATGGATGCCCACACCTGGCACACGCACATCCACACACACCGAGTGGCACAGGCACAGCACGGCACCACATGCACATGCCTGGAGCACTCGGACACACACACACCCCGCACACACCCCACACACACGTGCCATTGCCCAATGGTGCCAACGTGCCAGGGAGCCTGCGTACGTGCAAACCCCAGTGCCCAGGGCTTAACAGCGTGAAGGGAAGCTGGGCACAGACACATCTCACGAGGCCTCACATGTGCACCGGCACACACAAGCATGCCACCAGGGTGCTGCCAGCGCCTGTGCCCCCGCCTGCCCACGCGATGCTGGTGCACGCTCGCACCCGCGCCCCGGCACAGGACACGCGTCGGTGTGTCCGCCTGTCTGCCGCTGCAGGGAGGGGACACGCATATACACGACACCACCGTGCTGCCCGGGCATCCCTGCAAAGCCACATGGTCCCATCCCCAGGGGACACGGGTGTCCCCCACGTGGCGTGGCCCTGACCATGGTGGCCCCCCAGGGCCTGCCCCCCCCCCCCCCCGGGGCTGTTTCCCGCAGTGCAGGAAGCCACATTGTTCCCGCGTTTCCGCCCGCCGCCCCTCGCACGGGGCTGGGCAGCACCGCACACGTGCGAGGGGCCGCGGCACCGCTGTGTCCCACCCGGTGCCGCGGGCACCCACGCGTGCATACAGACCCACGTGCCTGCGTGACCGTTGCACACGCGTGTGCATCTGACACTCAGCCACATGCACGTGTGCGAGTGACTCCCCAGGCTGCCCTCGCCTCCGGGCCACCTTCCCGCCTGCAAAGGCATCCCCGGAGGCTCCCACACACCCACAAGCTCCCCCTCCGGCACAGGCAGGTTGGCACAGACACGTGTGCCCATCCTCGTGCACGTGGCTGCACATGCAGGTACACACGTGCACGCACACACACGCATGCACACACAGACATGTGCAACAGGGCACTCGCAGACTTTGACACCACTCGCACACACACACGTGAGCACCTTCACGCCCACACACGCTCACCCGGCGGCCTGCTGCACAAGCACCGGTGCACGAGGGCAGCAACGTGCGAGGGCATGCACTGTTCTCCTGACCCATGGCACACGCGTGTGCCCGCGCCCCCGGCTCACCTCGGCATGTGCTGCCCTGGCGTGTGATGGCCTGCCGGCAGATCCCGCAGGCCTTCACCTTCTTGAAGCTCGTCATCTTGAAGGCGTGTGCCGGGGGGGCCTCCAGGTCCTGGGGCTGGGGGGACACACGGGGCTTCGTCAGCCTCAGTTTCCCCATGTGAATACATGCATCCCCCCACCCCACCCCGGACCCCATCACCCAGGGGCTGTGCCCTCTGCCGCAGGGCCCTGGGGCGGTGGGCACGGCGTGGGAAGGACCCCGACTCGTGCCCGGGTGGGCAGGGGGCGGTGCACCCACCCCGACCCGACGCGGCGGCCCCTTTAAGTAGTCTCTGGCGCCCCCTGGCGGTGCGCGCCGCACGGCCGTGCGTGTGCGTGCGTGTGCACAGATGCGTGTGCACATGTATGTGTGCACAGATGTGTTTCTGCAGACGTGTGTGTTTATGCATGCATGTGTGCGCACAGATGTGCGTGTGCAGACGTGTGTACATGCATGCGTGTGTGCGCACAGATGTATCTGTGCACATAGTTGTGTGTGTGCACAGATGTATGTGTGTATGTACATGCGTGTGTGTGTGCACAGTTGTGCCTCCTGGCACACTGGTGTATTCGCACGTGTGTCCCTGTGACTACGTCCCTGTGCACAAGCGTTTCTGTGTGCACGTGTGTGCAGGCACAAGCGTGTGTGCCTGCATGCTTGGGGGGATGAACATCTACATATGTGTGTGCAAACTTGGGCACACGAGCACATGTAAATGCACATATGTAAACGTGCACAGATGGATGTACGTGTGTGAATACACAGATACATGTGAAAACGCACATATGCACACCCAGGTCTGTGCAGGTGCTGCCAGAAGGGCACAGTGAGTGTCACGCCATGTTTTGGGGTGCACACCGGGCAGGGGTGCCCCACAGGGGGGCACAGGGTATGCGGTGCCCCCTGAGCGTGAGCATCTCTGCCCACCCTGCCTGGTGCAGCCCACAGATCCGAATGTCTGCAGGCACTGGGGTGTGAGTGTGCAAGCATGTGCGTGTGCTCATGCACCAGGATGGAAGGCGGGGGGAAAGGGGGTCTTGGCACAGCTGCAGGGAGCCAGCAACCCCTCCCAACACCCCCACAGACTGTTTTCGGCGGGGGGGCACCTCCTGGCAGTGTTCCAGCCCTGCCCACCCACCCGCCGCCAAATGAAGACGTGAGCCCCAGTAAATCTGCCTTTTCATGCCAAGACTAATGAGATTAAGCAGAGGCCCGGCAGCCCCCCGCCTGGCCCGTGCGCCCCGCTCTCCTCTGGCCTTGTCACTGTGCCAGAGCTGGGGTGGGGGGGACGATGCCAAAGTGTCAGGGTGTCAGGTACCCCCCTGCCCTGAAACCTCCGTGCCTCAGTTTCCCCAATGCACACATGGACAGGCAGAAGGGCTGCATGCAGGCACTGTGTGTGTGCAAACACCCCCGGGGCTGTGGGGATGCGCGTGTGTCAGGGCACTGCATGCACACACATGCCTGCAAGCATGCAAGCATGCGTGAGCGTGTACATCCCTGCCAGCCACAGCAGCAGCAGACGCGTGGGCAGATTTCCGTGTCCCCACGTGCGAATCCATGTGCAATCTCGCGTGGGTTTGTACACGCGTGTGCAAGCCCCTCTTCCCTGGGCACCTGCTCCCACAGGGTCACTCACTGGTCCCTTGGCAGTCCCTGGTGCTTGTGCCACCCTACGAAGGACCAGGGTGCACATGGCTGGGCGTATAAACATGCATGCACACATGTGTGCACAGGCGTGTAGTCACCCATCCAGCAGCCGTGGGAAAAGCTCCCCCGGGCCGGGGGCTCCCACGCTGCAGTTGCTGGGTGACAGCAAGGCCTAACGATGCCATGAGCTCGTTTGCATATGCAAAGCAGCATCTTTGCTGCGGGGTGCCCCGGGAAGAGGCCTTGCCTCCAGCTCCCAGGGACCCAGCTGGGATGCCCAGGGATGCCGACGTGTCTCCCACGCACGTACCCCCCCACACCCTGCTCTGGTCCCACACGTTAGAATGGGCCTGCTTCATTAATAGCAATTATTCTCGCTGGGGAAAGAGCTGCCCCCCCCACCGTTTCCCACCCCACAGAGTCCCCTCGGCTTGTCCTGTTGCCAACACCATCCCCATGCCAGGGGGCTGCCAACCCAGCACTCAGCTTTACATCCCCAGCTCCCTGTGGCTGGGGGGGGAACACTGCCCACACAGTGCCACCCCAACAGCCAGGGAACCAGCCCCTCCCACAAAACAACCCTGTCCCAGATCCATACTGGCAGGATCCCAGTTAGCCTCTCTGCCCCCAGGGCTGGGAACTGCTGGGGGGCATGCGTGGGGAAGCTGGTGGGGCATCTTGGGGATGCCACCTCCAGGGGCTGGCCCCCACACAGTGCAGGAGTGAGGAGGCACAGACATCCCCGGCCATGGGTGCCCCAGCACAGACCAAAGGAGGCTGGAAGGAGATCCAGGTGTCCTGGGCTGGAAGAGGCACCAGGGAGAGGTGCCAGATTAATCAGGAGCTGGGAGGCCTGGGTTCATTGCCCAGCACTGCAGAGAGGTGCAGCAGGGGGGGAACTGGGACACCCAGTTCCCCTGAGGCTGCAAAGCTGGGGTGGGTGACAGGGACTAGGACACCTGAGTCCAGTCCAGTGGGCTCAGGGCCACCCAGTGCCTTGCACCCCCGCTGCTTGCCTTGGTGACTGGGAGGGTCGGGGAGGCAGAGCCCGAAACCCCAGGAAAAACTGGATGCACCTCAGTCTGCCCAGTTTCCCACCCTTCCAGTGGGGCAGCAGAGCTTTGACCCGGGGGGCCCTGGGCTGGGGCCACAGGCTGGTTGTCATGGGGGATCAGCCTCCCTACACCCCCATCCCCAACCCCACACCAGTCCCTGTCCCGCATCCCATCCCAGTCCCCGCTTCGTGCACCCCCCCAGCCCAGTGCCCACTGCCGCTGCTCTCCCGGGATGGGTCCCGCTCCACTCTCCCCGGTCCCCGGGGGTCCTCCCGGTCCCTCTCCCCGTCCGGTCCTCCAGCCCCGCCCCGGTGTCCAGCCGTCCGTGGCGGTGTCCGCTCGGTCCCGGTTCCCCCAGAGCCGGTCCCGGTTCAACACCGCTGGCTCCCCCCAGTCCCAGTCCCCCCGTCCCGGTGCAAACGCCTCCGCTCCGTCCCGGTCCTCCCCGCAACCAGCCCCCATCCACCGCCCGCTCCCGGGACCAGCCCCGCTCCGAGACCCCGCTGCCGGGCCCCACGGCGCTGCTGCCCCGCTCCCCCCGGTAACCCCCCGGTTCACCTCCCTCCCCGGTGCGGGCGCGGCGGGCCGTACCCAGAGCAGACAGGAGAGGCAGAGCCCGGTCATGCTGCCCGCGGCGCGGCCCCGCGGCCGGCCGAGCCCCCCCCGTCCCCTTCGCTCCGCCCGCCCGCTCCGCCCCGGCCCCACACCGCCCCCCCAGCCGGGGGGAGAAGGGGGGCGGCCCGACCCCCGCAGCGCCCACCGATACCCCGGCCGAGGTGGCCCCGGGGGCGGCCAGGACCCACCCACCCCAGCAGAGGGGCTGCAGGACTAGTGGGGGCGAAGCGGGGATGTGGGTCGTCCCGACCCCCCTCTCCCCACACACACACATTTGGGATCCATTTCCTCCGCTGACACGGGGGCCACCCACCACCCACCTCACCCCCATCCCTCCTCCGGCCTCCAGCGGGTCCTACGGCGGGGCGTCCTCCCCCCCACATCCCCAGCCATGTCCCCTGGGTGGTCCTGGGATGGGAGACGGGGAGGGATCAGCGGACATCCGTGCGCCGAGCTGGGGGGCCTCAGCGAGGGGGGACAACCTCCAGGCGGGACAGAGATCGGCTTGGCAGCCCGCGGCCCTGACGGGGGATGGATTTGGCAGGGAATGCCCCAGCCCCTCCGTGGGGGACTTGGGCGGGCAGCACACGGTTCCCCCCCCCGCCAGCGCTGACTCCAGCTCCAGCCTGGAAACTTGTGCTCAGCTGGCCGTGACCATGAGGGTGTGAGTCAGGGTGGGGGACGCGCCGGGGGGAAGGACACGCTGGCAGGACAAGCCACTGCTGGCACTGGGACGCAGGCACAGCAGGGACCTAGGCACTGTAATGCCCACCCACCCCCCGTGCCTCAGTTTCCCATCCTTATGCTGCGTGCAGCCACCAGCCTGGAGAGGAAAGGCAGGGTGGGATATCGGGGGGCTCTGTCCTTCCCAGCTGCTGGGGTGGCTTTTGACAGCCCCCAAAGTGCAGCACCCCCTCTCCAAAACATCCGTGTCCCACCACCCTCCACCCCACTGCTCCTCTGTGCCTGCACAGCCCATGGTGGAGGTACCCCTGTGATGATGTGCCAGCTAGGACAGGGACAGATAGGGACAGCACCTCCCACCCCCTCATACCAGCCAGGCCCAGGGGCAGAGGGAAACTGGGGGGCCTGATCCTGCTCAAAGCTCCAAACAGACAGGTAGCGCCTGTCCATGCACACACACACAACCCCCCCATCATTACAGCCCTCATTAATCAGCCTCGTTATTGCCCACAAATGAAAGCCCCAGTGGAGAGGGGTGTCCCCACCCCCCCCATAAATCACCTCCTCCCATTCACTGCCATGACAAGCCTGGGCCCCTCAGAAGGGCATGGACAAGGGTCATGCGACGAGGACAGGGTGGCTGCAGGGACACTGCCTGTGAGCATCATTTAGGGCTCATTTTCTCAGTGGGAGGGGTTGGCACAGATGGGGGCAATTATCCCAGGGATACCCACTCTCCTTGGGTACCACTGGTGCGGGCATGTAACCCCAGTGCAGGGCCAGCCTTGGCAGGAGTCCTCTGCGTCCCCCCTCCCAGGGTCACTGTGTCCCCAAGCCCCCCATGCCTGCTTCCAGCAGAGCCATCCCCGCACTGTCCTTGGGTGCTGCACACATTGCACACGCATCTCCCCCGTGTACACGCTGGGGCACGCTCATGCACACCACACATACAGCCCATGTCACGTGTGGGTGGTGGGCACCCGCATGCGTGGGTGCCCGTCTGGGCACGGGAAAAGCTGGGGCCCACCCCTCTAACAGTGTAAAGCCCCACTGCTACTGCACCCAGTGCACACGCACGTGCCAGGGGCCACACACAACGCACCCACGCCGGGACATGCACCCCCACAGCAGCTCCCCAGGGACCTGCTGTGCACCCACACTCATGGGAGCCACAGTTCACTCTCCCCCCAGCCTCATCTGCACGCTCGTGAACACATGCACGTACAAGCACACACGTGTGTTACACATCCCCATGAGGCCCTGTTCTCACACCCATGTCAGGGACACATGGACACAGGGATGGATGTGGGACCACACGACCGCCACCGCACACCCCCCCAGTGCCACCCACCCAGCCGCAGCCCTGAGCACCCACCCATGCCCCCGGCAGCTCACAGTCCTGCGTCCCTGGCACGTGCTGGGGTCCCCAAGCAGCCAGGGGCCTCTCCCTCCTCCAGGCTGGGTCCCTGCCCTGGCACATACTGGCCTGTCACCACCCTGCAGTGACACTCCCCCAGGCGCTGCCTGGCGGTGGCTTTGGCACCCTCTTTGCTGGCACGGTGCAGCCAGAGTGGCCTGTGCCACCCCATTGGGCACAGGGCAGCTTCCCAAAGGTTAAGGAAACAAAGTGAGGGTGGTGGGTGGGAGCCCCGCGCCCTCCACCAGCCTCCCCCCTCCCTGCCTCAGTTTCCCCGGCACAGGTAGCAGAGCAGGATGGGTCCCCACGCCGGGCACTGCACGGGCACAGGGATCCTCCCCATGCGGGACAATCCTTTGGCACAGGGATCCCACACACACCAGGTGCTGATGGGCACAGGAAAGCCCCACACCGGGTGCTTACAGGCACGGGAGTCCCCACACTGGGCACTTCTTTGGGCACAGGGATCCCGCACTTTATGGGCACAGAGCTGCCCAGTGCCAGCTGCTTACGGGCACAGGGATCCCCCACGCTGGGCACTTTATGGACACAGGGATCTCTCCTGCCAGATGCTTTATGGGCACAGGGGTCCACCCGTTGTATGTGCTGTAAGGACACAGGGACACCCCCCACCTCCACACTCTCTCTGTAAGGACACAGGGATCCCAGCAGGTCCCTTTCCGTGAAATGCTGTACGGCAGATCCCCTCCAGCCAGGCACTGCAGGGGCCTGGGGGTGCGGGTTATAGGGTGGGGGGGGTCACAGTGCCACGCCTGGGGGGACACAAGGAGGGACAAAGGACATGCCCGGCACTCTGTCATGCATATACACGGTTTAACCCCCCGCTGCCCACAGCAGGCAGGGCCAGCCCCAGCCTGTACCCCCATCCCCCTGGCACCCCCAGAGCCCGCCCCAGCTCCGTGCCCCCCCTGCAGACCCTGACCCTAACGCCGTGCACGGTGGTGCCCGCTTACCTCCCGGCGGTGGCAGGCGCGGAGGGGCAGGAGGCAGGACACCAGGGACTTTCCCCAGCGAACCAAGGTGGCAAAGCACCAGCTCAGCCGGGTCATGGTGCCCCTGACCGGGAGTCACCCGGCCGGGGGGGCTGCAGGGGCCGACCCCTGCCCAGGGCACGCTCGGGGGAGCAGCCAAACCCAGCCGTGCTCCCCCGGCTGCAACAAGCTCCGGTGCCCGGGCAGTGCCCGGGAGGTGCCCGGCGGTGGGCACGGGGCTGTGCGGCGATGGGCCGGGGGGCTGCGGTCCCACCGGGCCCTGTCCCCCCCGCCTTCCCCCCCGCGGTCCCCCAGCGTCGCCTGCGCGCTGGCAGCCAGGCAGGGAGCACCGTGCCCGCCCATGTCCTGCAGTGCTTGGGTGGGAGCCAGCTCCGCCACGCTCCCCCTCCTCCTTCTCCTCCTCCTCCTCCCCACCGCACACGGGGCTCAGGACTCGTTACCCTCCGGGCTCACCTGCCTGTCCCCCGGGCACGGCATCCCCTGGGGTGGATGCCGGACCCTAACAGTGCTTCCCCCCCCGCCCTCCAGCCCCCTCTGGTTTGGGGGTGGAGGAGCCCGGACGCCTGAGTTCAATCACAGCTCAATCCGCGACCCCCCCCCCCGCGACCCTGTCTCTGTTTGCCTCCGGTGCCCCCTGCCCAGCCCAAGCCCTAAATGACAGTCATTGCACATGGAGGGGGCTTCCGTGCCTCTCCGACAGCCACCCCCAGCACCGAGCCGAGGAGCCTAAGGACACATTCAGAGATCTCGCCCCCAGCCCCCTCCCCCCCATCAGAGTCCCCTCTCCAAGGGGGTGGCTGGTTGATGCACCATGTTGTGGGCACAGTGTTACCCATGGGAACCCCTCACTGCAGGACACCCCAACATGGCCTGGGGCACCCCTACCCTGGCACGGGGCGTGTGCAGGGCAGGGGGACAGGGTGCACCCCACACTGCAGCTGTACCAGGGACCCCATAGCCCCCCACACTCATCGGGGTGGTGTCAAGGGGAGTGGTGGCAGCACCCCCTGGATTACAGCGCGATGCCACAGTGACGCCAGGGCAAGGACCCATCCCCATGGGGCTGCTGCCAGTGCCAAGCGTGGGCAGCAGCTGTGCCAGGCCTGGGCACTAATTGCATTTGCCCCAGGAAGGCTCCTAATGAGCAGCAGCGCCAGGGAGCGGCGTGGGGGGGGTAGGGGCTTCAGGGGCATCCCACACTCTTCACAGCTGCCCCCCACAGCTCTGCCAGGCTGGTAGAGGTTAGGTGGACAGGAGGGGCCAGGGTATGGCCCCCCCATCCCTAGCAGCACCAGGAAGGTGACATCACCACTGGCTCCATTGTCCCCCACCCACATTTAATTAGCAGATGGCCCCTGGACCCCCCCGCCAGGCAGCGCCAGGCCTGTGCGGGGCCATTAGCTTTATTGGCTGCACTGAACGAGGGCCAGGCCTCGTTAATTGAATTGCACCCGCGCCAAGGACGGGCGGGTGTCTTCTCACACCCCCTCAGCCCCTGGCACCCCCTCCCGGCCCTTGACTGGATCAGGGACAAGGGACCCCACTGCCAGGGGACTAGGGTGGCATCCGCCCTGGTGAGGGGTGGGCAGGGGCACAGCCCCCCCGTAGGTGTCAGTGTCCCACCTGTAGGGTGCCTGGCATGGGGCAGATGGGGGGTGCAACCCACACATGTGTGTGCACACGCACAAGGGTGCCCTCTCAGCCCCACACCCATGCCAGCCACACGTGTGTGGCTTGCAGCTATGTGCAGCCTGCACACGTGTGCAATCACACACATGCATGCACACGCGTGCACACACATATGCATCCCCCCCAGCACAGTGGGGTGATGCTCTACCACCCCCACAACACCCTGTCCACCACCCCCCCACGACCCCTCCACCCCCCAATGTGGGGTGCTGTGCTCCATGCCCACAGGGCCACCCATTGCGTGGTGGCATGGGGCAAGGGGGTCATCCCAAGCACTGTCACCAACTCCCCCATGCCCTCCAGCTGCTCAGGGGGCACCCCACAGCTCAACACCCCCTGCTCTGGGAGTCAGGAGGGTGTGGGGAGGCCCAGGCTCCCGCTCGGCATCACTTCCTACTTTCGCTTTGGTGCGGAGCCGAGGCCTGTCCTGGGGGAGGCGGGTGCCCCCCAGGTCCCCTGGGTGGCACAGGTAGGGGCAGCGGGTGCCGCGAGGTGGGGGCAGGATGTGGGGGCAGCCGGGCGTCCCTGGGGGCACCCACCAAGCCAGATGCTGGTGGGGAGAGGGATGGCAGTGGGTCCCCATGGCTGGCACTGGGGGACTGAGCTGGCATCACCCCCATTCCCCCAACAAGGCACTTACTCCCCACTCCAGAAGGAGCCTGCAGGGCAGGGCTGGCACAGCAAAGGGGGACAGGCACGGTGGCTGGGGGGGCACTGTGGGGCTGGTGGTCCCCCCAGGCACAGATAGCAAGGGGGGAGTCCAGGGTGCCCTGAGTGCCCAGGGTGCCCTGGGAAGAGTTTGCACCCCAGCTCTGGGCGTTGCCTCCATGTGGGGGGCAGATGCCCAGGGGGAGCTGTGGGCTTTGCTGGGGTGGGCTGCAGCTCCTGGGGGGGGCAGGGGGAGGGCTGTGTCTCTATGCCCAGGGGTTGTTGCCTCTGGTGCTGTTGTGCATGGGAGGAGGGTCTCTGTGCCAGGGACTGCTGCTGCTCCAGGTGTGCAGTTGGCTTCTGCTAGCTGGATAGGGGTCCCGGATCCCCTCCCCAAAACTGCAGGGGGGTCCGTGAGAGCATTCACAAGCCTCATTCCCATGGGAGGGCGTCAGGGTCCCTCCCAGGCCTGGCACTGTCTTTATCCCCTTTGCAGGGGCTACACAGGGGGACCGGACTCACTGACCCCCCTCCCCAAAACTGGTATCCCCTAGACTGGGGAGCCGGGTGCCAGGGGCCAAGTCGTGGTTCTCAATGTGATGCCGGGTGGGCGGAGGGTGGCTCCTGCGCCCCCCTCCCCCGACCTCCCACACTTCCTCCTGGCCAAGGTACAAAAGGAGAAACGGGCGGGCACAGCTTGGGCACAGGGACACACCAGCATCCCCCTGGGACCCAGCGAGCACCTTGGAGAACCCCACAGCTCCCAGCCACAGGTAAGGGGCTCCTCTTCCCAAGGGAAACTGAGGCACGGGCAGGGTGGGCAGGCGGGAAGATGGCTTGTCCAAGGTCACCCAAGGGCAACAGGACGGAAACCCAGGCGTCCGGAGTCCCATGTCCTGCTTGGCTTGCCGTGACAGGGGCACAGGGCACTCACACACACTTGGGCACACATGGTCGTGTGAGTGCACACTCACCCTGCCTTACGCACCCCTGTGCACCCACATGTGCTCCCCCAGCCCTGTGCCCAGTCACCACCTGCAGTGACAAGCCCCATACCCACCACTTCCATGGGCACTGCCCCTCACCCTGACCCTAAAGTGCCACCCACCGCCCTCCAAAACCACCCTGCTGCACTGTACCCCCCCAGCCCCCCATCCCATGCCCACAACGCCCCCAAACCTCATGCAGGCAGCATGCTGCGCCAAGGGGCTCAGCCTGAGGGGGGAGCTCAGTTTGGGGGGCTGCATGTTGGGGTCTATGTGCCCCCCTTCCCTGCCCCCCATCCTGTGTGGGAGCCCCCCACACTGTTCGTGCTGTGAGTAAAGGAAGCGAGAGCAGAAGCAAAGGCAGCGCTTCCCCTGCGCCAAACCCACATCCTGAATCCTGGGGGACGGGGACAGGGACAAGGACAGGGACACACTAGGGTGGGGGTGCTCAGCCCCAGGAACCTCCCAAGGAATGGGGGCAGAGTCTGAGCCTGGCCTGGGGGCAGAGCCTGGGGGCACTCTGGGATAGGGCACATAGACAGCTAAGGGGGTACAGGATGGAGCACCTTTGCCCACCCCATACCCCCTACCCCATGTAGGGACATGGGCAGGGAAAGGGGGTGCCTAAGCCCACCCCCTCTTACCTTAACAGCAGGCAGGTCCTGGGGGGGGACGACAGACCCTCTCCTTGGGGCAGAGAGTTTGGGGGTGCCGGGTGAGTGCCAGCCTGGCACCTCTCATCACTGCCCCTGCCTTTGCAGACCCTGGGGGACAGCCATGGCGGGGGACGGGGAGCTCAACCGCGTCATCAAGGACCTGCAGAGTAAGTGTGCCAGCCTGTCCCCTGCCAGCGTGGCACATCTCACCCTGGCTATGCCAGGTGCCCTCCTCACACCCAGCCCATGGGCAGCAGGGGGATGTCACTGCCCAGGGGGTGCACCAGAGCATCCCAGTGCCAACCCTGCCACTGCTGCCTGCTGCCATCCTTGCTGCCAGCCCCAGGGGACCAGCAGTGTCTGGTGGGTACCTGTGCCCCTCACTCCCTCTGCTCCCCTGATTCATCCCAGGGCAGGTTCCTCTTTCACCCTCTTGCAGAAATCCCCGGGGCCAGGAGCTGGGAGGCAGCGGGAAGGAGGGGGTGGGATGAGGCAAGGTGCCCGCTGCCCAGGCAGGGCCGTGCCAGCTCAGCCCTGCCATCCCACAGAGACCGTGGCTGAGCTGAACCGCAGCTACCGAGAGCAGAACCTGCCCGTGACAGACGGGAGCCGAGAGCTGCACGGCCTGTGTGCCCAGCTGGAGTTCCTCCTCCAGGTACCCTGCTCTTCCACCCCAACCGTTCCCTGCCTCAGTTTCCCCTGGGGTGCATCTGAGAGCAGAGGGGACCCCACACTGGCTGTTTTGTGGGGTGGGATGACCCCACCCAGAATTGTCTGGCCCTGAGCATCCCCAGCCATGCATGCTGCAAAAGGGAAACGGAGGCATGGAGCCAGTGAAGAGGGGATGCCAGGACCCACCCTGCTGGGGGAGCTGGCTGGATACCAGCCACACAGGGGACAGGCTGGGAGGGGCAGAGGACACCCCCAAACGAGTAAGCCTGAGCCCATGTCTCTGCCAGTTCGACCTCAAGGAGAAGAGGACCTTCTTCGGGCAGCGCAAGGACTATTGGGACTTCTTGTGCCAGGGCCTGGCACAGCGCCGGCAGGAGCACGAGGGCGTTCGCTTCGTCACCTCCCTGGACAAGGTGGGCCCAGGCTGGCGGGGCACCCAGGGTCTCGTGCACACACACATGTGTGCGCTTGTGCTTGTTTGCGTGTTCACACACACTTGTGCACAGGCACACACTCACCTGGGCACTAAGGATTCACCCACTGGACCTCTCTTCCCACTGGGGTCCCCACTGCCCTCCTGTCCCGGCCCTGGGGACCCCCTTCCCTCCTGCACAGGCTGAGGGGGAGGTGTGCGGGGGGCAGGCTGGTGTGGCAAGGCTGGATAACCCCCTCTCCCCCCAGCTGAAGACCCCCGTGGGCAGGGGCCGAGCCTTCCTGCGGTACTGCCTGGTGCACCGGCAGCTGGCAGAGTCCCTGCAGCTCTGCCTCCTCGATCCCGAGAGCCTCCGGTGAGAGCAGGGGACACAGGGAGGTGTTGCCCATCGTGGTGGGAGGCACAGCCAGGGCAGGCAGCCCCCTGTAGCACCTGTCAGCAAGGATGCTGCAGATGCTTGTGCCCGACCTGGGGCACGGAGGGGTGCATGAGCTTATTTTGTGGTTGCAGCGAGTGGTACTACGCCCGCAGCCCCTTCCTGAGCCCCCAGCGCCGGGCAGAGATCCTGGGCAGCCTCTATGAGCTGGACGGCGTCACCTTCCACCTGGCCCTGCACAGGGCTGACCTGGACATCGCCTGGCCCATGTTCTCCGAGTGAGCCTGGGGATGCACGGGGCACCGGGGCCATTGGGGGCATCAGGGGTGCCAGTGGCACCAGGGGCATCAGGGGCACCTGGGGCTTAGCATCACAGAGCAGCACACAGGCATCCCCCTGCCACCACGCCCCCCCGCCCCGTGCCCACAAACATGCCACATGTTCATGCACACACACACGCTGCCATCCTCTGCCAAGTACGTGTCCAGTCACAGGTCTGCTGCAGCACTGTGACACTGTGATGTCTGAGATATGGGGACACAGAGTGTGCGTGCACATCCTTGACCCTGGGCATACTTTCAGGGGGGCACTCATGGGTGCAGCCGCTCTGGCACACTCACGCCTGCTCTGCTGCTCGCACATTCATGGGCACGTACTGCCACAAGCACACACACAGCCCCCAGTTCCCCCCTAGCACCACCATGAGGGTCGCTGGGTGCCACCAGCTCTGCAGGCGTTTGGGCTGATGGCACTAGCCTCCCTGGTCCCCTGTCATCAGGTGCCACCCAGTGTCACCAGCCCTGCTTCTCTCTCCTTCCCTAAAGGCTGACCATACCCAGCAAGCCCTGCAGGGAGGGTGGCATTGCCTGGCTCACCCTGGGGTGACCTGGTGGACCTGAGCCTGGTGTCCTGTCTAGGACGCTGGTACGGCCCAGCCCGATGTCCGTGAGCAGCCCAGCAAGGACAGCCCTGCAGACAGATGATGCTGGCACCAAGGCGCATGAATGGCCTGATGTAATCACCTGTCCCACCACAGCACCCCATGGGGTGCCAGCCCACTCATGCCCACCCACCTTGGCTGCCCCACAGGCAGGGGGTGTAAAGGTGGAGGAGGAGAACGCGGAGGTGAAGAAGGCTGTGGAAGAGGAGGATGAAGAGGAGATGGAGGAGGAGGAGGATGAGGACAAGGAGGTGGAGGTAGACGTGGAGGAGGATGTGGAGGCGGAGAAGGACATGGAAGAGGAGGATGAAGAGGAGTTGGAGGAAGATGAGAAGGAGCTGGAGGACGTGGATGTGGAGGACCTGAAGGACGCACGTGGCGCTGGCAAAGCACCCCAGCCCAATGGTGACGAGGAGCCTGGCATGTCCCCACTACCCAGCACAGGGTGCATGCTGGGCTCCTCACCACCGGTGCCTGGACAGTCGGGCAGAACGGAGGTGTCCCTGCGGGCACTGGTGTCCCGGCTGCAGGCAGAGCTGGGGCAGCAGGAGGCGGTGTCGCGGGCGCTGGCATCCCGGCTGGCACGGGAGCAGCAGCGGCACCGGCGTCGGGAGGAGGCCAGTGCCCAGCAGGCCCAGCTGCGAGCACAGGAGGCCGAGGCACTGCGGGAGACCAACACCTTCCTGGGGCAGGCGCTGGCGGCGGCGGTGGCAGCAGGGGGTCCGGGGGCACTGGCGCAGGCACAGGAGGAGGCGCGGGGATGGAGGGAGGCAGCAGAGGAGCGGGGTGCCCAGCTGGCCGGGGCGCTGGCGGAGGTGGCAGCACTGGCCTCGCGCCTGCAGGACTGCCAGGCGGCACTGGCGGCAGCAGCAGGACAGACGGACACACTGGAGGACACTGGTGCCTCTGACGAGGTGGCAGCTGTGGAGGAGGTGCTGCGGCGGGCACTGGAGCTCGCCCGCGGCCCCCTGGAGACCCCACTGGACCCCCAGGTGGAGGGGGAGCCCAACACGGCCACCAGCATGGCCATGGTATGGGCAAGCCTGAGGGGACCCCACAGTGGGGTGAGGGTTCGGGGCACCAGGGCTGAGCTCCTGCTCTCCCGCAGCACCTGGCCACCCTGGCCACTGCAGCGCAGGAGGAAGCCCAGCAGAGCCGACAGCAGCTCCAGGCCCAGCAGCAGGAGGTGGCACGGCTGCAGGAGCAGCTCAGCAGGTTGGGCAGGGACTCTCCACTCCCACCATCCCCATCCCACCAATGCAGGGTTTCCCTTGGGACTCGCATGGTGCCCTACTTGGATCCAGGGGAGCAGCTTCTGGGGATGGGCAGGGGAAAGGAGGGAAGGATTTGGGGAGGGAGGGCTGGAGGGAGGTGTCAATTTGGGGATTGATAGGTAGGTGGAGTGGTGCATGGGTGGAGGGGTGAAAGAATGAATTTGGAGCGAGTAGATGGATGGAGGGATGGAGGGGTGGGTGGAGGGGTGAATTTGGGATGAATAGAGGGAGGGAGAGAGGAAGAGAGGAAGGGAGGAAGAGAAAGAGGGAGGGAGGGAGGGAGGGAGGGAGGGAAGGATGAATTTGGGATAAATAAATTGATGGGTGGACACACAGAGGGATGGAGGGATGACTTTGAGACAAGTGAATGGAGGAACAGAGGGATGAATTTGGGGTGAGTAAGTGGATGGATGGGTGGGCAGAAGGACAGAGAGAAGGACGGATGAACAGCTGGGAAATGGATGGGTGGCTGGCCTGGCAGATGGCAGGGTGGCTGTGAGGATGGGGAGACAGCTTGGGGATGGATGGGCAGCGGACAGAGGCAGGGAGAGAAGGAGGCATGCATGGATGGATGGATGGATGGAGAGATGGGCAGCTGAGGGACAAAGGGACCATCTCCCCGCTGCCCCGCACCAGGGCCCGGCAGGATGGGGAGCGCTGGGCATCGGCGCTGCAGCGGGCACAGCGGGAGGCCCTGGAGCGGGAGGCCACGCGTGGTGCCGAGCAGGCGAGGCAGCAGGAGCTCATCCGTGACATGAAGGGGCGGCTGCTGGAGCTGCTGCGGTGAGAGCCTTGGGGACCCCACTGGTGTGGGGCCATGCGCGGGCAGGGGGACCCAAACCCCTTTGCCCAGAGGAGGGCACCAGAGCCCAGGCGATTCGCGCTCACCACCTTGGGGTGGTGAGACTTGGGTGCCCACCTTGGGTCTGGGGTGCCAGGGCATGCTCCTGGACCCCTGCTGCTGGCCACGCTCCTGACATGGCTGACCTGTCCCCTCCCACAGGGAGAAGGATGCCCTATGGCAGAAGACAGAGGGCATCGACACCCCGATGCCCAGCCCAGCACCTCGCGACGTGGGGCTCTGCACCCGCTGCCACAAGGATTTCCGCCTCCTCTCCCGGCGGTACAACTGCAGGTGGGCTATGGGGGGCACTGGGGGGGAACACTGGGATGGCACAGCTCTCACTACCCTCTCTCTTGGCAGGCTGTGCCAGGGCAAGGTGTGCCACACATGCTCCGTGGATGTAGGCAAGCAGGGGCGCTGCTGCCTGCTCTGCTACCAGCAAAGGCACCCACCGGCTACGTGAACTCCTGGGACCGCAGCCCTCGCACCATGCCTGGGACACCCCCTGCCCTGGCTGCCTCCTCTCGGACTTACCAGGGACCCAGGCGTCCGGAGCCTGCAGGCAGGTCCTGCTGCCCTACATTTCGGGTTTGAGACGTGTCTTTCTTGTGGCTGGTCCACGGAGAAGAAAACAACCTGCTTCTGCTACCCCTGTGGCTCCCGTGTCGTCTGTTGGTTGTTGCTGGATAGACTTCCAGGCTGGGTGCGAGGTGGGGGGATGCCAGTATAGGGGTGTCTGAGCCCTTTTCAGGGGAACCATCCCCATAAGCAGTGTCCCAGCTGCGGCCAGGCTGAGCTGCCGTCTGCCCTGTCCCACAGCAGGGAGGCAGCAGCAGGCAGGGGAGACGGCTCTTGGCCAACAGCCCTGGCTTCCTGCCAGGCTGGGAGGAACCGCTTGGGCAAGAGGTTTCCCAGATGCAAAGGTGATGGGCTGTCCCTGCCCAGCCCCCCCTGCTGACCCTGCCCAGCCTCAGGTCCCCAGGACTCCCCACATGGGTGCCAGGGGACCCTCATACCCACCCATGAGCCAGTTCAGAGCTGGCACCCACTGATGCCCCCATGGTTATGGACCCCCAGGAACCTGGAGCAGGGGGAATGGAGGAGCAGTACAGGACCCCCATGGAGAGTTGCTTAGGCATGGTGGGACAGGCATCCCAGTCCCTAGCACACAGGGTGGCAGAAGGGACCCCAGCAGGGTCACAGCCCCCTCTTCAGCCCCTCTGCCCCACTCTGGTGCCAGCCCCAGTTGCCCAAGCCAGGGTGGAAACATCCTGGTTGAGCAAGGGACAGGTTCCCAGCCCTTTGCACAATGATGTTCTAGCACCACAGTGCCGGGGAGGGGGGGCAAGGGGTGCCCCGGGTGACAGCACCCTTCAGGGAAGGGTCACAGGGCTGGCTTGGTTGCAGCAAGGGGCTGCCCAAGGATCTTGCAGTGATTTGCTCCACTGGGGCTCAGATTGGGGTCGGGAAGGGGATGGCTTTGTCCCCAGGTGGGACAGATGCTGCATGAAGACCCCCACACTGGGGAAGTGCCAGGACCTGGCTGGGCAGCTGTGGAGACCAAGCCCTTTGGGTCCCCTCTGGGGATGCACAGGATGCCAAATTCTCTGCAACAGCCTCTTAGGTAACAGCCCTTCCCTGGCCTGGAAGCGGGGTTACCCACACCTGGCTGGGCTCAGGGGGCACACTGCTTTGGCACTGAGGTGGGGAGCCCAGGACCCACCGTCCCCAGAGATGTGCCCTGGCCCCATTCCGCCCTCTCCCTCCCCATCGCAAACAGGAGCCAGACCTGGGTGACTGTCCTGGTTTCAGCAGGGATAAAGTTAATTTTCTTCCTAGTAGCTGCTGTGTTTTGGTTTTAGTATGAGAATAATGTTGATAACACATACTGTTTTAGTCATTGCTAAGTAATGTTTATATTAAGTCGAGGACTTTTTCAACTTCTCATAGAAGCTGAGAGGGAGCATAGACAGGACAAGCTGGCCAAAGGAATATTCCATCCATAGACATCATGCTTAGTATATAAATGAGGATTGGCCTGGGGGGAGGAATCCGCAATTGCTGCTCGGGATGGACTGGGCAATTGATCATCAGGGAGTGAGCAATTGCATTGCATCACTTATTCTGTATATTCTTTTACCATTATTATTATTATTATTTTCTCTTCTGCTACTGTTCTATTAAACTGTCTTTATCTCAACCCATGAGTTTGGGTTTTTTTCCCTTTTTCTCCCTCTTCTCCCTACCCTACTGGGGGGAAGAGTGAGTGAGCGAATGGCTGCATGGTCCTAGTTGCCCTCTGGGGTTAAACCATGACAGTGACCAACCCACCAATTTCTTTATTGCCGCTTGGCCATCAGCCACCAACACCATCCCCACAGAGGGGTTGCGAGGTCCCCAAAGTCACAGGCTCTACCCCACAGAACGAGGAGGGTGGGCAGCACTTGGTATCGCTCCCCTGGCAATGGGGTCCTACCCCCTCACCACCCAAGCCTCCTTCCAGCCAGGGTCCAGCACCCAGTGGTGGCCCTGTCCATCCCTATGGCATCGCTGCCCACATGCCAGGGGGCTGGGCGAGGATGCTGGGGTGTGTGGGGTGCCAGGACCTGCTGGGAGCTGAGAGGGCTGGGTCCCAGCAGGGCTCAGAGGGTGGTGGAGGTGTTGCCAGAGGTGGAGGCATAGGAGGTGCGGCCATAGCGGGCCACAGCATCCTTGCTGATGAGCCCACGCTGCGCCAGGATCTTGAGGAAGCTGTTGCGAAACTTCTGCCCGATGAAGGCGTAGATGATGGGGTTGATGCAGCTGTGGGCAAAGCCCAGGACCTGCGTGACGGAGAGGGCCGTGTCGATGCGGTTCCTCCTCTCGCAGGTCTCAGCAATGGCCCGCACCCTCATAAGGCTGTCGCTCACCAATGTGATGTTGTAGGGCAGCCAGCAGATGAGGAAGACCAGCACCACGGCGAAGATGACCTTCATGGCCCGCTGCTTCTGTGAGTTCTTGGTCTGCAGAAGAGTGTGGATGGTGACACCGTAACAGAACAGCATCACCAGGAGGGGCAGTGCGAAGCCAAAGGTCTGTGGCAGGATCCGCAGCACCACCCGCCACTTGGCTGTGTCCTCATTGCCGATGTGCTCATAGCACACAGTGCCATTGCTGGGTGAGACGAAAGCCTCACGGAAGAGCAACACGGGCAGGGAGAGCAGCACGGAGAAAACCCAGATGCCCAAGCAGACAAACTTTACCCAGTGTCTCTTCTCGGTGGCGGCCCGGGTGGCATAGACAATGGCCAGGTAGCGGTCCACACTGATGCAGGCCAGCAGCAGGATGCCACTGTAGAAGTTGGCCTCCTGCAGCACGGAGATAGCTTTGCACATCACGGTGCCGAAGACCCACTCGTGGGCTCGGTAGGCGGCCCAGAGCGGCAGGCTGAGGGCAAAGAGCAGGTCTGCCACAGCCAGGTTGAGCAGGTAGACATCAGTGACGGAGCGGTTGGTGTGGCTGGAGGTCACCACCAGCACCACCAGCCCGTTCCCCACCACACTGAGAATGAAGACAAGGCAGTAGATCACCACCACCAGGTACTTGTTGAGGACAGAGCCATCGGGCCGGCACGGGGCAGAGGATATAGCAGTGTCAGGCATGGCCGTGCTGTAGTCATAGGTGTAGTTGTAGAGGGAAAAGAGGTTGGAGAAATCCCCACTGAAGGAGAAGGACTCCATTTTGCCTGTGGAGCACAAAGCAGCATGAGTGTGGGGTGGGAAGGTGGTGTGGGCCAGGGGCGACAGCATCTCTCGGTCCCCTGGCATCTCCATTGCCCCCCAGATCCCTTCTCAGCCAGTGGGCATCCCCTCTCCATCACTCCACTGTGCCCCAAGTCCACATTGTGCCAGGCAATGGACAGTGCTTCAGGTGGATACTGTCCCTCATACGTCCCCTTGTACAACACCCCCAGCACCTCAACCTGCTCCACTTCATCCCAGCCCTGTCCCTTCCCTGTTCCCCATGGAGGAAGGGGTTCCCCCACGGGCCAGCCACCTCATCTCAGATTGTGGGGGCTCCCCCATTAATGCACTATCACCTCCCTCCAGGAGACACCTGGCCCCTCCAGCATCCCTGGCCCACCCTGGTTTGTGTGGGTCCTTCAAAAGCCTCTGAGCTCTTGGGTATCTCAGGGCCCCTCGGGCACCTCCAGAGTGCTTTGAGTATCTCTGGATCCCTCTGGCCTCCCCATTCCATCGAGCATCGCTGCTGGTGCTGCCCCTCCTGCCACCCCAGCCAGCGGCGAGGCTGTGGTCACAGTGCTCCGGAACAGGCAGGGACTTGAGAAGGTCTGAAGGTGGTTTCATGCCCTTCTTACCCCCCGCCCCAGTTCTGTCCTTGTGTGAGCAGTTTCATCCCTCAGACGGAAAGACGTGTCACCCTTTGCAGGCAGCTTTGGAAATATTTCACGTCTCTGGTTTTCCTGTTGGTCAGCCGGGCTCTGCCGGGCATCCCCGTGTGCCCCGTGCTTGGCTGCGATGGGGAAATTGCAGGTGACAGTCACTCTTCCTGTCTTCTCATACATAAGACACCACTTCCCTGCTCTGTCCCTGCGTCCCCAAGACAGTTTCAGGTTTCAGCCTTCTCCCAGTATGGATCCAGACTCTGGTTTCACTCCAGTTTCACCCCTCTGCCCTGTTTCTGAGCCCCCGAACTCTTCCAGGGATTGGTGATGCCAGTGCTGGTTGTGGGCACTGAGTCCCTGCAGTGCTGGAGAGGGACCAAACTGGCTCCATTTGAACCCAGACCTTCCCTGGGACCAACTTTCCCCTCCTGTCCGGCAGGGAATCCTCACCATTGCAGCTGGGCTGGTACCCCTGTCCCAGAAAAATCCCTCCCTGGCTCTGCCAGGCCCGCTCCTGCAGTGATCCCAGAATGGTGATGCTGGGATGGTGATGCCCCAGCATCCCAGAGGACCGCAGCTGGGGACACCACTGACAACGATGGGGAAAGGTTCCCCCGAGCGGGGCCACCGCACACACGGGGCAGAGCCGGACACCAGCGCTTCCCCTCCATCTATTTTTGGCTGCTTCTTTCTGCCTCCCCACTCCAAAATCTCAGTGGTTCCTCTGGGACCGGGCATCCCCCACCCGCGGGTACCCTGCAGCCGGCTCACATGGGGTAACAAGCAGCACCCCATTTCCCCTCCTGACACTGGAAGGACTGGGGGGACACTGGGGTGACCCTGGGGGTCCCCACGGGGAGGAAGGAGGGACACACCATGGGGAAGCACCCTCCTGGTGATAGCTGTGTGAGGAAATGGGATTGGGCACTTCCCCCACCGGGGCACCCATGGCTGATGTTCCCCAGGACCACAGGGGGTTTGCACCCCAGATTAGCCCCAAGCACAGCCCCGGGTGCCCCCACCTACTGCCTCCCATTCCCCCCCAACCCAGCAGCCCCTTGGGCAGCCAGAGCAGCCCACCCTGGCCCCCAGCCCAGTCTGCCCAACGTGTGAGGGGGCCCAGCCATGTGCTGGGGGGCTGGCTAAACCTGAGGAAAGCCCCTGTCACCCCAAAGACTCACCGCTCGCTGCCCTTGCCGTACGCCCAAATCGGGGGTCTTCTCCCTGTCCCAAGCCGGTTCTCACCAGGACGCACCCAGGGATGGGGGCGAATCTAGGCGTCACCCCTGAAGGGCTCTGGGGCGGAGCGGGGCAGTGCCAGGCCCGGGGGTCCTTCCAGGCTGGCCGGAGGGTCCCTCACCTGCACCCGTTCCCCTGACGCCTCCCGGCACCCCTTCCCTCCGCCGCCCGCTTTATGCCGCCCGGGGAGGAAGCGGGGTTGCAAAACCTTCTCCCAGCGTGAAGGGGAAGTGGCAGCCAGAAGGGACCCTTCCCCAGCCACCCCAGGACTCCTTCCCCTCTTCCCCAGGACGCTGGGGGGAGCCCGCAGCCCCCTGCCACTCCCCTGCCCCAGGGTGTCTCGGGCCCCCCAGCAGCGGGTGACACCAGGGCATAGCCAGGGGGTATCGCCCTTCCCTCTGCAGCAATGCACCCCAGGGGTCTCCAGTCGGGGGCCCCCACTTTGTCCGCTGGCTGCGATGTGAGTCCACTTGGAGGCCCCCTCAGGTGCTGCGGCCCCCCTGGGAGAGCACAGCCCCCCCCCCAGGGACCGTAGGGGGGTTTGGCAGGCAGCCCAGTGGGCAAAAGCAGGGCAGGGCTCTGTGCCTCAGTTGACATTGATAGAGCGGGGTTGGCGCTGGGGTTTTGGGGGGCACAGGGACACTGCAGGGCTGGCCTGCAGTGGAGGGGGTGCTGTGGGGGACTCCACTACAGTGGAGCCCCATGTCGCTCCCACCCTGTCTGTGCCGTGCTGAGCCAAACCAAGCCTCCCTGCAGATTTGATCCCCACCACCCCTGTAGCCCTGGGGCACCCCTGCTCCCCTGAGCACCCCTATTGCCTTTGGGGGAAACCTGCATCCCCGGGCACCCCCGTCCCTCTGGGGCAGCCCCAAACCCTTGGGACACCCCCATCCCCACATCTTTGGGGTGCCTGTCAGTTTTAGGGGCATCCCACACTTTTGGGGTGTCTCTCTTCCCTGGGGACACTGGTACAGTCGTAGGGCACCATCATACCCCTGGAGGTGTCACCACAGACTGGAGGACACTCCTGTTCCCTGAGGACATCCCCATGCTCTCCTGGGGCACTCCCAAAGTTTTGGGCACCCCCCCGCCACCAGCTCCAGGACGTCCCCATTCCCTGGGCACTCCCAACGCTTTTAGGGCTCCCCCATCCCTTTGGGGCATTTTTCCATCACCCTGGGTCACCCTGTTCCCTGGGAGCCCCCCGTGCTTTTGGGGTCCCATGACCCCAGGATCACCCAGCCCGTGGAACACCCTGTGGGCACCCCCCGGAATCCCTGGAGCACCCCACTCTTGTGCTGACCCCTGTACTCTGGGGCACACCCATATCTGCCTGGGGTACCCCATACCCCGGGGGGCACCCCACACTTTTGGGGAACTTCCCTTACCCCAGTCACACCACATATCCCTGGGGGACCCCACAGACTATTGGAGACCCCTTTACCCCAGGTGCACCCCATTATCCCTGGGGGAACCCCGCACTTTTGGGGACCCCACACACTTTTGGGGACCCCCTATATACCAGACGCACCCCATATCCCTGCCCCCCCCAACCTGGGTGGAACCCCATACCCCGCAGCCCCGGGGGCACCGCTCTGCCCGTGTCCCCCCCTCCCCATCTGGGGTACCCCCGCTGTACCCCACTCTCCCCCCACCGCCAGCCAGTGGGCAGGGCACCCCGTGACGTCAGCGTGGAGGGCGGGCCGGGCGCGCCTGCGCCGCACGCCGGCTCCGCCACGGCCGCCGCTACCCCCGGGGGGGGGCCGGAAGTGACGCGCGGGCGCGAGAGCGGAAGCGGCGGCGCAGGCTCGGGCGGGTCCCCGGTGCGCGCAGCGGGCTCGGCTCCCTCCGGCCTCGGCGCCCTGAGAGCCCCTCCCCTCCCCGGCACCGACATGATCCTGCTCGAGGTCAACAACCGCATCATCGAGGAGACCCTCACGCTCAAGTTCGAGGGCGCAGCCGCCGGGTAGGGACCGGGGGAAGGGGGTGCCGGGCCGGGCCTGACCGGGGCGGGGGCGGTGGGGCTGGGCCGGGCCGGGCCTGGCAGGGGCGGCGGGGCCGCGTCCGCGGACTGAGGGAAGGGCGGGGGGGACCGATGTAGGATGGGGGCCCCGGGAATGATGGGAGTGGGCTGGGAGGGCGGGGGGTGGTGACAAGGCAGAATGGGGCCTGGGGAGTGATGGGGTCCTGGGGAGTGATAGGGGGGTGGCACTGAGGTAGGATGAGGGCTTGGGGAGTGATAGAGGGTGACACTGAGGTAGGATGGGGGCCTGGGGAGTGATGGGGGATGACACTGAGGTAGGATGGGGGCCTGGGGAGTGATGGGGGATGGCACTGAGGTAGGATGGGGGCCTGGGGAGTGATGGGGGATGGCACTGAGGTAGGATGGGGGCCTGGGGAGTGATGGAGGGGGTGGCACTGAGGTAGGATGGGGGCCTGGGGAGTGATGGGGGCCTGGGGAATGATGGGGGAAGAGCTGGGGCAGGATGGGGACCTGCGGGGTGAGGGGGGCTGGGGTCGGTGCTGGAGGAGGGTGAGCTGGGAGGGGGTAACTGGGATAGGGGCGGGGTAATTGGTCGGAACTTGGGCGGAGGGAAGGGCTTTTGGGGATGAGGAGGCAAAGTCGGACAGGTAGAACTGAGGGGGAGGGAGGAGGTTAGTGCTAGGGCAGCGTGGTGAGCCAGGGGAGGAGGAGGGAGCTGTGGAAGGTGTTGGGGATTGTAGTGTTGAGGCAGGCTGGGGGAGTCGAGCATGGGCAAGGAGGGAATTGGGAAAAGGGGAAAGGTGGATTTGCGGCGATGTTTGTTTTGAGTAAAGCACCCTTCAACAGAACGGGCCCAGCGTGGTGCCAGCGCTGGTACAGAATGTGTGGGGGGAGCCGAGGAACAGGAAGCCTGTGGGGGGAGCCGTGGCCTCAGCCTTTTGCTTTGGGGGTGGGTAGCAGATTCCAGCCTGCCCCCCTTTGCTTTCCTGAGCAGGAGGGATGCAGGTCCACGGGTCTGCCATGGCCCGTGGTGGGGCCGGGCTGGTGGGTGTCTTGGCCTCGGGGGGTGGGTTGGGGGCTGGTTTGCACTTGCATCTCTGGCTGGGACAGCTCAGTCCCTGGGGAGCCAGTGGTTATTTTAATGTGAGTGTTGTACCGGAGCTGTAAAGGTGCTTATCTGAGCACAGCTTAGCTCAGAAGAGAGTCCCTTCGTATAAACATCCTTATCTGCAGCTGAGCTACCTGTGGGCTTGCCCTGCTGTCTGCATTGGGTACCTTTGTACAGAGACAAAGCCTTGAGAGGCAAAGCTCAGTGGTGTTATCTCTGGGGTGGAGCCTGCCCTGGCGCTTTAAAGAACAGGGCCTAGGCTGCAGCTGGGAAGGGACTCCCCAGGCAGGTGACTTTTTCTGTGTCACCTTTTCCTCCAGTGGCTTTTGAAGCTGTCAGCCTTTTGTGTGCAGAACTTTGACAGACACCATTTCCTCTGCTTTCCCCTCTCAGTTGACTTCTTGCTCAAGTTTTTTGTTTGTTGTTTGGGTTTGGTTTGTTTTTTTTTTTTCATAAAATAACCTCACAGGCTGCACAGCCTTGCAAGATAGCCAAGCTGCTCACAGGCTTTTTTATTCTTCCTGAGCCTCATCGTTTAACGCAACAAGTTTCCCCAGAGCACAGGCACCACACTGGGAAGAGAGAGCTCCCGGGTGACTGCTATGGTATTGCAGCTGCATCCATTAGAAAATATTACATGTATGGAGGTTAATATTGTGTGTCAGAAATGCTCGTTCATCACAAGTCCGTACCCAGGCACTCTTCCTGCTGGAGAGAGAAGAATGCATGTGCGTCCCTGTGTTGGCGCAAATGTGGAGGTGGCAGTCTGCAGGTTTAACCACACCTTGAAACCCTGACTGTGTGTGACCGGAGCTGGGGTTTCTCACTCTGCACCAGCCTGCAGGCCCCTGAAGTTTCCATTTTGCTGTACAGCAGAGCCTCCTTGCTTGTGCATCGGCACGCTTGCCTGGCATACCAATTGTTCCTGGATTGATTCATAGTGTGGCTGATGGTGCTCTGCTTCTGCCTCTTACTCGTCTACAGCATGTTCTTTTCTTTAGATGTAGTTTCTAGATAAGCTTTGTGCCTTGAGTGTGTTGCTGGAGGAGAGGAAGTTACTTACTTCTGCATTTAGTCTGTGCTCGTGCTGGGGCCCTCCTGTCCAGGCAAGCGCAGGGCGGAGACAAAGGTCTGAGATGTGCAGGGAGATGTCTTTTCTTTCCTCTTGGTTTCAGGTCTTTTAGGGAATGGGTGTTAGGCAATATTTATTCATGTGAAATTTCTTTTCACTCTGGCCACAGGTCTGGGGTCATTCTGGTGGCGCTGAGCCTGGAGGCAGGAGGTGATTTGCTGGATTTCACTATTTTGGTGATGGTTTCCCCAAGGCATGTCTTGGGGACAGACACAGGACAGTCAGGACAAGGTCAGGCTTTGAGGGATTTGGTGACTGGGAGGAGTGAGTCTGGACACTTGGACGGAGTTGGTTTTGAGTTATTTGCTCTAAACCAGGAGTGAGGCAGATGCAATGCATGGATTTGTCCATAGCGGTTGTCTCGGAGCCAGGTGTGCCTGGTGGCTTCAGCGCAAGCCTGGGAGTTGGGCAGGGCGGACTTATTTCCAAATCCTTTGCCAGAGACTTGTTCTCTGATGTGGACTGTGTTGCTCCCCTCTGCTTCCCATGGCCACACTGTGGCCGGGATTCAGCAGGCTCCTTGCAGGGCTTTCCTGGACCATCAGGTGAGAGACAAGTCGTGTGTCACTGTATCGTATAGAACTAGCACACATTTAGAAGTCGGAGCTCATAACTGCTCATAACATTAGTGTCGTATATTATATGTCAAAATCTGCTCTGTGTGGAGGTCAGTCAGCTGTCTCTGGAGTTCCCAGTGTAGAAGATGCCTTGGCAGGCTGCAGGCAGAGATCAGCACGTGAGGCAGGGCCTGACCCCTGTTTAAGAGTCCTCCCTTGACAAGGTCCTTGGGTCTTGGCAGCATCCACCTGTAAATAGCGTAATTCCAAGTGTAGTTTGTTTTTGTGGGCAAAACCCATAGAAATTTCACCTCTTTTGACAGCCACCATTGAATGGTAGTATTTAGATAAAGGTGCTGACAGGTAATGGACTTCAATGCATCTGATTATTTTTTTTTATTAACATTGTAATTTATTGTTTTAGATACATTTCCTTAAACCAACCACATTTTTAAAATAAAGGCCTAAAGCTAACAGAATCCACTGAAATCACTTGAGTTAGAAATTTGCTATTGAAACTTCCAGGCATCAAACTGCTTCAGTGGGAGAATGCCTGGTCAGTACCTGGAGACAAGTATGTTGAAATGAGGCAGCTCCTGAGCTTTTGTAGGTGTCAAGAGAATAAACAGTTCCATAAGCTTTTGACTAACTCATTTTAGCTTGAGAAATTGCCTAGAAGCTGGAGTCACACTCGCATTTTCCCATTTTTGATAGAAATGTGATGTGAGGGGATGAGCTCTACCAGTTGGAAGATTTTGTTTCTCATCGTTGCTTCCCTTTGCTAACCATACAGACAGAAAAAAAAAAAACCCAACAAACAATTTATGTGTGAAACATTTTGATGACTTGTCTTCTGTGTCTGGTGAATACCCGTTCTGTTTAACACACAGGGGGGAGGAACTACCTCCCAAAACAGCTTTGCTGTCCAGTTTTGTCCTGCTCTCATTCAACTGATCCTAGTAGAAGTGGCACAGGGCTTTGTTCACAGGGTTTGGTTTTCCAGCCATATGTAGCTTGCCCTAAATCGCCAGTAAATTAATCATCTATCTCAAATTGTTGCTTAGTATTTACCCGCTGTGCAAAAGAAAACAAATTTGCATAGCTGGGGAACAGTGTGCCTTTTCCCTTGGTTGGGGGTGGAGGGAAGAGAATCTCAAATTAAATGGCTGGTTTCTTTACAACCTTTAGTTAGGTACAAATCTGCAGGGCTTCATGACTGTTGGCTACATAGGAAAGCAGCTGAAGCTTGAACTTCCCTGATGTAGAGCGGTTCCTGCGAGCTGGTCGGAGAGCTGGGCTGAAGCTGCGCCCGGTACTTTACGGTATTTCCCACTTGCGGTGACTTTGGTGCTTGCCGGCTGTAGAGCTGAGCCCTTCAGACAGGGAGGGTGAGTGCTGGGTGAAACCGGGTAAGGTGAACTTTGTGTTCATGATGTGACATGTGATGCGAGTTCATCGTGGGGAGACCGAGGAGGGTCTGGAGGCTGTCTGGCACGCTGGGAAGGTTGAGGAGCTTTGGGTCCTGCTGGGCACTGCTGAGAAACTCCCTATGGGATTGACTGCGATGATCGTGGCTCCAGCGCTTCGGGGGAGCTCAGCGGCCCCACTGAAAACAGAGATTGCTCCTCTGCCACCCCCTCCTTGCTGACACGGGCATTTTTGTGGCTTCAGGGGAAACAGGATTGGGGAAGTGACCTAGGTTAAAATTAAACAGGCAAAACTGGGTATTTTTAGTCCAGATGAGTTTCCTCATCCCATTCATTGTGCGAAGGGTGCTCACCATGGTGCAGCTGAGGAGCAGGGATCAGATCTCCCTTCTTCAGCAGCAGTGGCAGGTGCTGGCTCGGTGTCCTTGCAAGTTCAGCCTGGAGCTGCATATCTCCCCTGGCACAACCTCACCTGCTGAAACTCAGTCTGCCTGACTCTGGGGAGCACTGAGGTGATGCTGATTGCAGAAAGCAGTACCCTTGGGTTCAGCGTGGCACAGGTGGCACTGTAGGTGTTTGAGCAGAGCTCCTGGGCTGCCACAGCACATCTGCCTTCAGCCACCAGGGAGGGTGACTTTGCATTAATGGTGGATCATGAACCACCTCTGTTTGGAGCTAGGCAGTGCTCTGCTTTCAAGCAGTAGCAGAGGGAAGCGCAGCCTGGATCTGCAAAGTGTTAGGCTTTTGCAGGTTGTTTTGTTGTTTCTCCAGCCTCAGTTTTCATCTCAGGTTCCTGAGAGGGGCCTGCTCCCTATGATCCTCTGAGAACAGTTCTCGCTGCAGCCACTGGTGCTTGACACCAGACAAAAGTGGGTATCAATCACTGTACTAAAGAAACGCAGTAAACGGTGTGTGCAAAATGAGGCTTTTCCCCAGAGACCCGCCGCAGTGCTGGATCACTCCGGCAGAGAACCACGGGCTACCTGCCCGTAGCTGGAATGAAGATGTGTGGGGCGAAGACCTGGCTGGAAGAGGACCTGTGTGCTGTGGGACCAGCCCATGCTTTGTCCTCCTGGAATCCCAACGCCTTGCTACCAGCCGGCCTCCTCCAGGCTGCTGGGCCCATGGTGAGGGAGAAGCTTGGGCACAGAGGCGTCACCTAACCAAGGAGGGAGAGCCAGCACGCGTTGGGGCTGCTGTACACCACTGAGCATCACCCTGACAAAGCGCTTCTACTTGAGTTCATGGTGGGTGTGCTGCTAGAGCTACGGGAGCTCTTTGATCTCATACACTCCCGCAGCTTACGCAGAGTAGCTTTTGTTAGCTGAGCAGGGCCTGGGAGTGGAGGAACTGTTCAGATAATTTTAGACATTGCTCATAATTTTTTTTATTGGGGTGACCTTTCTGTACCAAGAGCCTGCAGTCTGTCACTGAATCTGGCTCACTCTCTCCAAACTGTGTGTCGACTCCGGTGATCTGAAAGCTCTGCTCAGAGCTTTAAGCTTTGAAATACCCCCTTTCTTTTTTTCTTTTTCCTTCTCTTCTGGGGTGAGAGATTAGAATATCTGCATGCCTGCAGCTTTTAAAATAATTGCCATCCTCCTTTATTGGGTACGGCCTTAATTGTGATGTGGGAGATGCTTCACTACAGTTGTCGGCCAAGTTTGCATTTAGGTCTGTTTAATACAGAGATGAGGGCTCTGTATAATTACAGTCTTCGTTCTTCTGTTCTTACATTTGTTGTAACATATGGCTAAGAGCCTCCATGGTCTGAGAATGAAGCGGGGAAGTTTGGAAGTTGTCCGAGTCAAAATTGAGGAAATGCTGTCAGAAAAAAAGATTTGCTGTTGCTCTTAAGTGCTCGCTGGCGTCTCTCCACAGATGCTATGGTTCTTCTTGGATGTTCTGCTGGGGTAAAAAATCTGATTTGGAGCTGTCTCTGTATTAGATAGACGGAGCGTAGGAGCCATTTGGAGATGAATAGGAGGAATGCGGGCAAGAAGACATAAAACCTGTCAGGGCCTTTTATTGTTACAAGCAGAGGGCAGATAGGATTTGGTGTGGATTTGACTTCAAACCTGATAAGTGTTATCAGAAAATGGACTGCTGCCGCTACTTGGAACAGCTGCCATTTTAGCATCAGTTCAGGCAGGGTTTTGCAGAAAGATCTGGTCTGCATTTGGTGTTTAGTGCAAAGAGGGGCCATCTCAGTTATTTCCAGTATGAGCTGGTTTTATTGTCCATTCAGGGCAGAGGGTAGCAAACAGGCAAAGTTGCTGGGGGAGGCTATGGTTCAGATAGAGTTGGTGGTAAGGGCTGTACTGTCTGAAATCCTCTGAGTGTAGCCAGGCTTAATCTGCTTCTCCGGGTCCTGAATCAGGGGTGGAAGTGAACCCCAAACGAGCTCCCAGCTGCCCAGAGCCCTGCTTCGAAGCAGAATGCAAAAAGAATGGCTGGGATTTACAGTCACTCTGCACCAAGCTGCTGAACTGCTGCTTCTCACCGTGGATGTGGATGGGTCTCATCTCGGAGGCAGGGGACACTGAGGCGCGCAAGACCAAGAAGAGCTCTTCAGGATCACACCAGTAACCAGATGGTAACTGGTACCCACTCCACAGCAGTGGATCCCCTGCTGTGCATCCCCTGCGTGAAGCCTTCGCCCACACAAGAGCAGGGCGGGGTGGGAGAACTAAACACAGCGAGGACATCGCTGGGGCTCCGCAGGGTGTTCGGCCTGTCCCCGCTGTTATTTCTGTTGGCGGAGGGTGGGGTTGGTGGGAGGTCGAGGGGAAGTGATTGCGTGTGTGTGACCTGCAGCATCCGGAAGCCACAGGAGGCTGGAGGTGAGGGCTCCTCTCCCTTCTGCCTGGGGACTTCTTGATGGGGGAACAATAACTCGGGTAGCAAAAGGGGTAATTTTTCTCTTGTAGAAAGGTTTTAAGTAGCCAGGATAGTTTCTCTGGAAATAAATAGAAGCACTTCAAACTTTGGGGTTGTAAGGCTGCTGAACTGTGAAGGGCTAAGAAAGCTCGCTTCTTCCCCAGCCACACTTCTGATATCCTTCCTTGTTCTCCCCTGGGCCAGGCCAGGCCTGGGTTACTTAGGTGTGTGCCAGGCGAGGCAGAAAAAACACCCTGAAGTAGATGATGGGGCCAGGGTGGCTGTGAGGAGCTCTGTATGCAGCTCACGTGAGCTCTCGCTTCACTGAGGCTGTGCTCTGGGAAGTGGTTGAATATTCAGCACCCAAAGTTCAGCCCAGTTACCTGTTTTTTCCTTAAATATCTCCCCTCCTCACCATCCCCGCATACAAGAACCGAGCCAGCCAGGAAATCGGTGTTAAAATAACTTCTCTAAGGAATCATGTCTGTGCGATGAAACGTTCAGAAATGGGGCCGTGTCAGCCGTAAGCTTTTGTGTGCAGAACAAAGGCTCTCCTGCAGAGCCATTAACTGACTTCGGGTACGTGGTCTCACACGGCTTCCTAAATAATATGACGAGTGATCCTCCTGCCATCCCCTGGGGTACTGGGTGAGCAAGCAGGGGATCGTTGTCTTTCCTGGACAAAACCACTCCGTTGCTGGCTGTCAGTTGCTTCCCTGCCTTGCTTGGGGGTGGGGGGAAGATGGTGCTGTGCCTGGAGGCTCTGCTGGGAGCCAGGGCTCCAGGAGGCATTATCCCCATGTGCATGGGGAATATGGGGTTTGAACGGTGTAACTCTGAGAAGACGTAACAGCGGTTTAAGGATGCATCCTCTTTAATATTCCTAGCTCTCATGTGCCTGACTGCGCTATCTTTAAAGCTTCCTACATAGGTTTCTTTTTTTATAAAAATTTATACTGCCATCCAGGCTGATTCCCAAGTCTGAGTGTGGTGGTCTAAAAGAAGAACGTGTCTGCATCGACTGACCGAGTGGGATTGGTGGGATTTTCTTTCATCTGTGCTCCGAGCAGTCCTCAGTGAGCAGAAGTGGCTTGGATGCAGCTTGGGGAATCGCCCTCCTTTCCAAGAGCCCGAACTGAATCTGCAGCCAGGGGTGCCCTGTGAGCCTCCATCTCAGGCCTGGCTGGGAGGGTAAGATGAGAGGGAGAGAGGTTGCAGGTAGCTGGCACGGCTTTTAAACTAGAGGACCTGCCTTGGGTGCACCCGCACCGCTTCTTTCAAGTGTGTGGCTTTTATCTTCAGTGATGCAGCTGTAAAGACGGAGGCTCTCCAGCCTCCTGACAAAAAGGGCTGTTGCTTTTCACAGCTGATAACTTTCAAGAAGCTGCAACACCTCACCGTTTCCACTTATCATCTCCAGCTGAGGGTTAATTCATCTGTTTCCACCTGAGTAAAATGTTGTTGACTGGGTGCGTGGTCTGGGATCAGTGCTGTTCAGTGCCTTGGTCTCCTTGCATTGCCTGTCCTTAGTTTTAGCACATCATGGTCATTCCTGGCTTCTAGGAATGAGGCTGTCTGGAGAAAAACTGATGGAAGAACAGTGCTTTGTGCTGGGGAAAAAATCATCAAAACCTTTCCAGAATATAGTAAAGGAAAGTAGAAACTGAGTCATTGCTTCTCTTGACTTTCTCGGTGTACGTACCAAGGTGTAGCCAGTATCCAGCAGCAGATGTGTGCTTGGAAGTTTTAGCAAAAAGGTTGAAACTGGTCTCTGGGCAGCGGCAGCATAGTTGAGACCACAAGGCTGTCTCAACACACTGGCTTTGGTTTGGGGAGTTATTTCAGTATGTTGGTTCAGATGGGCATGAGTGAACTGCTTTAGAGGCTAGATTTCTGTTGGCAGCATCATTAGCCTGTTCTCTGTTTAATTCTGGCCGCTTCTGAGAAATTAGCGAAGGTACGCTGTGAAACAGCAGTAGCAGACTGGCATTTTTATCCTGTTCTCATTTTCCACCCCTGCTCTCGGTGGTGGAGGCACCTTTGCATCGCTTTCTGCTGGAGAATGACCTATTAATACCAGTCCCCTCAGAGCTGCCAAAGCAGTTAATGTAGTGCCAGTCCCAACAAAATGACTTTTCAGAAGCAGTTAGATCTTTCACAGGATGCTACTTTTCTACAGATGGTGGACAAACTGGCAAATAGGGTTTGTTAAGCTGTTATTAAATCTCCATACTCATAGCATAAGAGGTGATGTGCCTTTGGCTCATGAGATGATCTTGTTGCAGATCAGTAGTCCCAAGGACCACACTGGACAGTGTTGGGGCAAACCCAGATCTACAGCTTTTCCTGCAGAGGTAGTTGACAGAGCGTTGGGGTGTTTCAGAAGGGATGTTGGGGATCAGGATGAAATACACATCTGGAAAGTTTTCTTCTGTGGTTTGCTTCTAGCCCTGAACTTGGAGAAGGGGTCTTCTCTGTGAGTGAGTGATATCAACACGTTTGCAGAGCTGCTGCCGATGGTGAAGGAGGCTCAGGCTCTGAGTCCCTTCTATGAACTGGTATCGCAGGAACTTATGAAACAGCCTCTGTCCCCAAACCTGTATCGTGGCTGTTCTGTAGGGAGAATGTGCTCGTTAAAACAAAGTCAGTGATGAGCAGCTTTCTTAGACATTTCTAACTGGAAATCTGTGCTCTCAAAATATCAAAATAATAAACTACAAATAGTAACAAACTCTGCCAGCTTTGAGGCCTATTTTATATCATCTGGGGTAAAACTGATGCTTACAGGAATAGGGAGAAGTCCGAGTTTTCTTGTCAGATGTTATCTGCTAGTTGAGCAGCTGGAGTTAGAAGGGGTTTTAGGTAGAGCTGCTTGTGAGAAATTAGGCATTAGAAATTAATCCTCTTTCCTTAACAGCTTGGAGACTGCTGTTTGAGTTCTTATTTACCTCCTTTGTTTTCTTTGCCTTTTAGAAATAAACCAGAGGCAGTAGAAGTAACATTTGCAGGTAAGCTCCACAGCTGTCATGACTTCTCTGAAAAAAAGGGCTGGCTCAAATAGTCTGCCCACGGTTACACCTGGTGTACCCAAATTCACCCAGCACTGCTGGGCGGGGGGGGAGAGCCATGCTGGGGCAGATGGTGTGGGCACATGGTGTGGGCACCCTGCAGCGTCCCCAGAGCTGGGGCTTTGTTGGCTGTCCCACTATTTTCTCTGTCTGCCTGCCTTCCCTGGGCCTTTCCCCACAGCAGTGAGTTCAGTGGTGGCAATGCTTTGTTTGGTGTGTGCATGCTACATAGCTCTTTTACCTCACCTGTTCTCCAGTCCTACCCTTGATGCTACTAGTTACTAGGTCTTTAGCACCATCTGGTTTGGGTTGTTAGAAAGTTGGCTCTGGGTGACAGGCAAGATGAATTCATTACCTGAAGTTTGCTCTCCAGGACGAGAAATGCCAAGGAAGTTCAAGTGTTCATTCAGCAACTGATATTTTTTTTTTTTTCATTCTGTTATCAAGAATCTGCGTAAGCTGCAGAGCTCCAAGGGAAGTGGAGCTTGCTAGGTAGCTGGAGGGTTGCCTTTCCCTGCCTCCTGCCCTCCCTGCCCGTTCTGCAGTAAAGTGGAAACTGTCTCAGCAGGCAGCAGCTGAGCTGCCTTTGCTGGCAGAGATGTTTTCTCCTCCAGGCTGCAGCTCTGGCCTGGTGGGCATGTCAGTCACTTGCTGTGCTGGCCATCCAGAAGGCTCCCATCTCTGCGTGTTTGTATCCTCGTGCGTTGAGCACAAGCGGATTTGCCAGGGATGCTAAATGACACTAGACTAAAGCTTTCTGTGATGGACAGGTGTCAAAACTGTTTCAGCCCTTTCAATGATAACATGTCTCCTTACATGACATTACCGCTTTCCTTAATTTTGGATTCCTCTCAGTGTCTGTGTGAGGACTGGAGCAGGAGGAACAGTGTCGCTTTATACAGTTCCTAGAACACATAGGGAAAACCTTCCTCAGAAATAGGAACTGGTTCCCTCATGTTTCTCTCACTTGCTTCATAGACTTTGATGGAGTCCTTTACCATATTTCAAACCCCAATGGAGACAAGACAAAAGTGATGGTCAGTATTTCTCTGAAATTCTACAAGGAACTCCAGGAACACGGTGCTGATGAGGTGAGTGAGAATCTCTGGGCCTTTAGCCTACAAATACTGCCTCAGCATGGGCAACATCCTTGTGATGTTGATGGATCTAACATCTAACCCCTAGAGAAGCATCTGTACTCCCATCTCACGCTGGTCAAAGGAGCCGCCCTGTGCCAACCAGGAGTCACACTTTGCTGGAAGAGAAGGGCAAAGTGTGTTCACACTCTCTCATTAATAAGAAGTCATCTTATATGACCCTACAGCCTGAAAGGCACCACTAATTTTGAAATGAGTGCGAGGCCTGACCACACAGAAATATTTTCCCTGTCTGATGTGCTGAGCCTGCGAGTAAAAGAAGGTGCCAAGACAAATCCAGAGTCCCGTGGCACTGCTCTTCTGACTCTAACCATACTTGAGAGTGAGTGATGGGCTCCTGCTGCATCTGCAGACCTTGATCTGCAGACTGATTCCCTTTTCGCTGCTGCTGTGTGAAGTAGCAGGTTCAGTTCCTGTTGAATAGGCCGGGGCTGCAGAGGGCCATTTATGGTAGAAAGAAGGAGCCTCTCTGAGCTGTGGTTGGGTGGCGAGGCAGGAAGTGTGACTCAGTTCCTGAGTCAGTTTTCAAATCTCCGCGTGGTAGCAAATGGGGTTCACCCAAGGCTCTTCAGCAGGCTTTTGCCTCTGAGTGTCTGTCTGTGGAGGAAAACAAGGAAAGTGCTCCATGAGTTTATTGTGGATCTGGCAAGAAACAGATGATCTGGACCCAAAGTGAATTCCTACCAGTTGCTGCAAGACCTACTAAAGTCAGAATAAATATGACTGAGTGTCCTGCTTTCCTGGTTCCTCTGTGCAGAGCTTTCTGGGAGCAGCTACTGAAGGTACTGCTGCTGGCAAACAAGAGAGTCAAGCAGCCCAAATAGTGGATCCCTCACAGCATGTTTAGTGAGGATCGGTACAGGGTGTGATCCCAAGAGAACCGCTGTGGTGGGTGAGTGGCTGACACCACTGTGCACCAGCAGCTACCTTGGTGGTGGAAGGCAAGTTTCCCAAGCTTTTAAAGGAAAATGGGATCTCTGCAGGACTGCCTTGGGAGTGCTGACTAAATAGAAATTACATTTTAAATTGCCAGTTAGCAACCTGTTGCTTTCTGTGCTTCCCTGGAGACGATGGAGCTTGTTCCTGCTCTGTCTTTGGTGAAACCCCACTGTGATGAGGGCAAAATGGGGCTCCTGCTAGGACAGAGCATCTCCCTCGGCTGCTGCAGGCAGGCTGTCTGCTGGGAGGAGGTTTTGGCATGCGGAGAGCCTGTACATCCTCTCTGCGTGGTAGTGGGTGTCATCCCAGGAGGGCCAGTTCTGCCACAATGTTGTTGTGTTCTTCTCTGTGAAATACCTCCTGTTCCCGGCCCCCTCATTGACACAGAGCTGTGGCTCAGTTGAAAATTGCCATTGATGTAAAATTCAGCAGCGATCATGATTGAAGAAAGGTTTTTTGCTGTGCTGTAGGCGGCTATGCTTCTGGGAGGCATCCAAGCTGCCTGGCAGTCTCCTCTCCATCCCCATCTGTCCCGGGCAATAGGCTGAGACAGGGCAGGCGATCGTGTGGCCACGCTTTGCCTGACCCCTGCTCTGCACTTGCCTTCCAGCAAGGAGTGGGTCAGGGCACGCTTTGCATCTGGCTTTGAATAGGAAGAAGGGTTGTAGTCCTCAGATATGTTGTATCAGTCTCTGCTGACAGTTCTCCTTTGAAGGTCTGAGGTGTATGGAAGGGGTTTTCTTCCCTGCACAAGTTCAAGACTAGCAAGAACTTTCAAAAGTTCCAGTTTTGAGTCCTGCCCTGCAGTGCGACCCCTGACAGTGGAGTTCAGGGACCTCTGCCTAGAGCAGGAGCAGCCAATAATACTAGAAGCCGATGGCTTAATATTTGTCCAAGTTCACTTAGACTAGTGGATGCAGATGCTGTAATTTGATGTTTCTAAATGAGCACCAAACATGTCCTGGGCTGTGCAGGAGGGAGCAGCTCTGATAGCTTGTGCTTTTAATGTTTAATTTCTTTCCTAGGTATTGAAGAAAGTCTATGGAAACTACTTGGTAAATCCTGAATCAGGTAACCCTGTGATAACATTTACTCTGTGTGTGTGTGAATGCAATTCCAAAATGACTTAAGTCACCTCCGAAATGCTCAAATGAAGGCTGCACTTCAAGAGCTTTATATCTGGGGCTCTCTGTACAATGAACAGCAATTTAAAAGGTGTCTCAGGTACGTCAGGGCTGAAGGAGCTTGCAGCATAAGCTGTAATTCTTGATGCAGCCCTCCTCCAGGAAGCCTCTGTTCCTTACGGTTGGGGTCTTTGTTCTTCTCAAAGACGCTTTGTGAGACACAGGAAAACCATGGTTACCTGTGACAGCATCTCTTCCTACTCACTGCAAAAACTTGGGAGCAGCTCAGCCAGCACGTGTGTCTGGGAGCTCAGGAAGGAGGTCCAGGAGTGTTGCCATGGCCACGTGCTGAGTTCAGGCATGGCTTCTGGCAGTGCTTGGAGTGGGAAGGACTCACCCCTGGGACTTCTGGGAGGGCTTAAGGCAAAGGTGGGACTGTAGGTGTCTCTTTCTGGAAAATGTTTCTGGCTTCATTAAAGCCCTGTGTAGATGATTAAGGTTAGTGGCTGTCTCTCCCCAGGTTACAATGTCTCTTTGCTCTACGACCTGGAGAACCTTCCTGCAGACAAGGACGCTATCGTGCACCAAGCTGGCATGTTGAAGCGCAACTGCTTTGCTTCGGTCTTTGAGAAGTATTTCAAGTTCCAGGAAGAGGGCAAAGAAGGAGAAAAAAGAGCTGTCATCCACTACAGGGACGATGAGACAATGTAAGTGGTCAAACCAAGTGGCACAGGAGTCAGACAGCGGTCTGTACACTCTGCTCCTGCTCACAGGAGTTGTGGTGGAAAGTCAGGAAATCCTGCTGCTCCGTGCTTTGGCAGGATAATAAGGGCCTGTCCAAGGCTGTCAGAAGTATCCATTGAGGGCAACGCTCATCCCTCGGGCTGCGGGGATGTTACACAAGAGCCTCTGTTAGTAGCAGCACTTGTGGCTGCACGCAGGAGAGGAACTGGCCGCTCCCAACAGAAATGTTTTTCTCCCTGTAAATACTGTCTCAAGGGAGGGGAAATTTTCAGCAGCCAGGCCTGTGAATGGTTGTTGAGTCTACTTGACCTTGTCACGCGATTGCTTCCTCATCCAGTTGTACTTCTTAGCTCCTGTTCACAGCTGCGTTCTCCTCTCTCACCCACCTGCAGGTATGTTGAGGCGAAAAAGGACCGCGTCACAGTTGTGTTCAGCACGGTATTTAAGGATGACGATGATGTGGTGATCGGAAAGGTGTTTATGCAGGTATGGAAACTGAATTACGGGGAAAAGGGCTGGTCTTCGATTCATACACCTTCTTGCTTGCTTGAAGCAGCATTGCCAAACAAGCAGATGTTAGGCTGAAGTGAGCTCACAGGCAGTTCAATGCACATAAATGCTTTGCAGGGGGGCTCCAGGCTGAAACGTGTTAATAAGCATAGGTGGTATATTTTCTACTCCAAGCTCTTGCATTGGCATCTTTATTATCGATGGTCTTGCTCGTACGGACAATCAAACATATTATGTGTTACAGATGAGAAACACCATGGTGAATACTTCAATACCCACCCTGAGGCCCTGTCATGCAGCTAGCTGTGGTCTAGGGATCACCAGCCAGCTGAGGAGCTGAGCTTGGTGGGGGGGCTGTAGAGGGAGAAGACAGGGTGAGGCGATGCTGTGCTGTGCCTGGGATGGTGCTGAGAGTTGTCTTCACCTCAAAGTTTGTTCCTGCCATTGCTCAAATGCTGCAGAGAGACTCAGCAGCTTAGTGTGGCTGCTCTCCCATGCTGCGATGGGCTCTCGAGTTTGAGCTTTTCAAAGCTATGAATTTGCTTAATGTGTGGGCTTGAATCAATCATCATAATGCCAAGTATTTCTGGACTCAGCTACCCTTTGCAACTGCCGCGTAGCCGGGAAGCATTCAGAGACCTGTAGCAAACAGTTCACGTGTCTGTTAGCGACCGTGTGCAGCCTGTGGGGATTGAGACATTTGCTTACAGCTGGGGAAGGCTCAGTGCGTGCTGGGGTGTGTGTTCTTCTGTGTCGCTGGCCCACCTTGCTCACCTTGTGGCTGCTGAAGCACCTTGGGGAGCCTCCTGTACAGGTACAGCCATGGAGCAGGGCCCTACAGGGTGTTCCAAGGCTAGAAGAGCTTTAGCCCATCTGTTTGGGGGTGCCAGGCCGTGCTGCTGACAGCAAGTTACTGGCCCAGTTTGCTGGATACCAGTTTACCTGTGTTTGGGGTCACTAGAACAGGGACTGTTGTGATGGGAGTCTTACCTCGCAGCTCTGCTCTCTGTGTTCTTTAGCTACAGGCAGGGCATCCCCACCAGCATGTCCCACAGCCTGGAATTCAGCTTTTAAAACAGTAAGAGAGGTGTGAGATGAACAAAACAGGGTTTGTGAGGCTCCCGGCGAGGTGGCAGGGCTTCAAGGCAGCAGCTGTCCCAGAGTCTCCATGTTCCAAGTTCTTGGTTTTTACAACAGCAAACCCTGCTTCTGCCCAGCCACAAGAATTTCCACTCTGAGTCACGATGGCTCCTTCCCTCCAGCTATTGCTCTTGCGTAACACAGCCCAGTCGGGCATGGTGGCTGCTCATCTGGGCTCTCATGGAGAAAATCTGACCATTAACTACCGGTGAAGCCATTTGAATCATTTCACCCTCTGGCACAAGCAAGTGGAAGTGCAAGCTAAGCATTTCATTAAGGAAACCCCAGTGAACTGCTCGGTTCTCTAAAAGGGGAACGGATGCTCCTGCCCTTCCTGGTGTGAGCTGTGCTCAGAAGGGAGGAGAGGCCAAGGGTGGCTGATGATGTGTAGGTTGGGCTGGGGGTCAGTGAGACAGAGGGGAGGCTGCCCTTCCCTGAGGCAGTAGAATGGTGTCTGGACTTTGCCAGTCCCCTGTAGAGACAGTCCTGTAACTCCTGAAATGTGGGGCCAGTTCATTTCATGTGAGGTGGGGGTCATGCTGCTGTCAGAGAGGTTGCCTGGTGGAAGGGATCTACCTGCCTGGAGGTGTTGTTTGAAGATGTGTAGAGAAGTGTTAGGAAGAGCAGGCTTCACACACAAGCTTCAAACCCTGCGTTTTTGTTTGAAAAGCCTCTTCAAGCTTCTGAATGCCTCAACAAAGACCTCCTGGTGGGAGATGGTTTCTCAAATAGCAGAGCCTTTATGCTGGGTGCAATGGAAACCGTGAACCCTTTCTGAGAACTTCCCTTCTGCTGGAGTGATGGGCGCTGCCTGATTTCACTGGAAGCGTTGATGGTGTTGACTTTCTGACAGGAGCTCTGCTGTCTCATGTGCTTGCTCAGAGGTGTCGTTTCCACAAAACAGCCATGGCAGGAGGTGTGACACTGAAAGCCACCCCAGTTGATGGGTTGTGCTAGGAACACATGTAAACTTGGGACAACTGTGCATATTGGTCTGGTTTTGCTGGGAAAAAGGATTGTTTTCCAGCAGTTTGGCCTGATGGATTTGACCCGTGCAGGGAAAGGTGGGAAACCTCCTGCACAGCTGCCCTGTAGATGTGGGGACACCCTGTTTGCTTTCCTGAAGTGTCGCAGTGGGTCTCACCTTCACTTTGTCTTGTTCAGGAGTTCAAGGAGGGTCGCCGGGCCAGTCACACAGCCCCACAGGTGCTCTTCAGCCACAGGGAGCCACCCTTGGAGCTGAAAGACACAGACGCAGCCGTCGGCGACAACATTGGCTACATCACCTTTGGTAAGCAGGCAGCTCTGTGGCCTGGGGACATTCAGGGAGGAGAGAGGTTCCTGCTGCTGCATGAGAAACCAAAAGGAATTCATCTTCCCTAAGTATTCAAGTGGGTCACTGGGGGACGAAGGGACTCTGGAGTCACATTCTCCATTGTCTGCCTGTTTCACTTCTTCATGTTTGGCATGTCCCTTTGCTGTATCAGGTCACCTCAGCTCTGCACAAGAAGTTGTGGAAGTAGACAGTGAGCCATTAACTATCTGCTTATAAAATAAGTTCAGCATTTGGGAGCAAGGAAAGGGTGGCTTTGCTGCCATACTGTGGAAACTGGAGGTTTGTCATGGGAGATTTCATGTGAGTGTATTTGTAGCTTGCCCAGCTGCAGGCACCTGTGTAGTGTTTAACTACAGTAGAGGCAATCAAAGGGCAGGAGCAGGGCAGCACGTTCTGCTTCTCCGTCTCTACCTCTTTGTTCTGGGCCAAACACTTCCATCTCTGATGAGCCACTTTCCCCTGCCTGCGGAGGTGCTGGCCAACAGTCACCATTTCCTCCTGGGCAGCAGTGCTGATGGCCGAGCTGAGGGGTCCAAACCCTGCCCTCTTCAAGGGGAAAGGTCTCTTCCTGAGAAATTGGGGGTCATGGTTGGATCTGCCATTAGGGTCTCTCTCTGGCTGGCATTCCTGCAGTTCAGAGCTCAGAGGTGGAGCACAGACATTGCAGGGGAAGGTGAAGTTAGCCCTGCCCTCCTTCCGTGCCGGGAATGGTGCCCTGCGGTTAGGGCAGCTCCTCAGCTGTGGGAGGGCTGTCTAATGGCAGGTCTGGGACTGCGAGCAAGACTTCATTCTTGTCGAGATGCAGTTTCCCGGTTATCTGATCCGACAGTCCCAGGTGAGATCATTACCCAGACAAAAAGGTCTTTCATGGATCTAGGAGGCTTAGCACAGCACTGGCCTGTGGAAAGAACCAGTGACCAGACCCCTGCAGTAACCGGGCCTGGCTCTGTCACAGGGCCAGCAGGCTGTTGGCAGGGATCCACAACTGATTTCAAGATCCAAGGGCAGACTGGATCTTGAAATCAGTTGAGCAGCCTGGCCATTGTCCACCTCCCAACTCTCTCCTCTGTTTCACTTCTCCCAAGCACTGAAGTAACATCATGCAGTTTCCTGCAGTTCTGTCATCTCTGGGCTCTTGGCCTTACCTGCATTCCGTGGAGTGCACAGCTGTGCCAGGCTGCTGTGGGTGGATGTGGAAAAGTGTTGCTAAGCTCTGTGTTTAAGGTCACAAGTGCTGCTTAATCTTGATAGGTGTCACAGTAAAGGGCTCTTTGTAGAGAGCAAAGTAGGTGTTTGGAGGAGCATACCCTGAAGCCCTCCAGCCCTGGAGGAACCTGAAGCCCTTTGGTAACCTCGGAAGGCACTAACGGTTCGTGTCACTCTCCTTTCAGTGCTGTTCCCCCGTCACACCAATGCTGCTGCCAGAGACAACACCATAAACCTGATCCACACGTTCCGGGACTACCTGCACTATCACATCAAGTGCTCGAAGGTACCGAGGGGACGGGTCAGGGAGATACTGGGCAGCTTCAGCCCCTTTAACATGGGTGCTGCAGGGGAGGAGCACGGGGCAGGGGTGCCCCCCTGAGAACTCACTAGGGTCCCGCAGTGCCCTCCCCAATCACACGGGGCTGGCAAATGATGCATCATCACCTTCTCCTTGTTCTTTGGCACAGGCAGTGCCCGTTTGCTTCCCATCCTAGCAGTGAAGTAAGGTTTGGGGTTTTTTTTTCCCTTTTGGATCTGATTTTCTTTCTGGGAACAGAAATAAGGGTAATTATTTGACAAGACCTGGCTTTGACCAGGGCTCGGGTGGTGATTTTCACTGTTGCCTCCTGAACTCCCCTCATAGCACTGTGGCTCTGCAGAGCTAGGTGCTTGCCCAACAAGGAGCAGAAAGATAGCTCCCACCCCGTGTCCTGAAATCTCAGCTGTGAAGACAGGATCCTGACATGTCCCTGTTTTGTCCCACTGAAACACAGGCCTATATTCACACACGTATGAGGGCGAAAACATCAGATTTCCTCAAGGTGCTGAATCGTGCCCGTCCAGATGCAGAGAAAAAAGAAATGAAAACAATCACGTGAGTAGCAAAGTGGGGCCTGGCTGTGCGTGCTTCCCTGCCAGCTGTGAGCTCGCTCCTTCTAAGCTTGGCATACTCTGGTCCAGGGAGAACTGGGACGCTGTGAGGACTGGGTCTGATGTGGTGGGACCCCATCAGAGAGGAAGGTGGTGTTTCATAGCGTGGCACTTGCCTGGGTGCCTTGAGGTGAAAGACTGGATGAGGGTGTGTTGGCCTCCGGGGTGTCCCTGTGCTCCCTCCCTCACTCATCTACTGCCTCGCACGTCCTTTGCAGGAGATGGGTCTGTGGCACACCCTGTGCTGGCAGATTCTTTGCGAAAGAAGGTCCAAACACAGCTTTGCAAGTCTTGGTGTCACCACTGTCCCCTCTGAGACCATGGTGGCATGAGTGGGACTTTTCCCCCATCATATTAAAGCTGGCTGGCGGGCTCTGGGGGCAGCTCCAGCTCACAGGGGAGAGTGGCCAGGTTCTTCCTGGGGGTTTGCAGGCACTGGAGTGGGTTTGTGCTACCCAGTGGATCTACAGCTTCTCGGAGCCCTTGGCCAGCAGATAGCTGGGGCCAGGAGCACTCCCGGGCCACTGTGCTGGCTGGCTGGCTACCTCTTGTGAATAAAGCCACCCAGAAGGATGTGGGTGGAAGAGAGCAGTTGGGTGGACACATTTCCCTTGTGTCCTTTACCCTCTGCTGATCCCAGAGCCCCTTGGTGTCCTCTTTCTGTGTGTCCCAGCATGTCCCCTTTGGGTTCTGCTCCAGGGCAGCAGGGTTGTCCCCTCTTTGAAAGCCAACCCTTCGCCAGAGCCCCGTGACCTGGTTCTGCAGCCACAGATACCTCCAGGCTGTGAGCCAGCGGTGCCTGCCTGGCTTTGAGAGTTCAGTGCAAGCCTGTGTCCCCAAAAAATCCCCGTAGCCACCCTGGGGCACCCCTGAACTGTGCCGGGAGCCACACTGACCTCTCTCTGCATCCTTTCAGGGGGAAGACATTCACAACCCGTTAACGCCAGGGTCTCTGAGGCTGCCGTGCAGGATGAAGGTTGGGGCACTTGCTACCCGATAATCGTAGCTTTTAATGTTGCACCTCTGTGGGCTCATAAGGAATTCAAGCAATCGGGGTCTGTTTGTACGACAGTTTGGGGAGTAATCTGCAGAAACGAGCTGTGCTTGCGAGGACTCGATCGTTCCAAGAAACAAAACCTTAATTACAGTTTGATTGACTTAATTTCTTTTCTTTTTTTTTTTTTTTAATTTTTTTTTTTCTTTTCAAGCTGTTTCGCTTTGCCATATGTTACCGGAAATAAGTTGCAGTATTTCTTATGAGAATAATGCAATATTAACTTGTTTTATTCTGAGTATTTGAGTTCAAAACTCCTGTATCTGAAGAAATACTGTTGGGGTTCATTAATAAAGGAGATCTTTCTATCTTAAAGGACTGTGGGGCTTTGGCTTGTCAATGCATGTGGCCTTGCCCTGGAAGGGGTGTTTGGAGTCACAGGCACAAGAGGGGTAATTACTGTATCTCAGAGCAAATTACTTCTGCTGATCTGTGTCTTGGGGGCTGAGGTGGGGGTGCTGTGCCCAGGTCTAGGAGTGAGAATCCTATTGCGTTATGGAACTCCTGGGCTGCACAGAGCAGGATTTTCCTACCCTCACACCCTCCTTCCCCCTAACAGGGAGAACTAGGGCTGGAGGTCTCTGCCTCTACCCAGACCAGAATAAAACCATCCACCATTGCCCCTCAGGCCGTGGCTGGATACTGGGGAGATCCCTGGGGAGGGAAAGAGCACAGCTCCCCAGGTCCTCTTCCCCACAACAAGCAGAGTGGATGGCATCCAGTTAAGTGAAATAATTTATATAATTATAAGACATTTTCATACAAAACCCCAGCCTTGCTCCCCAGATGGGGGGGGAAAAGCAGGGCAGGCTGGAAAATTACAAAGCACGCACTGGAGAAGGGTGGTGAAACCCATCTCCCTCATCCCTCTGTACACAAGCCACCTGGCAGAGCCAGGACACCATCCCTCAGCACAGCTCCTAGCGATCGGGGCGCTGGACGCAGAACACTTTGGCTTGGTGGTCACCGGAGGTCGTCACCACAATGGAGGCGTCCCTGGAGGGGGAGACAAAGCTCAGAGATCCTGTGCCCACACCCCGGCCCAGCTCTGATTTGCTCTACTTCCCCTTTGAGACCCTCAAGTCTTGGCACATTTGCAAGTCTCTTGTCCCCCCTCATCACCCAAGCTCCCGGTGCCACCTGAAGGAGAGACAGCTTGTGACTCAGATTCCTGAGGTCTGGAGCCCCTGCCACCCCTGGTCCCTCCACCCGGCAGCCTTCAGGAGGGGAAAGGAGTGGGTCTGGGGGTTCCCCTCTCACTTGTTGACGGCGAAGTCAAGGATTTCAGCTGAGTGCCCTCGGTACTCGTTGATCATCTTCCCCGAGCGGGCATCCCAGAGCCGCACGGCCCCGTCTAGGCTGCAGGTGTACACCACGGCCGAGCTCTCCTCCCACAGCAACTGCACGATCCCCGACTGGGGCACAGGGAAGCCATGAGGTGAGCACTGGGGACCCCCAGCACAGTCCCAGCTCCCCCCACGTCCTCCCCTCAGTGTTGTCTGCCATCCCCACAGATAGGGAGAGCTAGCCCCCAGGGCCAAGCTACGGGGCATGTCCTCTACGCAGGGCCTGTGGCTGCCTTTGGGGAAGCCCAAGGGGCTGAGGGAGAAGCACAAATTGGGAACTGGCCCCAGGAAAGCCCCTGGGCTCCAAGGAAGGTCTTGGATGGGCCCAGAGACACACACACACATGCTACCCCCAGGCCTAGGGAGAGTGGGGAGGGCAGTACCTCATGTTGGCACTTATGCCTCAGGCTCTGTGTGGAGAGGTCATAGATAGCCAGCGTGCCATCCAGGTAGCCCACAGCAGCCAGTGGCATCCTGCAGAGAAGGGAACAGGCATTACATGGGCCTGGGGGAAGCAGTGATGGAAATGCGTGAAGGATCAAGGTTGAAGGCAAAGCACATTGAGAAGATGAGGGACACCCCAATGATAGGAGCCATGAAACACCTCAGCTGAGGAAACCAACAGGACAGTGAGAACCAGCAAGGGCCCAAGGTTCACAAGGGAGAAGATGCTGTCTTGGTAGGAAAGATCCCCAGCAGCCGCGTCTGGAGGGTATCCCAGCCAAACAGTGGTCCATCAGGCTAGCTAGAGACCCGATGGGCTGGGGGGAGGACTGAGCAGCTGGTGTCCCTTGTCCTCCCTGTCACACAGAAGTGACCCAGGATACCCACAGCCAACTGGGGAGGACGAGGGTGAGGGCAGAATGAGCATGAGGGATGGAAACAGGTCTGTTAGTAACAAACATCCCCCGGCAAGGCCTGGCACTGGAGAGGGGCTGTCACACCACGTGTCACCCCGTGCAACGCATCCCCACACTCACACGTTGCAGAAGCCCAGCGACTCCACTGAGTTGGACTCGGCCTCCTCGCCCTCACCAGTGGGGGCCTTGGGGGCCATGCTCTCCATCTTGAACACGCACACCACCTGGGTGGAGGGAGGCACAGGGGAGGGGAAGGGGACACCCAGTCACACCGAGGTCCCCTTCCTTACCCGGGACCGAGCCCATGCCCCCTGGACACCGTGGCCCGACCCCAAACCCTCAGCTCTTCAGAGCAAACAAGGGGGGAACGTCCTTCTACCAACAAGACCACCCAGCTACCAGCCCACCAGCAGCTGCAAGGAAGCAGTTGTGTTGGCCAAGGGCGCCTCCTGCTGGCCACCGGTGGCCACCACAGACTGCTCCGGGCCGGCAGAGCCCTGAACCACCCGGAGACACCGGCCTGGCCCAGGACAGGGGGCTGGGAAGCCGGTCCCCCGTCTCCCAGGGCTCCTGGCTCTGCCCCCACCCACACGTACCCACCTTGCCCGTGGCGGAGTTGACCAGCTTGGCATGACAGTCCACAGAGCCCGTCATGATCAAACTGCCGTCCTGGTTGCTGGCCACACATGTCAAGGGGTCCTGGTGGCCATCCTGGCCTGGGGGGCAAACAGGAGAGGCATAAACTCCACATGTCCTCCCTGCAGAGGCCTTGAAACCCACCCTCCTGCATCCTTCACCTTTCTCAGCTCTGCCAGCACCCTTGTGGCAAGGAGTGGCCACCTGTGGGGACAGGGAATCCCAGCGCCAGGCTACCTCCGGCAGTCCCTGGCCTCGGAGGGTGGCACCTCTCCATCCAGGCAGAGGTCAGAGCCCCACTGGAAAAGGCTGTTCCCCAGGTAGGGCGCACCCCAGACAATGAACATCTTCCCTACCTTTCAGGACATGCAGCGAAGTTCCCTGCTTCAGGTCCCAGATGCGCATGGTCCCGTCCTCATACCCCACCACCGCTCGCTTCCCTGGGTGAGACAGAGCCAGTGGCTAGAGCCAGAGCTCCCCTGGCCCCTCCGCCTCCTGCTCCGCACAGACCGGCAGAAGCACGAGGGCAGATGGTGGCAGCGGGATCTGTCACAGAGCTGGTGACATTCCCCACCCCGGGCAGCCCCCGTGCCTCACCGTCAGGCAGGATCCTGCCACACGTGGCTGGGCACGCAGGGCCCTGGAAGGTTTTGCAGTCTCCGCTGGGGATCTTCCACATCCAGGAGTTGCCATCAGCTGTGCCCGCCAGAAGGACATGGGCTTGAGGGTGCCACTCCATCCACTGGGCAGAGAGAGAGACAACCAGTGTCACAGGGGTGGCATCCCCCCCGCCACCCAGCTGAGTCCCAGCTGCCAGCCTACGAGCTCCCCACAGCACCAGGACGGGGTCCCACCACTCACCTCCAAGTCCCCCACCTCAAAGGACCACACTTCTTCCTTGGTGTCCACCCGCCACACTTTGATAAGCCCAGACATGTCACCCGTGGCCACAAACACGGAGTCATGACTGAAGCCGGCACAGGTGACCGAGTCCTTGTGTCCTAGAGATGGTGGTGGACAGAGACTGCTCAGTCTAAGCTACAGAGGACAGTCAGGAGCCTGGCTCCAGCAGAGCAGCGGCTGGGAAAGAGAGTGTCTGGAGAGACGTGGCTAGGAGGGGACACAGCCTGGGGCACCTCACCTGAGCATTCAAACAGCAGCTCTCCGTCGCTGACACGCCACACAAAGGCCTTGTCGTCCTCCCCGCCTGTCACCGCCAGCGTGTTGGTCTTGGGGTCGAGGCTCACACAGAAAACAGAAGCTTCACAGAAGAGTAAAGAGAGGCTACATAGCAGCTCGGATGCTGCTCACATCCCACATGACATTCCCAGGGGATCCAAATCCCACGCGGCACTGGGTCTGGGTGAGAAGTCAGCGAGCGGACAACCCAACCCAAACCAGTGGAATCAATCCTTCCCATGAGGAACAGCAGTGCAGGCTGCCTGCTGAGCTCAGAGCGAGCCGCCACGGTAGGTGGCTCAAGGAGCTTCTCTACCAGACTGCAAGCCAGAAATGAGCAAAGCCCAAAGCATCACTGCCCTGAGGCGTGACAGCTGTCCCAGGAATGGCCAGGAGACATCAGCCTGGCAAGGACCTGCTGTACTCTGCAGGTACTCTGGTGGGTGCAGGTCCCGGGGGACACCCCAGCTGCCGCTGCCCGTGCCCACTGCTGCTCACCCGAGTGGAGGGAGAAGGTGACCTCGCTGTCGTCCTGCGCCTCCATACCGTCCTCCACCCCTTCATCATCCTCTGTCTCCCAAGCCTCGGCGTCGGGCTCTTCTGCACCCTCCTCGTCGAAGTCCACGTCCTCCATCTCATCAGCCAGGTCATCTGCGGAGGGCAAAGGTCAGAACGTGGCTCGCGGCCCCTTCCAGGGCAGGCGGCGGTGGACACGGTGGGTCCTCGGGGGTCCCCAGGGGACGGGCCAGCAGCGGTGGGGGGACGCGCCATCCCGACGCCGCTGCGGCCCGGAGACCCGGAGCAGAGGAGCGCGCAAAGGAGCAGGGAGAGGCCGCGGTCCCTGGGGAGGGAGGAACTGAACGGGCCGGGCCCCACGGCCGGGCCTACCGCTGGGGCAGGGCCGGAGCGGGCCCGCTGCCCCGGCGGAAGGCCGGAGCCCCCGCAGGCCCTGCCCGGTGCGCGGTGCGGGAAGGCCCCGTCTCACCCGGCCCGGGGGGTCCCAGCTCCACCACCTCGATGATCTCTTCGTCGCCATGGAAGCCCAGCGCCCCCGGGCCCTCGGCGGGCTCCATGCCGGCCTCCCCGCGCTCCCCACCCCGCCGCCGCCGCTTCCGCTGCTCGCCCCGCCCCGGCCAATCCCCGCCCACCGCCCTCCTCGCCTCAGCCAACCCCGACCAGCGTCCTTACCCGGACCCCGCCCCTTCCGCCAGCATGGTAGGCTGACCCCTTCCCCGCCAGGTGCGTTCTGGGAGCCGTAGTTTCTCGCCCTCTGCCGGGCCCGCCCCGCCGGCCGGCAGCCCGCGCGCGGCGGACTGCAGCTCCCGGCATGCAGCGGGGCTGCGGCGCGACAGCACGGCCCACCATGGCAGCGGCGCTCGGCGGACTGCGGGGTAAAGGCGGACGGGCGGCGGGGGCGGCCCCGGGGCAGGGCGGGGGGGGGGGGGGGGTGTCGGGATCGCCGTCAGCCCTCCCCGCACGGCCCCGCGGCCTCCGGGACGCGCTTACGGCCGACCCCGCCCCGCCCGTGTGAGGAGTGGCCTTAGACCCTCGCCCTTGGTGCGCCTGGCCGCGCCCTCTAGGCCACACCCCGCTCGGCGCAGGGGCGCTCTTAGAGCCACGCCCCCTCGGCACTGACCACGCCCCCACGGCTCCAGCCCTGCCCTCGAACCCCCCCTAGTGCCGGGGCAGGGGCACGGCAGGGGCAAGGGCAGGGCCCTCAGGCTGGGCCCCCCCAGCACGCTGCCCCATGACCGCCCATCCCTAACTCTTCTCTCTCCGCAGGGCTGCTGGCGGCAGCAGGACCAGCAGTGGGTCGTGCCAGGCTGGCCCCCCCGGGCACACGGCTCCTGGGGCAGAGCTGCCGCCGGCCAGCAGGGCCACGGGCCGGCCCGGAGCCCGGCAGAGGGGGGCTCCCCGAGGGGGTGGAGTACATCCCCACGCGCAAGAAGGGCAAGAACCCGATGAAGCCGGTGGGGGTGGCCTGGTGAGTGGATGGGGTGGTGGGAGAGGCTCAGCACTGGGAGGCTCCACTGCTCTGCAGGGCCTGGGGTGGGACAGGGAGGTCTGGGGGGGCTGCAGCGCCGAGCTGGGGGGCTGTCTGCCACCCCAGGGTGGCACAGGACCCTTGTTTCCCTGCCGGGTCTCTTCATCTCCTGCCCACTGGCTCTCCTGCAGGGCCATCGGGTTGCCCTCCGGCATCATCCTCTTCCTCCTGGTCAAACGGGAAGTGGACAAAAGCCGTCTGGAGCAGCTCAAAGTCCGCAGGAAGATGATGGAAGCCAACCAGGGCGAGTACGAGACGGAGCGATACAAGCGAGTGGCCAGGGGGGCATAGCCGGCTGCCCCCCGCCCCCAGTCTGGCACTGTGGCACCCTGAAGGGACTGGCCAAGGGGATGTCAGCCCCATGGGGCAGTTGTGGGGCTGGATGGGGACAAATAAACCTCATCCTTAGTGAGTGGAACAGCTCAGTGCAGTGACACTGTGGTCACTCCCTCAGCCCCAGGCCCTGCATGTCCCCACAATGCGTGGGGTGCAGGGGGAAGCTGTTCCACAGCCAGGATTCTGCCCGCGAGGGCAGGAGGAGGACGGGCTTGGGGGGAGGCCAGGCCTGGAGCAGCTCGACCTTGGCTTTTCCATCCCACAGCAGAGTTTGCACTGCCCCAGGCCGCAGCCCCCACTGAGGCTGCCTACATGTTTTTCGGGGGAGTCACCACACCAGTAAGACCGGGGCCATCTGGAAAATTAAACTGTTTTATTTAGCAAGTACAACTTTGCCGGCATCCGTGGCTGTGGACCCTCTGCGACGTGAGCTCTGCCATGAGTCCCACCACGGGGGTCCCAGCTGCCCCCCCGCCTGCACCAGGCACCACCACAGCTTAGGGAGGGGGGCACAGCCAGAACCGCGTTTTAAGGCACCAAGTGAATGACACCAACCGGGCTCTGCCAAAAATATCCCAACACGATCCCAGCGGCTGCTGCCAGCTCCCCAGGCCCAGGCAGGACCGTGGTGCTCTGCTGCCAGCCCAGCAAACGGTGCCGAGGCCAGGCACTGCCTAAACGCCGGCAGCCGGTCCCCCCCACTACCCTTGGGGGCTTGTAGAGGGGTGATCAAGGGAAACCCTTTCCTTTGCAGCCTACGGGTAGGGATGCCGAAGCATTAGGAGTCATGGTAAGTGGCCGTATCCTGTACAGAGGCCAGAGGAGGGAGTGAGGGACAGCAAGGTTGGGGGACATGGGACACTGGAGAGGTCCCAGGGCTAATCCCGGCCCACGATCTGCAGGATGAAGGTGAAGATGTAGATGATGTCAGTGTAGATGGTGAGGGCACCGTAGACATATTCCTCAGGGCTCAGCGTGTTCTTCCTGTTCCCCAGCACAAGCTGGGTGTCATAGGCAAGGAACTGGGGGGGCAGAGGATGTCAGGCAAGGACCTAGGGAGGGAGGCATTCCCTGCATGACACCCTCTGCCCACCCCAGCCGTCAACTCACCAGGGTGAAGGCGATGGCACCGATGGCCGCATACAGCATGTGGAGCCAGGGGACCTGTGCAGGGAAGGGGACATGGGGAGGGTGAGCCGGGTGCTGGCAGGCAGCGGGCAAGGCCGGGCAGGTCCTGCCCGCACCTGGCTCCCGAGGAGATGCCTCTGATGCTGATGCCGACGCACCCTCTCCCTGCAGGCAAGCTGCCTCCACCATGGCTGGCACCACCCTGCTTCCCGCCAAAGGGGGACCACCCAAACCCCCCTGACTGTATCAGCCCTGGGGACAGCCATGGCACCCCACAGCCCCTCTCTCCCCCCTACTCACATATTTGAAGGAGAGAACGATGGCAGTGACAATCCCGGTCACCATGACCACAATGCCCAGCACGCAGAAGAGCCCTGGGCACGATGTAAAATCAACCTGCCGGTGGGACACACACACACACATCACAGGAGAGCCCAGCATGTACCCACTGCCCAGTTCCCTGTGCCTGAACCCCCCCCCCCCAGGGCAGGGCACATCCCCCTCCTTGCCTTGGTCTGGAAGCAGAAGATGGTGACAATGATGGCCACGATGGCAGTGATGAGCATGGCAATCAGGACGGCACTGGTCTGGTACGTGCTGCAGAGAGGACAACAGAGTCACCCCATGCTTGGTGACCCCCCACAGCCCCAATCCCAGGCAGGGACCCCACTGTCCCCGAGCCCAGGGGACCGGGGTGTCCCCCAGCTCCTGGCAGCCTCTCATTTGAGATGGCTGCACGGCGGGGGCAGGAAGGACCCCAGCTCCTGTCACTATGGGGTCCCCAGGGCGTACCTGGCAATTGTCCCCGTCATCAACCCCATGGCAAGTGTCTGTGGGAGAGAAGGATGGGCTCAGTGGTGCGAGCGGCACCATTCCTGGCTGACCCCCACTTCCCCACATGTCGCCCCTGTCCCTCCCAGCCCGCTTGGGGAGCTGGGGTGCCATGGGGGCACCACCACCCCCCCCCCAGCCCTGTCCCACTCACAAAGATGCTCAGCAGGATGATGTTCCAAGGGAAGCGTCTCCTGGGGATGAAATGGGGGGAGAGAGGTGAGTGGGTGACAGTGGCCACATATCCCTCTGGTGTCCCCCCCCCGGGGGCAACTGCAGGCAGGGATGCCCCCCCCTCCCCATCCACACCCTCCCACCCCAGGGGTCCCAGCCACCAGCAACTCACCGGGGACCCTGGCAACAGGCCAGCACCAGGTAGGTCACCAAGAACACCGCACTACAGAGAGAGACAACAGGTGTCAGCCCTGCAACCCCCCCCCGGGACCCTCCCTGGGCTGGGAGGCTGTGATTGTGGGGCGCTGCTGGAAGGCACCCCGGGGGGCACGAGCCGGGGGACCCCCTACTCACTATGAGGCATAGTAGACAGCGACGTTCCTCCGGACAAAGGAGCGGACAGGGGAGCTGTGGGACAAGAAGGATGGGCATGAGGGAGGGGAGGCAGCTACTGCTGTCCCCTCGGGACACACCCAGGCGACACGGGGTGCCAGGCTCCCCCCTTTTTTGGGGCAAGGCTAAGGAGGGACCCTCCACTCACACAAAGGTGAACACAGCGATGATCCCCACCGTCACCAGAAGCTGCAGGGAGATGATGGCGTAGACCTGCGAGAGACAGCGGGGGTCAGCACCCAGCCCCCACCCCGACAGATGCCGCCCCGACCCTGCCGGGGTTCCCTGGGCCCCCCAGGACTCACCTTGCGGATGAAGGTGTGCCGGACTTTCTTGTCGTCCCAATCAGCCGATTGGAAGGGGGAGCCGTCCCCGATGCCATCATTACCTGCGGTGGGGGACACTCCTCAGCACCAGGGTGGGCTTCGCAGCCCACCATGGCACCCCTGTTTCTAGTGCCCTCCCTAAAAAACCCCCAAGGTGCCCCCACTTACCGAACCGCATAGGCATGGTGGGCATGGCCATCCCTGGCTGGGGATACCCCCCTGCTGCTGGGTACCCGCCTCCTGCAGAGTATCCCCCGGGCTGTGGGTACCCCCCTGCTGCTGGGTACCCGCCTGCTGCAGGGTATCCTCCGGGCTGGGGGTACCCCCCGGCGTAGTGGGGAGGCTGGGGGTACCCCCCCGGGGGTGGGGGGTAGAGGGGGTTCTTGTCATCGTAAGGGGGGGGCGCGTTGGGCTGCGCCATGCCGGCTCACTGTGTCTCCCGCAGGCACCTGGAGGGGAGAGAAGATGGGGGGCTGTCAGCGCAGGTCCCTCTCCCTGGGCAGGACGTGTCCCTGGTGAGCAGAGCCGCAGGTGCTGGGACACAGGGGACAGTGGAGCCACAAAACCTCCCCCTCCCACTTTAATAGCAGCTTCTAATTAATAAGGACAAGCTGGCCTCAATGCCAGTGGGTCAATGAGAGGCGAGGGACATCCCCACGGTCCTTTGGCTAGGGCCACCTGCATTCCTGTGCCCTGAGTCCCCAGCACCTGCGTCAGTGGCCAGCCTCGGGCAGGGCACAGCCACGCACTGACTCAAGCCACGGTGGGGATGTGACCTCTCTGGCAGGGATGTGACCCCTCTGGCCTCTGGAAACCCCTCTGCCATCACTGGGGAGCAGGGAATACCTCCTGCTGCACCCTGGTAGGTCCCTGGCTTCTGCTGGCACCGCCCTGGGGACAAACAGCATCACCCTGCCCACTGCCCGGGATGGAAACACAGGGCCTGATCCAAATTATGCCCATGCAGACCCTACTGTCAGCCCCCCTCATTATGGGGGTGCTCCCCCACCCAGCAGCCCAGTGGGTCACGTGGGGGGCTCCAGAACTCCTGAGTCCCCCTAGGGACTTATAGGGACAAGTGCCACCTTGCGTCACCTCTAAGGGAGGTGGATACGTCCCCGGAGAGGGGAGCCAGGACCACCCCCTGGGGCTGAGCTGCCCTCCCCGGGCACGCCGGGCCCCTTCGCAGAGCCCCCAGCAGCTGCGAACAGCCAGCCTGGGCCCAGGGCCAGCCGCCGGGCTCGTCCTCCGGCGCAGGAGGAGGAGGAAGGCAGGATCTCCAAGGCCAGGAAAACAACAACGCTGCCAGAACCCGGTGCCAGGCCTTTACCCCCCCTGCCACCCCGCGGTGCTGGCACCCGGGGACGCCTCAGGCAGGTGCCAGGATCCCCCACGTTCCCCCCTTGCCCACAGCGGTGACGTGACTGGGACGGGACCAGGATCTCATCCAAACCGGGACCGGGCTGGGAGGGGACCGGGAGCTTCCTCCAGCATGACGCCAGCGCTTCCCTCAGCCGGGCTGGGCGGGCAGCGGTGCTGGGGTGGGGGGCACACCCAGGCCGGCCATGCCAGCCCCAGCTCAGCGTCCATCCCTCCCACCCTCCGTCTGTCCCAGCCACGGTGGAGCTCCCACAGCTACGCCACCACCCTTTGCCATCACGGTGACGGCAGTGCCGAAAATAACCAGCGTGGCGGTGAGCACCCAGCTGGAAAGTTTCACTTTTGTTGCTCTATGGTTTCCCGAAAAGCACCCAGTGTCAGGGAAGGGCCCAAAATAGGAGCCTGATTCCAGGAAAACCCCTGACAGGCAACCAGCTGGGGGGGGGGGCACAAAGTCCCCAGTAGGGGACCCAAGCGTCTGGGGAAAGCAGGGTGTATCCAGCTGGCACATGGACATCGGGGGATCCCACCCTGTGCCCATGGCCGGCACCCTCTGGCAGGGGTCCACCGGCTGCCCCAGCCCCTCCTGTCCCCTCCCCGGCGGGGTGGCCTCAGGGATGAGCAAGGAACCAGCCCAACGGGTCCCTGCGGCCGCCGCACCCAGGGAGACAGGCGGCACCCTGCACCCTCCCTGGGGCTGGGGCACAGCGGGGCCCCGAAACCAGAGGTCACCAGCCACGGGCCCACGCAGGCCAGCTGGGTGACCCCGGCGTGACACGCTGTCCCTGGGGACAGGGTGCTGCTCTGCACTGGCACCGTGACTCAGCAGAGATAAGGCACATGTGGCAGGGACACGGGGTGCAGGCAGACGTCACCCCCAGCATAGCCCCATGGGTGGCACCGGGCAGCATCCCCGATGGCCGCCCCATCGCTCCTGCCAGGCTCAGGCCCCTGCCACCAGCTCCACGGGGACCCTGGGGTGCCAAGGGCCACCTTGGGGAGGGGACACCAGGGTTTGGGGTAGGGAGAGAGGGGGCCAGGGCTCCCCACAGTGAGGCTGCCTGGGAAAGCATCTGAGTTCCCAGAAGAGCCTGGAAGCTCCCACCAAGTATGGCACGGCTCGGTACCGCACCGCACGGCTCAGTACGGCACGGCACAGCCTGGTACGGCACGGCACGGCACAGCTCCATACGGCACAGTACGGCTCAGTACGGCACAACCCAACCCACCACAACACAATTCAGCCTGGCTCAGCCCAGTTCAGCCCAGTTCAGCCCAGCCCAGCCCAGCCCAGCCCAGCTCGGCAGGGTTCACGCCGGGGGGGGGGGGGGGGGGGGGGGTCAGCATGGCCCACCCAGGCCGGGTTCCCCCTCTTTCCCACTCTGCTGCCTACCCCGATGCCGCTCACACGGGACATGAGTTTGTAAGACCTCAACATCGCTGCCGCCTCTCTGCCCTCCCCTCCGAGCCTCCTGCCGGGGGGGGGCAGGACCGTGTGATGGAAGTGCCCTCCCCAAGGCCAGGCGCACCCACAGCACCCAGAGCCGGTCCACACACACCCCCCACGGTGCCACCACACACCCCTCCAGGCACAGATCCCTGCTCAACCCGCGGGCCCGTGGGGACACCCTCCACAAGTACAAAGGACAGTGCCCCCCTCCCCAGACCACCCCACACCGCGCCCCGATTCCCCCCCACACGCGATTCCATGGGGTCCGGAAAACGACACCAGCCCCTCCAGTGGGGTCACACCCGTGAGGGTCCTGTCCCCCCGCGCCCCTGCCCGCGGGACCCCGCTCCGTCCCCGCTCCCCCCGCCGCCCCGGACCCCGACCCGAAGTGCCCACACTCGGTCCGGGGATGGGGGCGCGGAGGGTCGCGGCGCGTCCCCGCGGCTCAAGGACCGGCCCGTCACACACACACACACACACCCGCCCCGGTCTCGCCGCCCTCCGGGACGCTCGGTCCACGCCCGGCCCCCACCGGAGGAGTCCGGGACAGGGGGGTCGGGGACGGGGGAGAGGGCAGGGGGAACCGGGCGGGAGGGAGTCGGGGGAACACGGGGGGGGTGTCTCCGCGGCCCGTCCCAGGCGGGTAACCGTGGGGTACGGAACGGGGCCGGGCTGCCCTACCTGCTGCGCGTCGCTCCGCCGGGCTGTGGCCGCGGCGAGCCGGGACGGGGCGGGGGAAGGCACCGCCCGCCCCAACCCGTCCCCCCGCCCTCCCGCTGCGCCCTCCCGCGGCGGCTCCGCGCCGTTGCGCCCCGGGGCAGCCGGGGGAGCGGTGCGCTCCCCCTCCTGTTGCTCCCCGGGACGCACACCTTCCCACCCCCGCCCGCCGAACGGAGCCCCAGCCGCCAACCCCCCCTTCCTGCCGGTTCTGACGTCACTTAGGGACCCCCTTCTCCACGCAGTGACGTCAGCTAGGGGGCCACCCTTTGAGTCGATGTGGGGGGGGGAAATCCCCTCCTCTCCGCCGGTGACGCGTCCGG